>NC_086445.1:517613116-518285116 GCF_028390025.1 Pseudophryne corroboree
TAAAACCGAACCAAGTCTCAGTGCATCAATGCACAAGGGTTCTGGGTAAAAATGGTGGCTTCCTACGAAGCAATCCCATTCGTTAGATTCCACGCAAGAACTTTCCAGTGGAACCTACTGGACAAATGATCCGGGTCGCATTTTCAGATGCATCAGCGGATAACCCTGTCACCAAGGACAAGGGTATCCATCATGTGGTGGTTGCAGAGTGCTCATCTTCTAGAGGGCCGCAGATTCGGCATTCAGGACTGGGTCCTGGTGACCACGGATGCCAGCCTGCGAGGCTGGGGAGCAGTCACACAGGGAAGGAATATCCAGGGCTTAGGGTCAAGCCTGGATACATCACTTCACATAAATATCCTGAAGCTAAGGGCCATTTACAATGCTCTAAGCTTAGCAAGACCTCTGCTTCAAGGTCAGCAGGTGTTGATCCAGTCGGACAACATCATGGCAGTCACCCACGTAAACAGACAGAGTGGCACAAGAAGCAGGAGGGCAATGGCAGAAGCTGCAGGGATTCTTCGCTGGGCGGAAAATCATGTGATAGCACTGTCAACAGTATTCATTCCGGGAGTGGACAACTGGGAAGCAGACTTCCTCAGCACGACCTCCACCCGGGAGAGTGGGGACTTCACCCAGAAGTCGTCCACATGATTAAAAAACTCGACAGGTATTGCGCCAGGTCAAGAGACCCTCAGGCAATAGTTGTAGACGCTCTGGTAACACCGTGGGTGTACCAGTCAGTGTATGTGTTCCCTCCTCTGCCTCTCATACCCAAGGTACTGAGATTGATAAGATGGAGAGGAGAAAGCACTATATTCGTGGCTCCGGATTGGCCAAGAAGGACTTGGTAACCGGAACTTCAAGAGATGCTCACGGAGGATACGTGGCCTCTACCTCTAAGAAGGGACCAGCTCCAGCAAGGACCCTGTCTGTTCCAAGACTTACCGCGGCTGCGTTTGACGGCATGGCGGTTGAACGCCGGATCCTGAAGGAAAAAAGGCTTTCCAGATGAAGTCATCCCTATCCTGATCAAAGCCAGGAAGGTTGTAACCGCAAAAACATTATCACCGCAATTGGTGAAAATATGTTGCGTGGTGCGAGGCCAGTAAGGCCCGACGGAGGAAATTCAACTGGGTCGATTCCTACATTTCCTGCAAACAGGAGTGTCTATGGGCCTGAAATTGGGGTCCATTAAGGTTCAAATTTGCGGCCCTGTCAATTTTCTTCCAAAAAGAACTAGCTTCAGTCCCTGAAGTTCAGACGTTTGTAAAAGGGGTACTGCATATACAGCCTCCTTTTGTGCCTCCAGTGGCATTTTGGGATCTCAATGTAGTTTTGGGTTCCAAAAGTCACATTGGTTTGAACCACTTAAATCTGTGGAGTTAAAATATCTCACATGGAAAGTGGTCATGCTGTTGGCCCTGGCCTGGGCCAGGCGAGTGTCAGAATTGGCGGCTTTATCCTGAAAAAGCCCTTATCTGATTTTCCATTCGGACAGGGCGGAATTGAGGACTCGTCCTCAGTTTCTCCCCAAGGTGGTTTCAGCGTCTCACCTGAACCAACATATTGGTGGTGCCTGCGGCTACTAGGGACTTGGAGGCCTCCAAGTTGCTAGACGTTGTCAGTGCCCTGAAAATATATGTTTCCAGGACGGCTGGAGTCAGGAAATCTGACTCGCTGTTTATCCTGTGTGCACCCAACAAGCTGGGTGCTCCTGCTTCTAAGCAGACTATTGCTCGTTGGATTTGTAGTACAATTCAGCTTGCACATTCTGTGGCAGGCCTGCCACAACCAAAAATCTGTAAATGCCCACTCCACAAGGAAGGTGGGCTCATCTTGGGCGGCTGCCCGAGGGGTCTCGGCTTTACAACTTTGCCGAGCAGCTACTTGGTCAGGAGCAAATACGTTTGTAAAATTCTACAAAATTAATATCCTGGCTGAGGAGGACCTAGAGTTCTCTCATTTGGTGCTGCAGAGTCATCCGCACTCTCCCGCCCGTTTGGGAGCTTTGGTATAATCCCCATGGTCCTTACGGAGTCCCCAGCATCCACTTAGGACGTTAGAGAAAATAAGAATTTACTTACCGATAATTCTATTTCTCATAGTCCGTAGTGGATGCTGGGCGCCCATCCCAAGTGCGGATTGTCTGCAATACTTGTACATAGTTATTGTTACAAAAATCGGGTTATTATTGTTGTGAGCCATCTTTCAGAGGCTCCTCTGTTATCATACTGTTAACTGGGTTCAGATCACAGGTTATACGGTGTGATTGGTGTGGCTGGTATGAGTCTTACCCGGGATTCAAAATCCTTCCTTATTGTGTACGCTCGTCCGGGCACAGTATCCTAACTGAGGCTTGGAGGAGGGTCATAGGGGGAGGAGCCAGTGCACACCAGTTAGTCCTAAAGCTTTCTTTAGATGTGCCCAGTCTCCTGCGGAGCCGCTATTCCCCATGGTCCTTACGGAGTCCCCAGCATCCACTACGGACTATGAGAAATAGAATTATCGGTAAGTAAATTCTTATTTCTCTATCGTCCTTGTGGATGCTGGGGTTCCTGAAAGGACCATGGGGAATAGCGGCTCCGCAGGAGACAGGGCACAAAAAGTAAAGCTTTCCGATCAGGTGGTGTGCACTGGCTCCTCCCCCTATGACCCTCCTCCAGACTCCAGTTAGATTTTTGTGCCCGGCCGAGAAGGGTGCAATCTAGGTGGCTCTCCTAAAGAGCTGCTTAGAGAAAGTTTAGCTTAGGTTTTTTATTTTACAGTGAGTCCTGCTGGCAACAGGATCACTGCAACGAGGGACTTAGGGGAGAAGGAGTGAACTCACCTGCGTGCAGGATGGATTGGCTTCTTGGCTACTGGACATCAGCTCCAGAGGGACGATCACAGGTACAACCTGGATGGTCACCGGAGCCGCGCCGCCGGCCCCCTTGCAGATGCTGAAGTAAGAAGAGGTCCAGAATAGGCGGCTGAAGACTCCTGCAGTCTTCTAAAGGTAGCGCACAGCACTGCAGCTGTGCGCCATTTTCCTCTCAGCACACTTCACACGGCAGTCACTGAGGGTGCAGGGCGCTGGGAGGGGGGCGCCCTGGGAGGCAAATGAAAACCTTTTTTGGCGAAAAATACCTCACATATAGCCCCCAGAGGCTATATGGAGATATTTAACCCCTGCCAAGATTCACTAAATAGCGGGAGACGAGCCCGCCGAAAAAGGGGCGGGGCCTATCTCCTCAGCACACAGCGCCATTTTCTCTCACAGAAAGCCTGGAGAGAAGGCTCCCAGGCTCTCCCCTGCACTGCACTACAGAAACAGGGTTAAAACAGAGAGGGGGGGCACTGATTTTGGCGATATTGAGATATATATAAAGATGCTATAAGGGAAAACACTTATATAAGGTTGTCCCTATATAATTATAGCGTTTTTGGTGTGTGCTGGCAAACTCTCCCTCTGTCTCCCCAAAGGGCTAGTGTGGGTCCTGTCCTCTGTCAGAGCATTCCCGGTGTGTGTGCTGTGTGTCGGTACGTGTGTGTCGACATGTATGAGGACGATGTTGGTGAGGAGGCGGAGAAATTGCCTGTAATGGTGATGTCACTCTCTAGGGAGTCGACACCGGAATGGATGGCTTATTTAGGGAATTACGTGAGAATGTCAACACGCTGCAAGGTCGGTTGACGACGTGAGACGGCCGACAAACTATTAGTACCGGTCCAGGCGTCTCAGAAACACCGTCAGGGGCGTTAAAAACGCCCATTTACCTCAGTCGGTCGACACAGACACAGACACGGACACTGAATCCAGTGTCGACGGTGAATAAACAAACGTATTTCTCATTAGGGCCACACGTTAAGGGCAATGAAGGAGGTGTTGCATATTTCTGATACTACAAGTACCACAAAAAAGGGTATTATGTGGGAGTGAAAAAACTACCTGTAGTTTTTCCTGAATCAGATAAAATAAAATGAAGTGTGTGATGATGCGTGGGGTTACCCCGATAGCAAATATTGGCGTTATACCCTTTCCCGCCAGAAATTAGGGCGCGTTGGGAAACACCCCTTAGGGTGATAAGGCGCTCACACGCTTATCAAGTGGCGTTACCGTCTCCAGATACGGCCGCCCTCAAGGAGCCAGCTGATAGGAAGCTGGAAAGATATCCTAAAAAGTATATACACACATACGGTGGTTATACTGCGACCAGCGATCGCCATCAGCCTGGAGATGCAGTGCTGGGTTGGCTTGGTCGGATTCCCTGACTGAAAATATTTTATTCATATAGAGCATTTAATAGGATGCATTCTATATATATGTACGTGAGATGCACAGAGGGATATTTGCTCTCTGGCATCAAGATAAGTACGTTGTCCATATCACCCAGAAGATGTCATGGACACGACAGTGGTCAGGTGATACAGATCCCATACGGCACATGGAAGTATTGCCGTATAAAGGGAAGGAGTTAGTTGGGGTCGGTCCATCGGACCTGGGGACCACGGCAACAGCTGGGAAATCCAACCTTTTTACCCCAAGTTACATCTCAGCTGAAAAAGACACCGTCTTTTCAGCCTCAATCCTTCCTTTCCCATGAGGGCATGCAGGCAAAAGGCCAGTCATATCTGCCCAGACATAGAGGTAAGGGAAGTAGACTGCAGCAGGCAGCCCCTTCCCAGGAAAAGAAGCCCTCCACCGCGTCTGCCAAGTCCTCAGCATGACGCTGGGGCCATGCAAGCGGACTCAAGGTGGGGGGGTAGTCTCAAGAGTCTCAGCGCGCAGTGGGATCACTCGCAGGTTGACCCCTAGATAGTACAAGTATTATCCCAGGGGTACAGATTGGAGAGTCGAGACATCTTCTCCTCGCAGGTTTCTGAAGTCTGCTTTACCAACGGCTCCCTCCGACAGGGAGGCAGCATTGGAAACAATTCACAAGCTGTATATCCAGCAGGTGATAATCAAAGTACCCCTCCTACAACAAGGAAAAGGGTATTATTTTTCCACACTATATTGTGGTACTGAAGCCAGACGGCTTGGTGAGACATAGTCTAAACTGAAATCTTTGAACACTTACATAAAAGGTTCAAATCGAGATGGAGTCACTCAGAGCAGTGATAGCGAACCGGAAAAAAGGGGACTATATGGTGTCCCTGGACATCAAGGATTACCTCCATGTCCAAATTTGCCCTTCTCAACAAGGGTACCTCTGGTTCGTGGTACAGAACTGTCAATATCAGTTTCAGACGATGCCGTTTGAATTATCCACGGCACCCCGGGCCTTTTACCAAGGTAATGGCCGAAAAGATGTTTCTTCAAAGAAAAAAGGCATCTAAATTATCCCTTACTTGGACGATATCCTGAAAAGGGCAAGTTCCAGAGAACAGTTGGAGGTCGGAAGAGCACTATCTAAAGTAGTTCTACGACAGCACGACTGGATTCTAAATATTCCAAGAATCGCAGCTGTTTTCCGACGATACGTCTGCTGTTCCTAGGAATGATTCTGGGCATAGTCCAGAAAAAGGTGTTCCTCCGGGAGGAAAAAGCCAAGGAGTTATTCGACCTAGTCAGAAACCTCCTAAAACCAGGCCAAGTATCAGTGCATCAATGCACAGGAGTCCTGGGAAAAATTGTGGCTTCTTACGAAGCGATTCCATTCGGCAGATCTCAGGGGATTTGCTGGACGAATGGTCCGGATCGCATTTTCAGATGCATCAGCGGATAATCCTGTCTCCAAGGACAAGGGTGTCTCTTCTGTGGGGGCTGCAGAGTGCTCATCTTTTAGAGGGCAGCACACTCAGCATTCAGGACTGTGTTCTGGGGACCACGGATACCAGCCTGAGAGGCTGGGGAGTAGTCACACAGGGAAAAAATTTCCAAGGAAGTGTGGTCAAGTCTGGAGACTTCTCTCCACATGAATATACTGGAGCTAAGGGCAATTTACAATGCTCTGAGCCTAGGAAGACTCCTGCTTCAAAGTCAACCGGTGCTGATCCAGTAGGACATCATCATGGCGGTCGCCCACGTTATCAGACGGGGCGACACAAGAAGCAGGAGGGCAATGACAGCAAGGATTCTTCGCTGGGCGGAAAATCATGTGATAACACTGTCAGCAGTGTTCATTCCGGGAGTGGGCAACTGGGAAGATTTCCTCAGCATAAATGAATTCCACCCGGAAAAGTGGAAACTTAATCTGGAAGTTTCCACATGATTGTAAACCGTTGGGAAAGACCAAAGGTGGTTATGATGGCGTCCCACCTGAAGCGCCAGGTCAAGAGACACTCAGGCAATAGCTGGGACGCTCTGGTAACACCGTCGGTGTACCAGTCGGTGTATGTGTTCCATCCTCTGCTTTTCATACCCAATGTATTGAAAATGATAGGAAGGAGAGGAGTAAGAACTATACTCGTGGCTCCGGTTTGGCCAAGAAGGACTTGGTTCCCGGAACTTCAAGAGATACTAAGAAGGGTCTTGATTCGGCAAGAACCGTGTCTGTTCCGGGACTTACCGCAGCTGCGTTGACGCCAAGGCGGGTGAACGCCGGATCCTAAGGGAAAGAGGCATTCCGGAAGAGGTCATCCCTACCCTGGTCAGAGCCAGGAAGGAGGTGACCGCACAACATTATCACCACTTAGGTGAAAATATGTGCCAGGGTGTGAGTCCAAGAAGGCTCCACGGAAGAATTTCAACTAGGTTAATTTCTACATTTCCTGCAAACAGGAGTGTCTATGGGTCTCAAATTGGGTCCATTAAGGTTCAAATTTCGGCCTGTTGATTTTCTTCCAGAAAGAAATTGGCTTCAGTTCCTGAAGTCCAGAAGTTGTTAAGGGAGTACTGCATATACAGCCCCTTTGATGTCTCCAGTGGCACTGGGCGATCTCAACGTAGTTTTGGGATTCCTAAAAAATCACATTGGTTTAAACAACTCAAATCTGTGGATTTGATATATCTCACATGGAAAATGACCATGCTGTTGGTCCTGGCCTCGGCCAGGCGAGTGTCAGAATTGGCGGCTTTATCTCACAAAGCCATATCTGATTGTCCATTCGGACAGAGCAAAGCTGCGGACTCGTCCCCAGTTTCTCCTTAAGGTGGTGTCAGCGTTTCACCTGAACCAGCTTATTGTGGTACCTGCGGCTACTAGGGACTTGGAGGACTCCAAGTTGCTGGATGTTATCAGGGCCCTGAAAATATAGTTTCCAGGTTGGCTGGAGTCAGGAAATCTGACTTGCTGTTTATCCTGTATGCACCCAACAATGCTGGGTGCTTCTGCTTCTAAGCAGTCGATTGCTCGTGGGATTGGTAGCACAATTCAACTTGCACATTCTGTGGCAGGCCTGCCACAGTCTAAATCTGTTAAGGCCCATTCCACAAGGAAGGTGGGCTCATCTTGGGCGGCTGCCCGAGGGGTCTCGGCATTACAACTTTGCCGAGCAGCTACGTGGTCGGGGGAGAACACGTTTGTAAAATTCTACAAATTTGATACCCTGACAAAAGAGGACCTGGAGTTCTCTCATTCGGTGCTGCAGAGTCATCCGCACTCTCCCGCCCGTTTGGGAGCTTTGGTATAATCCCCATGGTCCTTTCAGGAACCCCAGCATCCACAAGGACGATAGAGAAAATAAGAATTTACTTACCGATAATTCTATTTCTCGGAGTCCGTAGTGGATGCTGGGCGCCCATCCCAAGTGCGGATTATCTGCAATACTTGTACATAGTTATTGCTAACTAAATCGGGTTATTGTTGTTGTGAGCCATCTTTTCAGAGGCTCCGCTGTTATCATACTGTTAACTGGGTTCAGATCACAGGTTGTACAGTGTGATTGGTGTGGCTGGTATGAGTCTTACCCGGGATTCAAAATTCCTCCCTTATTGTGTACGCTCGTCCGGGCACAGTACCTAACTGGAGTCTGGAGGAGGGTCATAGGGGGAGGAGCCAGTGCACACCACCTGATCGGAAAGCTTTACTTTTTGTGCCCGGTCTCCTGCGGAGCCGCTATTCCCCATGGTCCTTTCAGGAACCCCAGCATCCACTACGGACTCCGAGAAATAGAATTATCGGTAAGTAAATTCTTATTTTTTTTTCTCATTGTGCTTTTTATCCGATTCCTGCAGCTTGTCCATCCTGGAGATCTTAAGGCCTCATTGGAGAAAGCCCTCAATAAGTTATTGGACCCAATTAGAGAGAAATTCAACAGCCCAGAATTGAAGAAATTAAGTAATGATGCATATCCTGATTCCACAAAACAGAGTGAGTGTTGCTTCTGCTTTTCCTGTTTGTGGTCTCTGTACCATGATTACCCAGTCATCCTTTAACTAGTGTTTGTGCTATAATAAATGGAAATTAGGTATCTGACTTAAAAGTAAAACCACTCTGTGATCACATGTGGAATAGTGCAAGTGATTTGTATTTGCCTGGTTACTATGTAGTCACTACTGCATATCCTTCAATCATGATAGGCGGAGGTAAGCTGCTGGACACTAAAGACTTTCTAACATTGCATTCACTACTTTTGTACATTATTTATGTGTTTGTGCATGTCCACTAATTTTAGTATCTAATTTTTAGAGGCTGTATCTAAGGTTCCAAATAAGAGCACTGATCCAGAGGAGCTTAGTCCATCTCTCCTGGATTTACGAGTTGGAAAGGTTCTATCTGTGAGCAGGGTAAGCAAGTGGTTCTAGAAGTCATGCTGAGGTGTACATATACTTGTATAAGTATATTCTTGCACCATTTGGACAGCTTTACTTCTTAATATCTACTAATGGGGCAGGTGCAACACAGATCACTCTATTGGTTTCAGCTGATTGAGTAAATAAAGTTATACAGCTGGTGGATAAAGGTTATGAATGCAATCTGTAGTTAGTAAGCCTGTATTCTAGGTCTTAAAACAATAGCTAGTATAGCTACGAGGTGGATCCACTGGCTTTGTTGTAGTGATTGCAGGCAAACCTGTCACAACTAAGACTGCTCAATATACTATGGTGCATAATTAATATTATCTGAATTATATGCTCTTCTCACTTCATGGTCACTCCAAAAAAAAAAAAAAAAATGTGTAAGAATGTGGACACTGCTTCAATTGGCCTTTAATTCTGCGCTATGTATACACGGTATCCGGTCTTTAGGTCGACATGCATTAAGTTAGCCACTATTAGTCTACATGGTATTTTTTGAACGTATTCATACTTTACAATCCACGTGGACTACAACTGGGAACGGTAACCTTTGCCAAGCGCAACGGTAGCGGAGCGAGGCACCTTACACTAATTGGGGTTCCCGGTCACTTTACGAAGAAAACTACACCAAAAAAACATTAAAAACCCATGTCGACCTGTTTCGTGACGACCTCGTTACTGTTGACTCTATGATACACACCCATTTACACTGACACTGTTTCATTCCTTCGTCAACACTAAGCATTCTTGTGACAGTCCATTTCCGTGCCTAGAATGTCATAAAAAATAACCACAGTATCTCACAATTTATATACGCACTAACACAAATAATACACTACAGTACAAGCACACTGAAGTGCCCATTATAATTTTCCAGTAGGTGATTTCTGGTTTGATCTCTGATCTACCACAAATATATAATCACTTGCTGTTAGACAGTCTATTGCTCTATAATATTATTGTTTACGTTGTTCCATATTTTGTGCATGCACACAAGTGGATTTGTCACTATAGTACACTTCTGTTCATTATTCCAAAAATAATTTAGAAATCGCTTGTTGAAGAATTCTGATGCCCACTTCAGTGTACTTACAGTATATCAGAGCTTTAGTTTGTGATGGTTACTATTTGTTTCTCTATCGTCCTAGTGGATGCTGGGGTTCCTGAAAGGACCATGGGGGATTAGCGGCTCCGCAGGAGACAGGGCACAAAAAGTAAAGCTTTTCCAGATCAGGTGGTGTGCACTGGCTCCTCCCCCTATGACCCTCCTCCAGACTCCAGTTAGATTTTTGTGCCCGGCCGAGAAGGGTGCAATCTAGGTGGCTCTCCTAAAGAGCTGCTTAGAAAAAGTTTAGCTAGGTTTTTTATTTTACAGTGATTCCTGCTGGCAACAGGATCACTGCAGCGAGGGACTGAGGGGAGAAGGAGTCAACTCACCTGCGTGCAGGATGGATTGGCTTCTTGGCTACTGGACATCAAGCTCCAGAGGGACGATCACAGGTACAGCCTGGATGGTCACCGGAGCCGCGCCGCCGGCCCCCTTGCAGATGCTGAAGTCAGAAGAGGTCCAGAATCGGCGGCTGAAGACTCCTGCAGTCTTCTAAAGGTAGCGCACAGCACTGCAGCTGTGCGCCATTTTCCTCTCAGCACACTTCACACGCGGTCACTGAGGGTGCAGGGCGCTGGGGGGGGGCGCCCTGGGAGGCAAATGTAACCTATATAAAGGCTAAAAATACCTCACATATAGCCCCTAGAGGCTATATGGAGATATTTAACCCCTGCCTGATTTCTCTAAATAGCGGGAGACGAGCCCGCCAGAAAAGGGGCGGGGCCTATCTCCTCAGCACACGGCGCCATTTCCTCTCACAGCTCCGCTGGTCAGGACGGCTCCCAAGTCTCTCCCCTGCACTGCACTACAGAAACAGGGTAAAACAGAGAGGGGGGGGCAAATTTATGGCGATATTTTGATATAACAAAGCAGCTATAAGGGAGCACTTATTATAAGGCTATCCCTGATATATATATAGCGCTTTTGGTGTGTGCTGGCAAACTCTCCCTCTGTCTCCCCAAAGGGCTAGTGGGTCCTGTCTTCGTTAGGAGCATTCCCTGTGTGTCTGCTGTGTGTCGGTACGTGTGTGTCGACATGTATGAGGACGATATTGGTGTGGAGGCGGAGCAATTGCCAAATATGAGGATGTCGACACCAGAATGGATGCCTTTATTTATGGAACTACGGGATAGTGTCAACACGCTAAAGCAGTCGTTTGACGACATGAGGCGGCCGGACAATCAATTAGTGCCTGTCCAGGCGACTCAAACACCGTCAGGGGCTGTGAAACGCCCTTTGCCTCAGTCGGTCGACACAGACCCTGACACAGGCACTGACTCCAGTGGTGACGGTGACGAATCAACCGTATTTTCCAGTAGGGCCACACGTTATATGATTTTGGCAATGAAGGAGGCGTTACATTTAGCTGATACTACAGGTACCACTAAACAGGGTATTATGTGGGGTGTGAAAAAACTACCTATAGTTTTTCCTGAATCAGAAGAATTAAATGACGTGTGTAATGAAGCGTGGGTTGCCCCTGATAAAAAGCTGATAATTTCAAAGAAATTATTGGCATTATACCCTTTCCCGCCAGAGGTTAGGGAGCGCTGGGAAACACCTCCTAGGGTGGACAAGGCGCTAACACGCTTATCTAAACAAGTGGCGTTACCCTCTCCTGAGACGGCCGCACTTAAAGATCCATCAGATAGGAGGATGGAAAATATCCAAAAAAGTATATACACACATGCAGGTGTTATACTACGACCAGCTGTAGCGACTGCCTGGATGTGCAGTGCTGGGGTAGTTTGGTCAGAGTCCCTGATTGAAAATATTGATACCCTGGACAGGGACAATATTTTACTGTCGTTAGAACAAATAAAGGATGCATTTCTTTATATGCGTGATGCACAGAGGGATATCTGCACACTGGCATCACGGGTAAGTGCTATGTCCATTTCGGCCAGAAGAGCTTTATGGACGCGACAGTGGACAGGCGATGCGGATTCAAAACGGCATATGGAAGTTTTGCCGTATAAAGGGGAGGAGTTATTTGGAGTCGGTCTATCAGATTTGGTGGCCACGGCTACAGCCGGGAAATCCACCTTTCTACCTCAAGTCACTCCCCAACATAAAAAGGCACCGACTTTTCAACCGCAGCCCTTTCGTTCCTTTAAAAATAAGAGAGCAAAGGGCTATTCATATCTGCCACGAGGCAGAGGTCGAGGGAAGAGACAGCAACACGCAGCTCCTTCCCAGGAACAGAAGCCCTCCCCGGCTTCTACAAAAGCCTCAGCATGACGCTGGGGCTTCTCAAGCGGACTCGGGGACGGTGGGCGGTCGTCTCAAAAATTACAGCGCGCAGTGGGCTCACTCGCAGGTAGATCCCTGGATCCTGCAGATAATATCTCAAGGGTACAGGTTGGAATTAGAGACAGATCCACCTCGCCGTTTCCTGAAGTCTGCTTTACCAACGTCCCCCTCCGAAAGGGAGACGGTTTTGGAAGCCATTCACAAGCTGTACTCTCAGCAGGTGATAGTCAAGGTACCTCTTCTACAACAAGGGAAGGGGTATTATTCCACTCTTTTTGTGGTACCGAAGCCGGATGGCTCGGTAAGGCCTATTCTAAATCTGAAGTCCTTGAACCTGTACATAAAGAAATTCAAGTTCAAGATGGAGTCACTCAGAGCAGTGATAGCGAACCTGGAAGAGGGGGACTTTATGGTATCCTTGGACATCAAGGATGCGTATCTCCACGTTCCAATTTACCCCTCACACCAGGGGTACCTCAGGTTCGTTGTACAAAACTGTCACTATCAGTTTCAGACGCTGCCGTTCGGATTGTCCACGGCACCTCGGATCTTTACAAAGGTAATGGCCGAGATGATGATTCTTCTTCGAAGAAAAGGCATATTAATTATCCCATACTTGGACGATCTCCTAATAAGGGCAAGGTCCAGAGAACAGCTAGAGATGGGATTAGCACTGTCTCAAGAAGTGCTAAAACAGCACGGGTGGATTCTGAATATTCCAAAATCCCAGTTAATGCCGACAACTCGGCTGCTGTTCCTAGGGATGATTCTGGACACGGTTCAGAAAAAGGTTTTTCTCCCGGAGGAAAAAGCCAAGGAGTTATCCGAGCTTGTCAGGAACCTCCTAAAACCAGGAAAGGTGTCTGTACATCAATGCACAAGAGTCCTGGGAAAAATGGTGGCTTCTTACGAAGCAATTCCATTCGGCAGATTCCACGCAAGAATTTTCCAAAGGGATCTGTTGGACAAATGGTCAGGGTCGCATCTTCAGATGCACCTACGGATAACCCTGTCTCCAAGGACAAGGGTGTCTCTTCTGTGGTGGTTGCAGAGTCCTCATCTATTGGAGGGCCGCAGATTCGGCATACAGGATTGGATCCTGGTGACCACGGACGCCAGCCTGAGAGGCTGGGGAGCAGTCACACAAGGAAGAAACTTCCAGGGAGTATGGACGAGTCTGGAAACGTCTCTTCACATAAACATTCTGGAACTAAGAGCAATATACAATGCTCTAAGCCAGGCAGAACCTCTGCTTCAGGGAAAACCGGTGTTGATCCAGTCGGACAACATCACGGCAGTCGCCCATGTGAACAGACAGGGCGGCACAAGAAGCAGGAGTGCAATGGCAGAAGCTGCAAGGATTCTTCGCTGGGCAGAGAATCATGTGATAGCACTGTCAGCAGTGTTCATCCCGGGAGTGGACAACTGGGAAGCAGACTTCCTCAGCAGACACGATCTTCACCCGGGAGAGTGGGGACTTCATCCAGAAGTCTTCCACATGCTGGTAACCCGTTGGGAAAGACCAATGGTGGACATGATGGCGTCTCGCCTCAACAAAAAACTGGACAGGTATTGCGCCAGGTCAAGAGATCCGCAGGCAATAGCTGTGGACGCGCTGGTAACGCCTTGGGTGTACCAGTCGGTGTATGTGTTTCCTCCTCTGCCTCTCATACCAAAAGTATTGAGAATTATACGGCAAAGAGGCGTAAGAACGATACTAGTGGTTCCGGATTGGCCAAGAAGGACTTGGTACCCGGAACTTCAAGAGATGATCACGGAAGATCCGTGGCCTCTACCTCTAAGGAGGGACTTGCTTCAGCAGGGTCCCTGTCTGTTTCAAGACTTACCGCGGCTGCGTTTGACGGCATGGCGGTTGAACGCCGGATCCTAAAGGAAAAAGGCATGCCGGAAGAAGTCATTCCTACTTTGATTAAAGCAAGGAAGGAAGTAACCGTGCAACATTATCACCGAATTTGGCGAAAATATGTTGCGTGGTGCGAAGATCGGAGTGCTCCGACGGAGGAATTTCAACTGGGTCGATTCCTACATTTCCTGCAATCAGGATTGTCTATGGGTCTCAAATTGGGATCTATTAAGGTTCAAATTTCGGCCCTGTCGATTTTCTTTCAAAAAGAATTGGCTTCAGTCCCTGAAGTCCAGACCTTTGTTAAGGGAGTGCTGCATATACAGCCTCCTGTGGTGCCTCCAGTGGCACCGTGGGATCTCAATGTGGTTTTGGACTTTCTAAAATCTCATTGGTTTGAACCACTAAAAAAGGTGGATTTGAAGTATCTCACTTGGAAAGTGACCATGCTTCTAGCCCTGGCTTCTGCCAGGAGAGTATCAGAATTGGCAGCTTTATCTTACAAAAGCCCATATCTGATTTTCCATTCGGACAGGGCAGAACTGCGGACTCGTCCGCATTTTCTCCCTAAGGTGGTGTCAGCATTTCATCTGAACCAGCCTATTGTAGTGCCTGCGGCTACAAGTGACTTGGAGGACTCCAAGTTACTGGACGTTGTCAGAGCATTAAAAATATATATTGCAAGGACAGCTGGAGTCAGTAAATCTGACTCGTTGTTTATATTGTATGCACCCAACAAGATGGGTGCTCCTGCGTCTAAGCAGACGATTGCTCGTTGGATCTGTAGCACAATCCAACTTGCACATTCTGTGGCAGGCCTGCCTCAGCCTAAATCTGTAAAGGCCCACTCCACAAGGAAGGTGGGCTCATCTTGGGCGGCTGCCCGAGGGGTCTCGGCATTACAACTTTGCCGAGCAGCTACGTGGTCAGGGGAGAACACGTTTGTAAAATTTTACAAATTTGATACTCTGGCTAAGGAGGACCTGGAGTTCTCTCATTCGGTGCTGCAGAGTCATCCGCACTCTCCCGCCCGTTTGGGAGCTTTGGTATAATCCCCATGGTCCTTTCAGGAACCCCAGCATCCACTAGGACGATAGAGAAAATAAGATTTTACTTACCGATAAATCTATTTCTCGGAGTCCGTAGTGGATGCTGGGCGCCCATCCCAAGTGCGGATTATCTGCATAAATTGTACATAGTTATTGTTAACTAATTCGGGTTATTGTTGAAGGAAGCCATCTTTCAGAGGCTCCGCTGTTATCATACTGTTAACTGGGTTTAGATCACAGGTTGTACGGTGTGATTGGTGTGGCTGGTATGAGTCTTACCCGGGATTCAAAATCCTCCCTTATTGTGTACGCTCGTCCGGGCACAGTACCTAACTGGAGTCTGGAGGAGGGTCATAGGGGGAGGAGCCAGTGCACACCACCTGATCTGGAAAAGCTTTACTTTTTGTGCCCTGTCTCCTGCGGAGCCGCTAATCCCCCATGGTCCTTTCAGGAACCCCAGCATCCACTACGGACTCCGAGAAATAGATTTATCGGTAAGTAAAATCTTATTTTCTCTAACGTCCTAGAGGATGCTGGGGACTCCGTAAGGACCATGGGTATAGACTGGCTCCGCAGGAGACATGGGCACTTTAAGAAAGAATTTAGTTCCTGGTGTGCACTGACTCCTCCCTCTATGCCCCTCCTCCAGACCTCAGTTTGATACTGTGCCCAGACGAGCTGGGTGCTTTTCAGTGAGCTCTCCTGAGTTTACTAATAGAAAGTATTTTGTTAGGTTTTTTATTTTCAGGGAGCTCTGCTGGCAACAGACTCCCTGCATCGTGGGACTGAGGGGAGAGAAGCAGCCCTACTCTCTGAAGCTAGGTCCTGCTTCTTAGGCTACTGGACACCATTAGCTCCAGAGGGATTGGTACGCAGGATCTCACCCTCGCCCTCCGTCCCGGAGCCGCGCCGCCGTCCCCCTCGCAGAGCCGGAAGATAGAAGCCGGGTGAGTATGAGAAGAAAAGAAGACTTCAGAGGCGGCAGAAGACTTCATGATCTTCACTGAGGTAACGCACAGCACTGCAGCTGTGCGCCATTGCTCCCACACACCTCACATACTCCGGTCACTGTAAGGGTGCAGGGCGCAGGGGGGGGGGTGCCCTGGGCAGCAATATAAACCTCTTATTTGGCAAAAGTAGCATATATACTGCTGGACACTCTATATATATATATATATATAATGTATATATACATGAGCCCCCGCCAATTTTACACTTTTAGCGGGACAGAAGCCCGCCGTCGAGGGGGCGGGGCTTCTCCCTCAGCACTCACCAGCGCGATGTTTTTCTCCACAGCACAGCTGAGAGGAAGCTCCCCGGACTCTCCCCTGCTTATACCACGGTAGAAGAGAGGGTTTTAAAGAAGAGGGGGGGCACATAATTCGGCGCAGATAATAACAGCGCTACTGGGTAAACATTAAATTGCTGTGTTTTTTCCTGGGTCATATAGCGCTGGGGTGTGTGCTGGCATACTCTCTCCAAAGGGCCTTGTGGGGGAATTATCTTCAGATGAGCATTCCCTGAGTGTGTGGTGTGTCGGTACGTGTGTGTCGACATGTCTGAGGTAAAAGGCTCTCCTAAGGAGGAGATGGAGCAAATGTGTGTGTGAGTGGTGTCTCCGTCGACAACGCCGACACCTGATTGGATATGTGAAATAAAGTGCTGAGGTAAATTTATTGCACAAAAGATTAGAGAACAGACAGTGAATCTACACAGGTCTGTCCCTATGTCGCAGAGACCTTCAGAGTCTCACAATGCTCACTATCCAAAATAATAGACACTGATATCGACACGGAGTCTGACTCCAGTGTCGACTACGATAATGCAAAGTTACAGCCAAAACTGGCAGAAAAGTATTCAATATATGATTATTTTAATAAAAGATGTTTTGCATATCACTGATGACTCATCTGTCCCTGACACGAGGGTACACATGTTTAAGGGGAAGAAAGCTGAGGTAAATTTCCCTCCTCTCATGAAGAAAAAGAGCGGGAATCTCCAGACAAGAAGCTGCAGCTTCCCAAAAAGAATTCTCAGGGAGTATCCTTTCCCTACTAGGGCCAGGATACGATGGGAATCTTCCCCTAGGGTGGACAAAGCTTTGTCACGTTTACCCAAAAGGTAGCGCTGACTTAACAGCTATCCTCAGGGATCCTGCAGATAGCTTGCAGTAAAAGTACTTTGAAGTCCATTTACACACATTCTGGTACACTACTCAGACCGGCGATTGTGTCGGCATGTGGTTATAGCGCTGTAGCAGCGTGGACAGATACCTTATCAGCGGAGATTGAAACCCTAGATAAGGATACCATGGTATTGACCCTAGTATATGTGTGTGTATGTGTATATATGTGTATATATATATATATATATATATATCTATATATAACATGCCCAAATAAATATATATATATATATATATATATATATATATATATAAAACATGCCCAAAGAGCCATTAGTCTACTGGGTTCTAGGGTCAACGCTATGTCTATTTCTGCTAGAAGTGTCCTGTGGAACATGCAATGGACAGGTGATGCCGACTAAAAGAGGCATATGGAAGGTTTACCTTACAAGGCTGAGGAATTGTGTGGAGAAGGGCTCTCGGACCTGGGGGTATATTTACTAAGATTCGTGTTTTTGCTGTTTTGAAGGGTGTTTGAACTCGAATGGTATCGGGTGCATTTTACTGCAACTTTTTGAATCCTGATACGATCATTCACTAAGCTGCCGACTTTTCCAAAGTCGTATTTTCCGATGTCGATGTGATTCGTAATGTTAGGCAGTGTTTTACGGGAGTGATGAGTAAAACACTGCCTGACAAAACACAAGGAATCCCGGCCGGATCTGTGAGATCCGTGCAGGGCTTCATTGTGTACCTTAAAAAGGTGTTTAAAGTTGTAAAAAAGCAGAAAAAAATTGTGTGGGGTCCCCCCTCCTAAGCACAACCAGCCTCGGGCTCTTTGAGCCGGTCTTGGTTGACAAAATATGGGGGGGGGGGAATGACGGGGGTTCCCCCATATTTCATCAACCAGCACGGGGCTCTGCGCCTGGTCCTGGTTCCAAAAATACGGGGGACAAAAAGCATAGGGGTCCCCCGTATTTTTGTAACCAGCACCAGGCTCCACTAGCCAGGTACATAATGCCACAGCCGGGGGACACTTTTATACTGGTCCCTGCGGCCCTGGCATTACATACCCAACTAGTCACCCCTGGCCGGGGTACCCTGGAGGAGTGGGAACCCCTTAAATCAAGGGGTCCCCCCCCCTCCAGCCACCCAAGGGCCAGGGGTGAAGCCCGAGGCTGTCCCCCCTATCCAAGGGCGGCGGATGGGGGGCTGATAGCCATGTGTAAAAAATGTGAATATTGTTTTTAGTAGCAGTACTAAAAGTCCCAGCAAGCCTCCCCCGCAAGCTGGTACTTGGAGAACCACAAGTACCAGCATGCGGTGGAAAACCTGGCCCGCTGGTACCTGTAGTACTACTACTAAAAAAAAATACCCCAAAAAAAACAGGACACACACACACCGTGAAAGTATAAGTTTATTACATACATACATACATACATACATACATACATACATACATACTTACTTACTTACTTACTTACATACATACATACATACATACATACATACATACTTACCTATGTTCCCACGAGGCTCGGTCGTCTTCTCCCTGAAGAATCCTTGGGGTACCTGTGAAAAAAATTATACTCGCATAATCCAGTGTAGATTGTGTCCAATGTATAATCCACGTACTTGGCAAAACAAAAAAACGGAAACCCGACCACGCACTGAAAGGGGTCCCATGTTTACACATGGGACCCCTTTCCCCGACTGCCAGGACCCCCCCTGACTCCTGTCAAAGAGGGTCGCTTCAGCCAATCAGGGAGCGCCACGTCGTGGCACTCTCCTGATTGGCTGTGTGCTCCTGTAGTGTCTGTGAGGCAGCACACGGCAGAGATACAATGTAGCGCCTATGCGCTCCATTGTAGCCAATGGTGGGAACTTTGCGGTCAGCGGTGAGGTTACTTTCGGTCAACCGCTGACCGCAAAGTTCCCATGCATTCTCATGCAAGGATCTTTCAGTGGGATCTGTTGGACAAGTGGTCCGGATCGCATCTTCAGATGCATCGGCTGATAACCCTGTCTCCAAGGGCCAGGGTGTCGCTGCTGTGGTGGCTGCAGAGTGCTCATCTTCTAGAGGGCCGCAGATTCGGCATACAGGACTGGATCCTGGTGACCACGGATGCCAGCCTTCGAGGTTGGGGGGCAGTCACACAGGGAAGAAACTTCCAGGGACAATGGTCGAGTCAGGAGACTTCCCTACACATAAATATTCTGGAACTAAGGGCCATTTACAATGCCCTAAGTCAGGCAAGACCCCTGCTTCAACACCAGCCGGTGCTGATCCAGTCAGACAACATCACGGCGGTCGCCCATGTAAACCGTCAGGGCGGCACAAGAAGCAGGATGGCGATGGCAGAAGCCACAAGGATTCTCAGATGGGCGGAAAATCATGTGTTAGCACTGTCAGCAGTGTTCATTCCCGGAGTGGACAACTGGGAAGCAGACTTCCTCAGCAGGCACGACCTCCACCCGGGAGAGTGGGGACTTCATCCAGAAGTCTTCCAAATGATTGTACACCGTTGGGAAAGGCCACAGGTGGACATGATGGCGTCCCGCCTCAACAAAAAGCTAAAAAGATATTGCGCCAGGTCAAGGGACCCTCAGGCGATAGCTGTGGACGCTGTAGTGACACCGTGGGTGTACCAGTCGGTCTATGTGTTCCCTCCTCTGCCTCTCATACCCAAGGTACTGAGAATAATAAGAAGGAGAGGAGTAAGAACTATACTTGTGGTTCCGGATTGGCCAAGAAGAGCTTGGTACCCAGAACTTCAAGAAATGATCTCAGAGGACCCATGGCCTCTGCCGCTCAGACAGGACCTGCTGCAGCAAGGGCCCTGTATGTTCCAAGACTTACCGCGGCTGCGTTTGACGGTATGGCGGTTGAACACCGGATCCTAAAAGAAAAGGGCATTCCGGAGGAAGTCATCCCTACGCTGATTAAAGCTAGGAAGGAGGTGACCGCAAACCATTATCACCGCATATGGCGAAAAATATGTTGCGTGGTGTGAGGCCAGAAGGCCCCAACGGAGGAATTTCAGCTGGGTCGTTTTCTACACTTCCTACAGTCAGGGGTGATTATGGGCCTCAAATTAGGTTCCATGAAGGTCCAGATTTCGGCTCTGTCGATTTTCTTCCAAAAAGAACTGGCTTCACTGCCTGAAGTTCAGACGTTTGTTAAAGGAGTGCTGCATATTCAGCCCCCTTTTGTGCCTCCAGTGGCACCTTGGGATCTCAACGTGGTGTTGGATTTCCTTAAGTCACATTGGTTTGAGCCACTTAAACCTAAAATATCTCACGTGGAAAGTGGTCATGCTGTTGGCCTTGGCTTCGGCCAGGCGTGAGTCAGAATTGGCGGCTTTGTCATGTAAAAGCCCTTATCTGATTTTCCATATGGATAGGGCGGAATTGAGGACTCGTCCCCAATTTCTTCCTAAGGTGGTATCAGCTTTTCATTTGAACCAACCTATTGTGGTGCCTGCGGCTACTAAGGACTTGGAGGATTCCAAGTTGCTGGACGTAGTCAGGGCCCTGAAAATCTATGTTTCCAGGACGGCTGGAGTCAGGAAAACTGACTCGCTATTTATCCTGTATGCGCCCAACAAGCTGGATGCTCCTGCTTCAAAGCAGTCTATTGCTCGCTGGATCTGTAGTACGATTCAACTTGCACATTCTGCGGCTGGATTGCGGCATCCTAAATTTGTAAAAGCCCATTCCACGAGGAAGGTGGGCTCTTCTTGGGCGGCTGCCCGAGGGGTCTCTGCTTTACAACTTTGCCGAGCTGCTACTTGGTCGGGTTCAAACACATTTGCTAAATTCTACAAGTTTGATACCCTGGCTGAGGAGGACCTTGAGTTTGCTCATTCGGTGCTGCAGAGTCATCCGCACTCTCCCGCCCGTTTGGGAGCTTTGGTATAATCCCCATGGTCCTTACGGAGTCCCCAGCATCCACTAGGACGTCAGAGAAAATAAGAATTTACTCACCGGTAATTCTATTTCTCGTAGTCCGTAGTGGATGCTGGGCGCCCATCCCAAGTGCAGATTGTCTGCAATACTTGTATATAGTTATTGCCTAACTAAAGGGTTATTGTTTGGAGCCATCTGTTTGAGAGGCTCAGTTGTTATTCATACTGTTCACTGGGTATAGTATCACGAGTTGTACAGTGTGATTGGTGTGGCTGGTATGAGTCTTACCCGGGATTCCAAATCCTTTTCTTATTGTGTCAGCTCTTCCGGGCACAGTTTCCTAACTGAGGTCTGGAGGAGGGGCATAGAGGGAGGAGCCAGTGCACACCAGGTAGTCCTAAATCTTTCTTAGTTGTGCCCAGTCTCCTGCGGAGCCGCTATTCCCCATGGTCCTTACGGAGTCCCCAGCATCCACTACGGACTACGAGAAATAGAATTACCGGTGAGTAAATTCTTATTTTTTTACACATGGCTATCAGCCCCCCATCCGCCGCCCTTGGATGGGGGGGGACAGCCTCGGGCTTCACCCCTGGCCCTTGGGTGGCTGGAGGGGGGGGGACCCCTTGATTTAAGGGGTTCCCACTCCTCCAGGGTACCCCGGCCAGGGGTGACTAGTTGGGTATGTAATGCCAGGGCCGCAGGGCCCAGTATAAAAGTGTCCCCCGGCTGTGGCATTATGTACCTGGCTAGTGGAGCCCGGTGCTGGTTTCAAAAATACGGGGGACCCCTACGCTTTTTGTCCCCCGTATTTTTGGAACCAGGACCAGGTGCAGAGCCCGGTGCTGGTTGATGAAATATGGAGGAACCCCTGTCATTTCCCCCCCCATATTTTTTCAACCAGGACTGGCTCAAAGAGCCCGAGGCTGGTTATGCTTAGGAGGGGGGACCCCGCGCAATTTTTTTCTGCTTTTTTACGACTTTAAACACCTTTTTAAGGTACACAATGAAGCCCTGCACGGATCTCACAGATCCGGCCGGGATTCCTTGTCTTTTTGTCAGGCAGTATTTTACTCATCACTCCCGTAAAACACTGCCTAACATTACGAATCACATCGACATCGGAAAATACGAATTTGGAAAAGTCGGCAGCTTAGTGAATGATCGTATCAGGATTCAAAAAGTTGCAGTAAAATGCACCTGATACCATTCGAGTTCAAACACCCTTCAAAACAGCAAAAACACGAATCTTAGTAAATATACCCCCAGGTCCGAGAGCCCTTCTCCACACAATTCCTCAGCCTTGTAAGGTAAACCTTCCATATGCCTCTTTTAGTCGGCATCACCTGTCCATTGCATGTTCCACAGGACACTTCTAGCAGAAATCGACATAGCGTTGACTCTAGAACCCAGTAGACTAATAGCTCTTTGGGCATGTTTTATATATATTTCTCTGATTATGGTCCTGGTCTGTGGATATGGACTCTAAGAAAACCCTGAAGGTACTCCCTTTTAAGGGAGATATTCTTTTTAGAGAAGACCTCAACAATTTTTTTTTCTGTTTTTACACTAAACAGACCCTTTCCCATAGATAACCATGCACAGATCTCACTGATCCGTGCATGGTTATCCAAACTCGACTGGAAAAAGCAGGTCTATTTTTTTGCTGCTTTTTTTAACGAATCGAAAAAAAACAGACCCGCACTTGAGCACTCAGAGACTAACACCCAAATACGAATGAATAGTGAATGCCCACATTGTATGAAATAACAGCCTCGTTTGACCGATTGTCTATTCATTCGTATTTCTGGACTTTGCCAATCAAACCATTACAAATAGACCAGACACTGCCGAGTTTTCTGCTTAGTGAATTCCTGGATTGGGACATATAAAAAAAAAAACACATCGGAAAAACTCGGATTTTTAGTAAATACTGGCCCTGGTCTCCACAGCTATAGCTGGTAATTCTGATCTTTTGCCTTATATTCCCTCACAGCCTAAGAAAGCACGACATTATCAAATGCAGTCCTTTCGGTCGCAGAATAACAAGAAAGTACGAGGAGCGTCCTTTCTTACCAGAGGTAAGGGTACAGGGCACAGCTAGTTCCCAGGAACAGAAGTCCTCCCCGACCTCTACTACATCCAACGCATGACGCTGGAGCTCCGCTAAGGTAGTCCGCCCCAGTGGGAGCACGTCTTCGACTCTTCAGCCACATCTGAGTTCACTCACAGGTGGTTCCCGGGGCAATAAAAAATTGTTTCTCGGGGTTACAAGCTGGAATTCGAAAGGTGCCTCCTCGCCGGTGGCTTCTCCCCCAGGAAGGGAGATAATATTAAATACAATTCACACATTGTATCTCCAACAGGTGGTGCTCAAGGTTCCCCTCCTGCAACAAGGAAGGCGATATGACTCAACCTTGGCTGTAGTCCCGAAACCGTACGGTTCGGTCAGACCTATTTTTAAAATTAAAATCTCTGAACCTATACGGGAAAAGGTTCAAATTTAAAGTGGAATCGCCCAGAGCGATCATCGCCAGCCTGGAAGGGGGGATTTGATGGTGTATCTAAACATAAAGGCTGCATACCTTCATGTTCCCATTTATCCACCCCATCAGGCGTACCTGACAATTGCGGTACAGGATTGTCATTACCAATTTCAGGGTAATTGGCGGAAATAATGGTGCTCCTACGCAAGCAAGGAGTCACAGTTGTCCCATACTTGGACGTTCTCCTAATAAGGGCGAGATCAAAAGAGCAGTTGTTGAATAGCGTGTCACTTTCGCTGAAGGTGTCACAGCAACACGGATGGATTCTCAATTTCCCGAGGTCACAGTTGGTTCCTATAACTCGTCTGCCCTTCTTGGGTATGATTCTGGATACAGACCAGAAATGGGTTTACCTTCAGATAGAGAAGGCCCAGGAACTCATGACTCTAGTCAGGGACCTATTGAAACCAAGACAGGTGTCAGTGCATCACTGCACTCGAGTTCTGGGAAAAACACTCCCTTCAGCAGGTTCCATGCGAGGACTTTCCAATAGGACCTACTGGACAAGTGGTCCGGGTCACATCTACAGATTCATCAGTTGATCACCCTATCCCCCAGGGCCAGGGTATCTCTCCTGTGGTGGCTGCAGAGTGCTCACCTTCTAGAGGGCCGCAGATTCGGCATTCAGGACTAGATCCTGGTGACCACGGACGCGAGCCTCCGAGGCTGGGGAGCAGTCACACAGGGAAGAAATTTCCAAGGTCTTTGGTCAAGTCAAGAGACTTGTCTTCACATCAACATATTGGAACTAAGGGCCATATACAACGCCCTACGTCAAGCGGAGACCTTTCTTCGCGACCAACCGGTTCTGATCCAGTCAGACAACGTCACCGCAGTAACTCATGTAAACCGCCAAGGCGGCACAAGGAGCAGAGTGGCGATGGCGAAAGCCACCAGAATTCTTCGCTGGGCGGAGAATCATGTAAGAGTACTGTCAACAGTGTTTATTCCGGAAGTGAACTGGGAAGCAGACTTCCTCCCCAGACATACGTCCTGGAGAGTGGAGACTTCATCAGGAAGTCTTCGCACAGATTGCAGTTCGGTGGGGACTGCCACAGATAGACAGGATGGCGTCCCGCCTCAACAAAAAGCTGCAGAGTTATTGCGCCTGGTCAAGAGACCCACAGGCAGTAGCGGTAGACGCCCTAGTGACACCGTGGGTGTTCCAATCAGTCTATGTATTTCTTCCTCTCATACCCAAGGGTTGAGAATAATAAGAAAAAGGAGGAGTGAGAACAATCCTCATTGTTCCAGATTGGCCACGAAGGATCTGGTATCCGGATCTGCAGGAAATGCTTCCAGAAAATCCGTGGCCTCTTCCTCTAAGGCAGGACCTGTTGCAACAGGGCCCATGTCTGTTCCAAGACTTACCGCGGCTGCGTTTGACGGCATGGCGGTTGAACGCCGGATCCTAGCGGAAAAAGGCATTCCGGATGAGGTCATTCCTACGCTGATAAAGGCTAGGAAGGACGTGACATCTTTACATTATCACCGTATATGGCGAAAATGTTTCTTGGTGTGAGGCCAGGAATGCTCCTACGGAAGAATTCCATCTGGGCCGTTTCCTTCACTTCCTACAAACTGGAGTGAATTTGGGCCTAAAACTTAGGCTCCATTAAGGTTCAGATTTCGGCCCTATCCATTTTCTTTCAAAAAGAGTTGGCTTCTCTACCAGAAGTTCAGACGTTTGTAAAAGGAGTGCTGCATATTCAGCCTCCTTTTGTGCCTCCGGTGGCACCTTGGGATCTTAACGTGGTGTTAAGTTTCCTAAAGTCACACTGGTTTGAACCACTTAAAACGGCGGAGTTAACATGATCACCTTCCACGTGAGATATTTTATTAGCCTTGGCTTCGGCTAGACGTGTGTCAGAATTAGCGGCTTTGTCACATAAAAGCCCCTATCTGGTTTTCCATATGGATAGAGCAGAATTGCGGACCCGTTCGCAATTTCTGCCGAAAGTGGTATCATCTTTTCATATGAACCAACCTATTGTGGTGCCTGTGGCTACACGTGACTTGGAGGATTCCGAGTTACTTGATGTGGTCAGGGCTTTGAAAATTTACGTGGCCAGAACGGCTAGAGTCAGGAAAACTGAAGCGCTGTTTGTCCTGTATGCATCCAACAAGATTGGTGCCCCTGCTTCAAAGCAAACTATTGCTCGCTGGATTTGTAACACGATTCAGCAAGCGCATTCTACGGCTGGATTGCAGTTACCAAAATCGGTCAAGGCCCATTCCACTAGGAAGGTGGGCTCTTCTTGGGCGGCTGCCCGGGGGGTCTCGGCACTACAGCTGTGTCGAGCTGCTACTTGGTCGGGTTCAAACACTTTTGCAAAATTCTATAGGTTTGATACCCTGGCTGAGGAGGACCTCATGTTTGCTCAATCGGTGCTGCAGTCATCCGCACTCTCCCGCCCGTTTGGGAGCTTTGGTATAATCCCCATGGTCCTTACGGAGTCCCCAGCATCCTCTAGGACGTTAGAGAAAATAAGATTTTACTTACCGGTAAATCTATTTCTCGTAGTACGTAGAGGATGCTGGGCGCCCGTCCCAAGTGCGGACTTCTGCAATACTTGTATATAGTTATTGCTTCAATAAGGGTTACGTTATAGTTGCATCGGTCTTGCACTGATGATATGTTGTTTTCATACTGTTAACTGGGTAGTTATCACATGTTATACGGTGTGATTGGTGTGGGCTGGTATGAATCATCTTGCCCTTGGATTAACAAAATCCTTTCCTTGTACTGTCCATCTCCTCTGGGCACAGTTTCTCTAACTGAGGTCTGGAGGAGGGGCATAGAGGGAGGAGCCAGTGCACACCAGGAACTAAATTCTTTCTTAAAGTGCCCATGTCTCCTGCGGAGCCCGTCTATTCCCCATGGTCCTTACGGAGTCCCAAGCATCCTCTATGGACTACGAGAAACAGATTTACCGGTAAGTAAAATCTTATTTTCTTTATCAATTGGGAGACGTTGGTCATTTTGTGATGACATTCTAGACACAGAAATTAATATTTACACCTATTAGAGCGCCAATATTTAAACTGTTGGAATATTATTTGCCTTTTTTGTGGCACAGTGGCACCCATTGTATTAATGTAAAGCTGTGGCTACCAGGGTTGAATTCCTGGGTAACTCGACCCAGGTTATTATCAGACCCTTTAACATCAACCTCAACCCGGGTTGCCCTGGCAATAACCCGGGTTATTTTTTTTGGGTGGAAAGTGACCCGTTAACCGAAATTCGTAGAATGTTGATGCTTCCAGATATGGCGTTGTCTTTTATTTGAAGCACAGTGCCTTTTAACATACTAAATGACAATTTAAAATAACAGTCCCCAAACCTGGTTCTTTACGTCCCATTCTTAAGCAGTTCTCCCAATGACTGGGGAAGTAGGCACTCCTGAGATCATGTCTGTGTGACTAGCAGAAATTCTGGTTAGAAGAGCTTCCTGCATGCTGGTCTGTCTGATCCCACAATCAGATAAGTGGGTATATTCAGTTCTGACTTTTTAGACATTTATGTTCACATAATCCTTTAAAACACAGAAACTTGGGAAGCTTGTTGAATAAAATTCTAGCTTCTGATACTGCAGTTTATTTATTTATTTATTTTAAATATTCAGTTTCCAATTCCATTTATCATAAGGACATTATAAAGACCCTCTCGGAGCCATCTACACAGTACATACGTCTAGTTACAGTTGTGTGTGTAATTTAGTTTAGTTTTTTGGGGGTTTTTTTCTAATTTCGATCAAGTTTTTATTTATTTTTATTTCTGCTACTAACGTATACTCAAGGGCAGTGATGCTTTGTGCATTTTTACTACAGTGTTAACTCCACTACACACCTTTATCCATAACAGAGTTAAGAATTCATTAATAAAGTACATTTTTGGTACTCTTTCCTAGTGAGCGAACACTTGTAGAGATGTATCAACAGATCCATGCTTCTTACCTTGTGGTCATTATTGCTAAGGTTTATGTTTATGAATTTGGTAAAGTATAATATATGCTTCAACTTTTGAGTTCTTTAAGAAATACACTGCTCAAAAAAATAAAGGGAACACTAAAATAACACATCCTAGATCTGAATGAATGAAATATTCTTATTAAATACTTTGTTCTTTACATAGTTGAATGTGCTGACAACAAAATCACACAAAAATTATCAATGGAAATCAAATTTATTAACCCATGGAGGTTTGGATTTGGAGTCACCCTCAAAATTAAAGTGGAAAAACACACTACAGGCTGATCCAACTTTGATGTAATGTCCTTAAAACAAGTCAAAATGAGGCTCAGTAGTGGTGTGGCCTCCACGTGACTGTATGATCTCCCTACAACCCACACAAGTGGCTCAGGTAGTGCAGCTCATCCAGGATGGTACATTAATGCGAGCTGTGGCAAGGTGGTTTGCTGTGTCTGTCAGCGTAGTGTCCAGAGCATGGAGGCGCTACCAGGAGACAGGCCAGTACATCAGGAGACGTGGAGGAGGCCGTAGGAGGGCAACAACCCAGCAGCAGGACCGCTACCTCCGCCTTTGTGCAAGGAGGAACAGGAGGAGCACTGCCAGAGCCCTGCAAAATGACCTCCAGCAAGCCACAAATGTGCATGTGTCTGCTCAAATGATCAGAAACAGACTCCATGAGGGTGGTATGAGGGCCCGACATCCACAGGTGGGGGTTGTGCTTACAGCCCAACACTGTGCAGGACGTTTGGCATTTGACAGAGAACATCAAGATTGGCAAATTCGCCACTGGCGCCCTGTGCTCTTCACAGATGAAAGCAGGTTCTCACTGAGCACATGTGACAGACATGACAGAGTCTGGAGATGTCAAGGAGAACGTTCTGCTGCCTGCAACATCCTTCAGCATGACCGGTTTGGCAGTGGGTCAGCAATGGTGTGGGGTGGCATTTCTTTGGGGGGGCCGCACAGCCCTCCATGTGCTCGCCAGAGGTAGCCTGACTGCCATTAGGTACTGAGATGAAATACTCAGACCCCTTGTGAGACCATATGCTGGTGCGGTTGGCCCTGGGTTCCTCCTAATGCAAGACAATGCTAGACCTCATGTGGCTGGAGTTTGTCAGCAGTTCCTGCAAGACGAAGGCATTGATGCTATGGAAGTTCCCCAGACCTGAATCCAATTGAGCACATCTGGGACAACATGTCTCGCTCCATCCACCAACGCCACGTTGCACCACAGACTGTCCAGGAGTTGGCTGATGCTTTAGTCCAGGTCTGGGAGGAGATCCCTCAGGAGACCATCCGCCACCTCATAAGGAGCACTCCCAGGCATTGTAGGGAGGTCATACAGGCACGTGGAGGCCACACACACTACTGAGCCTCATTTTGACTTGTTTTAAGGACATTACATCAAAGTTGGATCAGCCTGTAGTGTGTTTTTCCACTTTAATTTTGAGGGTGACTCCAAATCCAGACCTCCATGGGTTAATAAATTTGATTTCCATTGATAATTTTTGTGTGATTTTGTTGTCAGCACATTCAACTATGTAAAGAACAAAGTATTTAATAAGAATATTTCATTCATTCAGATCTAGGATGTGTTATTTTAGTGTTCCCTTTATTTTTTTGAGCAGTGTATAAAAGCAATTATCAGGTTTTTATGTGGAATACCTGACCAATTTCTTGTATAGAACGCTCCCATAAACCCTATTGTAGACTGAAGTAGTGGTGTGCTGTTTTTTTTTTGGTTTGTTTTTTAAGCATAGTACATTGACATCCCATACATTTTTGTTTGTTTTAATTCCCTCCTCTGGGTTACTGGAGCTGGGCTGTCACTGCCAGCCATCAGGACTTCTATATCTACCAGGGAGATGTTTAATTTGGCTCCTGAGCACACAATCTGTAGAACATAATGGGCTACAGGAGTGAAGTGTGCTTAATGTGAAAGTGGTACTTCTATATTGTGGTTGCTATGGAAACCTGGCAAAGAGAGAGTCTTGCCTGGGGTTGCACTTCAATGGTTTGGGATATATTATGAGTGATCTGGTTTCTGATGACAATTGATTGGTGGGAATTCAGTATGAAAACCTACTGGTAGGTTGTCTTCTCTTTTGATCCTTAAGAATGAAAACAACTATGCCATGTAAATCCAGTTGACTCACTTTGTATGACATCCTATGACTTATGTAAACCATTTTGTTTGGCAGCATCCAGATGCAGACGCTTTGTATGTGCAAACTGTGGATGTGGGTGAGGAGAATCCTCGCATTGTTGTAAGTGGATTGGTGAAGTATGTGTCCTCTGAGGAGCTGCTGGGTCGCTCTATTGTACTCTTGTGTAACCTGAAGCCTCAGAAGATGCGTGGCGTGGAGTCACAAGGCATGCTGCTCTGCGCATCCATGTAAGTCAGTCATACATGATCATGTTTATACCCAGCTTATCAAGAGCTTGATCATGTTTATAAAACTAATTAAATTGCTTAGCAATTTTCCCATGTATGGTGATATTGTATATGTATTCACAGAAGAGTATGAATACACTTTATTTGAATTTAAGGTATCTAAAAATCTTTCAAATGTAATCCTTGAATTCAGACAATTTGCAGTCCTTAATTGCAATAGATTTTGTCGGTTCTATTTCCACCTTCTGTTTTTACTTGGAAGAAAAGTTGCATCTCTACATTTATTACTTGTACCTGTTCTTCTCAGTGAGGGGGAGAATAGACAGGTGGAGCCCTTGGACCCACCAGCAGAATGTGCACCTGGTGAGCGGGTATATATTGAGGGATACGAGAACGGAGAACCAGAGGGTGAACTGAAACCAAAGAAAAAGGTCTTTGAGAAGTTGCAGGTAAATTCCTCCCGTCACCTCAGGACACTCACTCGTGTGATCCACCTGCACTCTTTCTGCCATTTCTAACCCTTTCAGTCTCCTTTTATCACGCTACTTCTGATGTTCCACCCTCTATTTACAGGCTGACTTCAGGATTTCTGACGACTTGGGTGCTCATTGGAAAGAAAACAAATTTCTGACTAAACTGGGGCCGGTGACCTGTAAAACCCTACGTGGGGGCAGCATTAGTTGATTGTGCGTAACATTTTATTCCATCCCATGCTATGGGTGTCATCTTTTAACCCTTTCACTGTTGGAGGAATGTAACCTAAATTCAGAGAGACAGAATGTGCTGTTATTTATGTAAACGAGGCACGTGATGGGGCCTCATCTGCACACCATTCCCACATTCCCAACCACCTGGTCCAGAGCGATCATTGTATATTAACGAAATAAAGAGTTCTCTCATTTACTGTAGTGTATGTATTTCTTGTGCATCTCAAAAAAAACAACACTGGTTTTGTAACAGCATTTATAAAAAGATTGCTTATTTCATACAGATTTCAGTCAAAGCCTATGACAAATATATATAATCACTAAAAGCAGAACTTCAATTTGGTCTCTAATATGGGGGCTGGGGACTGAAAAGTTCTGTGTATGTATTATATTCACAACAAACTCATTTATTTTGTTCATACAGAAACCATTACATTTGCAATTAAGAGGTGGCTACAGCCCCACCCTTAAATGTACCACAATGCAGCTAAGACTGACACTCCCGAGAGCAGTGGTTAAATACAGTACCAATAGAAAACCTTTCAAACCAATGTTTAGGAATATAGGGTGCTAGCAAGGTGGGATTTGTATGTGCCAATATAAATGTACGCAGAATGGAAGCAGGATATGATTCAGGAAACCTATACAACTATATAAAGGTTACTTGTAAATCTTGCTATGCAGCGTGCTAGCTGCGCACACAGGTGAAGGCAGTTTAAGCTTTAAGGCAGTGTGGTGATCTGTATTTAACCGCAACCCTCTGGTGTGCTTCAAGCTTGTACAACTGTTGGCAATTTACACACAAGAATTCTAATTTTGTGTTCTTACTAAATCTGGTTATTGAAGTATAGCATATCATTGACCTCCCTGCTGTACACTTAAGTAGAAGAGATGTTTACGACTTAATTTCCATGTAATTTATAATGATAGCATGCCTGCAATACATACAGTGGATTGCTATTTGATTATTAAAGTGTCTTCTAGATCAGCAGGACATGGATGCTGGTCATGCATCTAAAAACTAGTTCACTGTTGGAAATTTAAATCTGGTATTGTAAGTGAGCAAATGTCAATTGCCCGTTTGTGCTCAAATGCTGGAAAACAGTTCTTCAGGCAGCTTGATTAAATCACATTGATTAAACCAACTTGTCTAAATGGTCATTTGTTTGTTTTCTGGTATTTGGAAACAACCACCGATTGTCATTTGCTTCCATACATTTCTGGATTTAGTTCCAACCAGTGTGTTGGAAATAATCTTTTAGATGTGTGGCCAGCTTTACACTGATCTCTGCATTAAGCTACTATTTGCAAAAAGCAATTAACCCATAGTGTGCTTTGAAACTTAACACTGAACCATAAGGTGCATATTCAATGCTATAACAAATACATGAGGCATTACAAAATGGTTAAATAGAAAGGATATATGGGTCCTTATTAGATGTAACTTAACCATCAGGATAGTTTATTGTGCTTTACCTTTTTATATAATACAAGTCTCTTAATTGCCATGTATAGCAGAACAAGGAGACGTGGGATTGGAATGCTGCAGATGCAAGCTGATAAGGCTGCTTTCTTATAATGTGCTTTTAAAGATTAAAAACCTTAAGGTGCATACACACTGAGATTCGGGCTAACCCCGATACTCACTATGCGACAGGGGCTAGGTCGGCATCGCAAGCACATAATGACTGTGCTTGCGATACTGACTGTGCGATTTTGGCCAAGTGTTCTTTTCTACGAGATAGTAAACATTGACTTGCCTGCACAGTCTATCTAGGCTTGAGATGCCGACCGCGCGGGACCGCGTATCAGGATCGCAAGGTGACTTTCACATTGCGATCTGCACTAACTTTTCTTACGACTTTGACTATATAGTCAAAATCGTAAGAATATATCTCACCGTGTGTGCACACCATTACCCCTGCACCACTATGTACTTGTACAGTTTAGACTGGATTCAGTAGTTAATGTGATCACTAGGGCATGTCTTTAGAAGGTTTATAATAGGTTAATTTCGCAGTTTTGCTAAACACATATAAAAGTTTAAAAAATTTATTTTCAGTACAGATAATTAAGAAATTAGCTTAGTTTTAGATTGCCAAAATAGCTCTAAGCCTGAAAGGATTGTCCTAATACAACAGGGTTAAATCCTGCAGTATTATAAAGAAGTGCTGATTTTGTTTTTATTTGTGCAGTATTCTAAGTCTAACACCAGCATTTATAGGTTGCAAAGAGTACTAAATCAGCAGGCATGACATCTATTTATACACCTATGAGCCACAGAGCTGTCCTACCTGCTTCCGCAGGTACTTTTTACTTTTAAATAAAATTTACACCAAAATACAGCTTTGTGCACTGAATTCAGTTCAAGGGTGCAGTACCAAGAGTTACCATGATGCAGACTGCAAGATATTCTCTTTCCATCAGATGGCACTCCAACCACAGTACTTCAGTTAGAACCATTTACAGTAGTCCAACAATCACACAGTAAAGATTAACTAAGATGAGAACCAACACCAGTTGTTGTTTAAATACCAAGACTATACATATTTAAGGCGAATCTTGGAGTCCAGTAGTTCATGAAAGGTTTAGCAGAGCATCACCGAGGTGTCCCTGAGAAGGCAGAACCCTGAATATTCAACATGACTTGATTATGCTGAAAGAGAAGGAAGGGTTATACCTACAGTTATTAATGTGTTTAACTGTTAAATAAAACATGAATGAAGATTAACAACTGATGTTACTGTGCTGACCCTTCAGATAGATATTTGTATAATTACCTTGTTCCAGCTGGCTTTTGTGTTTCTCCTGTCCTGCCTGGGTCACCATTGCATTAGTCTCAGCTGTTGTGGGATCACAGGGTGTGAACACACTGTCATTCGTGCCCACTGTAGAGTTTGCAGGGCTCGTAGGAGTCCGGGGTATCCCTACTGATGGCTTTCTTGCTACAGGTGGAGGAATCTTGCTAGGTTTCCTCTGTAGTGGGGGTTTCCCATCTGGGCTGCGAGGTCCCCCATGTGATTTGAGCTCTGCCACCAAATTCCTCTTCAATGAGGATTCAGCCTCTTGAGATGCAGGAGGGTCAAACACAAACTTCTTGGATCCTCGAGCAAATACAAAGCTAGCAGCAGAAGCTGGTGTTCTGTGTGCCGAAGGGGAATCTGGTGGTTTGTGCGGAGAGTGATGTGGTGCTGTGGGGCTTTCTACTGGGGAGGAGTCAGACCCCTGAGGGGATCTTAGAGACAGAGACTTGCGAACAGGTTTTTGGGGGGCCGGAAGTCCAGATAGGTGATGAGATAATGGAATTTGTGGGCCCCTGGCTTGTACAGATCGCAAACGAACCATCTGCAGCAAGGATGGTGTTACTATTGGCAAGCTTGCATCTTCTTTGTGTACAGCTGCAGTGGTCTGATAGTTTGCTGACTGCTTTCTAGGTTCAATGGCTGGCTTCCACACATTTGACTTGGGACGGGGTGAGCCTGGTGCTTGAGGAAGGATTATGTTAGTAGTAACAACGGATGATGACACAGTAGACGCAGATGATTCCACAGAAGATGACACAGTTTGTACCAAACATGTAGTGGAATCTTTTGACTCTGTAGTGGTTACAGATGTATTCCCTGTAGCTGTTTGTGGCACAGTGGCTTCAAGTGTTTCTTTGAGTTCAGTGGTTGATGTGGTGTCAACATGTGGCTTATAAATGATTGAAGTTACAGCAGTAGGAAGTGAAGAATCTGTAGCGAGAGGCACCACCATATGCTCTGTAGAGGGAGGCACAACAGGCTCTGCAATCTCTTGGGCTATATGAGGCACAGATGTAGATGGTATCTCTGTAACAGTGGCATGTATAATGCTATCTGGAGGCTTTATAGAAGTTGAAGGCACAGATTCAGGTTGTGGATCCCCAACAATGTTCAAAGACTTTTCATTTTTGGGTGTTAACAGGGGCATTTCTACTTGCATTACATCCATTTTATCATTGTTGAGAGTGACACTGTCTGAACTTGTAAGACCCCCACACACTGACTCTAAGGATGGGGGTGGAGGTAAAAAGAGTTCATCAGGAGGAGGGAAATCTGCCATGGATAAATCCTGAACATCAGAAGTTTCTGGTGGAGGAGGCGGCCACAAGGAATCTTTTTGAGAAGCCTTCCCAACTGTCAATGGTGTAATGTCAGTGTCTGACTCTGACTTTCTGGCAGGTGGAGGTGTGGGATGATGAGATGGTGGTGGTGATGGATTTGGAGTTGCAGCTGGTGTCACAACCAAGTCAATCGCTTTGTTAGGTGGGGGACAAGAAGGGGCAGGCACATTTGGATGTGGGGGAATTAGATCTTGTTCTTCTTTGTCTCCCGTAGAAGAACCAGCTCTTTGGGGACTGATAAGAGGGGAATCATTCTCTGTAGTAGAAGATGCGCTCACTGATGATGCAGACTTGAGGCTGGTTCTCTCTGGTTTGGGTGGAGTTTTTCTGCGTGAACCTGGAGACTCTAGCAGAGCTCTAACAGGCATGGTCGGTGTTCCACTCTGGCTGGAGTAGCCACTTGATGGTGATAAAGTTCGATCTGACCGACTAGGGGAGCTTACTTTTGGTCCAGCCAAAGAAGGTAAAAATACATCATTTTCTACTTTGTCTGTGCGTGGTACCCAAGGGTCTCGAGCACTGCTAATCTTGGTTGTGGACTTTTTATCTGGCCTGGGAGGAAGCCCCATGTCTCTCTGCTGTTGCAAAGAATAGGTGCGTTTAGGAGGTGGAGGAGCCTTTTTTCTTTTTCGCAGTGAAACGCTACGTACAGATGAACGACCGCTACACATGCTGGCTGCATCCGAGCCATCTTGGGTGCCTGTGCTGGGGGCAGGAGATGTTCTGCCAGTGCTTAATCCAGATTCGTGTGTTTCAGCTTCTAGCATGTTCTCACCACCTCTGGAGGAGATGGTGGAAGAGTCAGATACTATAGTTTCTGTGGATTGGGAACGGCTCCATGTGTCACTAGAGGAAGACATCCCCCTCCCTCTATGCAAAGAACCACGAATTGAAGCTGGGCTAGCTGTAGCAAGACTGCATCTGCTCAGAGTTCGAACACTGGAGCGACTCAAGGCCACCACATCAACCATCGGAGGAAGAACTGCATTTGGTATAATCTTAGACATGTATGTGGCTTGGGGTGATATGGACATGACGGGACTCACAAGATCACTCTGAGGTGAATGCGTAGTCATGCCAGGGACAGCAAGAGATTTGGGGCGAAGGAGCAGGGGAGATATCTTGTGGTTAGACTTCCGACCAATGCAACTGTCATCTCGATAAACCTTGTCTATGTGTCTTTGCAAAGCAGCTTCTGTCTGTTCTAGAGCAGCCAGTGAAATGTAGGCTCCACTGTGTGGTGCCGGAACAGGCTTTCCATCTACTGTAGGAATAACCACAAATTCTTCCTTTTCTCCTTGAACCCCATTCGCCATGGGAATTGCTGCAACCTTTTCACTTGGCTTAATTTTTCCTCTGGGGAAGAGCTCGTGGATGCCACGGTGTGATGAAGAGGAATGGAGACCTTCATATAAAAATGACAGTACAATATGCTGATTAATTATTTTGATTAAAAAAATTGGCATAACTAGTCTGAATAATATATTCAGACAACTCCTTTAAAGAACAAAGTTCTCAAAGTATGCTGCATGACATTTTGTCAGCATGAGAGGAGGATCCTCCCCACCCCTGGCTCCTCCTGAGACCTGCAGCAGCCGCCGGGGATGAGATATCGCGGTGTCAGATCCCTGGCGGGGAGCCTGGCTCAGAGTTGATGTCACAGCCTGCTCCCCCGCCGGGGATCTGACACCGCGATCTCTTGTCCCCGGCGGCTGCAGCAGATCTCAGGAGGAGCGGGGAGGAGAGGATCACCCCTCCTCCTCTCATGCGGACAAAATATCTGTTCTGGCCGCAGGCCAAAAGACACTGTGAGAAGCTGGCGGCAGCCCAGCAAAAACAGGTAGTTGGGCTGGCGGATTGGGGGGAGGAGGATCTGACTGGGGGATCCGACTGCTATTGGTCTGCTAATGCATTTTTTAATCAATGGCACCAGGTCACAAGTATAACAAACTTTCACACACACTCATTCTCTCTAAACCCCCCCTCCCCACGGGCTCTGCTGCCTTAATGTGTAAAAATGGGGACTCTGCTGCTGTAATATGTAAAAAGAGGACTCTGCTGCTGTAATGTGTAAAAAGAGGAGTCTGCTGCTGCAATTTGTAAAAAGGCGGACTGCTGCCTTAATGTGTAAAAATGGGGACTCTGCTGCTGTAATTGGTAAAAATGGGGACTCTGCTGCTGTAATGGGTAAAAATGGGGCTCTGCTGCTGTAATGTGTAAAAAGGCGGACTGCTGCCTTAATGTGTAAAAATGGGGACTCTGCTGCGTGTAAAAATGGGGACTCTGCTGCGTGTAAAAATGGGGACTCTGCTGCGTGTAAAAAGGCACCATGCTGCCGTAATGTGTAAAAATGTGAACTCTGCTGCTGTAATGTGTAATAAGAGGACTCTGCTGCTATAATGTGTAAAAAGGGGGACTGCTGCCTTAATGTGTAAAAATGGGGACTCTGCTGCTGTAATTGGTAAAAATGGGGACTCTGCTGCTGTAATGGGTAAAAATGGGGCTCTGCTGCTGTAATGTGTAAAAAGGCGGACTGCTGCCTTAATGTGTAAAAATGGGGACTCTGCTGCGTGTAAAAATGGGGACTCTGCTGCGTGTAAAAATGGGGACTCTGCTGCGTGTAAAAAGGCACCATGCTGCCGTAATGTGTAAAAATGTGAACTCTGCTGCTGTAATGTGTAATAAGAGGACTCTGCTGCTATAATGTGTAAAAAGGGGGACTGCTGCCTAATGTGTAAAAATGGGGACTCTACTGCAGTAATGTGTAAAAAGGGGACCATGCTGCCATAATGTGTAAAAAGGAGACTCTGCTGCTGTAACGTATAGAAAGGGGGACTCTGCCTACCATAATGTGTAAAAGGGGGCCCTGCCTGCCGCAATGTGTAAAAGGGGACTCTACCTGCAGTAATGTCTGACAGGGGCTCTACCTGGCGTAATGTGTAAAAGGGGCCCTACCTGGTGTAATGTGTATAAGTGGCACTACTGTGCGGTGTAATTTGAATAATGGAGACTACTGTGCTGCGTAATAGGAATTGGTATTGGTATTTTGTGGTCTTGCCCCTTCCCCATGAAGCCACTCCCCTATATTTTTGGCGGGCACTGTCCCTGTTTTTAAATATGGGTGGGGGGGGCGCCGATGCTGCTTCTTGCACACAGCGCTAAAATGTCTAGTTACAGCACTTCAGCTAAAAGGGATGGGGAACAGCAAATTTGATTAAGAAGAGGTCGGCTAAAGTGACAGATATCCTTGCAAGTGTATCTTTCGTTATATTGTGCAATACAGTGCTAGGGCCTCCATTATTTAGAAAGTAAGAATGGGCCACCTATATGACTTTTTACCTATTGTTTTCTTATTGATACGTAGTCTTACCCAGCTCTGCTGCAATGTGCTGTGGAACTCCCACCACTGTAGCTCTCTTCTCCTTACGTCTCCGTCCTGTCCTGGTTGAAGGAGTTCTGGGTGAGTCATGAGGCTTAAATGTGGAGCCTAGAAACGAAACAGAAAGGAAAACATGTCAATAGTTTGGTATGCAGTTGTTAGGTTGACAGTCATTTTGTCGACATGGTTCCAAGATCGACATTGTCAAAATGTTAACATGGCAAAAGTTGACACAGGAAAATGTCAACATGAGTTTAATTAATTTTTTTCATTTGTGGAACTTTTTCATACTTTATGATCCACGTGGGCTACGATTAGGAATAGTAACCTTGAGAAAGCGGTGCACTAATTGAGGTTCCTGCTGATTTTACGATGCCAAAAAAAAGGACACCGAAAAAAGTAAAAACATTAAGTCAGCCTTTACCTATGTCAACCATTAGTCCATGTCGACCAATAGTGGTCGACCTAGTTAGGGTTGAGAAAATGATCCACATCCTGCCTGTATGTATTAGGTGTGAGGATTATCTCCAAAGTTCATAAAAGCATTTAATTAACTATTCAACTTCACATGACTACCGTATATACTCGAGTATAAACCGACTTTTTCAGAACTTTTTTTTGTGCTGAAAAAGCCCCCTTGGCTTATACTCGAGTCAGTGCTGGCAGTGCAGTGCAGTGGGAAGGAGGGACACGGAGGGCACAGCGCGCGCCTCTCCTGTGTCTCCGGCGGCAGCGGCAGGTCTATTAAAGGAAGTACCCGTTCGTGAGCTCTGATTGGCTCACGAACCGGCACTTCAATTAACAGACCCACCGCGGCCGCCGGAGACGCAGGAGGGACACAGGAGAGGCGCGCGCTGTGCCCTCCTTCACATGACAACGCGGGAGCGGTGGAGGTTAGTTATAGCAGGCACTGGGGGAGCATATTTAACACTTGGGGGGGGGGGGCATATGTGGCACTGAGGGGGCATGCATATCTGGCGGTATGAGGGCATATCTGGCACTGTGGGGGTATAACTGGCACTGAGGAGGCATGCATATCTGACAGTATGAGGGCATATCTGGCAGTGTGAGGGCATATCTGGCAGTATGAGGGCATATCTGGCACTGTGGGGGTATAACTGGCACTGAGGGTGCATGCATATCTGGCACTGTGGGGGCATATCTGGCAGTATGAGGGCTGTGTACGGCTAGAGCTGCGTTTCCCACCCTAGGCTTATACTCGAGTTAATACGTTTTCCCAGGTTTTTGTGGTAAAATTAGGTGCCTCGGCTTATATTCTGGACGACTTATACTCGAGTATATACGGTAAGTTATTGGTTGTACATGCTTCTCCTGCAACTTTCACTTTAAATAACCCAAAAACTATAGGCAGTTAATTTTCATTGGCCTTTATCATTATACAAAGCTGCTTTGCTCTCTCCATTAAATACTATTGTCCAAGGGCAACAGAAATAAACCACTGAATCAAATGCATTGTCTAAATGCACATCAGTCAAAGTCACCTACAGATGTGTCCTCGTACATCTTTGCTGCGGTTGGTCGAAACAGCCGCTCTCTACGTGCCTGGTCCTGTGAGAATGTTCTAGTGTGTCTTTTTGCAAAGTTGTGTTTTAGTCTGGAGCGACTTAGTCTCTCAATCTGTATACAAAGTGCTACGATGCAGCGGCAATGGCTTTTTTCCACACTAAGCGGGACATGTACTAACCAGTAAGCCAGTGGAGAAGTTGCCCATGGCAGCCAATCGGCATTGACGGTACATTTATAATTTGCATACTAAAAAAGTATACAGAGAAGCTGATTACAACTTCTCCACTGGCTCACTTCTCCACTTTTATCACTGCTTAGTAAATCTCCCCCCTAAGTTCTGAAGTGCTTTGACTCAGTTCCACACAGATACACAAATGTCTTGTATCAAATTATTCTGGACAGTTGCCTGATGCATCCTAGTCACGTTGTGACTAAGAAATTTCCAGAAAGAAAGCCGCCTGATGCTAGCAGAGATGCACATGATCTGTCGGCACACTCGCACCAGGCATCATGCATGGTGTATTGAGCCTAGATTTATGAGGACACGTGTGGGAAGGTTTTTAGTAATAGCTGTAGCAGGGAAATGTACAAGCCTATACATTAACAGTGTAGTAATGTTCAATGACCGTAATGGTCACATTTAGTAAAAACCTGTTTGTTTTTTAACATCTAGTTCTAGAGTGTCCAGGCTAGGATACAAAATTCACTTGATAAATGTTTTTCCTCAGTTCAATCATTATTCTCATATGTATTCTAAATTGGGTTTATCAGCTTTTTCTGGTCTCCTCTGTGATGACCTTAACGACCTTTTAATAGAGAAAATACTTACTGTTATGTCATCTCACAATTTACCGTTTCAATATACAATTACTATCATATTGTAAACCGCATTATTGCTGAAATTGTGTGTTGTATATAGCACCAACAATGTGCAGCACTGTTCAATCAGAAAGATAAATTGGAACATACAGGAGTCAGCATTACATGCAAGTTGGCAGTATGCATGTGTACAAGTCTCGTAGGTGCTCAAAGTTTCATATGCTCCCTTTCAAGACCATACAGTGCCCCCCCCCCCCAAATAAAAAAAAAAACCCAAAGATCTAGGAATGAAATTCAGAATAAACCCCACAATGACCAAGCAGAGGATTTGGTAAATTGCAAGATCTTTGAATGCATCATAGATGGACTAGACCTGGGCTCCTCTATTTGCTCACACTACATCAATGAATCACAAGTTTGTTCTCACACTATTCCTCTAACCTTTGCGCTGGATCATCTCGGACCGAGTTGACAATGTATCATCTGTATTTTCCGTGGCGCAGGAGAGAGAGCGAGTACGGAAACCGCCATCATTTGTTTCAGGTGTGGGCTGTGAGACGAAGAGGGAAGATTTAAAATAGGATGTATTAAGTGAAAGTGGGCACATTTTGGTTGATAAAGTTTAACAAAGACGTGTTCTATGAAAAAGAAATTAAATATGATCCAACTCTTGGAATTTTTCACATTTTACTTTCTGACCTATTGAAATAGAAAAGAATTTACTAAAAGTTTTTTTTTCTCTTTACAAAGGATCCAGATTTGCACACCTGTACACTGCAATTTTCCTCAAAGCCACTTGGATGTTGCCCATTTTTGTGCAGCAATATTTAAATGACTGCTAATTGTCAAACAGATTTAGGGGTCTATTCATGAAGCAGTCAAAAGTGTGGAGAATTGAGGCAGTGGAGAAGTTGCCCATGGCAACCAATCAGCATTGAAGTAACATCTATAATTTGCATACTATACAGTTGTACACAGCAGCTGATTGGTTGCCATGGGCAACTTCTCCACAGGCTCCCTTCTCCACTGCTTCATGAATAGACCCCCTAGACTTAACTTTGTTTAGGCCACTGCAAAACCCTAATGTATTTTAATTTTTGTATTTAAGCCATCTACTACATCTGTTTTCTTTTCAGTGTTTCAATAAAGCTTAGATTAGTGCCAAGGCTACCTACCATTGTCACATGGACAGTTTCACCCATCTCTGCCAAGTACTTGTGCCAGTAACCATGGCTTAAAAAGTGCCTTGGTTGCACAGACGTACAGTACATTACTGTGATGATCAGTGCTTTGGGAAACATTGAAAATATTGTAGTCTTCCACTATGGTTTTTCATTCTCTCTGATTTGCTTTTTAATGTGTTTTCATTTATGCATGGTGAAGCTCTTGTTTGGAAAAGTACTAGCCAACTGTGGACCCGATCACACACTGGTGTGTTTATTTTGAAATCTATTGAAAGAATGTAGGAACTTTGCTTGACTGATTTGCTAATATTTAAGATGGCAAGTCTTGCCTTGCAGGAAGCCATTTTTTTCCCCATCATCACCGTCTAAAAGTGTAACCTATGTATTGCAAGTCATTCCCTGAAGTGCTGCTAGGTGCATTTCTTTACTGACACTATAACAAACTGCTACAAACAGAGCCATTTACATATTTCTCTAACGTCCTAGTGGATGCTGGGGACTCCGTCAGGACCATGGGGGGCAGCGGGCTCCGCAGGAGACAGGGCACATCTAAAAAGCTTTTTAGGTCACATGGTGTGTACTGGCTCCTCCCCCTATGACCCTCCTCCAAGCCTCAGTTAGGTTTTTGTGCCCGTCCGAGAAGGGTGCAAACTGGATGGCTCTCTTAAGGAGCTGTTTAGTAAAGTTTTTTTTTAGGTTTCTAATCAGTGATTCCTGCTGGCGACAGGATCACTGCAACGAGGGACTTAGGGGAGAGACTTGCAACTCACCTGCGTGCAGGAGGATTGAAGTTTTAGGCTACTGGACACTGAGCTCCAGAGGGAGTCGGAACACAGGTCAGCCTGGGGTTCGTCCCGGAGCCGCGCCGCCGATCCCCCTTACAGACGCTGAAGAAAGACGGCGGAACGGAGGTCCGGAAACAGGCGGCAGAAGACTTCACAGTCTTCAGAGAGGTAGCGCACAGCACTGCAGCTGTGCGCCATTGTTGCTACACGGCTCACTGACACGGTCACGGAGGGTGCAGGGCGCTGCTGGGGGCGCCCTGGGCAGCAATATAAATACCTATTTGGCAAATAAATACATCACATATAGCCATTAAGGCTATATGTATGTATTTAACCCAGGCCAGTTTTCCTAATAACCGGGAGAAAAGCCCGCCGTGAAAGGGGCGGAGCTTATTCTCCTCAGCACTCAGCGCCATTTTCCTGACCAGCTCCGCTGGTGAGGAAGGCTCCCACTCTCCCCTGCACTACAGAAACAGGGTTAAAGAGAAGGGGGGCATAAATTGGCGATATAATTATATATTAAGAGCCCATATATAGAAACAACACCTTCTAGGGTTGTTATATACATTATGGCGCTTTTGGTGTGTGCTGGCAAACTCTCCCTCTGTCTCCCCAAAGGGCTAGTGGGTCCTGTCCTCTATCAGAGCATTCCCTGTATGTGTGTGCTGTAGGTCGGTACGTGTGTGTCGACATGTATGAGGAAAATGTTGGTGAGGAGACGGAGAAAATTGCCTGTAATGGTGATGTCACTCTCTAGGGAGTCGACACCAGAATGGATGGCTTACTTATGGAATTACGTGATAATGTCAACACGCTGCAAGCCGGTTGACGACATGAGACAGCCGGCGGACAAATTAGTATCGGTCCAGGCGTCTCAGACACCGTCAGGGGCTTGTAAAAACGCCCATTTACCTCAGTCGGTCGACAGACACTGACACGGACACTGACCCCAGTGTCGACGGTGAAGAAACAAACGTATTTTTCCTTTAGGGCCACAAGTTACATGTTAAGGGCAATGAAGGAGGTGTTACGTATTTCTGATACCACAAATAAGGGTATTTTGTAGGGTGGGAATAAACTACCTGTAGTTTTGCCTGAATCAGATAAATTAAATGAAGTGTGTGATGATACGTGGGGTTCCTCCGACAGAAAGTTATGGGAGGTATACCCTTTTTTCCCGCCAGTAGTAAGGGCGAGTTGGAAAACACACCTTAGGGTGGACAAGGCGCTCACACGCATATAAAAAACATGGCGTTACCGTTTCCAGATACGGCCGCCCTCAAGGAGCCAGCTGATAGGAAGCTGAAAAATATCATAACAGTATATACACACATACTGGTGTTATACTACGACCAGCAATCGCCTCAGCCTGGATGTGCAGCGCTGAGGGGGCTTGGTCGGATTTCCTGACTGAAAATTTTGATACCCTTGACAGGGACAGGATTTTATTGTCTATAGAGCATTTTAGGGATGCATTTCTATATATGTGTGATGCGCAGAGGCATATTTGCATTCTGGCATCAAAGAGTAAATGTGATGTACATATCTGCCAGACGAAGACACGACAGTGGTCAGGTGAGGCAGATTCCAGACGGCATATGGAAGTATTGCCGTATAAAGGGGCGGTCCATTGGACCTGGTGGCCATGGCAACAGCTGAAAAATCCACCTTTTGTTACCCCGAGTCACATATTGGCAGAAAAGGACACAGTCTTTTCAGTCTCAGTCCTTTCGTCCCCATACGGGCAGGCGGGCGAAGGCCAGTCATATCTGCCCAGGGGGAGAGGAAAGGGAAGAAGACTGCAGCAAGCAGATCATTCCCAGGAACAGAAGCTCCTCACGGCTTCTGCCAAGTCCGCAGCATAACGCTGGGGCCGTACAAGCGGACTCAGGTGCGGTAGGGGGTCATCTCAAGAGTTTCAGCAACACTCGCAAGGGAACTCCGGGATCCTACATGTAATATCCCAGGTGTACATTGGAAATTCGAGACGTCTCCCCCTCACACAATTCACAGGCTGTATTCCCAGCAGGTGATAATCAAAGTACCCTTCTTACAACAAGGAAGGGGGTAGTATTCCACACTATATTGTGGTACTGAAGCCAACCGGCTCGGTGAGATCTGAAATATTTGAACACTTACATACAAGCGTTCAAATCAAGATGGAGTCACTCGGAGCAGTGATAGCGAACCAGGAAGAAGGGGACGATATGATGTCACTGGATATCAGGGACGTTTACCTACAGGTCCAAATTTGCCCTTCTCACCAAGGGTACTTCAGGTTCCTGGTACAGAACTGTCACTATCAGTTCAGACGCTGCCGTTTGGATGGTCCACGGCGCCCCGGGTCTTTACCAAGGTAATGGCCGGAATGATTTTTCTTAAAAGAAACATGGACGCTTTCCTGATAAGGGCAAGGTCCAGAGAACAGTTGGAGGTCGGAGTAGCACTATCTTAAGTAGTTCTACGACAGCACGAGTGGATTCTAAATATTCCAAAATCGCAGCTTTTTCCGACGACACGTCTACTGTTCCTAGGGAAGATTCTGGACACAGTCCAGAAAAACGTGTTTCTCCCAGTGGAGAAAACCAGGGAGTTATCCGAGCTAATCGGGATCCTCCTAAAACCAGAAAAAGTGTCAGTGCATCATTGCACAAGAGTCCTGGTAAAAATGGTGGCTTATTACGAAGCAATTCCATTCGGCAGATTTCCCGCAAGAACTCTTCAGTGGGATCTGCTGGACAAATGGTCCGGATCGCATCCTCAGATGCATCAGCGGATAACCCTATATCCAAGGAAAAGGGTGTCTCTCCTGTGGTGATTACAGAGTGCTCATCTTCTAGAGGGCCGCAGATTCGGCATTCAGGATTGGATGCCGGTGACCACGGAGGCCAGCCTGAGAGGCTGGGGAACAGTCACACAGGGAAAAAATTTCCAGGGAAGTGTGATTAAGTCTGGAGAATTCTCTCCGCATAAATAAGCTTAGAGCAAATTTATAATGCTCTAAACTTAGCTAGACCTCTGCTTCAAGGTCAGCCGGTATTGATCCAGTGGGATAACATCACGGCAGTCGCCCACGTAAACAGAAGGGCGGCACAAGAAGCAGGAGGGCAGTGAAAACTGCAAGGATTTTTCGCTAGGCGGAAAATCATGTGATAGCACTGTCAGCAGTGTTCTTTCCGGGAGTGGACGACTGGGAAGCAGACTTCCTCAGCAGGCATGACCTCCACCCGGGAGAGTGGAAACTTCATAGGGAAGTTTTTCAACATGATTGTGGACCGTTGGCAAAGACCAAAGGTGGACATGATGGCGTCCCGCCCGAACAAAAACGGGACAGGTATTCCGCCAGGTCATGAGACCTTCAGGCGATAGCTGTGGATGTTCTGGTAACACCGTGGGTGTACCAGTCTGTGTATGTGTTCCCTCCTCTGTTTCTCATAACCAGGGTATTGAGAATTATAAGACATAGAGGAGTATGAACTATACTAGTGGCTCCGGATTGGCCAAGAGGGACTTGGTACCCGGAACTTCAAGAAATGCTCACAGAGGACTAAGGGCCTGGGGAGCTAAGAAGGGACTTGATTCAGCAAGTACCATGTCTATTCCAAGACTTACCGCGGCTGCGTTTGACGGCATGGCGGTTGAATGCCGGATCCTGAGGGGAAAAGGCATTCCATAAGAGGTCATACCTACCCTGGTCAAAGCCAGGAAGGAGGTGACCGCACAACGTCATCACCACATGTGGTGAAAATATGTTGCGTGGGTGAGGCCAGGAAGGCTCCACAACGGCAATTCAACTAGGTCGATTTCTACACTTCCTGAAAACAGGAGTGTTTTGGACCTCAAATTGGGGTTCATTAACATTTAAATTTCGGCCCTGTAGATTTTCTTCCAGAAAGAATTGACTTCAGTTCCTGAAGTCCAGATTGTAAAGGATGTATTGCATATACAGCTTTTTTGTGCCCCTAGGGGCACCGTGAGATCTCAACATAGTGTTGGGATTTCTTAAAATCATATTGGTTTGAACCGCTCAAATCTGTGGATTTGAAATATCTCACATGGAAAGTGACCATGCTGTTGACAAATATCTCACATGGGAAGTGACCATGTTGTTAGCCCTGGCCTCGGCCAGGCGATTGTCAGAATGGGCGGCTTTGTCTTACAAAAGCCCATATTAAAATTTTCCATTTGAACAGGACAGAACTGGGACTCGTCTCCAGTTTCTTCATGAAGGGGTGTCAGCGTTTTCACCTGAAACAACCTCTTGTGGTGCCTGCGGCTACTAGGGACTTGGAGGACTCCAAGTTACTAGACGTGGTCAGGGCCCTAAAAATATATATATATATATATATATATATATAGTTAGGACGGCTGGAGTCAGAAAGTCTGACTTGCTGTTTATACTGTATACACCCAACAAGCTGGGTGCTCATGCTTCTAAGCAGTCTATTGCACGCTGGATTTGTAGTACAATTCAGCTTGCACATTCTGTGGCAGGCCTGCCACAGACGAAATATGTAGATGCCCATTCCACAAGGAAGGTGGGCTCATCCTGGGCGGCTGCCCGAGGAGTCTCGGCATTACAACTTTGCCGAGCAGCTACGTGGTCAGGGGAGAACACGTTTGTAAAATTTTACAAATTTTGATACTCTGGCTAAGGAGGACCTGGAGTTCTCTCATTCGGTGCTGCAGAGTCATCCGCACTCTCCCGCCCGTTTGGGAGCTTTGGTATAATCCCCATGGTCCTGACGGAGTCCCCAGCATCCACTAGGACGTTAGAGAAAATAAGAATTTACTTACCGATAATTCTATTTCTCGTAGTCCGTAGTGGATGCTGGGCGCCCATCCCAAGTGCGGATTGTCTGCAATGCTTGTACATAGTTATTGTTACAAAAATCGGGTTATTACTATTGTTGTGAGCCATCTTTTCGGAGGCTACTTCGTTTTGTTATCATACTGTTAACTGGGTTCAGATCACAAGTTGTACGGTGTGATTGGTGTGGCTGGTATGAGTCTTACCCGGGATTCAAGATCCTTCCTTATTGTGTACGCTCGTCCGGGCACAGTACCTGGCTGAGGCTTGGAGGAGGGTCATAGGGGGAGGAGCCAGTACACACCATGTGACCTAAAAAGCTTTTTAGATGTGCCCTGTCTCCTGCGGAGCCCGCTGCCCCCCATGGTCCTGACGGAGTCCCCAGCATCCACTACGGACTACGAGAAATAGAATTATCGGTAAGTAAATTCTTATTTTTTTTGTTATGAGCAAGTAAAGAAAATGAACAAGTAGGCCAAGGGGATATTGCTCAGACTGAAAACATAGCTTTAATTACCTTGTAGCCTCTGTTTCAGCTAGTTCCTCTTGGCTAGCTTCTACTCCACTATCTAATTGGTAACACTGATGTTCGAATCTAGATTACAATGTTCTAGTTTGGTACAGTTGATAAAATCTAGGTATTCTTATTATTAAATGTAGTGACTTTCTATAGAAGTACAACTTTTGTATAACTACTAGTGTTTTAGTATCTTTTGTTTTATTTACATTTTAGCAGTCTGTATACAGCACTCAGGATATAAGTATTTTTTTAATGATGTCTTCCGTACTCCGTAATGGTCTTCAGCATTGTAGTTGCCAGTAAAGTCTACAGCAGACTGGGTTCCCCTTAAAAAAAAAAAAAAAACCACTAGAAGAGTGCAGGATTAATCTGGAACTGTAAATGTGATGAAGCCAACCAATAGCAAGATCTTTTAAGGGGTGAGTCTCTTTCTACTACATCTCTTTCTAATCCAGTCTCTAGCTAGCCAGGTTTGTTACTAATGAGTGTCGACTTTAAAGGTTTGGCAGGATAGTTTGGAACTGCCTTTTCCCATGCAGGGTGACATTATTTCCCAGGAATCAATGTCCCAAAAGAGGGGACCTAGACACCTTGCTTTGTTGTCCATAGTTTTGTATGTGTCAAATGCCAGACTAAATTACTTGCCGGGCAATTTGGCCTCCTTTGTACTATTTTCATCCCTCCACAGTTGCAGGCAGCCCACCTATTTACTTAAACTCATTTGAGCCACAGAAGGCTAAAGTCCAGTCTTTGGGCTCTTGGGGAGAACACAAGAACTTCAGGAATTTCCAGGGCTAGTTCCCTAATTACTCTGTTTCTTATTTCACTAGGAAAGCTAAAGCCATTAAGATGTCTCGTAATGACTCAGACACTATCTTGTACGTCGAAATGCCCACTGCCAGTATCTCCCATTTGCTGCTTACATACAAAAGTGGAAACCAGACACCCATCAAACTTCTGAGTAAGTCTATGCTGTCTTAGAGCAGTTCTCCTAGGAACACTGAGAGCTCTCCAGCTGCAAACGCAGAAACACTCCTGCGTTTCTCGAGCACTCACTACCTTCTCCCAAACGTTGACTACCTGCCACTCGCTTTGAGTATAAATACTTTGTGTGTGCACTCTATTGCAAATCAATCACTGTGACAAGTAATTGCTCCATTACAACTCTGAATCAGGGCCTGAGACAATAACTGAGAACACAAGGTGAAAAATAAGAATTTACTCACCGGTAATTCTATTTCTCGTAGTCCGTAGTGGATGCTGGGAACTCCGTAAGGACCATGGGGAATAGCGGGCTCCGAAGGAGGCTAGGCACTCTAGAAAGATTTATGACTACCTGGTGTGCACTGGCTCCTCCCACCATGACCCTCCTCCAAGCCTCAGTTAGGACACTGTGCCCGGACGAGCAGACATAATAAGGAAGGATTTAGAATCCCGGGTAAGACTCTTACCAGCCACACCAACCACACCGTACAACTCGTGATACTATATCCAGTTTGACAGTATGAAAACAACTGAGCCTCTCAACAGATGGCTCAACAATAACCCTTTAGTTAACAATAACTATTTACAAGTATTGCAGACAATCCGCACTTGGGATGGGCGCCCAGCATCCACTACGGACTACGAGAAATAGAATTACCGGTGAGTAAATTCTTATTTTCTCTGACGTCCTAGTGGATGCTGGGAACTCCGTAAGGACCATGGGGATTATACCAAAGCTCCCAAACGGGCGGGGGAGTGCGGATGACTCTGTAGCACCGAATGAGAGAACTCCAGGTCCTCCTCAGCCAGGGTATCAAATTTGTAGAATTTTGCAAACGTGTTTGCCCCTGACCAAGTAGCTGCTCGGCAAAGTTGTAAAGCCGAGACCCCTCGGGCAGCCGCCCAAGATGAGCCCACCTTCCTTGTGGAATGGGCATTTACAGATTTTGGCTGTGGTATGCCTGCCACAGAATGTGCAAGCTGAATTGTACTACAAATCCAGCGAGCAATAGACTGCTTAGAAGCAGGAGCACCCAGCTTGTTGGGTGCATACAGGATAAACAGCGAGTCAGATTTTCTGACTCCAGCCGTCCTGGAAACATATATTTTCAGGGCCCTGACAACGTCTAGCAACTTGGAGTCCTCCAATTCACTAGTAGCCGCCGGCACCACAATAGGCTGGTTCAGGTGAAACGCTGACACCACCTTAGGGAGAAATTGGGGACGAGTCCTCAACTCTGCCCTATCCATATGGAAAATCAGATAAGGGCTTTTACATGATAAAGCCGCCAATTCTGACACTCGTCTGGCTGAAGCCAAGGCTAATAACATGACTACTTTCCACGTGAGATATTTCAGATCCACGGTTTTTAGTGGCTCAAACCAATGTGATTTTAAGAAACTCAACATCACGTTGAGATCCCAAGGTGCCATAGGAGGCACAAACGGGGGCTGAATATGCAGCACTCCTTTTACAAAAGTCTGAACTTCAGGTACTGAAGCTAGTTCTTTTTGAAAGAAAATCGACAGAGCCGAGATCTGTACTTTAATGGAGCCTAGTTTTAGGCCCATATCCACTCCTGCTTGCAGGAAATGCAGAAATCGACCTAGTTGAAATTCCTCTGTTGGGGCCTTATTGGCCTCGCACCATGCAACATATTTTCGCCATATGCGGTGATAATGCGTTGCCGTAACATCTTTCCTGGCCTTAATAAGCGTAGGAATGACTTCTTCCGGAATACCCTTTTCCTTTAGGATCCGGTGTTCAACCGCCATGCCGTCAAACGCAGCCGCGGTAAGTCTTGGAACAGACAGGGCCCCTGCTGTATCAGGTCCTGTCTGAGCGGTAGAGGCCACGGGTCCTCTGAGAGCATCTCTTGAAGTTCCGGGTACCACGCTCGTCTTGGCCAATCCGGAACCACGAGAATTGTGTTTACTCCTCGCTTTCTTATTATTCTCAATACCTTTGGAATGAGAGGCAGAGGAGGGAACACATAAACCGACTGGTACACCCACGGTGTCACTAGGGCGTCCACAGCTATCGCCTGAGGGTCCCTTGACCTGGCGCAATATCTTTTTAACTTTTTGTTGAGACGGGACGCCATCATGTCCACCTGTGGTTTTTCCCAACGGTTTACCAGCATCTGGAAGACTTCTGGGTGAAGTCCCCACTCTCCCGGGTGGAGGTCGTGTCTGCTGAGGAAGTCTGCTTCCCAGTTGTCCACTCCCGGAATGAACACTGCTGACAGTGCTAGTACATGATTCTCCGCCCATCGGAGAATTCTTGTGGCTTCTGCCATCGCCATCCTGCTTCTTGTGCCGCCCTGTCGATTTACATGGGCGACTGCCGTGATGTTGTCTGACTGGATCAGCACCGGCTGGTGTAGGAGCAGGGGTTTTGCTCGACTTAGGGCATTGTAGATGGCCCTTAGTTCCAGAATATTTATGTGAAGGGAAGTCTCCTGACTCGACCATAGTCCTTGGAAGTTTCTTCCCTGTGTGACTGCCCCCCAGCCTCGAAGGCTGGCATCCGTGGTCACCAGGACCCAGTCCTGTATTCCGAACCTGCGGCCCTCTAGAAGATGGGCACTCTGCAGCCACCACAGTAGAGACACCCTGGTTCTTGGAGACAGGGTTATTAAGCGATGCATCTGAAGATGCGATCCGGACCACTGGTCCAACAGGTCCCACTGAAAGATTCTGGCATGGAACCTGCCGAAGGGAATTGCTTCGTAAGAAGCCACCATCTTTCCCAGGACCCGTGTGCAGCGATGCACTGATACCTGTTTTGGTTTCAGGAGGTCTCTGACTAGAGATGACAACTCCCTGGCTTTCTCCTCCGGGAGAAACACTTTCTTCTGGTCTGTATCCAGAATCATACCCAGGAACAGTAGTCGTGTCGTCGGAACCAGCTGTGACTTTGGGATATTCAGAATCCAGCCGTGCTGGTGCAGCACCTCCTGAGATAGTGCTACTCCCACCAACAACTGTTCCTTGGACCTCGCTTTTATTAGGAGATCGTCCAAGTACGGGATAATTAAAACTCCCTTTCTTCGAAGGAGTATCATCATTTCCGCCATAACCTTGGTAAATACCCTCGGTGCCGTGGACAGTCCAAACGGCAGCATCTGGAATTGGTAATGGCAATCCTGTACCACAAATCTGAGGTACTCCTGGTGAGGACGGTAAATGGGGACATGCAAGTAAGCATCCTTGATGTCCAGGGATACCATGTAATCCCCCTCGTCCAGGCTTGCAATAACCGCCCTGAGCGATTCCAACTTGAATTTCTTTATGTACGTGTTCAAGGATTTCAAATTTAGAATGGGTCTCACCGAACCGTCCGGTTTCGGTACCACAAATAGTGTGGAATAATAACCCCGGCCTTGTTAAAGTAGGGGTACCTTGATTATCACCTGCTGGGAATACAGCTTGTGAATTGCCGCTAGCACCGCCTCCCTGTCTGAGGGAGCAATCGGCAAGGCAGATTTTAGGAACCGGTGGGGTGGGGACGCCTCGAATTCCAGCTTGTACCCCTGAGATACTATTTGCAGGATCCAGGGATCCACCTGTGAGCGAACCCACTGATCGCTGAAATTTTTGAGGCGACCCCCCACCGTACCTGGCTCCGCCTGTGGAGCCCCACCGTCATGCGGCGGACTTGGAAGAAGAAGCGGGGGAGGACTTTTGCTCCTGGGAACCTGCTGTTTGTTGCAGCCTTTTTCCCCTACCTCTGCCTCTGGACAGAAAGGACCCGCCTTTTCCACGCCTGTTTTTCTGGGTCCGAAAGGACTGAACCTGATAAAACGGCGCCTTCTTAGGCTGTGAGGGGACATGGGGTAAAAATGCTGACTTCCCAGACGTTGCTGTGGAAACTAGGTCCGAGAGACCATCCCCAAATAATTCCTCACCCTTATATGGTAACACTTCCATGTGCTTTTTTGAATCTGCATCTCCTGTCCACTGGCGAGTCCATAAGCCTCTCCTAGCAGAAATGGACAATGCACTTACTTTAGATGCCAGTCGGCAGATTTCCCTTTGTGCATCTCTCATATATAAGACTGAGTCTTTTATATGGTCTATGGTTAACAGGATCGTGTCTCTGTCTAATGTGTCAATATTTTCTGACAGTTTATCTGACCACGCAGCGGCAGCACTGCACATCCAAGCTGACGCAATAGCTGGCCTAAGTATAATGCCTGTGTGTGTATATACAGACTTCAGGATGGCTTCCTGCTTTCTATCAGCAGGTTCCTTGAGGGCGGCCGTATCCGGAGACGGTAGTGCCACCTTTTTAGACAAACGTGTGAGCGCTTTATCCACTCTAGGGGGTGTTTCCCAACGTGACCTATCCTCTGGCGGGAAAGGGAACGCCATTAGTACCTTCTTAGGAATTACCAATTTTTTATCAGGGAAAGCCCACGCTTCTTCACACACGTCATTTAATTCATCTGATGGGGGAAAAACTACGGGTAGTTTTTTCTCTCCAAACATAATACCCTTTTTTGTGGTACCTGTAGTTGTATCAGAAATGTGTAACACCTCTTTCATTGCCTCAATCATGCAGTGAATGGCCTTAGTGGGCATCAGGTTAGACTCATCGTCGTCGACACTGGTGTCAGTATCAGTGTCGACATCTGGGTCTGCTTGAGGAAGCGGGCGTTTTAGAGCCCCTGACGACCCATGCGACGCCTGGGCAGGCACGAGCTGAGAAGTCGGCTGTCCCACATTTGGCATGTCGTCAATTTTCTTATATAAGGAGTCTATACGTGCACTCATTACTTTCCATAAGCCCATCCACTCAGGTGTCTGCCCCGCAGGGGGTGACATCCCTTCTAAAGGCATCTGCTCCGCCTCCACATCATTATCCTCATCAAACATGTCGACACAGCTGTACCGACACACCGCACACACACAAGGAATGCTCCGAATGAGGACAGGACCCACAAAAGCCCCTTGGGGGGACAGAGTGAGAGTATGCCAGCACACACCAGAGCGCTATATAATGCAGGGACTAACTGAGTTATGTCCCCTATAGCTGCTTTTTATAATATATATATATTGCGCCTAAATTTAGTGCCCCCCCTCTCTGTTTTTACCCTGTTCTGTATGTAGACTGCAGGGGAGAGCTAGGGAGCTTCCTTCCAGCGGATCTGTGAAGGAAAAATGGCGCCAGTGTGCTGCAGGAGATAGCTCCGCCCCTTTTCCGCTGACTATTCTCCCGCTTTTTTTCCATATTCTGGCAGGGGTATTTTCCACATATATAGCCTCTGGGACTATATATTGTGGAGTTTTTGCCAGCCAAGGTGTTATTATTGCTTCTCAGGGCGCCCCCCCCAGCGCCCTGCACCCTCAGTGACCGGAGTATGAAGTGTGTATGAGGAGCAATGGCGCACAGCTGCAGTGCTGTGCGCTACCTTGGTGAAGACAGATGTCTTCTGCCGCCGTTTTTCCGGACCTCTTCTTGCTTCTGGCTCTGTAAGGGGGACGGCGGCGCGGCTCCGGGACCGAACACCAAGGACTGGGCCTGCGGTCGATCCCTCTGGAGCTAATGGTGTCCAGTAGCCTAAGAACATAAACAAACAAAGAGAACTACCCAACTGCGCACAGCTTATGATGATTCACTTAAATGTAGAAAGTTTTTTTGAAAAATACGTCAGTTAAAATAATGGAGAGGAGAACGTTGTCCAATCTTCTTCTCCTCTTCTTTTCTTCCTTTCTGACTCCGATGAGTCCCCTTCAATTTCGCCAAATGTCCCTCAAAAACAGTGGAAGAGCAATATTGTGTAGTATGTCCTAAATTTCAGGGGGTTCTGGATTGTATAGTTCAACAAGATGGTTCGTACCGTACTCACGTCTAATACGGAGGAATTCACACGTATAAAGGTTTCTTTATGGACCCGAAACTTCTCCTAGCTGGATGGTTTGTTAGTCGTATTCTTTCAAATTCTCACCGAGTGGTGTCCCAGCGTGGGAGATACAATCTTCTATGATGTTATCCAGCACGTCGCGGTTTCTTTTTCCACTCTCTTCCCAGGAAGTGGAACTCCACTCACGAGTACTTCCAATCTCGGTATAATGAAATATATATCAAGAGTGGAAGTTTGATAAAAAAAGTTTTTTATTATTAAATTCAAACAGCAAAATAGCAGCAATGGGGCAAAAAACTCCTAACAGGACGACCAGAAGATATTTTAACACCATCAAAAAAAAAAAAAAGTGAAATAGATCCGGATTATCTCACCTCAGTCAATGGTAGTCTGGATAGTCTGTAGGTAGTATATAGCCCTCACACCAACGCGTTTCGACCAGGAGGTCTTTTTCAAGGTGTGTTATGAGGGCAACTGTACTTCTACTTATACCCCTTAGGGAAGCAGGGCTGTACTTCTGTGTTCCGGACTGATAGAGTTGTGCCCCTTATCAGCACTGATAAGGGGCACAACTCTATCAGTCCGGAACACAGAAGTACAGCCCTGCTTCCCTAAGGGGTATAAGTAGAAGTACAGTTGCCCTCATAACACACCTTGAAAAAGACCTCCTGGTCGAAACGCGTTGGTGTGAGGGCTATATACTACCTACAGACTATCCAGACTACCATTGACTGAGGTGAGATAATCCGGATCTATTTCACTTTTTTTTTTTGATGGTGTTAAAATATCTTCTGGTCGTCCTGTTAGGAGTTTTTTGCCCCATTGCTGCTATTTTGCTGTTTGAATTTAATAATAAAAAACTTTTTTTATCAAACTTCCACTCTTGATATATATTTCATTATACCGAGATTGGAAGTACTCGTGAGTGGAGTTCCACTTCCTGGGAAGAGAGTGGAAAAAGAAACCGCGACGTGCTGGATAACATCATAGAAGATTGTATCTCCCACGCTGGGACACCACTCGGTGAGAATTTGAAAGAATACGACTAACAAACCATCCAGCTAGGAGAAGTTTCGGGTCCATAAAGAAACCTTTATACGTGTGAATTCCTCCGTATTAGACGTGAGTACGGTACGAACCATCTTGTTGAACTATACAATCCAGAACCCCCTGAAATTTAGGACATACTACACAATATTGCTCTTCCACTGTTTTTGAGGGACATTTGGCGAAATTGAAGGGGACTCATCGGAGTCAGAAAGGAAGAAAAGAAGAGGAGAAGAAGATTGGACAACGTTCTCCTCTCCATTATTTTAACTGACGTATTTTTCAAAAAAACTTTCTACATTTAAGTGAATCATCATAAGCTGTGCGCAGTTGGGTAGTTCTCTTTGTTTGTTTATGTTCACGGTATATGGTGTTGAGTGACACCAGGGTTCTATATAACTGCAGCCGCAGTGAGCGCAGTGGTCTACTATCTTTGTATATTTCAGTAGCCTAAGAAGCCCAATCCGGCTGCACGCAGGCGAGTTCGCTTCTTCTCCCCTTAGTCCCTCGCTGCAGTGAGCCTGTTGCCAGCAGGTCTCACTGAAAATAAAAAACCTAAACTATACTTTCTTTCTAAGGGCTCAGGAGAGCCCCTAGTGTGCATCCAACCTCGGCCGGGCACAAAATCTAACTAAGGCTTGGAGGAGGGTCATGGTGGGAGGAGCCAGTGCACACCAGGTAGTCATAAATCTTTCTAGAGTGCCCAGCCTCCTTCGGAGCCCGCTATTCCCCATGGTCCTTACGGAGTTCCCAGCATCCACTAGGACGTCAGAGAAATGTTCTTTCCTTTCACAGAATACACCCAAATGAGTAAAGCTCCCTTACCTTCCTGAACAGAAAGTAACATGGGACCAGTTCTAAAACCCCCAGTGCATCACAAGCTAAAAAGGTGGTACAGGCAGCATTGGCTAGAACCAAAGCAAGGACAAATGGTTTGGCCTTGTCTCCTCTTTTCGATAGTCATCATCTGTGAACATTGGATATAATTTTCAGAGGTCCCAACAAACCAAATTTTAAACCTAGAGTGCTAAATGCTATTCATTATTAAAGAGTGGTCAGATGCTGCAGTCATGTGCCATGCCCCAGATCATCAGGAGTCCTAGTTTATTCGTTGTCAGTAGTTCAGGCCATGACATTAGAGACAGTTTTAGCATTCTAACATCTCTGGAAATCAAGGCTGCCTACCTTCATTTCATAGTATAGCGTGCCCTCCCTCCTCCCCCCTTATTTTCAAGGTGCCTTACTTCATGTTTAAGGCACCCCTAATAAGCATGTCACAAACTCCATGGGTCTTGACTGCCCTCTTGTGAGGGGTCATGATGGTTCCATATATCTGAACAGATACTGGTGTAAAGGCTTGAGCCAAGGAGATGGTGGATGACTATCTTCTACTTACTACTACTTGGAGTTGAATGGCTTAACCATAAACAGTCCCCAGTTTTTATTGACCCCAAAAATTTTCATGATATTCCTCTGCCTCAATTTGAAGTCCCTAGAAAAGTGTTTCTCCCTTGAGAAAAAAAATTGTACTCATGATTTATTACACCGTACCTATGGCCAACCTGTGCACTACCATCCAATACTATATTAGTCATGGGGCCTTGACCGCAAACCTGGAAGTGATTTTATTTGTGATCATGTGCAGATATGGAGGTCCCTAGGAGAATATATTGATATTACTACTAATTTATAACTAATCATGTGACTAACAGTTCGTCTGGGTGTGGTATGCTAGATTTAGTGTGTCTACGTTGACATGCATCGGTCATCAGGTACAAAAGTTCGACTATGGTTACGGTCGACCAGGTAAAAAGGTTGACATGACAATAGTCCATGCAAGTTTTGTTTTTTTATGCCAAATCTTGTATTTTCCATGTTATGTGACCACCATCAGTACAAACATGTACACTTGTGGACTCGCTTCGCTCGCCACAGATTTCTATTCCCAATAGATGTCCACATGGGTAGTAAATGAAGCAACTTTTGAGAAAACCCCCAAAAATGTGTCAACCATTGTTATGTTGACCTTTTGTAACTGTCGACCAAAGCAATGTCGATCCCCTTACTCTCTGCAGTCCCTGGAGTCTGTGATGGGAGGAGTTATCGGGAATTAGAGAAGTCTGTAAAAAAAAAATGTTTTCCCAGTGCTCTGCCTCCTAAGGATGAACATCATACACAGTAATTGGGGTGGCCAATCCCGGGCTCCTGTGTCCGCTCATCCCAAACCCCCCCCCCCCCCCCCCGATAACTCGCCATACTGCGCGGGCGAACCACTTCCTTTGGGTTCGGCGGCGGGTGACGTGGCTTTCCTTTGGGCTCGGTGGCGTGTGACAGGCGGCTGACTGCGCAGCGTGACTTCACGTCACGCTGCGCAGGGGGAGCTAGGAGGAGGGAGCCAGAGGACGCTCAACGCTACTCGGCATTAAAAACACAAAGGGACGTCTAATCCCACAATTGCTTCCAATCCTGGGATTGAATCCCGGACGCTTTTTGGCCTAATTCCCGGGATCGTGCCGATCCCGGAATTGGCCACCCCAACAGTAATTATCCATATAATACCTGAAATATAATAGTGAGTACAAAAACATCCTTTTTATTGTGTGCTTGTCAGGCAGGAGAAAAGGGGGTTCGCCTTCCAAAACACCACCTGTTACCCCTATTATATCATTTGCATCCCTGATGAATTCTGCTTTTTTATTTGTGTGCGGAGACTAGTACAGGGTGACCTCTATAACTATGTTGCACTCTGCTCTCTATCATGATTTTGTTTATTGAAAGAAAAAAAAAAGTGAATTCATAATTACTGGTTCCTAAAATGTGGAAAAAAATTGACTTAATTTTCACATCTATATTTAAAACATTTTGCAGATAAGATTGATTTCATATTAAAATGTCATGAAGATAATAATTTTATTTTATATCACTGTGAAGTGCCTCCTCATCATAATACTTCTCTACTTAGAATATATAATCTGGGTAAGCACTTGGAAGGAAGACTACAAAGGGAATAGTATAGTGTGCAACAATTTTTATTTTGCAATAAAGATTTTGTTTTGCATTGATTTCAATGCTGTCTTCAGCTTTCATTCAATATAATGAAGTTCTAAAAGAACATTGAGTAAATATGTCAACTCTGGTATAGCGAGGCTTTGAGAACATGCAATTAAAAATTCTGGTAAAAGCAAGGACAGAGTATAAGGTTTTGTCCACTTTTAACAGCAGGTGTTTTGCCACGCCTGTTTGTAGAGGACAGCCTGATGACTTAATTGGGAATGGCCTGGATGAGAAATTTCATGGGAATGGCCTGGATGAAAAAACAGCAGTGGATTACGTGGGGTTTAGTGGAGTGTACAAACTCTTATAGGTGATGTTCAGCAGAAGATCTGGGCGCTTGGTTTGAATTCTATGAAAACGTCAATGATGCTTGTCTCCTATGTAAATACTATACAATGCATTAGTGTAATTTTCACACTGCTGTAAACACAAAGATCTAATAACCAATGAATACTAATCCAATCAATTATACACTTACGTTTAATTACATGAAAATCCAGTAAATGGAAACACAATCCATGGCATTAGTGCAAACATTGTATTGTAAAATGTTTTGCTTAATTAAAAATAATTTACTTTTTATATTGCTGCTAGCAGTACAATTTATTGTTTAATCATTTATTATGTTGGACATAGTCGTGGACAAATTTGTTGGTAATTTTCCACACAAAAAAAAAAAAGCTTATTTTTCCCTGAAATAAAATAAATAAATAATTGCTTTCATCATTGTTTATTCCTGATTTAATATAAATCAGACTTTAAACTTGATTTTTTTATTTAACAGAACATTTGTAATAAAACAAACGGAATGGACAAACATGGCATCCTTTAACCTAACCTTTTGTTATACAACCTTTAAAATCAATCCCTGCTATCGAATCAAGCAAGACTTCTGCAACTGTCAATGGGTAGTTTGGCACACTCTTCCTTACCAAACTGCTGCAGCTGTTTCAGGTTGAATGGATGCCTGCTCCAGACTGCATGCTTCAGCTCTTTTCATAGATGTTCAATGGGATTCAGGTCAGGGATCATAGAAGGTAACTGGGATAATCCAATGTTTTTTTGTCTTATCCATTCTTGGGTCTGTTCAGCTGTGTGTTTTGGGTCAGTATATTGTTGGAGGACCCTTGACCTGCGACTGAGACAGAGCTTTCTGACACTGGGCAGTATGTTTTGCCCCAGAGTGCCTGACAGTCTTGAGATTTCATTGTGCCATGCATAACAAATCCTTCCGCCATGTTCCATAGTAGGTATGGTGGTCTTTTATTTGAAAGCTTCATTTTATCAACTGTGAACATAGAGCTGATGTGACTTGCCAAGAAGCTCTAGTTATGACTCGTCTCTCCCAAGGACATTTTTACAGAAGCATTGAAACTTTTCAATTTACATTTCTCTTACGTCCTAGAGGATGCTGGGGACTCCAAAAGGACCATGGGGTATAGACGGGATCCGCAGGAGACATGGGCACACTAAAAGACTGACTGGGTGTGAACTGGCTCCTCTATGCCCCTCCTCCAGACCTCAGTTAGATTCTGTGCCCAGGAGAGACTGGACACACACTAGGGGAGCTCTACTGAGTTTCTCTGGAAAGACTTTATGTTAGGCTTTTTTATTTTCAGGGAGACCTGCTGGCTACAGGCTCTCTGCTTCGTGGGACTGAGGGGAGAGAAGTCAGACCTACTTCTTCTGAGTTAAGGGCTCTGCTTCTTAGACTACCATTAGCTCCAGAGGGTTCGATCACTTGGTGCGCCTAGCTGCTTGTTCCTGGAGCCGCGCCGTCACCCCCCTCACAGAAGCAAGAAGTAAGAAGCCGGGTGTGTATTAGAAGAACAGAAGACTTCAGTGACGGCAGAAGACTTCAGTAACGGAGGTACAGCGCAGCGGTCGCGCTGTGCTCCATGCTTCCACACACACACACACAACGGCACTCACAGGGTGCAGGGCGCTGGAGGGAGCACCCTGGGCAGCAAGTTACTGAGGGTCTTTTGACTGGCAAAAGATGCATATTCGGTGCCCGGGCACCGTGTACGATACCCCCGGCAGTATAAAAAAATTCAAATTTAAGTGGGACTACAACGCGCCGGGAAGGGGCGGGGATTAGTCGCACAGCTTACCAGCGCCATTTTATCTCTTCACAGCCGCTGCAGAGACGATGGCCCGGACCTCCACTCTCCTTACAAGTACAAGGGAGCAAAACGAGGGGGGGGGGGGGGGGGCACAAGCAATTTGGTGCTATATATGTGTATATATATTTACAGCGCAGCCGTCATATATTTATTTAGTAGTATATGGGCGCTGGGGTGTGAGCTGGCATACTCCCTGTGTTCTCTCTACAGGCTTCCCTGTGGGTCTGTCCCCTTTTGGCCGGTGTGAGTGTGGGTGTGTCGGTACTGTGTGTCGACATGTCTGAGGCTGAGTGTTCCTCCCCGGAGGAAGTTACTGGGGGCGCGGAGAAAGATTTGGGAATGACTGTCGGCACAGCCGATTGGGTAAATATGAGTACATTGAATGCAAACGTGGCATTATTGTCTAAGAGGCTAGATAAATCTGATTCTCAGACACAAACATGGAGGAAATCCATGGAGGACGCTCTGTCTCCGGTACAGACCCCCTCAGGGTCACAAAAACGTTCATTTACCCAGATGGCAGATAAAGATACCGACACAGACTCTGATTCCAGTGTCGACTTCAATGAGGCCAGTTTACATCCGAAAGTGGTTAAGATTATTCAGTACATGATTGTGGCTATTAAAGATGTTTTACATATTTCTGAAGAGCCTCCTGTTCCAGATAAGAGGGTTTGTTTGTATAAGGGAAAAAAGCCTGAGGTGACTTTTCCCCTCTCTCATGAACTGAACGCGCTTTGTGAAAAGGCTTGGGAGTCGCCTGACAAAAGGTGGCAGATTCCCAAGAGACTTTTTATGGCATATCCTTTCCCCTCTGACGACAGGGAGAAATGGGAGTCGTCACCCAACGTGGACAAGGCTCTGTTCCGACTGTCCAAAAAGGTGGCGCTTCCGTCTCCTGACACGGCTGCCCTCAAGGATCCGGGGGATCGCAAGCAGGAGACGACATTGAAGGCCATTTTCGTTACTACTGGTGCACTACTCAGGCCTGCTGTGGCGTCGGCGTGGGTGAGTAGTGCTGTTGCTAAGTGGGCTGATAATTTAGCTTCTGATATGGATAACATTCTTTTGACTCTTGGTTATATCAAGGACGCTGCAGATTACCTAAAGGATGCGGCGAGGAATATTGGCCTCTTGGGATCAAGGGCCAATGCCATGGCGGTCTCAGCCAGGAGGGCGCTGTGGATTCATCAATGGAATGCTGATGCCGACTCCAAGAAAGCTATGGAAGCTCTCCCTTTTAAAGGAAGTGTCTTGTTTGGTGACGGCCTTGCTGACCTGGTGTCTACCGCTACTGCGGGTAAGTCATCTTTTCTTCCTTATGTTCCCACACAACAGAAAAAGGCGCCCCATTATCAGATGCAGTCCTTTCGGCCTAATAAATACAAAAAAGGAAAGGGCTCGTCCTTCCTCGCTTCAAAGGGTAGAGGAAGGGGAAAAAGGTCGCCTGCTGTGTCTGGCGCCCAGGACCAAAAGTCCTCCCCCGCTTCTACCAAGTCCACCGCATGACGCTGGGGCTCCCCTGCGGGAGTCCGTGCCGGTGGGGGGCCATCTCCGAATCTTCAGTCAGGTCTGGTTTCAATCGGCCCTGGATCCTTGGGTCTTAGACATAGTGTCCTAAGGGTACAAACTGGAGTTTCAGGAGATGCCGCCCCCCCCCCCTCCCCCCGCCGCTTTTTCAAATCGGCCTTGCCAGTTTCTCTTCCAGAAAGAGAAGTGGTAAATGCTGCGATACAAAAGCTGCGTAAACAGAGGGTCATTGTCCCGGTTCCCCCGTCCCAACAGGGGGAAGGGTTCTATGCGAGCCTCTTTGTCGTGCCGAAGCCGGGCGGTTCGGTCAGACCGATTCTGAACCTAAAATCCCTCAATCCATACTTGAAAACTTTCAAGTTCAAGATGGAATCTCTTCGAGCTGTGATCTCCAGCCTACAAGGGGGGGATTTTATGGCGTCAGTCGACATAAAGGATGCCTACTTACACGTCCCGATATATCCTCATCAGGCCTTCCTAAGATTTGCGGTGCAGGATTGTCATTACCAATTTCAGACGTTGCCGTTTGGCCTTTCCACGGCCCCGAGGGTCTTCGCCAAGGTGATGGCGGAAATGATGGTACTCCTATGCAAGCAAGGGGTCACAATTATCCCGTACTTGGACGATCTCCTGATAAAGGCGAGATCAAAAGAGCAGTTGCTAAAAAATGTGGAACTCTCCCTGACTGTTCTGCAACATCATGGTTGGATTCTAAATTTGCCAAAGTCTCACTTGATTCCGACAACTCGGCTGCCCTTCTTGGGCATGATTCTAGACACTGAACTACGGAGGGTGTTTCTTCCGGCGGAAAAAGCTCTGGAAATCCAGACCATGGTCAAGGAGATTCTGAGACCGGCAAGAGTGTTGATTCATCAATGCACTCGAGTGCTAGGGAAGATGGTTGCGGCTTACGAAGCCATTCCGTTTGGCAGGTTTCATGCCCGGGTATTTCAGTGGGATCTGCTGAACAAATGGTTCAGGTCTCACCTGCACATGCACCGGAAAATAAGTCTATCTTCCAGGACCAGAATTTCTCTCCTGTGGTGGCTGCAAGGTTCTCACCTTCTAGAGGGACGCCGATTCGGAATCCAGGATTGGGTCCTACTGACCACAGATACAAGTCTCCGTGGCTGGGGTGCAGTCACACAAGGAAGAAGTTTCCAGGGAAAATGGGTAAACCAGGAATCTTGTCTCCACATAAATGTTCTCAAGTTAAGAGCCCTTTACAACGGCCTCCTGCAAGCGAAGAACCTTCTTCAAGGTCTCCCTGTCCTGATTCAGTCGGACAACATAACAGCGGTAGCGTACGTAAACTGCCAGGGCGGAACAAAGAGCAGGGCGGCAATGTCGGAGCCCACAAGAGTTCTCCGCTGGGCGGAACAGCACGTGAGCGCTCTTTCAGCAGTCTTCCTCCCGAGCGTGGACAACTGGGAAGCAGACTTCCTCAGCAGACACTATCTCCATCTAGGAGAGTGGGCCCTTCATCAAGAAGTATTTGCAGAAGTGACAAGGCGTTGGGGAATTCCTCAAATAGACATGATGGCGTCTCGCCTCAACAAGAAGCTTCCGAGGTATTGTTCCAGGTCGAGGGACCCCCAAGCCAGTGCAGTGGACACCCTGATAACTCCGTGGGTGTTTCAGTCAGTGTATGTGTTCCCTCCACTTCCTCTCATTCCAAGAGTGTTGAGGATTATAACACGAACAAGGGTTCAGGCAATACTCGTCGTTCCAGATTAGCCACGGAGGGCCTGGTATCCGGATCTTCAGGAATTGCTCGTAGAAGATCCTTGGCCGCTTCCTCTAAGAGAGGACCTGTTACTGCAGGGGCCATGCGTGTTTCCGGACTTATCGCAGCTGCGTTTGACGGCGTGGAGGTTGAACGCCAAATCCTAGCTCAGAAAGGTATTCCCGGGGAAGTTATCCCCACTCTCCTTAAGGCTAGAAAGGAGGTCACGGCAAAACATGATCACCGTACTTGGAGAAAATATGTGTCGTGGTGTGAAACCAAAGCAGCTCCTGCGGAGGAGTTTCACTTGGGTGGTTTCCTCCATTTTTTTCAGGCAGGCGTGGATGCAGGCTTGAAATTAGGTTCCATCAAAGTGCAGATTTCAGCTTTATCTATTTTCTTTCAAAAAGAATTGTCCGCCCTTCCTGAGGTGTTCAGACTTTTGTGAAGGGAGTCCTGCATATCCATCCTCCATTTGTGCCACCCGTGGCCCCGTGGGATCTTGAAGTGGTGTTAGTTTCTTATGTCTCACTGGTTTGAACCTTTGCGAAAGGTTGAGTTAAAGTTTCTCACTTGGAAAGTGGTCATGCTTTTGGCCTTGGCGTCTGCCAGACGAGTGTCAGAATTGGCGGCTTTGTCTCACAAGAGCCCATATTTGATTTTTCATGTGGATAGAGCGGAATTGAGGACTCGTCAACAATTTCTGCCGAAGGTGGTTTCTTCGTTTCACATAAATCAACCTATTGTGGTACCTGTGGCTACGGAGGCTGTCGCAGTCCCAAAGTCTCTTGATGTCGTAAGAGCTTTAAAAATTTATGTCGCCAGAACGGCTCTTGTTAAGAAAACGGAAACACTGTTTGTCCTGTATGCTTCCAACAAGATTGGAAATCCTGCTTCCAAGCAGACTATTGCACGCTGGATTTGTAATACGATTCAGCATGCTCACTCTTCGGCTGGGTTACCATTGCCGAAGTCAGTAAAGGCCCATTCTACCAGGAAGGTGGGCTCGTCTTGGGCGGCTGCCCGAGAGGTCTCGGCACTTCAACTTTGCCGAGCGGCTACATGGTCGGGTTCAAACATTTTTGCTAAGTTCTATAAGTTTGATACCCTGGCTGAGGAGGACCTCATGTTTGCTCAATCGGTGCTGCAGAGTCGTCCGCACTCTCCCGCCCTGTCTGGAGCTTTGGTATAGACCCCATGGTCCTTTTGGAGTCCCCAGCATCCTCTAGGACGTAAGAGAAAATAGGATTTTAATACCTACCGGTAAATCCTTTTCTCCTACTCCGTAGAGGATGCTGGGCGCCCATCCCAGTGCGTACTGTTACTTGCAGTTGTATTATTGGTTGTTGTTTTTGGTTACACGATAGTTGTGTATCGGTTACGTTCAGCTTGTTGCTGTTTTTTCGTTCATACTGTTATCTGGTATTCCTGCTAATCCAGTTGTACGGTGTGTTGGTGGTGTGAGCTGGTATGTTTCTCACCCTTAGTTTAAAAACAGTCATTTTCCTCAAAATGTCCGTCTCCCCTGGGCACAGTTCCTATAACTGAGGTCTGGAGGAGGGGCATAGAGGGAGGAGCCAGTTCACACCCAGTCAAAGTCTTTTAGTGTGCCCATGTCTCCTGCAGATCCCGTCTATACCCCATGGTCCTTTTGGAGTCCCCAGCATCCTCTACGGACTAGGAGAAAAGGATTTACCGGTAGGTATTGAAATCCTATTTTTTCAATTCCATTCTGGCTTTTTCTTTTTTTTTTTTTTTTTAAGTTGGGTCCTACTGTGTCTTCTATGAAGCCCGCTGCCGCTCAAAAAGCTTTGGATGGTGTGATCACACACTCCTGTATCTGGACCTTGGAGTTCAGCTTGTATCTCCTTGGAAGTTTTCCTTGACCGTTTTATTTTTTATTTTATTTTTTTATTTTTTTATCATTCTTGCCTTCTGTTTAATCTGGGGTCAGATTTCCTCTTGCTGCCATGTCTAGGGATGTTGGCTACAGTTCCATGGACTTAAAACTTAATAATATGCACCTGTAGTCACAGGAACAGCAACCTGCTTGGACATGGTCTTACCGCCTTCACCTTTAGTCATGCTTGTTCTATAATTTTCTGATTTCTCAGACAACTGTCCTTTGCTTTCTTTGGAATCATTGTTTACACCACACTGAACAAAGACCAAATCAGTGACTACTTTTCTGCATTTCAAGAGGCCGAATGACTGATTAGAAGATTGAAGATGTGTGATACTAATTCAAGACAGCAGTCAGTTTTACATATCACTAATGCAAATATATTTTCTAAGGGGTACAAACAATACTTTTCTTTATTCTGAGAATAAGCAATAAATGTATTGCTTTTCAGTTTCTTTGATTTATTCTATGACATAGAAAATAGGATTTTAATTACCTACTGGTAAATCCTTTTCTCGTAGTCTGTAGAGGATGCTCCTAGTGGACCCGTCTATACCATGGGGTATAGACGGGTCCACTAGGAGCCACTGGCACTTTGAGTTTAATAGTGTGGGCTGGCTCCTCCCTCTATGCCGCTCCTACCAGACTCAATCTAGAAACTGTGCCCAAGGAGACGGACAACTTCGAGAGAAGGATTTTACACAGATAGTGGCGAGATTCACACCAGCTCACACATACAAGGCAAACCAAGCTAACCAGCTTGAAAATGCAGCAACGGCAAGATTATTTAACCAAGTAAGAAAAACAGTGCTTACTGTGAGGGCCAATGTGTGTGTGGTGTTTTTTTTCTGTGGGGAAATTATGGTGTGCCTTGGCAATTTTAAAATATTGTTTGGTGTACCGCGAGTAAAAAAAAGGTTGAAAATCACTGTCCTAGAGGATGCTGGGGTCCATATTAGTACCATGGGGATGTACCAAAGCTCCCAGAACGGGAGGGAGAGCGCGGAGGCTCCTTCAGAACTGATTGACTAAACCTTAGGTCCTCAGAGGCCAAAGTATCGAACCTGTAGAACTTAGCAAACGTGTTCGACCCAGACTAAGTAGCCGCTCGACAAACCTGTTAAGCCGAGACACCCCGGGCAGCCGCCCAGGAAGAACCCACTTTACGAGTTGAGTTGGCCTTAACAGATTTTCTCTATCGTCCTAAGTGGATGCTGGGGTTCCTGAAAGGACCATGGGGAATAGCGGCTCCGCAGGAGACAGGGCACAAAAAAGTAAAGCTTTACTAGGTCAGGTGGTGTGCACTGGCTCCTCCCCCTATGACCCTCCTCCAGACTCCAGTTAGATTTTGTGCCCGAACGAGAAGGGTGCAATCTAGGTGGCTCTCCTAAAGAGCTGCTTAGAGAAAGTTTAGTTTAGGTTTTTTTTTTCTTTACAGTGAGTCCTGCTGGCAACAGGATCACTGCAACGTGGGACTTAGGGGGAAAGTAGTAAACTCACCTGCATGCAGAGTGGATTTGCTGCTTGGCTACTGGACACCATTAGCTCCAGAGGGATCGAACACAGGCCCAGCCGTGGAGTCCGGTCCCGGAGCCGCGCCGCCGACCCCCTTGCAGATGCTGAAGCGTGAAGAGGTCCGGAAACCGGCGGCTGAAGACTCCTCAGTCTTCATAAGGTAGCGCACAGCACTGCAGCTGTGCGCCATTTTCCTCTCAGCACACTTCACTGGGCAGTCACTGAGGGTGCAGAGCGCTGGGGGGGGGCGCTCTGAGAGGCAAATATAAACCTTATACAAGGCTAAAAATACCTCACATATAGCCCATAGGGGCTATATGGAGATATTTAACCCCTGCCTGACTGGAAAAATAGCGGGAGAAGAACCCGCCGAAAAAGGGGCGGGGCCTATCTCCTCAGCACACGGCGCCATTTTCTGTCACAGCTCCGCTGGTCAGAACGGCTCCCAGGTCTCTCCCCTGCACTGCACTACAGAAACAGGGTAAAACAGAGAGGGGGGGCACATTAATGGCTATATATATATATATTAAAGCAGCTATAAGGGAGCACTTAATATAAGGATATCCCTTGTATATATAGCGCTTTGTGGTGTGTGCTGGCAGACTCTCCCTCTGTCTCCCCAAAAGGGCTAGTGGGTCCTGTCTTCATTAGAGCATTCCCTGTGAGTTTGCGGTGTGTGTCGGTACGTGGTGTCGACATGTATGAGGACGATATTGGTGTGGAGGCGGAGCAATTGCCAAATATGCAGATGTCACCCCCCAGGGGGTCGACACCAGAATGGATGCCTTTATTTGTGGAATTACGTGATGGTTTATCTTCCCTTAAACAGTCAGTTGAGGACATGAGGCGGCCGGACAATCAATTAATGCCTGTCCAGGCGCCTCAAACACCGTCAGGGGCTGTAAAACGCCCTTTGCCTCAGTCGGTCGACACAGACCCAGACACGGGCACTGATTCCAGTGACGACGGTAGAAATTCAAACGTATTTTCCAGTAGGGCCACACGTTATATGATTTTGGCAATGAAGGAGACGTTACATTTAGCTGATACTACAGATACCGTAAAACAGGGTATTATGTATGGTGTGAAAAAACTACAAACAGTTTTTCCTGAATCAGAAGAATTAAATGACGTGTGTGATGAAGCGTGGGTTGCTCCTGATAAAAAGTTGATAATTTCAAAAAAGTTATTGGCATTATACCCTTTCCCGCCAGAGGTTAGGGCGCGCTGGGAAACACCCCCTAAGGTGGACAAGGCGCTCACACGCTTATCCAAACAAGTGGCGTTACCCTCTCCTGAGACGGCCGCACTTAAGGATCCATCAGATAGAAAGATGGAAGTTATTCAAAAGAATATATACACACATGCAGGTGTTATACTACGACCAGCTATAGCAACTGCCTGGATGTGCAGTGCTGGAGTAGTTTGGTCAGAATCCCTGATTGAAAATATTGATACCCTAGATAGGGACAATGTTTTACTGTCGTTAGAACAAATAAAGGATGCATTTATCTATATGCGTGATGCACAGAGGGATATTTGCACACTGGCATCTCGGGTGAGTGCTATGTCCATTTCAGCCAGAAGAGCCTTATGGACACGACAGTGGACAGGCGATGCGGATTCAAAACGTCACATGGAGGTTTTGCCGTATAAAGGGGAGGAGTTATTTGGAGTTGGTCTATCAGACTTGGTGGCCACGGCTACTGCCGGGAAATCCACTTTTTTACCTCAAGTCACTCCCCAACAGAGAAAGGCACCGACCTTTCAACCGCAGCCTTTTCGCTCCTACAAAAATAAGAGAGCAAAGGGCTTGTCGTACCTGCCACGAGGCAGAGGAAGAGGGAAGAGACACCAACAGGCAGCTCCTTCCCAGGAACAGAAGCCCTCCCCGGCTCCTGCAAAAACCTCAGCATGACGCTGGGGCCTCTCAAGCGGACTCGGGGACAGTGGGGGGCCGTCTCAAAAATTACAGCGCGCAGTGGGCTCACTCGCAGGTAGACCCCTGGATCCTGCAGATAATATCTCAGGGGTACAGGTTGGAATTAGAGACGGATCCTCCTCATCGTTTCCTGAAGTCTGCCTTACCAACCGTCTCTTCCGAAAGGGAGAGGGTGTTGGAAGCCATTCACAAGCTGTACGCTCAGCAGGTGATAGTCAAAGTACCCCTATTACAACAAGGAAAGGGGTATTATTCCACTCTATTTGTGGTACCGAAGCCGGATGGCTCGGTAAGGCCTATTCTAAATCTGAAGTCCTTGAACCTCTACATAAAAAAGTTCAAGTTCAAGATGGAGTCACTCAGAGCAGTGATAGCGAACCTGGAAGAAGGGGACTTTATGGTATCCTTGGACATCAAGGATGCGTATCTACACGTTCCGATTTACCCCGCACACCAGGGGTACCTCAGGTTCATTGTTCAAAACTGTCACTATCAGTTTCAGACGCTGCCGTTCGGATTGTCCACGGCGCCTCGGGTCTTTACCAAGGTAATGGCCGAGATGATGATTCTTCTTCGAAGAAAAGGCGTATTAGTTATCCCATACTTGGACGATCTCCTAATAAGGGCAAGGTCCAGAGAACAGCTGGAGACAGCTTTAGCACTATCTCAAGAGGTGCTAAGACAACACGGGTGGATTCTGAATATTCCAAAATCCCATTTAATCCCGACAACTCGTCTGCTGTTCCTAGGAATGATTCTGGACACGGTTCAGAAAAAGGTTTTCCTTCCAGAGGAAAAAGCCAAGGAGTTATCCGATCTGGTCAGGAACCTCCTAAAACCAGGAAAAGTGTCAGTACATCAATGCACAAGAGTCCTGGGAAAAATGGTGGCTTCTTACGAAGCAATTCCATTCGGCAGATTCCATGCAAGAATATTCCAAAGGGATCTGTTGGACAAATGGTCAGGGTCGCATCTGCAGATGCACCTGCGAATAACCCTGTCACCAAAGACAAGGGTGTCACTTCTGTGGTGGTTGCAGAAGGCTCACCTATTAGAAGGCCGCAGATTCGGCATTCAGGATTGGATCCTGGTGACCACGGACGCCAGCCTGAGAGGCTGGGGAGCAGTCACACAAGGAAGAAACTTCCAGGGAGTATGGACGAGTCTGGAAAAGTCTCTTCACATAAACATTCTGGAACTAAGAGCAATCTACAATGCTCTAAGCCAGGCGGAACTTCTCCTGCAAGGAAAGCCGGTGTTGATTCAGTCGGACAACATCACGGCGGTCGCCCATGTAAACAGGCAGGGCGGCACAAGAAGCAGGAGTGCAATGGCAGAAGCTGCCAAGATTCTTCGCTGGGCGGAGAATCACGTGATAGCACTGTCAGCAGTGTTCATCCCGGGCGTGGACAACTGGGAAGCAGACTTCCTCAGCAGACACGATCTTCATCCGGGAGAGTGGGGTCTACATCCAGAAGTCTTCAACATGTTAATAGACCGTTGGGAAAGACCAATTGTAGACATGATGGCGTCTCGCCTCAACAAGAAACTGGACAAATATTGCGCCAGGTCAAGAGATCCACAGGCAATAGCTGTGGACGCACTGGTAACTCCTTGGGTGTACCAGTCAGTGTATGTGTTTCCTCCTCTGCCGCTCATACCAAAGGTATTGAAGATCATACGGCAAAGAAGAGTAAGAACAATACTAGTGGTTCCGGATTGGCCGAGAAGGACTTGGTATCCGGAACTTCAAGAGATGCTCACGGACGAACCGTGGCCTCTACCTCTGAGAAGGGACCTGCTACAGCAGGGTCCCTGTCTTTTTCAAGACTTACCGCGGCTGCGTTTGACGGCATGGCGGTTGAACGCCAGATCCTAAAAGGGAAAGGCATTCCAGAAGAAGTCATTCCTACCTTGATTAAGGCACGGAAGGAAGTCACCGTGAAACATTATCACCGCATTTGGCGAAAATATGTAGCGTGGTGCGAGGATCGGAGGTTTCCGACGGAGGAATTCCAACTGGGTCGTTTCCTACATTTCCTGCAATCAGGATTATCTATGGGTCTCAAATTGGGATCCATTAAGGTTCAAATTTCGGCCCTGTCAATATTCTTCCAAAAAGAATTGGCCTCTGTCCCTGAGGTCCAGACTTTTGTCAAGGGAGTACTGCATATACAGCCTCCTGTGGTGCCTCCGGTGGCACCGTGGGATCTAAATGTAGTTTTAGATTTCCTCAAATCCCATTGGTTTGAACCATTGAAAAAGGTGGATTTGAAATATCTCACATTGAAAGTGACTATGTTACTAGCCCTGGCCTCTGCCAGGAGAGTATCTGAATTGGCGGCTTTATCTTATAAAAGTCCTTATCTAATCTTCCATTCGGATAGGGCAGAACTGCGGACTCGTCCGCATTTTCTCCCTAAAGTGGTATCAGCATTTCATCTGAACCAACCTATTGTGGTGCCTGCGGCCACTAGCGACTTGGAGGACTCCAAGTTGTTGGACGTTGTCAGAGCCTTAAAAATATACATTGCAAGGACGGCTGGAGTCAGAAAATCTGACTCGCTGTTTATATTGTATGCACCCAACAAGTTGGGCGCACCTGCTTCTAAGCAGTCGATTGCTCGTTGGATTTGTAACACAATTCAACTTGCACATTCTGTGGCAGGCCTGCCACAGCCTAAAACTGTAAAAGCCCACTCCACAAGGAAGGTGGGCTCATCTTGGGCGGCTGCCCGAGGGGTCTCGGCATTACAACTCTGCCGAGCAGCTACGTGGTCGGGGGAGAACACGTTTGTAAAATTTTACAAATTTGATACCCTGGCAAAGGAGGACCTGGAGTTCTCTCATTCGGTGCTGCAGAGTCATCCGCACTCTCCCGCCCGTTTGGGAGCTTTGGTATAATCCCCATGGTCCTTTCAGGAACCCCAGCATCCACTTAGGACGATAGAGAAAATAAGAATTTACTTACCGATAATTCTATTTCTCGGAGTCCGTAGTGGATGCTGGGCGCCCATCCCAAGTGCGGATTATCTGCAATACTTGTACATAGTTATTGTTAACTAATTCGGGTTATTGTTAAGGAGCCATCTTTAAGAGGCCCTTTCTGTTGTCATACTGTTAACTGGGTTTAGATCACAAGTTGTACGGTGTGATTGGTGTGGCTGGTATGAGTCTTACCCGGGATTCAAAATGCCTCCCTTATTGTGTATGCTCGTCCGGGCACAGTACCTAACTGGAGTCTGGAGGAGGGTCATAGGGGGAGGAGCCAGTGCACACCACCTGACCTAGTAAAGCTTTACTTTTTTGTGCCCTGTCTCCTGCGGAGCCGCTATTCCCCATGGTCCTTTCAGGAACCCCAGCATCCACTACGGACTCCGAGAAATAGAATTATCGGTAAGTAAATTCTTATTTTGGACATGGCAATCCTGGATAGTGAACCTGATCCAGCGAGAGATCGTCTGCTTAGACGCAGGACACCCAAGTTTCTTGGGATCATACAGGACAAACAGAGTCCGATTTTCTGTGACAAGCAGTCCTCTTCACATAAATTTTCAGAGCCATTACAACATCCAAGGACTGATGGAAATGAGGAGTCAGTAGCAACTGGCACCACAATAGGTTGGTTGATATGAAAAGCCGACACAACCTTTGGAAGGAATTGCTGACGTGTCCGGAGCTCAGCTCTATCTTCATGGAAGATCAAGTAAGGACTTTTACAAGACAAAGCCCCCAACTCCGACACGTCTAGCAGAAGCTAAGGCCAACAAAGTGACAGCCTTCCACGTGAGAAATTTGACCTCAATCTCCTGTAGAGGCTCGAACCAATCCGACTGGAGGAACTGCAACACTACGTTAAGGTCCTACGGTCCCGTAGATGGCACAGAGTGAGGCTGGATGTGCAGAACCCCTTTCAAAAAAGTCTGAACCTCAGGGAGGGCAGCCAGTTGTTTCTGGAAGAAAATGGATACGGACAAAATCTGGACCTCTATGGATCCCAAACGCAGGCCCATATCCACACCTGCTTGCAGGAAGAGGAGAAACCGTCCCAGCTGAAACTCCACCGTAGGAAACTTCTTGGATTCACACCAAGACACATACCTTTTCCAAATGCGATTGTAACGTTTAGACGTAACTCCTTTCCTAGCCTGTATCAGGGTAGGAATAACCGTGTTCGGAATGCCCTTCTGAGCTAATATCTGGCGTTCAACCTTCATGCCGTCAAATGTAGCCATGTTAAGTCTTGATAAGCGAACGGCCCCTGTTGCAGAAGGTCCTCCCGAAGAGGAAGAAGCCTCAGATCTTCCAGCAGTAGGTCCAGAAGATCTGCGTACCAAGCCCTTCTTGGCCAGTCCGAAGCAAAGAGGATAGCCTGAACTCTTGATCTCTTTATGATTTAGGAATCCTTGGAATGAGTGGAAGTGGAGGAAACACGTACACTGGCTGGAATGCCCACTAGGTCACCAGGGTGTCCACCGCCACTGCTTGCGGGTCTCTCGACCTGGAACAATACCTCCGAAGCTTCCTGTTGAGACGTGAGGCCATCATGTCTATTTGAGGTACACCTCAAAGATTTGTCACCTCCGGATGGAGGCCCCACTCTCCTGGATAGAGATCGTGTCTGCTGAGGAAGTCCCCTTCCCAGTTGTCTACTCTCGGAATGAAGATTGCCGACAGCGCCAATGCGTGCCTTTCTGCCCAGAGGAGGATCCTTTTTACCTCTGACATTGCAGCTCTGCTCTTCGTTCCGCCTTGGCGGTTTATGTAGGCCACCATCGTTACATTGTCCGACTGTACTTGAATGGCACGATCTTGCAGAAGATGTGCCGCTTGGAGAAGACCATTGTACACGGCTCTTAGTTCCAGAATGTTTATTGGAAGACTGGATTCCAGGCTTGACCACCTTCCTTGGAAGGTTTCCCCTTGAGTGACTGCGCCCCAACCCCCAGAGACTTGCGTCTGTGGTAAGAAGGATCCAGTCCTGAATCCCGAACCTGCGGCCCTCCAGAAGGTGAGACATTTGCAGCTACCAGAGGAGTGAAATCCTTGCTTTCAGCGATAGACGTATCCTCAGGTGCATATGTAGATGAGACCCCGACCACTTGTCTAGGAGATCCAGTTGGAAGGATCGAGCATTAAAAATCTTCCGTACTGTAGAGCCTCGTAGGAGGCAAACATCTTCCCCAGAAGGCGAATGCACTGATGAACAGATACCCGGGGTGGCTTCAGGACATCCCAGACCATTGTTTGAATCACCAACGCTTTTTCCTCCGGTAGAAACACCCTCTGCACTTCTGTGTCGAGGATCATTCCCAAGAAAGACAATCTCCTTGTCGGCTCCAAATGTGACTTCGGAAGGTTCAGGATTTAACCATGTTCCCTGAGCAGTCGAGTCGTGAGAGCAATGGACTGCAATAAGGTTTCCCTGGTTGACGCCTTTATCAGCAGATCGTCCAGATATGAAATTATGTTCACTACCTGTCTGCGGAAGAGAATCATTATCTCTGCCATCACCTTGGTGAACACCCTCGGTGCCGTGGAGAGACCGAATGGTAGTGCCTGAAACTGATAGTGACTGTCTAACAGTGCAAACCTGAGATAAGCCTGGTGTGGCGGCCAAATCGGAATGTGGAGGTACGCATCCTTGATATCCAGGGATACCAGAAACTCCCCCCTCCTCAAGACCTGAGATCACTGCTCTCAGAGACTCCATTTTGAATTTGAACTCCCTCAGATAAGGGATTAACGATTTCAAGTTCAAAATCGGTCTGACCAAACCATCTGGTTTTGGTACTACGAGAAAGTAACGAATAGTAACCCTTGTTTTGCATATGCGGTGGAACTGTAACAATGACCGCTGACCTTTCCAATTTTTTAATGGCTTCCTGTAAGATAGCCCTGTCCGTCAGTAACGCTGGCAAGCCTGATTTGAAGAGTCATTGAGACGGGAGTTCTTGAAACTCCAGTCTGTACCCCTGGGATACAATATCATGTACCCAAGAATCCAAGCCGGACGACACCCAGACGTGGCTGAAACGTCTGAGCCTCGCACCCACAGACCGTCCTCCAGGCTGTGCGGTCCACCGTCATCTTCAGGCTTTTGAGGAACCAGAAGCAGGCTTCTGGTCCTGGGAGCCTACAGGTGCAGGCTTTTTGGATTTTGCACGCTCACCTCTAAAAGTAGGTGGTAGGGGGCTTGGACTTTTTTTGTCTTAGCGGTCCGAAAGGACTGCGATGCGGATGAAGAAAAGGGTTTCTTTGTAGAAGGCGTAGCGGAGGGAAGAAACGGTGACTTACCTGCGGTTGCCGTGGAAATCCACGCATCCAACGCTTCCCCAAACAGAGCCTGACCTGTGTATAGTAGGTTCTCCACACTTCTTCTGGATTCTGCGTCTGCCGACCATTGGCGTAGCTAGAGTCCCCTGCGAACGGAGACAGACATGGAGGAACAGTGCATTTAGCGTACCCAGGTCCTTCATGGATTCCACCATGAACACTGCAGAATCCTGTATGTTACGTAAAAACAGTTCAATGTCACTTCTATCCATTGTATTTAAGTCTTCTAGTAACGTGCCTGACCACTTTTACTATAGTTTTTTAAATCCATGCACAGGCAATAGTAGAACCAAACCAAAAGTGAGACTAGAGTGCGCTGTCAACGGCAGCCTGTACAGGGAGGGTGAATTCCCTTAAATATATAGACAAGAAAAGAGAATAGGTACTGGCGCCGGCTGTAGATCAAAACATAATAGACAGCTAGATCAATGTATAAAATACAAATGGTCCTGAGGAAGCTGGCACCCATTAGACCAGTGAAACGCGTTGGATTACCCGTAGGACCAAAAGTATCAGCACCCTCATCCACCTCCTGGCGATATTTGGACCTATTTGCATCCACTGGATACAAATCCGACACAAGTCATCTACAGACCCGGACCCATCCCCATCTGCTATTTGGTTTCTATTGCAAGAGACACCTAAGGGGACTCTATCCGGAAACAAGTCTGGTAATAATATCACACCAAATTTAACTTGTGAGCAACTGTGGACTAGTGTCCTAGCCAGGGACTGTGGACATTATACTTGAAAGGGTTAAATTGTGGCATCGTATATTTTTATTTGGGATATCAGCAATTGCTTTTGTTTTACTATTGAGGAATAGGAAAACCTCTTTTTTATGAATGTGTAATAAAATTAACCATTTGTATTTTATACATTGATCTAGCTGTCTATTATGTTTTGATCTACAGCCGGCGCCAGTACCTATTCTCTTTACAGGCAATAGTAGGCCTTAATGCCATCCTTGAAGCAGTGTATATGGATTTAAACGTAGTGTCAATCTTACGATCAGCCGGTTCTTTTAACGCGGTAGATCCAGGGACAAGTAAAACCACCTTTTTTGACAGTCTGGAGACATAGGGGTATATGCAATAGCGGGCGAATTCGCGGCAATTATCGCCGTTTTTTCAATTCGACCAAATTCGCCAGGTGAATTCCGGAAGGTGGCTTCCGGAATTCACCATATGCAATGAAAAACGGATTCGCCAGAGTCGCGGGCGAAAATCGGCCGATTTGGCGGATTTTGCCGCGATTTTAAAAAACGGGGAAAAACCCGAAAAAAAAATGGCGTGGGGTCCCCCCTCCAAAGCATAACCAGCCTCGGGCTCATCGAGCTGGTCCTGGTTCTAAAAATGCAGGGGGAAAAATCGGCCAGGGATCCCCCGTATTTTTAAAACCAGCACCGGGCTCTGCGCCTGATGCTGGTGCCAAAAATACGGGGGACAAAAAGAGTAGGGGTCCCCCGTATTTTTAACACCAGCATCGGGCTCCACTAGCTGGACAGATAATGCCACAGCCGGGGGTCACTTTTATGCCGTGCCCTGCGGCCGTGGCATCAAATATCCAACTAGTCACCCCTGGCCGGGGTACCCTGGGGGAGTGGGGACCCCTTCAATCAAGGGGTCCCCCCCCCAGCCACCCAAGGGCCAGTGGTGAAGCCCGAGGCTGTCCCCCCCCCCATCCAATGGGCTGCGGATGGGGGGGCTGATAGCCTTTGTGATAAAATAAAAGATATTGTTTTTTCCATTAGTACTACAAGTCCCAGCAAGCCTCCCCCGCAAGCTGGTACTTGGAGAACCACAAGTACCAGCATGCGGGAGAAAAACGGGCCCGCTGGTACCTGTATTACTACTGGGAAAAAAATACCCAAATAAAAACAGGACACACACACCTTGATAGTAAAACTTTATTTCATACGCCGACACACACATACTTACCTGTGTTGACACGCCGACTGCAACGATCTCCGACGATCCGAGGGTACCTGTCAAAAAATTATACTCACCTTCCAGCGTCCAGAGGTCCAGGTCCAGAGGTAAATCCACGTACTTTGTAAAAAAACAAACCGAACACGATCCACCGGACTAATGAAAGGGGTCCAATGTTTTCACATTAGACTCCTTTCCCCGAATGCCGGGACATCACGTGACTCCTGTCACTGATGTCCCTTCAGCCAATCAGGAAGCGCTACTGCCGTGGCGCTTACCTGATTGGCTGGACGCCGTCTGTACTCTGACAGCGCCTCGCAAAGCCGCTCCATTACTTTCAATGGTGGGAACTTTGCGGCTAGCGGTGGGGTCACCCGCCGGTCAGCCGCTGACCGGCGGGTGACCTCACCGCTAGCCGCTAAGTTCCCACCATTGAATATAATGGAGGGAGCTGTGCGATGCGCTGTCACAGCGATCAGCCAATCAGGTGAGCGCAACGAAGTTGCGCTTCCTGATTGGCTTAGAGACCTGTCAGTGACAGCTGTCACTGACAGGTCTCAATCGTGGAAAGGTGTCCCATGTGTCAGCATGGGACCCCTTTCAGTCCGTTCTGGAGCGGGTATTTGCGTTTTCTTTTTTTGCCAAGTACGTGGATTTATCTCTGGACCCTGAGGTGAGTATATTGAACTTTGCTTTTCAGGTATCCGTGGATTCTACATGGAGAAGAGGACCGATGTCGGCGTGTGAACATAGGTAAGTATGTGTGTGTCGGTAGTGTGAAATAAAGTTTTACTGTCGACGGTGTGTGTGTCCTGTTTTTATTTGGGTATTTTTTTCCCAGTAGTACTACAGGTACCAGCGGGCCCGCTTTTCTCCCGCATGCTGGTACTTGTGGTTCTCCAAGTACCAGCTTGCGGGGGAGGCTTGCTGGGACTTGTAGTACTAATGGAAAAAACAATATCTTTTTTTTATCACAAAAGGCTATCAGCCCCCCCATCCGCAGCCCATTGGATGGGGGGAGACAGCCTCGGGCTTCACCCCTGGCCCTTGGGTGGCTGGGGGGGGGGGACCCCTTGATTGAAGGGGTCCCCACTCCCCCAGGGTACCCCGGCCAGGGGTGACTAGTTGGATATTTGATGCCACGGCCGCAGGGCACGGCATAAAAGTGACCCCCGGCTGTGGCATTATCTGTCCAGCTAGTGGAGCCCGATGCTGGTGTTAAAAATACGGGGGACCCCTACTCTTTTTGTCCCCCGTATTTTTGGCACCAGCACCAGGCGCAGAGCCCGGTGCTGGTTTTAAAAATACGGGGGATCCCCTGTCAATTTTTTCCCCGCATTTTTAGAACCAGGACCAGCTCAATGAGCCCGAGGCTGGTTATGCTTTGGAGGGGGGACCCCACGCCATTTTTTTTTCTGATTTTACCGTTCCAGCAATAAAAAAATAAAAAAAAAAAAAAAATATTTTAAAAAATATATAAATAATATTTGTGCCTCCCCCCCCCAAAAAAAAAAAGTACCTAATCCCTTCTAATATAAATAGATCTGCTATTCCCCCAAAAAAAAACACCAAAAAAAACATGTTTAAAATTTTTTTATTTGTTTTCACCCTCCAAAGTGTGGCGGATTGAAAATGACGAATTTGCTGTCTAAAAGCACTGCTGTCGAATTTCCAAACTTGAATTGAATATGCTTTGGTCGAATTGCAGCACTTGTATCATTGCAGAAAAGTCGAATTTGCAAAAAGTCGAATTTCAAAAAGTCGAATTTTGAAAGTCCGTTTTTTGGTCGGAAAGCACTGCATTGCATAGGCGAATTTTTTTTTTTGGTCGAAAATGACCCGAAATTCGCCAATTTCGGGAATTCGACCACAATTGCATATACCCCATAGGCGTCAACTATGGGTGGGTTTTCCCATCTTTTTCTATCCTCCTCAGGAAAGGGAAAAGCAACCAGAACCCTCTTGGGGATCTGGAATTTTTTCTCCGGGGTTTCCCAGGATTTTTCAAAAAGAGCATTTAATTCTTTAGGCGCAGGAAAGGTTAGCGAGGCTTTCTTATTGTCTGTGAAGTAAGCCTCAACCTGCTCAGGTGGTGTGTCAGTAATGTTTAACACATCTCTAATGGCCTCAATCATGAGCTTCATCCCCTTAGCCAGGGATGCCGCCCCCCTCAGCACATCCCCATCACCGTCTGCCATGTCAGAGTCAGTATCCGTGTCATCAAGCATAATCTGGGCAAGTGCATGTTTCTTTGGGAATATGCTAGGGGATTGAGAATGAATAGAAACATAACCTGACCAAACAGCGATAGAATTCTTTAAAACCTTTTCCGTCTCAGTATAAGCTACCCTAGTAGAGATCTGAGATATCATTCCCATAATAGATGTCAGCCATTCTGGCTCATTAATAGGAATCTGAGATAATGCATTACATTCCTGGGTACATGGAATGGATTCTTCTGGAGAAGAAATATCCTCTGCAGCATAAGACACAGAGTCCCTGGACATGGCTATGTGAGAAACATACTAACACAGGAAAATGTCAGTTTTTCCCCCAAGAACTTTCAGAGAAACACAGAGCTTGGAGCCAGCCTACACACAGCGCTTAATAAGGCAGATATAACAAAATACCTGGCGCTGACTGTGTACCCTTAATAGACTACACAGGAATTTACAGCCCCCCCCCCCCCCTTCTACAACCCCTTGGTACCGCACAGGATAGCTGGAGTCGTGTGGAGGGACAGCTCTCCCTCTCAGCGTCTCTTCAGCTGGATCTGCAGGGAGGAAAATGGCGCTGAACGCTGCTGGGTCTGCTCTGAGAAGCTCCGCCCCCTAAAACATGGCGCTGCTTCCGCTTTTGCATTTTTTTTACTGGCCTGATGTATGGTGCTGGCAGCGTTACCAAGGTTCCTGAGTGACCAGTGTAGGATATAGGCGCTGGCTCAGGGCGCCCCTCATAGCGCCGCACTGTGTACCGCTGAGCCTCCGGAGCGCAGTTAGTACTGCGCCTCCCGCCCTGTTGCCGCCATCTTCACTCCGGCTTGCCGGGGTGCCGGTGACTCACTCGCCACCGGAATCTTCTGGCTGTTAGGGGGTGGCGGCATGCTGCGGGAATTTACAGCCCCCCCCTTCTACAACCCCTTGGTACCGCACAGGATAGCTGGAGTCGTGTGGAGGGACAGCTCTCCCTCTCAGCGTCTCTTCAGCTGGATCTGCAGGGAGGAAAATGGCGCTGAACGCTGCTGGGTCTGCTCTGAGAAGCTCCGCCCCCTAAAACATGGCGATGCTTCCGCTTTTGCATTTTTTTTACTGGCCTGATGTATGGTGCTGGCAGCGTTACCAAGGCTCCTGACAGCCTGAGTGACCAGTGTAGGATATAGGCGCTGGCTCAGGGCGCCCCTCATAGCGCCGCACTGTGTACCGCTGAGCCTCCGGAGCGCAGTTAGTACTGCGCTCCCGCCCTGTTGCCGCCATCTTCACTCCGGCGTGCCGGTGACTCACTCGCCACCGGAATCTTCTGGCTGTTAGGGGGTGGCGGCATGCTGCGGGAGTGAGCGGTCGCCTCGGGCGGCTAACTATCATCACCCTCAGGAGCTCAGTGTCCTGTCAGCAGAGATAGTGGCCATTAACCTGTCATGGTTGGACACTACAATCCCCCCCCCCCCCCCCCCCCCCCCCCCCGAAGCAGGGAGGCTGTTACCAGCAGCCTTCCTGTGCCTAAACACTAATGAAAAAAATAAAACTAGAAAAACACCTATGGAGCTCCCCTAGCTGTGACCGGCTCCTTCGGGCACATTTTCTAAAGTCTGGTAGGAGGGGCATAGAGGGAGGAGCCAGCCCACACTATTAAACTCAAGTGCCAGAGGCACATAGTGGACCCGTCTATACCCCATGGTACTAATGTGGACCCCAGCATCCTCTAGGACGTAAGAGAAAAGGCATGTAGGTATACCCGAGACAGTAGCTTTTAATTTAATCACTTTAAGAAGTAATGAAGCATTGTTTCAATGATGTAAGGGTACCAACAAATTTGTCCATGGCAGTAAAGTAGTTAACTTTTGCTAAGTAATTTTAGGTAATCATAGCTGCTTCCATATTCAGTTAAAGGTAAGAAAAGTTTATCCTTTAAATGTTTGGGGGTTTTTTTGCCTTTACTTGGCTGTCGAAAAGAACAAAAGTAGGAGGCAGAGATGCAAATAAGCGTGTTTTGTCAAGATGTGTATTGTATACTTAAATTCATCATAATTTTTGTTAACTTGTTTCTCCAGTATGCTCTGTACTTTTTCTTGCACTGTAATACTTTACTTGGGCAGACTGGGCCCAGTGGAAATGTCTTCCTACGCTGAGTTTTTAATACTGATCGTATCACTCATTGCTTAAATACAATTTTTTATTTTTTTTAAGGTAGGAAGCAGCTCCTGGTAGAAGCAAGACATACTGTACATTTGGAACATGCTGCATTTCTATAGAGTGACATGGCAGATGAAACAATCCCTACATTGTTGACAAGGGATGTTTAATGTTAAAGAGGTTTTCCACTTTGCATTAAATTTTTTCAAAATCACAGCCCTGTCATCGCAACTTTAATTTTGCAGAAGATGCATCAGACATCATCTGCTACATGGAGACCCAAGAAGAGGCAAAGGTGAACAACAGATATGGGACTGCTGGAACCCTGTAAAATTAATGATGGAAGGCCCATGGAGGAGGAGAACCCCATCAAAGTAAGCTTGGGAACACCCACCAAAACACTATTATAGGGAAGAAAAGGAGCCTCACTTAAGTACTTTTTAAGAAAGAGAGGGAGGGAACCCCACTAATGTACTAGTATAGTGAAGGGAGGGAACCCCAACCAAAGCACTGTGATGGGGAAGGGAGGGAACTTTGCTAAAGTACTATAAAGTACTATTATACTCATGAATCCCTTTTTAAAAAGGAAAAATTAGAAAAGGTGCTTATTTAAAAGGCTACATAAAAACCTCTATGCAGAGATGTGTATTTGATACATAACGAATATATTTAGTGTGTTTCTGGTCCACAGGTTGACTGGGGGTTGCCATTAATCTTTTGAACTAAGTTGAAGAAGATGTACTGAGATCAAAGAAAATCCAGCGCTAAATGTTTTTTAAACATTTTTTTTACATTTTTGTGACCTTTTTAGAATTTACAACTGCAGCTTCCTCCACTTCCCTTATATGGATCAGATACGGTTGGAATATGACTGACTTGACTTCACGGCGAGTACCAAAAAAAGGTAGCCATTGCAGTATACAATAGTGTGGCGTGGTCCATTCCCTCCACCTTTTCCATGTATTTTCTCTGTACTTGGGTACATAAAGTACACATCTAGGTACACACTTCCTTCTGCTTGGTACCAGCATCTCTCCCATGTGCCCTTAGCGGGCTTTTTTTATCAGCACAGGTTCCTGCATTGCTGTCTACATATGAGGTGGCACTATTATTGCAAGTCCTTAAGACCGTTTCCAAACTCTGCCATTACAGTCCAGGTTTTAAGGCTATCCATGCATGAGTCCAGATGGTTAAATCTAATTGATACTAATTAAGTCACCTGTGCTCAAGCATGGATATCCTTAAAACCTGAACTATCATGGCACATATTTGGAAACGGTCTTAAGAAACTGACAAAAATGTGTTTGTGTTATTAATGTTAGAGACCCATCTGATGGGAGTCACCTTCACATGATAGATGGGTTTGCATGTTTGGCCAAATCTGCACTAACCACCTTACTTTATACTCCATCTTATGTGCAGAGTTTACTATATCTGTTTTGACAATGCATGTTCTTAGTGCCTAGAGCAGTGGTTCCCAAACTGTGTGCTTAGGCACCCTAGGGTGCTGCGAGGCTCTTGCAAGGGTGCCTTGGGTTGGTGGTCTAGGACCAAAACAAATTACTAATGGTCAAAGTGACAGGCAAAACCAGTGCTGGTGGCTGTCTATCATAAAATATGTGGACAATCAGAAGCACAACTGTACACCACCACACAACTTAACCTAGGATGACCGGTAACACAATTTACCTAAATTTACATTTTCCATATTTATCTATAAATAAAAATGTATCCTAGGGGTGCCGTGAAAAAAATGCTGATACTGTAGGGCGCCATGATTCCGAAAGTTTCGGAACCACTGGCCTAGAGTGTACACCAGCATCTTCTTTTCTCTGCATGGCACTACAAGTCCCAGCCTGGTAGCACCTCTTATGTTTAAAATCAGGGTATAAGATAATAGGCACCTGAGTGGTTTGGAGTATTTGAATTGCTAAGCAAACCAGACATAAATATTACATTTTAGAAACCCATGTGGAGATTTCCCCTTCCCCTATACAGCATACTTTTATTTGAGTGTTAACGGTTTTTGTATTTTTATATTTAACAGTGGACACAAAAATATACGCAAATTATAGTTGGACCCAACTCTGAATAAGGCCCAAAGGGAGTAGTGTGTATGTGTATGTATGTGTATATATATATATATATATATATATATATATATATATATATATACATACACACACACACACACACACACACACACAGGTTGAGTATCCCATATCCAAATATTCCGAAATACGGACTATTCCGAAATACGGACTTTTTTGAGTAAGAGTGAGATAGTGAAACCTTTGTTTTTTGATGGCTCAATGTACACAAACTTTGTTTAATACACAGTTATTAAAAAAATTGTATTAAATGACCTTCAGGCTGGGTGTACAAGGTGTATAAGTAACAAATGTATTCTGTGCTTAGATTTAGGTAACCTTACCATGATATCTCATTATGGTATGCATTTATTCCAAAATACGGAAAAATCCGATATCCAAAATACCTCTGGTCCCAAGCATTTTGGATAAGGGATACTCAACCTGTATATATATATATATATATATATATATATATATATATATATATATATATATATATATATATATTTGTTTTCATTCAACTGAGTGATCAGGAAATTGCGTAGACTGTAGAAATATGTCAGTGTCCTGTATGAAAGTGCAGAGAACTTTCTGTTTTAGTCCTCCAACATTTCCACTACATGAAAATCCCTGTTATCAAGGGAAACTGTAATAAAGCACACGTTTTCTTATTGTAACTGTTCTGTAGTCATCCCAATAAGGGCAGTCTGTCAGACTACTAACAATCATACAGGCAGTGTTACCTCCGAGGTCTTGTCCTCTTCCTGGGAGGGATGCTTGTTTTGCTGTTTTTCTGAGAGAGAAAGTTTTTGGACTTAGAACAGGACTATGAAAACAACACAGGCAGCCAAACAAATCCATTAGCAATGTCACATTTAACAGAAATATCTTAATACAATATACTGTAGGAAAAATAAGAATTTACTTACCGATAATTCTATTTCTCATAGTCCGTAGTGGATGCTGGGACTCCGTAAGGACCATGGGGAATAGCGGCTCCGCAGGAGACTGGGCACAAAAGTAAAAGCTTTAGGATCAGGTGGTGTGCACTGGCTCCTCCCCCTATGACCCTCCTCCAAGCCTCAGTTAGGATACTGTGCCCGGACGAGCGTACATAATAAGGAAGGATATTGAATCCCGGGTAAGACTCATACCAGCCACACCAATCACACCGTACAACCTGTGATCTGAACCCAGTTAACAGTATGATAAACGAAGGAGCCTCTGAAAAGATGGCTCACAACAATAATAACCCGAATTTTGTAACAATAACTATATACAAGTATTGCAGACAATCCGCACTTGGGATGGGCGCCCAGCATCCACTACGGACTATGAGAAATAGAATTATCGGTAAGTAAATTCTTATTTTCTCTAACGTCCTAAGTGGATGCTGGGACTCCGTAAGGACCATGGGGATTATACCAAAGCTCCCAAACGGGCGGGAGAGTGCGGATGACTCTGCAGCACCGAATGAGAGAACTCCAGGTCCTCCTCAGCCAGGGTATCAAATTTGTAGAATTTAGCAAACGTGTTTGCCCCTGACCAAGTAGCTGCTCGGCAAAGTTGTAAAGCCGAGACCCCTCGGGCAGCCGCCCAAGATGAGCCCACCTTCCTTGTGGAATGGGCTTTTACAGATTTTGGCTGTGGCAGGCCTGCCACAGAATGTGCAAGCTGAATTGTACTACAAATCCAACGAGCAATCGTCTGCTTAGAAGCAGGAGCACCCAGCTTGTTGGGTGCATACAGGATAAACAGCGAGTCAGATTTCCTGACTCCAGCCGAACTGGAAATATATATTTTCAGGGCCCTGACTACGTCCAGTAACTTGGAGTCCTCCAAGTCCCTAGTAGCCGCAGGCACCACAATAGGCTGGTTCACGTGAAACGCTGAAACCACCTTTGGGAGAAATTGAGGACGAGTCCTCAATTCTGCCCTATCCGTGTGAAAAATCAGGTAAGGGCTTTTATAAGATAAAGCCGCCAATTCTGAGACACGCCTGGCTGAAGCCAGGGCTAACAGCATTACCACCTTCCATGTGAGATATTTTAATTCCACAGTGGTGAGTGGTTCAAACCAATGTGATTTTAGGAACCCCAAAACCACATTGAGATCCCAAGGTGCCACCGGGGGCACAAAAGGAGGCTGTATATGCAGTACCCCTTTGACAAACGTCTGGACTTCAGGCACAGAAGCCAGTTCTTTTTGGAAGAAAATCGACAGGGCCGAAATTTGAACCTTAATGGACCCTAATTTTAGGCCCATAGACAGTCCTGTTTGCAGGAAATGTAGGAAGCGACCCAGTTGAAATTCCTCTGTAGGGGCCTCTTTGGCCTCACACCACGCAACATATTTTCGCCAAATGCGGTGCTAATGTTTCGCGGTTACATCCTTCCTGGCCTTTATCAGGGTAGGGATGACTTCTTCTGGAATGCCTTTTTCCTTCAGGATCCGGCATTCAACCGCCATGCCGTCAAACGCAGCCGCGGTAAGTCTTGGAACAGACAAGGTCCCTGCTGGAGCAGGTCCTTTCTTAGAGGTAGAGGCCACGGGTCCTCCGTGAGCATCTCTTGAAGTTCCGGGTACCAAGTCCTTCTTGGCCAATCCGGAACCACGAGTATAGTTCTTACTCCTCTCCTTTTTATGATTCTCAGTACTTTTGGTATGAGAGGCAGAGGAGGGAACACATACACTGACTGGTACACCCATGGTGTTACCAGAGCGTCCACCGCTATTGCCTGAGGGTCCCTTGACCTGGCGCAATATCTGTCTAGTTTTTTGTTGAGACGGGACGCCATCATGTCCACCTTTGGTTTTTCCCAACGGTTTACCATCTCTTGGAAGACTTCTGGATGAAGTCCCCACTCCCCCGGGTGAAGGTCGTGTCTGCTGAGGAAGTCCGCTTCCCAGTTGTCCACTCCCGGAATGAACACTGCTGACAGTGCTATCACATGATTCTCCGCCCAGCGAAGAATCCTTGCAGCTTCTGCCATCGCCCTCCTGCTTCTCGTGCCGCCCTGTCTGTTTACGTGGGCGACTGACGTGATGTTGTCCGATTGGATCAATACCGCCTGACCCTGAAGCAGGGGTTTTGCTTGAGTTAGGGCATTGTAAATGGCCCTTAGTTCCAGAATGTTTATATGAAGAGATGTTTCTATGCTTGACCACAAGCCCTGGAAATTTTGTCCCTGTGTGACTGCTCCCCAGCCTCTCAGGCTGGCATCTGTGGTCACCAGGATCCAATCCTGAATGCCGAATCTGCGGCCCTCTAGTAGATGAGCACTCTGCAGCCACCACAGAAGAGACACCCTTGTCCTTGGCGACAGGGTTATCCGCTGATGCATCTGAAGATGCGATCCGGACCATTTGTCCAGAAGATCCCACTGAAACGTTCTTGCATGGAATCTTCCGAATGGAATCGCTTCGTAAGAAGCCACCATTTTTCCCAGGACCCTCGTGCACTGATGCACTGACACCTGGCCTAGTTTTAGGAGATTCCTGACTAGCTCGGATAACTCCCTGGCCTTCTCCTCTGGGAGAAACACCTTTTTCTGGACTGTGTCCAGAATCATTCCTAGGAACAGGAGACGTGTCGTTGGAATCAGCTGCGATTTTGGAATATTTAGAATCCACCCGTGCTGACGTAACACTAACTGAGATAGTGCTACTCCGACTTCTAACTGTTCCCTGGACCTTGCCCTTATCAGGAGATCGTCCAAGTAAGGGATAATTAAAACGCCTTTTCTTCGAAGAAGAATCATCATTTCGGCCATTACCTTGGTAAAGACCCGAGGTGCCGTGGACAATCCAAACGGCAGCGTCTGAAACTGATAATGACAGTTTTGTACTACAAACCTGAGGTACCCTTGGTGAGAAGGGTAGATTGGGACGTGGAGATAAGCATCTTTGATGTCCAGAGACACCATATAGTCCCCTTCTTCCAGGTTTGCTATCACTGCTCTGAGTGACTCCATCTTGAATTTGAACCTCTTTATGTAAGTGTTCAAGGATTTTAGATTTAAAATTGGTCTCACCGAGCCGTCCGGCTTCGGTACCACAAACAGCGTGGAATAATACCCCTTTCCCTGTTGTAGGAGAGGTACCTTGATTATCACCTGCTGGGAATACAGCTTGTGAATGGCTTCCAAAACTGCCTCCCTGTCGGAGGGAGACTTTGGTAGAGCAGACTTCAGGAACCGGCGAGGGGGAGACGTCTCGAATTCCAGTTTGTACCCCTGTGATACTACCTGCAGAATCCAGGGGTCCACTTGCGAGTGAGCCCACTGCGCGTTGAAATTTTTGAGACGGGCCCCCACCGTGTCCGAGTCCGCTTGTAAAGCCCCAGCGTCATGCTGAAGACTTGGCAGAAGCAGAGGAGGGCTTCTGCTCCTGTGAAGAGGCTGCCTGGTGCAGTCTTTTTCCTCTTCCTCTGCCCCGGGGCAGAAATGAGTGGCCTTTTGCCCGCCTGTACTTATGGGGACGAAAGGACTGAGTTTGAAAAGACGGTGTCTTTTTCTGCTGAGAGGTGACCTGGGGTAAAAAGGTGGACTTTCCGGCCGTTGCCGTGGCCACCAGGTCCGATAGACCGGCCCCAAATAACTCCTCCCCTTTAAACGGCAATACTTCCATATGTCGTTTGGAATCCGCATCCCCTGACCACTGTCGCGTCCATAACGCTCTTCTGGCAGAAATGGACATAGCACTCACTCTTGACGCCAGGGTGCAAGTATCCCTCTGTGCATCACGCATATATAGTAATGCATCCTTCAAATGCTCTATAGTTAGTAATATACTGTCCCTATCCAGGGTATCAATATTTTCAGTCAGGGAATCCGACCACGCAACTCCAGCACTGCACATCCAGGCTGATGCGATTGCTGGTCGCAGTATAACACCAGTATGTGTGTATATACCCTTCAGGATATTTTCCAGCCTTCTATCCGCTGGTTCTTTGAGGGCGGCCGTATCAGGAGACGGTAACGCTACTTGTTTAGATAAACGTGTGAGCGCTTTATCTACTCTAGGGGGTGTTTCCCAACGCGCCCTAACCTCTGGCGGGAAAGGGTATAGTGCCAATAATTTATTAGAAATTAGCACTTTTTTATCGGGGAAAACCCACGCTTTATCACACACCTCATTTAATTCATCTGACTCAGGAAAAGCTACTGGTAGTTTTTTCACTCCCCACGTAATACCCTTCTTTGTTGTACTTGTAGTGTCAGAAATGTTCAATGCCTCCTTCATTGCCGTGATCATGTAACGTGTGGCCCTACTGGACATTACGTTTGTCTCCTCACCGTCGACACTGGACTCAGTATCCGTGTCTGGGTCTGTGTCGACCCACTGAGGTAACGGGCGTTTTATCGCCCCTGACGGTGTCTGAGACGCCTGGACAGGCACTAATTGATTTGTCGGCTGTCTCATGTCGTCAACAGTTTTTTGTAAAGTGCTGACATTGTCACGTAGTTCTTTAAATACAACCATCCAGTCGGGTGTCGACTCCCTAGGGGGTGACATCACTAATACAGGCAATTGCTCTGCTTCCACATCATTTTCCTCCTCATACATGTCGACACAATCGTACCGACACCCAGCACACACACAGGGAATGCTCTGATAGAGGACAGGACCCCACTAGCCCTTTGGGGAGACAGAGGGAGAGTTTGCCAGCACACACCAGAGCGCTATATATATCAATAGGGATAACCTTATATAAGTGTTACTCCCTTTTATAGCTGCTGTTTATAATTTAGCTGCCAATAGTGCCCCCCCTCTCTCGTTTTTACCCTGATTCTGTAGGGACTGCAGGGGAGAGTCAGGGAGCCGTCCTTCCAGCGGAACTGTGAGGGAAAATGGCGCTTGTGTGCTGAGGAGATAGGCTCCGCCCCTTCACGACGGCCTTATCTCCCGCTTTTTTCTGGAAAACTGGCAGGGGTTAAATACATCCATATAGCCCAGGAGCTATATGTGATGTATTTCTTTTGCCATCCTAAGGTATTTCTGTTTTTATTGCGTCTCAGGGCGCTCCCCCCCAGCGCCCTGCACCCTCAGTGACCGGAGTGTGAAGTGTGCTGAGAGCAATGGCGCACAGCTGCAGTGCTGTGCGCTACCTTAGTTGAAGACAGGAACGTCTTCTGCCGCCGATTTCACCGGACCTCTTCGTTCTTCTGGCTCTGTAAGGGGGCCGGCGGCGCGGCTCCGGGACCCATCCAGGCTGAACCTGTGATCGTCCCTCTGGAGCTAATGTCCAGTAGCCTAAGAAACCCAATCCACTCTGCACGCAGGTGAGTTCGTTTCTTCTCCCCTTAGTCCCACGATGCAGTGAGCCTGTTGCCAGCAGGACTCACTGAAAATAAAAAACCTAAAATAAACTTTTACTCTAAGCAGCTCAGGAGAGCCACCTAGCATGCACCCTTCTCGTTCGGGCACAAAAATCTAACTGAGGCTTGGAGGAGGGTCATAGGGGGAGGAGCCAGTGCACACCACCTGATCCTAAAGCTTTTACTTTTGTGCCCAGTCTCCTGCGGAGCCGCTATTCCCCATGGTCCTTACGGAGTCCCAGCATCCACTTAGGACGTTAGAGAAACTACTATTAAAATGAGACTGGACTCCACGAATTGTATTTATAGCTGTAAATACATTGGCAAGGTATCAAATATCCTTTTTTTTTTTTCCCCTCCTCTAAGTAAGAGTATGATGATACTTACACAAAAGTATTCTGTTTGTTGTTGTTTTTGCAGTGCATGTGTATGTAAAGTTTTATTTTCAGGTGGGTGCACACTATGACATATTGTGAAATCTTTGTACTTTCAAGCAATCTGCAAGACCATTGTACTGATGATGCTGCACCTCAGCTGGGATAATTCCGCAAATGACGCAGTGCTACATTAAGCATGAAACAATATATTTTATCATCATACAACGGTATGTGCAATGTGTACGTGATACAATATAACGTTCAGATCTATACCTAGCTTTAGATTATAAGGACTTGTAACATAAATGCCCTTATTTATTAATGAGTGATAAATTTCACTGTGAGTGATAAATTGCAACAGCCAATCGGCGCCTAACTGTCATTTTTCAAACACACTGTAACATGACAGGAGCAGATTGACTGGTGCAACTTATCACTCACAGTGAAATTTATCACTCAATAAGGGCAACAGTTTACAGGTAAAGGCCAAAGTGAGAAGAGCTGTTGTACAATTTAGAACACCCTGGTGTTTTTTTACCTCTCCTCTGCAGAGACTTGAGCCCCTCCTGAGCCTGGTTGTGAATCTCTTCAAGAAGAGGTGTTCGTGCGATGGGGAAGAACGTATTGTCAGCAGATTCATTTTCCTGAGCTGGAATTGGTTGGGGATTGCCATCAGGTTTGGAGTTATCTATAGGAAACATAAGAGGGGAGTATTGCATAAGCCCTATATTCCTATCGTACTTATGTTGCTAATGTCATGTTTTTATACACTGGGTCAGTGGTGGTGAAGTAAACACTGCTCTTGAAAAGAAAACTACATATTCTCATATCAAATGAGTATCTGTACAGAAAACAATTGCATGTTAATACTTCAACACACTTCCTTGCAATAGCTCTATCATTAGACAGCCATCTTAAATCAGATCACATGTTATCTGGCAGTTGACTACTGTATCCTATGATGAGTCACTCTCAGCCTAGAGGACACAAGCTTTCAATGTCACGAGGATAGTATCAGCACACTGTGAATCAGACTGGGCTGGGGCTACCCATGGAGCACTTCCCCTGCAGCCCCAGAAGCGAAGATTGTCAGAAACAATAGGAGGTTGTTTTTTGTTTTTTTGAAATGTTCATACTTTGGTGACTGCTCCTTGTAGCCTTAATAGCATTACCTGTTTTTCCACTGCAGCAGCAATCCCATGAGAGTACTGCTGTACCCGGGCCCTCTCCTGTTAACTCGTATGACTCAGCAGCACCATAACTCCACATTGAGTATGAAATGCAACTTATGGCGCATACACACTTGCCGAGAAAGTAAACGACGTTGCTCATTTTCTTCCTTCCTGAGTGATGTTTACTTTCTCAGCAAGTGTGTATGCCAGCGGCGACTAGAAATGCGCGGCCTCGCAGGGCGTTAACGACCTTTGCTGTCTGACGTGCATGCAGCTCAATTTGAACTGTTGTCCAAGAGCTGGCCGTACAGCTCAGGCCGCGGCATGACATTACTGAGCGATATGGTCATCATATCTCTCAATGTGTATGCACTGCCACCGACTGCCCGGTCCGGGACGGGTTAACACTAGGCGACGTTGTGCATAGAGCACATCGCCTAGTGTGTACCCACCTTTAGAATACTATTTACATAATCCTTACATACAGCAAACTATACAATTGTGGAAATAATGCTACTAGTAAGGTAACATTAATTCCTGCTGAAACTGCTCCAACTCCGCTTATGTACACAACTTCTGATATCAAAAATGTTTACATGCTAAATAATAAAATAAACTCATGTCCCTAAATTTTTATTTCATATTTCACTATAGACACAATCACATAGATGATCTATACTCAAGTTCTGGGATTAGTCTTCGACTGTAACCTCTGTCATTTCACATCCAACCATGGATCAACTACTGCTACTGCCTCTCTTAAGCGATGGAGGCGATTTAGTTAGCTGGAGATTGCTTAGTCCGTCATTTTGCCAGGAGAGATGAAGACTAGTACAAAGCGATTTATGTATCCTGTTGTAATTCCCTTTTGTAGATGAAAATGTGGGTGAATTCACTTATACCACTTTCAGACAGAAAAACCGTCAATTACCCGGCATTTCAGTGCCGGGTTGTGTTGCCGGGCCCTGTTTGGCACCCACTTTCACACAGACAAGTAAATTACCAGGTACTTTGTGGATCAACACCGTCATTTTGTCTGTGTGAAAGGGTCAACCCGGGTCGAAATTCCTGGGTCTCTGACCATGGTTAATTTCAGAGTCAAAGTCCTGGGAATTCCAGCCCAGATTGACCCTTTCACACAGAAAAGGACTCAAGTTTTTCAGGAAATTACAGGGTAGGACTGCTTCACCCGGTAATTTCAGTTTCTGTCTTCTAATTGAGTCACCCACACAATAAATTAAATATAGTGTCTTGCACATCTAATCATGAGTATGTGCACTGCATTGGCAGCTGTCAAAGTCAGAAAAATATCTCTATGCACACTACCATATTTGCACCTCACACAGGTCCGTGCTGCGCATGCGTATGCTCTCCCGTACGTGCACATACTCACAGTCGCGGGCACCCGCAGGCGCACGGTATGCGTATTTACGGTAGAGTTTATGTGATCGTAGCGTGCGACTCAATCGTTACATATTTTCAGTAATAATGTATTTTGTAGATCATGGTCCCTTTGATAGATTCTGAAAGTTTAGGTAACATAGCATGTTCCTGGACAGAGAGATCCCTCTTTGTATTGTACGAAGGGTCTAACAGGGGTCATACAGTGGTGTTTGGTACCCATCGGAAGAGTATTTAAATAGCAATATTCCGGTGTTGGTTTGGAGCGGATAAATCGCTCGTGCGAATAGTTATGGACATAAGAAGTTTATGTCCATTTACTATTATTTGTTCTTACTTAGCCATGCGGCGGGAAACCCAGTATCCCACCCACCTGAACAGTTGGAAATCGTCACAGCCCACCTGTATGAATCAACCTATGACCTTTTGTTATAATGCGAAGCCGAATTCCTGTGTCCAATGAACAATAAGAATATAGGGACCATTGTACTGTATTGTGTGTAGTGTATATAAGGTCAGCCAGCCTGAACAGGGATCAGACTCTCTCCACAAAGGGTTATCATATTGACAAACTTGGGGTCTGGTACCAGGCTGCGCTGCGATCGTTCCCAGTGTGTGTATGTAAGTAATTCTCTGTAATCATTGCTCTTTCTTTGTATTGGCCACATTCTCTCTCTCTTTCGGTTTAGTTTAAGATTGTAACATTAGTGTATATTTCTGTCTAGATATTCTGTTAGATTTATATGTTAGTTTGTAGTGTATGACTTGTGAACTGTTTCCCCTTATTGAAATAACTTAAGACTTGTTAGTAAAAGGCTTTGGACCCTTAACGGTAGCGTGTGTTCATTATATTGCAAGGGGTAATAGGAGCGTCTCTTTCGCTCAAACAGCTTTAATATTAACAAGGTTAAACAGCGTTCTATCGCTACAGTGTTTTAATACAAGGTTTACAGCGTAAGAATATCTTTCCTGTGTGTCACATACAAGTTTTACTGATTGTTATCCAGTGAGCGTCTGCGCCGCTCGTGATCTCCTCGTGGTCCCGAGCGTCCGCTACGCTAAGAGCGTACCCTTACGGTACTACATACTCCAATAGCGTACAAAGTCTCTTAACCTCTTAGAGTGTTTAATAAGGTAATTAAATCGACATTCTCAATTGGGGCCTCGTCCTCCCTCCACACATCCATCCGCACTAGCTAAAACAGACTTTATCTGTCAGCAAAGGGCGGGAACGCAGTATCCTTTTGTATCCGTATTGGTGGTGAGGGATACAGTAGTGCTGACTAGATAAGCGTCTGTTTCGCTACGCTGTAGGAGTGCTGGGGTGGAATCCGGAACCGGAGGTAAGAACAATACGCTATTATCTTTTAAAACTGTTTATTTCTGCTTTTGCATACGCACACACGCATGCACGCACGCATCTACATTGTAACTCACTTTCTTGGTGCCATTAGAATTGATTATTAGACACGTGCTGAGGAATCTGGTGCTATTTAGTTAAGATTACAAAGGAAAATTGTTAAGGGTATAAGTGTAAAGAACACACACACAGCATAGCAAATACTGTGGTGTACGGTAAGCGATTTCTGTTGAGTATTGTTTACATTGATAGAAGCGTGTTGATTGTGTCGCTGTGGGCGTATCTGCACTCTGTGCATAAGTGTCTCGGACAACGTGCAAAAGCACGTACGTGACGCAAAGGCATACGCACGTGGCGTGTTTTACGCAACGGAACGTACGCATACGCCCATTGAGACTCAAATCACACAATAACCTTGTTTAGGGTGGGCGGTATAGTATAGCCACCTGGTAAATGGCACACAGTTGTTCAGTTCAGTTTACTAAAAGTATTAGTGAAAAGAAAACCTTTTTCTACTGCAAACCCAGGGATTGGACTCCTACCTGTATGAAAGGAATTTCTGTACAGAAAGATTAAAAGTGTATTTGATTGGAAAGGAGTGAGTGTGGAACTTAAGGTATTGTTTTTGTGAACCCACAAATCGGGATCCCGTCGGAGACCACATCAGGTGAGTGGACACTTGGTGGCGTGGGACTGGCTTGCCCGCGTTAACATTGTATTGAAGGAGCAAGTAGTTTCCGCAGACAAAAGGACTGCGAGGTATTTAAGCGCAGCCCCGGGGAGGGTTTTGCGTAGCACCCATATAGTCAAGGTAAAGCTCCGGCTGAAGGTTTCGCAGCCTAAACAACCGATTCCATTGGACGTAAAGCGTATAAATATTTAGTTATTTATGCGCTGTGCGACTGGACCGCACGTAATTGTGTGCATTAGTTTGTTACCTTGGTACTCATCAACAATTTATTGTGGGATCATAAACGCTATTTGTACATTCTAACGTGATTTGTGTAGGTTTTTGTTATTTTAAGGGAGTTTCGCTGTTCACTAAGCAAATCTCTAACGACCAATACTTGCTGGGGAGGGATCGCGCCCCAGTAAATAGAGGTTACAAAAGATCCCACGGATTGGATAGGCCAATTGGGGCGCAGAGTGAGTGAAAGCACTGGTTAAACTTTCACCGTCACCTTACCGCGGGCAATTTGGTCTGTTTGTCAGAATTAGCTAAGACCGCAATATCTACAAACGATGGGGGCCAGTTGCTCAAAGAAGGGACGTCCAACAAGGGTTCACGTTGGTAGTTGCTGGCCCAAAGGGTCCGCCAGGTATCAGGTATTATGCAACGAATGGGAACGTATGACAGAGGATGATGGGGAACAGTCTCCCCGGGTAGGCAGTCTGAACCCTGAGGTATTACAGAACCCACGAAAAAGGATAGGTCTAATAAAATCTGCTAAGCAGAGGATTAGACAAAATGATTGTTTACAGTTATGGCAACGGGAAAGTGAAATACAAGGAGAGCTAGCTCATACAGCTGACTCTCACCTTGGTGAGAGAAATGTGGCAGTGAAAGAGAAGGTGGTTACAGAGAATGACACACTGGTGTACGATAAAAATGCACTTAGTAACTGTGTTAAGAATGAAAGTGTAGAATGTAATAATGTTTATGAAAATGAAAGTGTTAAATGTACAAATGTTAACCTGTGCAAGTCGCACCCCATGTTAAACTTCCCTCAGGATTACCTGCAAGAAAGTGAGCCCAGAACGATGTCGGCACCTCTTCCAACAACCTTCACACAAGACATCCAGGTGGACGCGACCAAATCGGTAAAGGCAATAATCAAACCCCCTAACGGAGGGTCAGGTGAGGTCGTGTCCACAGGTACGTACAATGTTATATATCATGCACAAACAAATGTACCTCATATTGAAGAACCAACACAAGATGATATGATTGAATTTAGTCCTGTCAGGGTGATCACAGTCCCCAATGGGAAGACTGACGATCAGGGAATCACTCCCGTCAAGGACCGTGCAATGCGCCATCCATGGTCCCGGACAGAATTGAGATTAATCATGTCTGAATTCCCTGATCCCAGGGAAGATCTAGTTTCATGTCAGAGATTTATTAAAGAACTAGGAAACTCCACAGAACCCCCCAACAAAGATTGGCGGACAGTGCTGAGGGCATGTTTGCCCTCCAGTGTTGACCCTGCGAAATTTATTGCTGATTGTAAATTAAACACAGAGGTACCACGTACAGAGGAAAACAATCAGGAATGTATTAAGCAGATCAACCGACAGTTAGAAGTATATTTCCCAGCCATTGTCGAGTGGAACAAAATCTTCTCCATAAGACAAAACGAAGGGGAAAGTACTTCTAATTATTTCCATCGGGCATTGCAGGACATGACTAGGTATACGGGTATAGAAAACATCGAAACAAGTGCACCGCACAGAGAAGTAGCAGTATCTGTGCTAATGCTTGGTTTAAAGGAAGTGTTGAGAGCAAGGATACAGACCACCAATCCATACTGGAGAGATAAATCAGTAACTGCATTAAGGGACTCTGCTGTTGGGCATGAGCAAAACAGCATCAAACACGGGGAAGCAAAGAAGCCTCAGATCCCTGTGGGTAAGCCAAAGGTGAAAAGGTGTTATAATTGCCAGAAGGAAGGTCATTTTGCAAGAGATTGTAGGCCAAGAAGTAGACCAAATTCATATAAACCCCCTAGACAAAGATATGAGCAGGGTAATAACACCCCAAATTATAATCAGGGATCACATAGGCCGCACCTGTAACATGCAGTCAGGAAAGGTGATCATTAGGACTGATGGTAAGCCTGAGGTAACAGTTAATAAATTGGGAGGTCATTCCCTGAAGACACAGGGATGACCGGGTGAAACGTTGTAAATGTATCTGTGAAGTGTTTCTTTTTCTCTCTCCCCATCTCTGACGATTATTGGTAGGATTCAAACATTGCATACATACTTGGTCTTTGCAGAAGTCTACCAAACCCCAGCATGACCTATCCGCATCAATGTATTCTGGCCAGATACAGACAATGGAATATGGAAGTGCTGGGGGGAGGGACTGCGCAGGGAAACCATTGGACATGTAGATATGACAGCCTGATGATCTGGCAATGTGTTAAAATGTTTGAAAAAAAATGTTTTTTTCTCTTTTCCTATTGGTGGTTATTGTTGATTTAAGTAATATACACATGCATATAAATTGTTCTCTCCCTTTGTTTTTTTTTTGTTTTTTTTTTGCTGTTGTTGTTTTCTCTCTCTTCTCACTCATGTTTTCATGTTTAAAGATGGTATGTCACACATCAGTTAGACAAATGGTAATGCAAGATTTTTGCTCCTTACAGAGAGATCGCTGATTTGGAAAGAATATTGCATCATCGGAATGTTCGTTTGGAAGACTGAAAGACAGCACCTTTGAGATGACAACAGAACAAGAAGAACGACAAGACTAGAGAACTTAATTATCGCAACAAGTCTCTCTCCCCCTCAAACTGATTTTTTTGTACCCCCATTACAAATTTCTTCTTTTCTCCTCCTGTAAGATGGACTTGCCCCAAGAGACTGTGATATGGATTTTCCTGTTGACCATGATGTTGACCATGATGTTGACCAGAGCAGTCTGTTTCGGTGAGAGTATCAGTGAGGTCGAGATCCAGAAAGGTCCTGATGATAAAGATGGAGGTGTAAATTTCCAATAACAACCCAATCACCAAGCAAAGGCGAGTACCGGAAACGATCTAGCAGCCATGTTATCTGTAAACATTTTCCTTTAAGGATTGTTAGCTGAAGAAAACTGTATCTGTAGGCTCTGTGATAATGTCATTGAGGATGGGTGTATTAAGAAATGCCAATCCAGTTTTAATATCCATATGGATCGGCATCCCTTGAGTGACTATCACTCTTTAGTGGGTAGTGTGCTTAATAAAACAGATTGTTGGGTATGCTCTCAAGTACCTCAAGGTCACAGAAAATCAGGGCTAGTACCATTTCCTTTAACGTTAGGGGAGGTACTTGAGTTAAGTGGTGGGAGACCGGTGGACAGGAGGTTTAATATCTCCATCCCTCCTAGTTTGAAGCTCCACCAATACCATGTGGATAGGTCCCTATTATGTTTCAACATCTCCAATCCCCGAAAGCCGGGAAATTGGGAAGTGTCATGGAGTAACCAAACCATGACCTTTTCGCATAGAGCAGATAGAATGCCTACAGATACAGAGCTTATACGCCACATAGCCAGTAGAGGAAAATCTTTCCGGTATAGGTATACCTTAGGAAATAGGATTACGAGAGTTGGAGAGGTATCACCAGGATACTGTGCACATATCGTACAACCTGATACGTGTACTAAGCAGATGGAAGAATTAGGGTTAGGAGATTTCACATGGAAGGTGTGTAATATGGTTATGTCCTACTCCGTCCCATATGTTCTCCCCGATGATGCATATTTCATATGCGGGAGAAAGGCGTATAAGTGGCTTGCCCCAAACTCTGAAGGATTGTGTTATATTGGAAAAGTACTGCCTGAAGTAATGACTGTATCACATGACAAAATGAAAGACATACACCGTGTTGCCCAAACTCCTTATACTCATACTCATTACGAGCACATCGTTAAACGGCACCTGATAGAAAGAACAGAGCATCCGGCCTCTGACATGATCCATGAATCCACCGGGATTCAGTTTCTAATCGCGTTAGATATCACTCGCACTGCTAGAGGAGTGCTGAACTATAGATACATTTCTGCGCTCGCCAATTTGTTAGATAATATCACTGAAATGTATGATGACACGTTTAGGTATACTGGAAGGGAACTTCAAGCTTACAAAACAGAACTAGTCCAGCATAGAATGGTTCTCAATTACCTCACAGCAGTAACAGGCGGTTATTGTGTCACACTGGCAACACAATACGGCGTGAAATGTTGCACATATATTACGAATAGCACCGAGGACCCGGTCGAGGTCATAGACCAAAAGATGGACGATATTCTCCAACTGAAGTGGGAATTTCGCAGAAGACACAATCTCACCCTTGCTGCTGTGAGTAATGAGCTGACTAGTTGGGTGTCATGGTTGAACCCGCGAAATTGGTTCTCCGGTTTAGGAGAATGGGCCCAAGGAATTATAATGGATGTTGGGAAGTTTCTCCTATGTATCTTAGGTGTTGTCATATCAATTGGTTTGATATTTAGATGCGGTCAGGCTTTAATGAGGTGCAATCGACGTACCAGGGTAATGAGTTTAAGGGGTGAGGAAACTGTAATTCCAATGGACTTGATTTATGACCCAAATGTAGAAACAATGATGTGATGAAAATGCGATTTCTACGGTCCGTTTCTTTCACCTGTTTTTCCGTTTCCTCCAAGGTAAAAAGACCCACTTGGACGAGGAATTTGATGAGCCGATATGCAGACAACAGAGAGATTAAAGAAGAAGTTTTGACAACCTGATACACAGATTTTTGATGAACTATGCCATGGATCCCCAGTTTCCCTAGAAAAATTTAAAATTACGCTAGCCCAACACTTTTGTAAATCTATGGACATTGACAGCTTTTGCTCGCACCTTATGAGCAAAAGCACAAAGAAGACTGCAATCAACAGACACCAAACAAGACCTCAATCGACGAATGTTCATTTACCTGACATAGAATACCACCGCATTTACCGTAATTATGTCTTTTCTTCATTTCTACAACCCTCAGGTAATGACACACATAGTCGATAGGGAATACAGGCACAGATATCAGCAATCACATATCTCCCCCATTCATGTATCATCAACTAAAATGTGCTCCCCCATTTTGTTGCAACCACAGCCGAAAAGAGCTCTGTAAAGTTTGACAGCCCATCCACAAACCCGTACCACCGGATAAGAAGGAATTCGAATGTATACTTCGCAATACCTCGAAGCTTGATGTACAACACGTACGGCACGATGATACATGACCCCCCCAAACATGGATCCATACACACATGCTTCTGCTATCTCACTAGGTCATACCCTCTTCACACCTACTCCTCTCTCCTCCCCTACCCAACCATGGAAATATATTAACCCCTGACATATATTTTTCTCTTTTTGAATGTTTTTAGAAGGTGGCAGTTATTGTTGACTGCCAAAGGGTGGACTGTCAAAGTCAGAAAAATATCTCTATGCACACTACCATATTTGCACCTCACACAGGTCCGTGCTGCGCATGCGTACGCTCTCCCGTACGTGCACATACTCACAGTCGCGGGCACCCGCAGGCGCACGGTATGCGTATTTACGGTAGAGTTTATGTGATCGTAGCGTGCGACTCAATCGTTACATATTTTCAGTAATAATGTATTTTGTAGATCATGGTCCCTTTGATAGATTCTGAAAGTTTAGGTAACATAGCATGTTCCTGGACAGAGAGATCCCTCTTTGTATTGTACGAAGGGTCTAACAGGGGTCATACAGTGGTGTTTGGTACCCATCGGAAGAGTATTTAAATAGCAATATTCCGGTGTTGGGTTGGAGCGGATAAATCGCTCGTGGGAATAGTTATGGACATAAGAAGTTTGTCCATTTACTATTATTTGTTCTTACTTAGCCATGCGGCGGGAAACCCAGTATCCCACCGACCTGAACAGTTGGAAATCGTCACAGCCCACCTGTATGAATCAACCTATGACCTTTTGTTATAATGCGAAGCCGAATTCCTGTGTCCAATGAACAATAAGAATATAGGGACCATTGTACTGTATTGTGTGTAGTGTATATAAGGTCAGCCAGCCTGAACAGGGATCAGACTCTCTCCACAAAGGGTTATCATATTGACAAACTTGGGGTCTGGTACCAGGCTGCGCTGCGATCGTTCCCAGTGTGTGTATGTAAGTAATTCTCTGTAATCATTGCTCTTTCTTTGTATTGGCCACATTCTCTCTCTCTTTCGGTTTAGTTTAAGATTGTAACATTAGTGTATATTTCTGTCTAGATATTCTGTTAGATTTATATGTTAGTTTGTAGTGTATGACTTGTGAACTGTTTCCCCTTATTGAAATAACTTAAGACTTGTTAGTAAAAGGCTTTGGACCCTTAACGGTAGCGTGTGTTCATTATATTGCAAGGGGTAATAGGAGCGTCTCTTTCGCTCAAACAGCTTTAATATTAACAAGGTTAAACAGCGTTCTATCGCTACAGTGTTTTAATACAAGGTTTACAGCGTAAGAATATCTTTCCTGTGTGTCACATACAAGTTTTACTGATTGTTATCCAGTGAGCGTCTGCGCCGCTCGTGATCTCCTCGTGGTCCCGAGCGTCCGCTACGCTAAGAGCGTACCCTTACGGTACTACATACTCCAATAGCGTACAAAGTCTCTTAACCTCTTAGAGTGTTTAATAAGGTAATTAAATCGACATTCTCACAGCGCACATAGAAACACCCACATTTACAACCCTATACTTGTCTATGTACTTTTCAGACCAGTGCACCAAAATGCATATTACACTTAATAATAACACCTCCATATTTCTCCTTCCATATTGTAATACTCTGTTACCTGATATTACCCTCCACATACTATCCCTGTTTATGCATAAAAGTTTATTCACTTTGCTATCCACACAAAATTTAGCTTCCCAACTCTACTAATCCTTGCATAGACTCTCAAAGGATTACCCTTATTCTACAAAGCCAAACTCACTAAAGGCCCATACACACTGAGCGATTTTAAGCTGAAAGCAGGTCACTTTCGGTGTGTTGAGCTGCTTTCAGCTCAAAACCGCCCAGTGTGTATGCTCCGGCAATGAGTGCTGATGCGCGCTCCTGCTTCATCGCCGGCAGCCGCCGTTCATCTGCTGGTATTACCAGTAGATGAACGGCGGGGTGAACGGCTTTCCATAGCGTCGTGCTATGGAAAGCCGCTCACCCCCGCTGACATCACTGGGCAGGGGGGAAAAGCGTTCAGTGTGTATGCAGTGAGCGATTTTCAGCCCAGCGATGTCAGCGATCATCACTGTTCATACACGCTGGGCAAAAACGCCCGGTGTGTATGGACCTTAAGTCTGTCTTATCTTACATATGTAACCTCCACTCAGAATAGTCTTCCAAAAACCCACAACACTGATCAATCTTGAAAGTGGTGAGTATTTGGGTAAGAGACATACTGTTTTGGAATTTAAGTGGTAGGTTGTTTTCTTTTTTTTTTCATAATTTCAAACAATTCTGTGTATGGGATTGTGGTAGTCATACATGTCAACAATAGTATGGTGTTAGTCATACGTACATATCACAAAGTATGGATATACAAGGGAGAGTCCTTAAAATTGATTCTAGCTTGCAGCACATTCTCTAAATTCCTGCATATTTTGAACAGAAAATCAAAATGTATTTATAATCAGTCCAGGTAAGGTTCAATTGAAGAAATGAAGTCTGTAAAGAAATATTGGTTTACCGTAATGACAGATGTCAAAATCCTGCCGTGCCGGCATCTGCAAGTGCATAGTCAGAAGCTAATTGGTACAGATCTACTAAGGGCAATGCTGTGATATGCCGAAAAGACTGTGTATGAACACCAGCAAAGACACCCTACATTGCAGCTCCATAGAGGTACATATTAAAATGCACCAATTATGCCTACCATGTGTATGAGATTTACGCAAACTGCACATCACCCATACAGGCAATTTGTTTTCATTACTCCTAATTGATTTGACCCCAAGCGGTTAATTTAGTGAATGACATTTATCTATAGCAGTACCCCTTCTATTTAACCTGTGTGCATTCATAGGGAAGTTTTATCTTTATATATTTTATTCATATTTTGAAATACATATTTTAGCTTGGCGGTTTGCTTCATCAGCATGTATTGTGGCATGTACTATATCAACCGCAATATTCAGATGTTACCTATAATATATTATAGCACTTGTAATGATTGTTTTTTCTGTTTTAGTTCATGTTTATTCCAATAGAGCTTTAGGCTGCTCAGACCTTTGGGTGTTGAGCTAGTGTTTACATTTCTGAGTCTGGGATATTAAAATGTTGGTCTATCATTCTCTGAAACAGTGTGGCATGTCTCTGATCCACAAAGTCTGAGTATAGTAATCCACTATTAAAGAGAGTGTTTTGTCCATTCTCCCATTACAGGGAATGTATACCGTAGGCAGGGCACATACTCAGGTTTTGCTTTAATTAATGGAATGGGGCAATTACTGGAGACAGTGCAAGAAACAGCATTAACCAAACAATATAAAACCCGAGACATTTATGTTTGTGAACTTTACTCCTGAAAATACAAATGTAAATGCCATTATACCGTATATTGCACTTGATCATTGTTTGTCTCCGTTACTTTAGTTCTCGCATTTCAGTTTTCATTTTGGAGGGCAAAAAAAACCCCACAAAGGGGTTGATTCAATTGTTTATGTACACCCGATCTCCTGTGTAAAGTGACAGGAGATCGGGGGGCGCAATTAATTTGTCTTTTAACATTTTGATCTCTCCCATACATGCGGGTTTAGCCATGTGAAAGAGTGCTAGGCATGATGCAAAAAGTGCCTTTTGGGCGCTCAAATGGGTCACTTTCCACACATTTCTGCTTGGAAATGCCATTGCCGCCCCAATGGAGCAACATTTAAATTGCTCCGTCGGGTGCCTGGCTGGGACAGCCACGGACGCAGTCATTTGAATCCCACCCCCCCCACCCCCAAAGGTGGAAGCCATTTAACCAAGTGACGCTATCCTACATACAATGCTGATTATACTGTAAACTAAAACGGCACTGCTCAAAATGTACTTTAAAACTCTTCATGTAATATTGGTAACAGTGAGGGCCCCATGGTATGGACTCCCCCCCTCCATTAGTTAAACAGCTGGTGGAGCTGTTTCCCATGGTGGATATCCACTTTATACAAAGGATCAGCCTACAGGGAATCAGTATGATTTACTGGTGGGCTGGATGTCGGCTGTCCATATCCCAGCAGCGGGACAAGCGCAAAGAGTCCAGTTGTGGGCTCGGTGGCTCACCACATGATCTATTCCCACTCTATGGGTGTCATGGACACCCACGTGTGGGAATAGTCCTGTTTTGCCAGGATTCCGTCTGGCGGCTTTGTCGGTTGTCGGCATTCCGGTGTCTGTATCCTGACCGCCGGGATCCCGACAGCCGGCAAATTGAACGGATCCCTGCCTACATTATGTTGAAGCTGTGGCGAGAAGAACAGTTACTTTAGTTTCGAGAGCAATGAACACAACTGTGGCTTACTTTCAGTAAGTGAATAGCATCCAGCGGATATGTTTATACTTGCATTTGTGATACAGGTACTAACAATGCAGTAAAAACAAAGATAAATGTTCTTCATGTAGATAAAGTGTTTTTTTTCCAAGTTTATGAAGCACAAAAGACTACACAAAAAAATAAGATTTTACTCACCGGTAAATCTATTTCTCGTAGTCCGTAGTGGATGCTGGGGACTCCGTAAGGACCATGGGGAATAGACGGCTCCGCAGGAGACTGGGCACATCTAAAGAAAGCTTTAGGACTATCTGGTGTGCACTGGCTCCTCCCCCTATGACCCTCCTCCAAGCCTCAGTTAGGACACTGTGCCCGGAAGAGCTGACACAATAAGGAAGGATTTTGAATCCCGGGTAAGACTCATACCAGCCACACCAATCACACCATATAACTCGTGATAGGAACCCCGGTTAACAGTATGATAACAATGGAACCTCTGAAATAGATGGTTCGCAATAACAACCCGATTTGTGTAACAATAACTATTTACAAGTATTGCAGACAATCCGCACTAGGGATGGGCGCCCAGCATCCACTACGGACTACGAGAAATAGATTTACCGGTGAGTATAATCTTATTTTCTCTGACGTCCTAGTGGATGCTGGGGACTCCGTAAGGACCATGGGGATTATACCAAAGCTCCCAAACGGGCGGGAGAGTGCGGATGACTCTGCAGCACCGAATGAGAGAACTCAAGGTCCTTCTCAGCCAGGGTATCAAATTTGTAGAATTTTGCAACGTGTTTGCCCCTGACCAAGTAGCAGCTCGGCCAAGTTGTAAAGCCGAGACCCCTCGGGCAGCCGCCCAAGATGAGCCCCCTTCCATGTGGAATGGGCTTTTACAGATTTAGGCTGCGGTAGTCCCATCGCAGAATGCGCAAGCTGAATAGTGCTACAAATCCAGCGCGCTATAGTCTGCTTAGAAGCAGGAGCACCCAGCATGTTGGGTGCATCTAGGATAAACAGCGAGTCAGTTTTCCTGACTCCAGCCGTCCTGGAAATATAATTTTTCAGGGCCCTGACTACGTCCAGTAACTTGGAATCCTCCAAGTCCCTAGTAGCTGCAGGCACCACAATAGGTTGGTACAAGTGAAAACCTGATACCACCTTCGGGAGAAAGTGAGAACGAGTCCTCAACTCTGCCCTATCCATATGGAAAGTCAGGTAAGGGCTTTTTCCGCCAATTCTGACACATGCCTGGCCGAAGCCAGAGCCAACACATGACCACTTTTCATGTGAGATATTTCAAATCCACGGTTTTAAGTGGCTCAAACCAATGTGATTCCAGGAACTTCAAAACCACATTGAGATCCCAAGGTGCCACTGGGGCACAAAAAAGGGGCTGAATATGCAGCACTCCCTTACAACGTCTGCACTTCAGGCTGACATCCTTCCTGGCTTTGATCAGGATAAGAATGACTTCCTCCGGAATGCCTTTTTCACTCAGGATCCGGTGTTCAACCGCCATGCCGTCAATGCAGCCGCGGTAAGTCTTTGAACAGACAGGGTCCCTGCTGCAGCAGATCCTGTCTGAGTGGCAGAGGCCATGGGTCCTCTGAGATCAACTCCTGAAGTTCCAGGTACCAAGCCCTTCTTGGCCAATCCGGAACAATGAGTATAGTTCTTACTCCTCTTTTCCTTATTATCCTCAGTACCTTGGGTATGAGGGGGAGAGGAGGGAACACATAAACCGACTGGTACGCCCGCGGTGTCACTAGAGCGTCCACAGCGATCGCCTGAGGTTCCCTTGACCTGGCGCAATATCTTTTTTATTGAGGCGGGACGCCATCATGTCCACCTGTGGTCTTTCCCAACGGTTTACCAGCATTTGGAAGACTTCTGGATGAAGTCCCTATTCTCCCGGGTGGAGTCTGCTGCGGAAGTCTGCTTCCCAGTTGTCCACTCCCGGAATGAACACTGCTGCCAGTGCTACCACATGATTTTCCGCCCAACGGGGAATCCTTGTGGCTTCTGCCATTGCCCTCCTGCTTCTTGTGCCGCCCTGCCTGTTTACATGGGCGAGCGCCGTGATGTTGTCTGTTTGGATCAGTACGGCTGGTTTTGAAGCAGGGGCCTTGTTTGGCTTACGGCCTTGTAAAGGGCTCTTAGCTCCAGAAAATTTATGTGAAGTGAAATCTCCCGTTTGGACCACAGTCCTTGGAATTTTACTCCCTGTGTGACTGCACCCCAGCCCCGAAGGCTGGCATCCGTGGTCACCAGGACCCAGTCCTGTATTCCGAATCTGAGGCCCTCTAGTAGATGAGCCCTCTGCAGCCACCACCGCAGCGACACCCTGGTTCTTGCCGACCGGGTTAACCGCTGCTGTATCTGGAGATGGGACCCGGACCATTTTTCCAACAGGTCCCACTGGAAAATCCTTGCGTGGAACTTTCCGAATGGAATTTCTTCGTACGAAGCTACCATTTTTCCCAGGACTCGTGTGCATTGATGTACCGACACCTGTCCCGGTCTTAGGAGGTTTCTGACTAGAGATGACAACTCCTCGGCTTTCCATTGGAAGAAACACTTTTTTCTGGTCTGTTTCCAGAATCATTCCCAGGAACAGAAGACGTGTCGTCGGGACCAGCTGTGACTTTGGAATTGAGAATCCAGTCCTGCTGTTGCAGCACTTCCCGAGAAAGTGCTACCCCCTTACCAACTGTTCCTTGGACCTCGCCTTTATTCGGAGATCGTCCAAGTACGGGATAATTAAAAATCCCTTCTTGCGAAGGAGTATCATCATTTCGGTCATTACCCATGGTAAAGACCCTCGGTGCCGTAGATAATCCAAACGGCAGCGTCTGGAACTGATAGTGACAGTCCGGTACCACAATCTTGAGGTACTCCTGGTGAGGAGGGTAAATGGGGACATGCAGGTAAGTATCCTTGATGTCCAGAGAGACCCTGTAATCCCCCTCGTCCAGGATCGCAATAATCGCCCTGAGCGATTCCATCTTGAACTTGAATCTTTTGTTATATGTGTTCAAGGATTTTAAATTTAAGATGGGTCTCACCGAACCGTCCGGTTTCGGTACCACAAACATTGTGGAAAGGTAACCCTTTTCCTGTTGCAGGAGGGGTACCTTGATAATCACTTGCTGTGAATACAGTTTTTTGGATAGCCACCAACACTGCCTCCCTGGCAGAGGGAGTTGCCGGTAAGGCAGATTTTAGGAAACGGCGGGGGGGAGACGTCTCGAATTCCAGCCTGTACCTCTGAGATACTGTTTGAAGAACCCAGGGATCCACCTGTGAAAGAGCCCACTGTGCGCTGAAAATTTCTGAGACGGGCCCCCACCGTACCCGGGTCCGCCTGAGCAGCCCCAGCGTCATGCTGTGGACTTACCGGACGCAGGGGAGGACTTCTGCTCCCGGGAACTAGCTGTGTGCTGCAGCTTTTTCCCTCTACCTTTTCCTCTTGGCAGAAAAGATGAGCCTCTAGCCCTCTACTTTTCTGGGGCCGAAGGGACTGTACCTGATAATACAGTGCTTACTTTTGCTGTGGGGTAGCTTGTGGCAAAAGTTTTGATTTCCCAGCCGTAGCTGTGGAAACGAGGTCTGAAAGACCATCCCCAAACAGTTCCACCCCCTTCTAGGGCAAACTTCCATGTGCCGTTTTGAATCGGCATCGCCCGACCATTGCCGAGTCCATAACCCCCGTCTGGCGGCAATGGTTTTACATAGCGCTTATTAGTGATGCCAGTCGGCAAATATCCCTCTGTGCATCACGCATGTATAAGACAGCGTCTTTTATATGCTCTATTTTCAGCAAAATATTGTCCCTATCTATAGTATAAATATTATCCGACAGGGAATCTACCACGCAGCTGCCGCACTGCACATCCATGCCGAGGCAATAGCAGGTCTCAATATAATGCCCGGGTGTGGTGTATATAGCTTTAAGGGTAGTTTTCTGCTTTCTATCAGCAGGTACTTCAGGGCGGCCGTATCCGTGACGGTAGTGCCACCTTTTTTAATAAGCGTGTAACCGCTTTATCTACCCTAGGGGTTAATTCCCAACAATGACCTATCCTCTGGCGGAAAAGGGTACGCTGCTTAGAAATTATCAATTTCTTATCGGGGGAAGTCCACGCTTCCTCACACACCTCATATCAATTCCTCAGATGCAGGAAAACTACTGGTAGTTTTCGGTCACCAAACATAATACCCTTTTTTGTGGTATCTGGGGTATTATCAGAAATGTGTAATACATTTTTAATTGCCTCAATCATGTAACGGGTGGCCCTATTGGAAGGTACACTAGTCTCATCATCGTCGACACTGGAGTCGGTATCCGTGTCAACATCTGTGTCTGCCATCTGAGGTAGCGGGCGTTTTAGAGCCCCTGATGACATGCGAGACGCTTGGACAGGCACAAGCTGAGCAGCCGGCTGTCCTATGTCGTCAAACCTTTTATGTAAGGAGTTGACACTGTCATGTAATTCCTTCCATAAGTCCATCCACACCGGTGTCGACCCCGCAGGGGGTGACATCCCATTCACAGGCATTTGCTCCGCCTCCACATCATTATCCTCATCATACATGTCGACACAGCAGTACCGACACACAGCACACACACATGGAATGCTCTGACAGAGGACAGGACCCCACAAAGCCCCTTGGGGAGACAGAGGGAGAGTATGCCAGCACACACCAGAGCGCTATATATCACAGGGATATCACCTATAGAGAGTGTTTTCCCTTATAGCTGCATAATATATATATATACTGCGCCTAATTTGTGCCCCCCCTCTCTTTTTAACCCTTTTCTGTAGTGCAGGACTGCAGGGGAGAGTCAGGGAGCGATCCCTCCAGCAGAGCTGTGAGGGAAAATGGCGCCAGTGTGCTGAGGGAGATGGCTCCGCCCCTTTTTCGGCGGGCTTTCTCCCGCTATTGTAAAAGTTCTGGCAGGGGTTAATAAACACCTATATAGCCCCTGGGGCTATATATGGTGTCAGTTCGCCAGCCAAGGTGTTAATATTGCTGCTCAGGGCACCCAGCGCCCTGCACCCATCAGTGACTGGAGTGTGTGGTGTGCATGAGGAGCAATGGAGCACAGCCGCAGTGCTGTGCGCTACCTTGGAGAAGACCGAAGTCTTCAGCCGCCGATTTTCCGGACCACCTTCTTGCTTCTGGCTCTGTAAGGGGGACGGCGGCGCGGCTCCGGGAACGGATGACGAGGTCGGGTCCTGTGTTCGATCCCTCTGGAGCTAATGGTGTCCAGTAGCCTAAGAAGCCCAAGCTACCACCACTTAGGTAGGTTCGCTTCTTCTCCCCTTAGTCCCTCGGTGCAGTGAGCCTGATGCCAGCAGGTCTCACTGAAAATAAAAAACCTAACATATACTTTCTTCCTAGGAGCTCAGGAGAGCCCCTAGTGTGCATCCAGCTCAGCCGGGCACAGAAATCTAACTGAGGCTTGGATGAGGGTCATACGGGGAGGAGCCAGTGCACACCAGATAGTCCTAAAGCTTTCTTTAGATGTGCCCAGTCTCCTGCGGAGCCGGCTATTCCCCATGGTCCTTACGGAGTCCCCAGCATCCACTAGGACGTCAGAGAAATTCACAGTACAGTAGAAATAACCTGTTATACTATGTTTTATAGCAGTCTATGGATTTTTAATTATCCAGCAGTCCTTTTTCATAAAATTTTAAATATGAAAAAAAAAAGTGCCTAGACCTCCATATTTAATCACAAATACATTGCAACCAAAATGTGGAACGTAATTACTTTTTATTTTAATCTATAATCTGGGCACTTTTCTGTTATTACTTTTCACCTTCTTTAAATGGATCTGTAGGTTCTAGTCTGCCATACTAACATATGTTTGTCTGTGCAGAAATAAGTGTGCTGAGCTAATGGGGGCAGTGACCACTAACGCAGTTCTGTAAGTGAGGAGGGCTGATCTGCATCTGAAAAGGGCAATGTCATGTTAAGTTGGAAACCAGCAGTGAACGAAGAATTAGACTTCAAAAGGAAACATCTGTAGTACCAATGTCAAATAATTGGTAAAATAAAACAAAACCATTGCTTAGTCCTTAAACATTAGCTTGCGAACACTGATGTTTTCTCGGACGTCCTAGTGGATGCTGGGTACTCCGTAAGGACCATGGGGAATAGACGGGCTCCGCAGGAGACTGGGCACTCTAAAAGAAAGATTAGGTACTATCTGGTGTGCACTGGCTCCTCCCTCTATGCCCCTCCTCCAGACCTCAGTTAGAATCTGTGCCCGGCCCGAGCTGGTTGCACACTAGGGGCTCTCCTGAGCTTCTAGAAAAGCAAGTATTTGTTAGGTTTTTTATTTTTAGTGAGATCTGCTGGCAACAGACTCACTGCTACGAGGGACTGAGGGGAGAGAAGTGAACCTACCTGCTTGCAGCTAGCTTGGGCATCTAAGGCTACTGGACACCATTAGCTCCAGAGGGATCGAACACAGGGCCCGACCTCGATCGTCCGGTCCCGGAGCCGCGCCGCCGTCCCCCTTGCAGAGCCAGAAGACAGAAGAGAATCCTGAAAATCGGCGGCTGAAGACTCCGGTCTTCATTAAGGTAGCGCACAGCACTGCAGCTGTGCGCCATTGCTCCCTATGCACACCACACACTCCGGTCACTGATGGGTGCAGGGCGCTGGGGGGGGGGGGGGCGCCCTGGGCAGCAATTAGAGTACCTTACATGGCTAATTGACACATAATACAGCTTTTAAGCTGTATATGTGCATAATCCCCCGCCATTATACAGATAAAAAAGCGTGAGAAGTCCGCCGAGAAGAGGGCGGGGCTATCTTCCTCAGCACACCGGCGCCATTTTCTCTTCACAGCTCCGCTGGAAGACAGCTCCCCAGGCTCTCCCCTCCAGTTTCCAGGCATCAAGGGTAAAAAAAAAAGGGGGGGCACTAAATTTAGGCGCAAACTATATATAAAAGCAGCTATAGGGAAAATCGCTTTTGTTAGTGTAAATCCCTGATTATATAGCGCTGTGGTGTGTGCTGGCATACTCTCTCTCTGACTCCCCAAAGGACTTTGTGGGGTCCTGTCCTCAGTCAGAGCATTCCCTGTGTGTGTGCGGTGTGTCAGTACGGCTGTGTCGACATGTTTGATGAGGAGGGTTACGTGGAGGCGGAGCAGGAGCCGATAAGTGTGATGTCGCCCCCGGCGGGGCCGACACCGGAGTGGATGGATACGTGGAAGGTTTTAACCGACAGTGTCAACTCCTTACATAAAAGGTTTGACGACGTGACAGCCATGGGACAGTCGGCATCTCAGCCCGCACCTGCCCAGGCGTCTCAGAGGCCATCAGGGCTCAAAAACGCCCGCTGACTCAGATGGCAGACACAGATGTCGACACGGAGTCTGACTCCAGTGTCGACGAGGATGAGATAAATGTACAGTCCACAAGGGCCATCCGATGTATGATTACGGCTATGAAAGATGTTTTACACATTGCTGACATAAACCCGGTTACCACAAAAAAGGGTATTATGTTTGTGGAGAAAAAGCAGCCAGTGACTTTTCCCCCATCTGATAAGTTGAATGAACTGTGTGAAGAAGCGTGGTGTTCCCCTGATAGTACTTTCTAAGAGGTTACTGACGGCTTACCCTTTCCCGCCAACGGATAGGTTACGTTGGGAAACATCCCCTAGGGTGGACAAGGCGCTCACACGTTTATCTAAAAAGGTGGCACTGCCCTCTCAGGATACGGCCGCCTTAAAGGAGCCTGCAGATAGAAAGCAGGAGGCTATCCTGAATCTGTGTATACACACTCAGGTACTATACTGAGACCTGCTATTGCTTCAGCATGGATGTGTAGTGCTGCAGCAGCGTGGTCTAATTCCCTGTCTGATAACATTGATTCCCTTGACAGGGACACTATATTGCTAACCATAGAGCATATTAAAGACGTAGTCTTATATATGAGAGATGCACAGAGGGACATTTGCCGGCTGGCATCTAGAATTAATGCAATGTCCATTTCTGCCCGGAGAGTATTATGGACTCGGCAGTGGACAGGTGATGCTGATTCTAAAAGGCACATGGAAATTTTGCCTTATAAGGGTGAGGAATTGTTTGGGGACGGTCTTTCAGACCTCGTATCCACAGCAACAGCTGGGAAGTCGACTTTTTTACCTCAGGTTCCCTCACAGCCTAAGAAAGCACCGTATTATCAAGTACAGTCCTTTCGGCCTCAGAAAGGCAAGCGGGTTAGAGGCGCGTCCTTTCTGCCCAGAGGCAGGGGTAGAGGGAAAAAGCTGCACCATACAGCCAGTTCCCAAGAACAAAAATCCTCCCCTGCTTCCACTAAGTCCACCGCATGACGCTGGGGCTCCACATGTGGAGCCAGGTGCGGTGGGGGCCCGTCTCCGGAACTTCAGCGACCAGTGGGATCGCTCACAGGTGGATCTCTGGGTTCTAAAAGTGGTATCTCAGGGATACAAACTGGAGTTCGAGACGTCTCCCCCTCGCCGTTACCTCAAATCAGCCTTGCCAGCTACTCCCCAGGACAGGGAGGTAGTACTGGCAGCAATTCACAAGCTGTACCTCCAGCAGGTGATAATCAAAGTTCCCCTCCTTCAACAGGGACGGGGTTACTATTCCACAATGTTTGTGGTACCGAAACCAGACGGTTCGGTGAGACCCATTCTAAATTTGAAATCCTTGAACACTTATATAAGGAAGTTCAAGTTCAAAATGGAATCGCTCAGGGCGGTTATTGCAAGCCTGGAAAAGGGGGATTACATGGTATCACTGGACATCAAGGATGCTTACCTACATGTCCCCATTTACGAAAAATTATATATATCAAGTATATATACAGGCGCTGTGATGAGTGTGCTTTTCCTAGCAGATGAATCAATAAGGGGTAGTCAAACCCTTTAAAAACATACAAATTAGAAAGGAGTATACAGCGCTATTGACACAGTAAGATCTAAATAAGTGAATATTTAATAATAGATTAAGAAAGACTTATACAATTAAAAAAACATGCAATCTAAGATGTAAAATATCTCGCTAATGACTTCAAGTGGACTGAAAACTCGTGATATTGCCACCAGCTAGTATATTAAGCATCCATCATCATATTTGAAACCTACATATATACAGTCATATATACGGACCAAAGGTGTTATAGTTCATCCAATTGGATGTGGTTACCGAGTCTGTGTTCCGTTTAAAAAGGCTCCCGTGAGATGCAAGTCCGTGTGGCAACGGCAACAGTTGTTGGGGTCCTGGTTCACAGTTCACTTGGAACTCCGTGTTCCATAAAATAGGTTCTCCTCCAGATGTATTAGGCAGTTGGCAATGCCAATGGGAGTCCTGGTTCACGGAGGTGGGCAAATGCAGGGTCCTGACTGTAAAGAGTGGCGTGGTGATGGTGCTGGTTGGCAAAGGTCCACATAGGTCTCAACCTAACGCGTTTCACTGCTCCAGGCAGCTTTGTCAAAGGTGATGTAACATTGAGACTAATGACCCTTTTATAGGGGAAGTGATGTAGTTGTTGGAGACAGCTGGTGTTTAATTGCTATACTAAACACATTATTAAAATAATACAAAAACGGATCTAATATTTAATGTTTATATTTAGAAATCATTATGAATGAATTATCAGTAAAAACGAAGCTGGAGACGAGAAGAAATAATTACTTTTGTTATTTAGTTATTTAATTATTTATTTAAGTTCCGATCATGTGATCTCTGATCGAACAGCAACCAATGGGAAGTTATTTATTAGTCATGTGGAGGTATCACGTGGTTACTAGGTGGAGAAGCGTTGTTATGGAGACTTTAAAACAGGATTTACAATATGATTAGGAAAGTGTATTGTTCCGATCACGTGATCGGACAATTGCCGATCACGTGACTATAATCTTGCGTTGTTAGACACTGCACATAGCGTGACAATATGGTTAGCAACGTGTGTTGTTCCGGTCACGTGATCGGACGATTGCCGATCACGTGACTATGATCACGTGACTAACAACGCAAGATCATAGTCACGTGATCGGCAATTGTCCGATCACGTGACCGGAACAACACACGTTGCTAACCATATTGTCACGCTATGTGCAGTGTCTAACAACGCGAGATTATAGTCACGTGATCGGCAATTGTCCGATCACGTGACCGGAACAATACACTTTCCTAATCATATTGTAAATCCTGTTTTAAAGTCTCCATAACAGATGTACCTCCGTTTTGTGGTACAGGACTGCCATTACCAATTCCAGACGTTGCCGTCACTGAATTGCGTTGCCGTCACGGCGGTCGCCCATGTAAACCGACAGGGCGGCACAAGAAGCAGGATGGCGATGGCAGAAGCCACAAGGATTCTCCGATGGGCGGAAAATCACGTGATAGCACTGTCAGCAGTGTTCATTCCGGGAGTGGACAACTGGGAAGCAGACTTCCTCAGCAGGCACGACCTCCACCCGGGAGAGTGGGGACTTCATCCAGAAGTCTTCCAGCTGATTGTAAATCGTTGGGAAAGGCCACAGGTGGACATGATGGCGTCCCGCCTCAACAAAAAGCTAAAAAGATATTGCGCCAGGTCAAGGGACCCTCAGGCGATAGCTGTGGACGCTCTAGTGACACCGTGGGTGTACCAGTCGGTTTATGTGTTCCCTCCTCTTCCTCTCATACCAAAGGTACTGAGGATAATAAGAAAGAGAGGAGTAAGAACTATACTCATCGTTCTGGATTGGCCAAGAAGAACTTGGTACCCGGAACTACAAATGATCTCAGAGGACCCATGGCCTCTGCCTCTACGACAGGACCTGCTGCAGCAGGGGCCCTGTCTGTTCCAAGACTTACCGCGGCTGCGTTTGACGGCATGGCGGTTGAACGCCGGATCCTAACGGGAAAGGGCATTCCAGATGAAGTAATTCCTACGCTGATTAAAGCTAGGAAGGACGTGACAGCACAACATTATCACCGCATTTGGCGAAAGTATGTTGCGTGGTGTGAGGCCAGGAAGGCCCCACCAGAGGAATTTCAGCTGGGTCGACTTCTGCACTTCCTCCAGTCAGGAGTGACTTTGGGCCTAAAATTTGGGTTCCATAAAAGTCCAGATTTCGGCCTTGTCTATTTTCTTTCAGAAAGAACTGGCTTCACTGCCTGAGGTTCAGACGTTTGTTAAGGGAGTGCTGCATATTCAGCCCCCTTTTGTGCCCCCAGTGGCACCTTGGGATCTCAACGTAGTGTTGGATTTCCTAAAATCCCATTGGTTTGAGCCACTTAAAACCGTGGAGTTAAAGTATCTCACGTGGAAGGTGGTCATGCTGTTGGCCTTGGCTTCGGCTAGGCGGGTGTCAGAATTGGCGGCTTTGTCATGTAAAAGCCCTTATCTGATTTTCCATATGGATAGGGCAGAATTGAGGACTCGTCCCCAATTTCTCCCACGTGACTAACAACGCGAGATCATAGTCACGTGATCGGCAATCGTCCGATCACGTGACCGGAACAACACACGTTGCTAACCATATTGTCACGCTATGTGCAGTGTCTAACAACGCGAGATTATAGTCACGTGATCGGCAATTGTCCGATCACGTGACCGGAACAATACACTTTCCTAATCATATTGTAAATCCTGTTTTAAAGTCTCCATAACAACGCTCCTCCACCTAGTAACCACGTGATACCTCCACATGACTAATAAATAACTTCCCATTGGTTGCTGTTCGATCAGAGATCACATGATCGGAACTTAAATAAATAATTAAATAACTAAATAACAAAAGTAATTATTTCTTCTCGTCTCCAGCTTCGTTTTTACTGATAATTCATTCATAATGATTTCTAAATATAAACATTAAATATTAGATCCGTTTTTGTATTATTTTAATAATGTGTTTAGTATAGCAATTAAACACCAGCTGTCTCCAACAACTACATCACTTCCCCTATAAAAGGGTCATTAGTCTCAATGTTACATCACCTTTGACAAAGCTGCCTGGAGCAGTGAAACGCGTTAGGTTGAGACCTATGTGGACCTTTGCCAACCAGCACCATCACCACGCTACTCTTTACAGTCAGGACCCTGCATTTGCCCACCTCCGTGAACCAGGACTCCCATTGGCATTGCCAACTGCCTAATACATCTGGAGGAGAACCTATTTTATGGAACACGGAGTTCCAAGTGAACTGTGAACCAGGACCCCAACAACTGTTGCCGTTGCCACACGGACTTGCATCTCACGGGAGCCTTTTTAAACGGAACACAGACTCGGTAACCACATCCAATTGGATGAACTATAACACCTTTTGTCCGTATATATGACTGTATATATGTTGGTTTCAAATATGATGATGGATGCTTAATATACTAGCTGGTGGCAATATCACGAGTTTTCAGTCCACTTGAAGTCATTAGCGAGATATTTTACATCTTAGATTGCATGTTTTTTAATTGTATAAGTCTTTCTTAATCTATTATTAAATATTCACTTATTTAGATCTTACTGTGTCAATAGCGCTGTATACTCCTTTCTAATTTGTATGTCCCCATTTACCCACCTCACCAGGTGTACCTCCGTTTTGTGGTACAGGACTGCCATTACCAATTCCAGACGTTGCCGTTTGGTCTGTCCATGGCACCGAGGGTATTTACCAAAGTAATGGCCGAAATGATGATACTCCTTCGAAAGAAGGGAGTTATAATTATCCCGTACTTGGACGATCTCCTTATAAAGGCGAGGTCCAGGGTGCAGTTGTTGGTCGGAGTAGCACTATCTCAGGAAGTGCTGCAGCAGCACAGCTGGATTCTGAATATCCCAAAGTCGCAGCTGGTTCCTACGACGCGTCTGCTGTTCCTAGGTATGATTCTGGACACAGAACAGAAGAAGGTGTTTCTCCCGGAGGAGAAGGCCAAGGAGTTGTCATCTCTGGTCAGAGACCTCCAGAAACCAAAACAGGTGTCGGTGCATCACTGCACGCGAGTCCTGGGAAAGATGGTAGCTTCTTACGAGGCAATTCCATTCGGCAGGTTCCATGCAAGGATCTTTCAGTGGGATCTGTTAGACAAGTGGTCCGGATCGCATCTTCAGATGCATCGGCTGATCACCCTGTCCCCGAGGGCCAGGGTGTCTCTGCTGTGGTGGCTGCAGAGTGCTCATCTTCTCGAGGGCCGCAGATTCGGCATACAGGACTGGGTCCTGGTGACCACGGATGCAAGCCTCCGAGGTTGGGGGGCAGTCACTCAGGGAAGAAACTTCCAAGGACAATGGTCGAGTCAGAAGGCTTCCCTACACATAAATATTCTGGAACTAAGGGCCATTTACAATGCCCTAAGTCAGGCAAAACCCCTGCTTCAAAACCAGCCGGTGCTGATTCAATCAGACAACATCACGGCGGTCGCCCATGTAAACCGACAGGGCGGCACAAGAAGCAGGATGGCGATGGCAGAAGCCACAAGGATTCTCCGATGGGCGGAAAATCACGTGATAGCACTGTCAGCAGTGTTCATTCCGGGAGTGGACAACTGGGAAGCAGACTTCCTCAGCAGGCACGACCTCCACCCGGGAGAGTGGGGACTTCATCCAGAAGTCTTCCAGCTGATTGTAAATCGTTGGGAAAGGCCACAGGTGGACATGATGGCGTCCCGCCTCAACAAAAAGCTAAAAAGATATTGCGCCAGGTCAAGGGACCCTCAGGCGATAGCTGTGGACGCTCTAGTGACACCGTGGGTGTACCACTCGGTTTATGTGTTCCCTCCTCTTCCTCTCATACCAAAGGTACTGAGGATAATAAGAAAGAGAGGAGTAAGAACTATACTCATCGTTCCGGATTGGCCAAGAAGAACTTGGTACCCGGAACTACAAATGATCTCAGAGGACCCATGGCCTCTGCCTCTACGACAGGACCTGCTGCAGCAGGGGCCCTGTCTGTTCCAAGACTTACCGCGGCTGCGTTTGACAGCATGGCGGTTGAACGCCGGATCCTAACGGGAAAGGGCATTCCAGATGAAGTAATTCCTACGCTGATTAAAGCTAGGAAGGACGTGACAGCACAACATTATCACCGCATTTGGCGAAAGTATGTTGCGTGGTGTGAGGCCAGGAAGGCCCCACCAGAGGAATTTCAGCTGGGTCGACTTCTGCACTTCCTCCAGTCAGGAGTGACTTTGGGCCTAAAATTGGGTTCCATAAAAGTCCAGATTTCGGCCTTGTCTATTTTCTTTCAGAAAGAACTGGCTTCACTGCCTGAGGTTCAGACGTTTGTTAAGGGAGTGCTGCATATTCAGCCCCCTTTTGTGCCCCCAGTGGCACCTTGGGATCTCAACGTAGTGTTGGATTTCCTAAAATCCCATTGGTTTGAGCCACTTAAAACCGTGGAGTTAAAGTATCTCACGTGGAAGGTGGTCATACTGTTGGCCTTGGCTTCGGCTAGGCGGGTGTCAGAATTGGCGGCTTTGTCATGTAAAAGCCCTTATCTGATTTTCCATATGGATAGGGCAGAATTGAGGACTCGTCCCCAATTTCTCCCAAAGGTGGTATCAGCGTTTCATTTGAACCAACCTATTGTGGTGCCTGCGGCTACGCGGGACTTGGAGGATTCCAAGTTGCTGGACGTAGTCCGGGCCCTGAAAATTTATGTTTCCAGGACGGCTAGAGTCAGAAAAACTGACTCGCTATTTATCCTGCATGCACCCAACAAGCTGGGTGCTCCTGCTTCAAAGCAGACTATTGCTCGCTGGATCTGTAGCACGATTCAGCTGGCACATTCTGCGGCTGGACTGCCGCATCCTAAATCAGTAAAAGCCCATTCCACGAGGAAGGTGGGCTCTTCTTGGGCGGCTACCCGAGGGGTCTCGGCTTTACAGCTTTGCCGAGCTGCTACTTGGTCGGGTTCAAACACATTTGCTAAATTCTACAAGTTTGATACCCTGGCTAAGGAGGACCTTGAGTTTGCTCATTCGGTGCAGCAGAGTCATCCGCACTCTCCCGCCCGTTTGGGAGCTTTGGTATAATCCCCATGGTCCTTACGGAGTACCCAGCATCCACTAGGACGTCAGAGAAAATAAGAATTTACTCACCGGTAATTCTATTTCTCGTAGTCCGTAGTGGATGCTGGGAGCCCGTCCCAAGTGCGGATTTTCTGCAATACTTGTATATAGTTATTGCTTAACTAAAGGGTTATTGTTATGAGCCATCTGTTAATGAGGCTCAGTTGTTATTCATACTGTTAACTGGGTATAGTTATCACGAGTTGTACGGTGTGATTGGTGTGGCTGGTATGAGTCTTACCCTGGATTCCAAATCCTTTTCTTGTAGTGTCAGCTCTTCCGGGCACAGTTTCCCTAACTGAGGTCTGGAGGAGGGGCATAGAGGGAGGAGCCAGTGCACACCAGATAATACCTAATCTTTCTTTTAGAGTGCCCAGTCTCCTGCGGAGCCCGTCTATTTCCCATGGTCCTTACGGAGTACCCAGCATCCACTACGGACTACGAGAAATAGAATTACCGGTGAGTAAATTCTTATTTTCTGTTTCCAGTGTTACCCAGCTTCATAAACATTCCAAGCAAGGGATCTGAACATGAAACTTCCAATACCATATTCACAGCGGGTGGTCTTCAGTATGCCGGCTCTTGGGATCCCAGCGCCGGGATCCCGACAGCCGGCATACCGACACTTATTCTCCCTCGTGGGGGTCCACGACCCCCCTGGAGGGAGAATAAAATAGCGTGGCGCGCCACCGTGCCCGTAGCGTGGCGAGCCCGCAATGGGCTCATTTGCGCTCGCCACACTGTCGGTAAGCAGGCGGTCGGGCTCCCGGCGCCGGTATGCTGGTCGCCGGGAGCCCGACCGCCGGCAGATCGTAGTGAACCCATTCACAGCATGCGGTCAGAATGCCAACAGAAAGCGCTGGGGTTAGGCTGTGGGAGGGGTGGACTAGGGTTAAAATACTCACTGGGATCAGTCGATATTCTGAACGTAGGAATGGCGTTGTCGGCAGTCTGTCTGAATTATGATACCATCCCATACTTATCTTTTAAGATATTGGTAATAGTGTGATTTATGTGCACATTGTCATTCATTTAAATCTCTCCCTGTCTTCATCAATCAGAAATGTAAACCCTAGCTTAACACCCTAAAGGGGGGTACTCACAGAGCGATGGCTGCTTAAAATCAAAGCAATCTGACTAAATTGCTTAGATTTTAAGCAGTGATCGCTCCGTGTGTACCCCCACAGCGCTGTCCGTGTGTACCCCCCGCAGCCCTGTGCGTCGCTATCGCAGGTGCTAGGTTGGCCTGCATGCATGCTCAATCTAGCAGGTCGCTCATCTCACCCGCTGGGTGAAATGAGCGCCCCCCGTCTCCCCCTGCACGCTCAGCACACATTGCGCTGTGCTGAGCTGGGGGAGAGATGTCTGCTGAGCGGTTTGCTCAGCATACATCTCTCCCCAAATCGGCCCGTGAATATGGCCCTCAAGGTTCTCAGCAGCCTAAAGCCCTATTGGAATATACATGAACTTAAACAGAAAACAATCATTACCTACACAAGTACCACAATATATTAAAGGATTAAGCTTTTTTTCAGACCACACCTGCTGATATTTTAATTGGTGTGGGGCCCTGATGATACTATTCACTGCAAATCGTGTCATCCAAGGCCCCAGTAACAGTCGGTGGGGATCCAGGCGGCTAGGATTACTCTTCCTGGAGTCTAGGAGAACAAAATTTGTGAGTTAATAGGCAACTATGGGCCTGATTTAAAGGTGGACTTTGTATGCAGTGGTACTGTGAATGTATGCTAATGCAGTAGATGCTAGAATTTGTACAGAGATGCCCACTGGCTGCAATCAATATTCTGCTGCTCGCGCACAAATACACACTACCTGCAACATTAGATGCACATCGGTTGCATCATCGAAGTAAACCGCCAGGGCCAGTCAGTACAACAGCGTACAAAGATGTAGTCTTGGCTGTGACACATGCTTGCAACGTGCCTGCATTTGGCTAACACCATTACCTCCCATAAATGCACACTGTCAAGAATTCTGCTTCCAAATTCTCACTGAGACCGCCATTGGTAAACAATCGAGATGCATGCACAGTACCAAAAACATTACTCAACTGCAGAAACATTGGCATAGTGTCCACCTTTGAACCAGGCACCACGAAGCAGGAAGATTGTGGGTCAAATGCATCGCTATATGTAATCAAGTTCACACATCAAACTTGGTCATCTGGGGATTATGCATGCAAACTGTATATAAATTATCTGTATCATTGCAGACAGTTGTATACTTCTATCAACTTACTACTTGAGTGATCTACAGTGATAACAAATCAGGACAATGGTTCCCAAACTTGGTCCTCAAGGTACCCACTAGACGATATGTCCAACATATTGTCTAGTGTAACCACTATGTCGCTGATGATGCACGCTCCCACGGGCCACCAGCAACATCCTCCAGCGACCCTACATGCAGGTCCGACGGGGGAAGTCTTAAGCAATGGCCATGCTGCCAAATGCAGCATAGCCCCTTCCATTACTGCCCGCATTGGCAAGTGCGTATGCACTTGCCAATGCCGGCTCCCGTAGACAACTGGCTGGAAACATGTAGGCTGCATATAAAACAATTAACAGTGGCATACCAGTAGGAAATGAGAAGGATGCATATTAGGCTAATAATGTTGTACCATTGGCATGAAAAGGTACGTTTTTATCACTGGACACCCAGGAAGCACCTGGGGTGTTTACAGAACTATTAAATTAGGCATTCCCAACTTCGGTCCTAAAGGCATGCTAAAGCTTGGTACGCACTGTCAGATTTTTTTTTTTTGGTCAGCCTGACAATCGGAAGATTTTTGAGGAAATTGTAGGCACCAATATCTGAGCTACACACTGTAGATTTATTTTTTTAAGTTATCAATTTCTGCCATATCACACTGCATTTGCTTATGTCCACCCACAAGGAGGATGACATAGTGACAGGAAAACATAGGAAATATGGGCAGATTATTGAGAATCCACTGAAGGGTTAACTCTTCTGTGCTTTGTAAATATTACTTTTTATATGATCAATTTCCTTATAATAGTTACAGTGTAAAAGTGAATATTTCTACTTCCCTAATGAAGGGTTAAAACATGCTATGTGTTTGCATAGATACGTACTACCCTGTGTCGGGTACCTTTATCTGCTCATACAATACCAGGCTTGTATGTGTCTGCTTTTCAAGGACAGTCCCATACCAGATCAAACCTGTTATTTCTATTTTTGTGTGGTACCAAATATCCTGTGTTACAGACTTTGTTAAATGTTTTGAGAAACTTGTAGAAAACCCATATATGGACATCCGCCTTATCAATTCTGCCTGGTAACTACTAACGAGCCAATGAGAGTGTAACAAAATGTCAGTTACACCCATATGCATTGTCTTTTATACTTTTGTTAACCTCATAATAAAGCAGTGTGAATCTTTGCTGCTCGTGTGTGCATGTAACTTGTGGCTAAAGGTTTACACTCACGGACGTCTGAGAGGCCATCACATCGAGGGTTAAAGAATATAGGGACATATCCTTTCAAGTGGGGGCTACGTCCGCGATTCAGTGATCGTCTCTGGATGGTAAAGATAGAGAATTTATTGTCTGTCTTTGCCATACGGGATTGCGGTCATACACTGAAGCTGAATCCGTGTCAGTGTTCTGGGAACACGTGACCAAACATCTTTAATGTCTGGGACTTAAAGATACGTCTGAGAAGGGACCAGGGGTCCAAGCGCAATTCTCCAAAGACGTTAGTATCTGGGATACTTAAAATAGACCTGGGAGTCTATACATAACGTGACGTTAGTATCTGGGATACTTAAAATAGACCTGGGGTCTATACGTAACGTAGAGAATACCTCGATTTGATCGTCTATATATTCTTGTATGTTTGTAGTGAGATAAGTTCTTATATTTGGTCCAGACGGCTGGTAAGTTTTCGTCTGCCAGATATCTTTACTCAAACACTTTTCCTGCTTCCTGTTTAAAACGCTGTATTTTTCTGACATCTTGTACGAATGGTAAGTATCGTACACGTCAAAAGATTTCATGTTCTCACTGTACAGATAATATTGTGATATTGTCAATGACTAATTAACTGGTTAGCTGATGCATGTATAGTAGAGTGTTGTACATTTTAGATATTTTCTTTTAAAGTTGTACTGTTGATTTATATTACTGTCTGACAATGGGCTCTAGTCAGAGTAAAAAAAACTACATATCCCCCGCCCCTCCCTGGTGAGACATGCAAGATGTATGTCGCCCGCAACTCTACCTCAGAGTATTACTTAGTTAACCCATGGGTGGATAATTTAGCGGGATGGACAGAGAAAGCAGGACAGGACCCATTCCTACGGGAAGGCAGTAATTACCCTTTCTATATGGAGGATTACAAAAATGTCAGTTCCCAACAGCACAGAAGCGAAGAAGTGAGAAACTGTAAAATCTTTGAAAACCCTCTCCCTCCCCCTTGCATTCCAATGTATCCTGCGCTCCGAGACACAGATCTCTTGGCAGCAGTAACCCTTTCACACCAGATGGGATCGCCTCCAACTCCACTGCTGGAGGGTGCGTCCACTAGCTCTATCCCTAACGCACCAGTAACCCAGAGTTTAGATAATAGTAAAACACTGTCCCAAGCCCACTATTACCCTCGATGGCTGTATATCTTATTTGCGCAAAGCTTGCAAAGGACGCAGCGATACACATATGAAGGAAGTCTTTAAAACCCGTGCTCCTTTGCCTGTGTTTTTTTGCCTGTCGCTGTAGCTTGTAAACTGAAACCCTCGGAGTCTGTTACTGAGTTTTGGAAAAGGTTTAAGGACTGCTGGACAGATGACGCTGGCTTACCTTTGCTTAACTCAGAAAGCTTACTCATTTCCACCTTCATTAACAACCTACCCACCAATGCCTGACTTAGCTCAAGTAAACCCCGCTCTTTGGTCAGAAGGTCCATATGACACTGGCCTAATCTCATGCACACCACATAAGGCCAATCTCAAACCCGACTCACAACCTGTTTATAGAAGGTCTCATACAGCAATTCTTACAACAGGGTATTCTCAGACATATTGTATCACCATACTGTACTCCTGTGAACCCTGTTGCCAAAGTTGATGGCAGTATAAGATTTGTACAGGATCTCAGAGCGATCAATCAGTTAATTGTCCCAATTGCACCAATTGTTCCAGATGTAAACTCACTCATTTCTGCAATCCCTGCAGATGCTGCGTTCTTCTCTGTAATTGATTTGAAGAATGCCTTTTTTCAGCATACCTGTAGATTCACAGACACAATTACTTTTTGCCTTTTCTTTTAAGGGTAAACAACTTACCTGGTGCAGATTATTGACGCACCTGTTGTCTCCAGGCCACATTGAGGCCCTGGCAACCTCACCATGGTTCAGTCCTGCTACAGTATGCAGATGATCTGCTGCTCTGTAGTCAAACTGAGGAGGCCTGCCGAGAGGATGGTGTTTCATTACTAAACTGGCTTTGTGAATGTGGACACAAGGTGTCCAAAACAAAAATGCAATGGTGTAAAAAGCATGTTGATTACTTAGGTTTTGTGCTCACTCAGGGAGAGAGGAAAATCAGTCCACAACGCATACAGTCTGTATTGGGCCTGGTCACCCCAACTACCCAGAAGGAACTACTGTCCTTCCTGGGTATGGTAAATTACTGCAGACAGTGGATTTCTGATTGCTCTTATTATGATAACATTTTGAGACAAGCCACACTGAAGGACAAACCTAAAACTGTACAATGGTCACAAGAAATGTTAACTGCATATGAAAGTTTAAAATGTATGTTGATGAAAAGTCCGGCACTTGGCCTCCCCAATTATGTACTACCTTTCCATCTATATGCAAGGGACAATTGTAAAACCATGGCGGGGGTGCTCACACAGTTTCATGGAGGGAAGTTGCGCCCCGTGGCATTTTTTTTCCAAAGTCATGCCAGTGTCTGTGCAAGGTATGCCTGCCTGCCTCAGGGCTTTGGCAGCCTGTGCAATGGTTGCAGAAATGGCCACTACCCTCACTTTAGGCCACATCACAGTACTCCACACCACACATGATGTCCTGGCAATACTTAAAGGCTTACACACACAGCACATGTCAGCACAACGCCTTAGTGGATATGAAGTACTCCTTTTGAGTAACCCTACCCTTACCATTAAGTACACTGCTAGTTCTTCTGGCCCTGCACCCATTCTCAATGCCCTTTTAGGCTTGAAAGGTCCCGAGGATGAACCACCCGACCTACATGACTGTGCTGCTTCCATTGAAGCTGAAACTTCTCCCAGACTTGACATGTCTCCCGTTCCCATACCAGGCGCAGACATAGTTTTTGTTGACGGCTCCTGTAGTAGGCCCAATGACAATACATACCAGGCTGGCTATGCCATTGTCACCCTCCCTGACACTGTGTTGGAAACCCTACCAATACCTTATCAGTCCGCGCAAGCTGCAGAACTCATTGCACTCACTAGAGCATGTCCCTCCCTTGACAACGTCCATCTGCTCACTCAACTTCAAGCTGCTGCGACTAATACTGATCTCTCCGACTGAACTTACCCAATTCTGCAGAAAAAATCCTAAATCAGGATTAATCTGCAAAGAGGGGAAACCCTGTATACCCCAGTCCAGTGCCCCTTTGCTCGTTGCCCATTGCCGTGGTGTTGGTCACCGTGGTGAAGCCACAACACTCCTCCTACTAACCAATGATTTTTATGTTACTAATGCCAAATCACTTGTGGACCAGTATGTTAGCAGATGCATCACTTGCCTCAGGAACAACCCTAATAAAGCTAAACACCAGCATCTTGAATACCCCACAGAAAACTCTAGGATACTCACCCTTTGAAATACTAATGGGTAGACCCTTTTCCTACACCCTGGGCTAAGAAACCACTAGTAATACAGGAAGGAGATCTAGAACTCATCAGAGAAGAGTATGTCAGGTCCCTGATAACAAAACTGAATGAAATTGAACATGAGGTTGTTTGTAAAAACCCTTTGAATCCACAGGAACCTACACACCCTTTTAAGGTCGGAGACAGAGTAGTGGTGAAGATCCTCCCCCGCAGCAAGAGCCCAGGAGACTTCACCTATGGCCCAGAGGCGGAAGTCGTAGCAGTTACCCGAACAGCAGTCCTGACAGAGGAAAGTCCTACCTGGATCCATGCATCCCGAGTAAAAAAGGTTCCTAGACCAGACCTAGAGAGGGAAGCAAGTGATTCCAGTGAGGTACGAACCGGGGCAGACAGCCCTGACCTCCCACCTAGCGAAGACAGAAGAACAGAAAACGATGAAGAACCTGCCCCCTATCTCTATCCTGGGGACTATCTCGATAGCCCTACTGGCCCTCATTCACCTCACAATATGTGAAGTCGACATCACACAAACAGATGGGGTCCCCACCTTGTGGTACAATTCCTCCAATACACACGTAGCCACATACATCCTTGATTATTTCATGTTCCCTAAACTTGCTGACAACAAACACAATAAAAGCAACTGTTATGTCTGTGGCAAATCTAGGCCCCACCTAGGTACAGTGCCCCTTAATATACCCCTAGAACAGGAAAATTGTTTTTTCAGCCTTTTTAATGACACCAAAACAAATGACAGTCAGTGCGAAATGTGGAAAAGGGAATATCCCATATTGTAAAAAAATCCCAACCCAGGAAGCACCATAACCATATATCCTGGAAACTATACCTGTTATACATCTAACACCACCACAGGGAGAAATTTAAAAACCTTCCCACCAGGGTATTGTGCAAATAAAAGAACAACTGTTTTAGTCAACCAAACTAGATCATTAGGCGACATTTATTACATATGTGGGGATATGAAGCTTAGAATTAAATTAGACACACCATGGTATGGTGAGTGTGCCCTGGCCAAAGTCATAATGCCACTCCTAATGATCACCGATGACCCCACTCCTCCCTCTAATACTCCTGCTAATCGAAAGAAAAGAGCACTCCCAGGAGGTAGCTTTGACCCCCACGTATACATTGATGCTATAGGGGTCCCAAGAGGTGTTCCAAATGAGTTCAAAGCTAGAGATGAGGTGGCTGCGGGTTTTGAGTCATTGTTTCCTATAGTAACTGTAAATAAAAACGTAGCCTGGATTAATTATATATATTATAATCAACAAAGATTTGTTAATGATACCAAAGATGCTCTTAAAGGTATAGCTGAACAGCTAGAAGCCACTTCCCAAATGACATTCCAAAATAGAATGGCCCTTGACATGATTCTAGCAGAAAAAGGCGGTACATGTGTTTACATTAGTAAGGTGGAAGGCTGTTGTACATATATTCCTGACAACACTGGTCCCAATGGTAAGGTTACTTTAGCCATAAACAAGTTAGAAACCTTATCCATAGAACTTAAGAAAAATTCAGGTATTGATAACCCATGGAGCCAATATTTTGGGTGGTTTGAAAATTGGAAACAGGCTCTTGTGCAAATAAGCATATTCATACTTGTAACTTTAATTCTTGTAGGCATTATAGTTTATTGTGTAATTCCCTGTGGAAAGAAACTTACCTCCAAAGGCATTGATAAGGCCCTGATGTACTATGATATAACCACCAGTCCTGTCACCTCCTCTGATAGTAAGGGACCCGACGATTATGTCCAATATCTCAAGAACTGGAGGAACAAGAAAGGAGCCTCACTCAAGAATCATGTTATATAATAATCATGATTCTAAGAGGGGATTGAAGGGTTAACTCTTCTGTGCTTTGTAAATATTACTTTTTATATGATCAATTTCCTTATAATAGTTACAGTGTAAAAGTGAATATTTCTACTTCCCTAATGAAGGGTTAAAACATGCTATATGAACTGTTATGTGTTTGCATAGATACGTACTACCCTGTGTCGGGTACCTTTATCTGCTCATACAATACCAGGCTTGTATGTGTCTGCTTTTCAAGGACAGTCCCATACCAGATCAAACCTGTTATTTCTATTTTTGTGTGGTACCAAATATCCTGTGTTACAGACTTTGTTAAATGTTTTGAGAAACTTGTAGAAAACCCATATATGGACATCCGCCTTATCAATTCTGCCTGGTAACTACTAACGAGCCAATGAGAGTGTAACAAAATGTCAGTTACACCCATATGCATTGTCTTTTATACTTTTGTTAACCTCATAATAAAGCAGTGTGAATCTTTGCTGCTCGTGTGTGCATGTAACTTGTGGCTAAAGGTTTACACTCACGGACGTCTGAGAGGCCATCACATCGAGGGTTAAAGAATATAGGGACATATCCTTTCATCCACACACACTGATCGATATCGAGAGATTGTGGCTGAGATTTTTGGCTTGGGATGACAGATCGCAAAATTTATCGCTCGCGTGTGTGTGTGTGTGTGTGTGTGTGTGTGTGTGTGTGTGCCTGTGGGCAAGATTTTCCAGACGATCGTTCATACACACTATACAATAAATCAGGCCAATGTCCCACTTATTGGCAAATCGGCCCAATAATTGTATAGTGTGTACTTAGCTTCACAGTATAGGTTTTATTGATATCTGGGCTTGAGCACAGGTGACTTAATTAGTACCGCAGTTATTTTGATTTAATCATCTGTGCAGGAGTCCCTAAAACCCTTACAGCTGTTGCTTAGTGGTAGGGAATTTAGGTTGGTTCTTCAGGCAGTAAAAAATTTGAAGTTGGTTAATAAGATATTGCTTTTTAGGGCACAGACTCTGATACACCCCTGTGGAATGCTAGGCCACTGATGGAATCATCCTCCCTTAGGATTAGAGTGCTCTGGGGCAGAGGGTATCTACTTTGGGACAGCTAGATGCTGGCACTGTACTGAGTCTTTTGCACAGTTACGTACTGACTATCAGATCTTCCATACATTAGTTATTAGCCATCTACAACTCATGCTTGCCCTAGCGACTCAATTTTCGGGAGAACCTCCTCCTATACAGGAATCCCACTTATACTGTTCCTTTCCTCCCTAGACTCTAGTACAGGCATTCCCAACCACGGTCGTCAAGGCACACTAACAGTGCAGGTTTTAGTGATATCCAGGCTTCAGCACAGGTGACTTAATTAGTAGCTCAGTTATTTTGATTTAACCATCTGTGCTGCAGCCTGGATATCACTAAAACCTGCACCGTTGGTGTACCTTGAGGACCATGGTTGGGAATGCCTGCTCTAGTAGAACTCTTTCTTGCCTTTATTCGTTTATAATGAATACTCACCACCCTACAGATTCACCACACCTCGAGCTCAGTTGGGATGCTGACATTGATCCGATGAGTGATGAGACCTTGTCCCTGGCCTTGTAAAGCCAGCAGGCATCTACGGCCTCTGTCGGATTCCAACAAAATTCAATACTTTATGCTATGTCGAACTTAACTTCTGAAAGTTTATTGAAATTTGGGGGTTGAGCAAATGACATCTGCCCGGAGTGTCAGGATACCCGGGGTTCCCTTTGGCACCTATGGGTTCAAGATTTTTGGAACAGGATGATACAAGCTATTGCCTCTACTGGTATACCCATGTCTACTCAAATGCCCAGTGTGTGCTCACCTTTGACCGATATACTAGGCAATATGTTCTTAATCTATGTTCACTGGCCAATGTCTGCATTGCTCGGGCATAAATGGCTGCCCCGGGCCCGGATTCCAGGCCTGGGTTTCATTAGTTAACACTACTGTGTCTTGTGAGAAATATATGTATATTGCCCAGAAAGTGGAAATTAAAAATTCAACCTGATCTGGTTTCAGTGGCAACAATCCTGATACTCTAAAGTACTTGCCAAACCATCTACATTCCCTGACCCACAGCCTTCATGTTAGATATATTGCTTGGGTGCAATGGAGTACCCATTGTTTTTACTCACTGTCCCCTCTGTATAGTCATTTGGGGCCCTGGGCTGATATATCAGAGCACTCGTATGTGTTTATGTACCTGGTCATTGTTCTGTTTTATATACCTGCTACCCCTTAAGAGATAGATAGATAGATTAGATATACACACACACACACACACACACACACACACACACAGTCAGGTCCATAAATATTGGGACATCGACACAATTCTCATATTTTGGGCTCTATACACCACCACAATAGATTTGAAATGACACAAACAAGATGTGCTTTAACTGCAGACTTTCCGCTTTAATTTGAGGGTATTTACATCCAAATCAGGCCAACAGTGTAGGAATTACAACGGTTTCTATATGTGCCTCCCACTTTTTAAGGGACCAAAAGTAATGGGACAATCAACTCAAAAGCTATTTCCTGGACAGGAGTGGGCTATTCCCTCGTTATTTCATCATTAATTTATTACCAGTTATTTATATAGCGCACACATATTCCGCAGCGCTTTACAGAGAATATTTTGGCCATTCACATCAGTCCCTGCCCCAGTGGAGCTTACAATCTAGATTCCCTACCACATGTACACACACATTCACGCTAGAGTTAATTTTGTAGGGAGCCAATTAACCTACCAGTATATTTTTGGATTGTGGGAGGAAACCGGAGTACCCGGAGGAAACCCACGCAAGTACGGGGAGAATATACAAACTCCACACAGTTAGAGCCATGGTGGGAATCGCAGGTAAAAGGTCTGCAGTAGATTCCAGGTGTGACTTTTGCATTTGTAATCTGTTGCTGTCGACTCTCAATATGAGATCCAAAGAGCTGCCACTATCAGTGAAGCAAGCCATCATTAGGCTGAAAAATCAAAACAAACCCATCAGAGAGAGAGCAAAAACATTAGGTGTGGCCAAATCAACTGTTTGGAACATTTTTAAAAAGAAAGAACGCACCGGAGAGCTCAGCAACACCAAAAGACCCGGAAGACCACGGAAAACAACTGTGGTGGATGACAGAAGAATTATTTCCCTGGTGAAGAAAAACCCCTTCAAAACAGTTGCCCAGATCAAGAACACTCTCCAGGAGGTAGGTGTATATGTGTCAAAGTCAACAATCAAGAGAAGACTTCACAAGAGTGAATATTGAGGGTTCACCACAAGATGTAAACCATTGGTGAGCCACAAAAACAGGAAATCCAGATTAGTTTGCCAAACAACATCTGAAAAAAAAGCCTTTACAGTTCTGGAACAACATCCTATGGACAGATGAGACAAAGATCAACTTGTACCAGAGTGAAGAGAAGAGTATGGAGAAGGAAAGGAACTGCTCATGATCCAAAACATACCACTGAATTACCCCCTTTGTTGTGGTTGGGGCATTAGGTCCTACCATTCTGAGAGAGAGAGAATGTGTGTTAGTGCTTAGATGGGCTAGGTTTTATCTCCTATATATTTGCCCAAGTCTGTGACTCTGTGCCCGTAACGCTGGGCGGAGTCACAGGCACAGATCTGGCCAGGAACAGTCCCCTCCCTCTCTCCGCCCAGTCCCCTCCCCATCTTCGCCCAGTCCCCTGTCTCCCTTCTCCCCGTACACTCTCTCTGGTGACACCGCAGCCGCTGACTGTGAGCGGAACTCACACTACCCGCCTCACAGACTAGCGGCTGCTGCAGAGTTCAGGGGGACATGCTGAGCACTGGCAGCTGCTCTCGATCCCTCTCCCACCCGCGGCATCCACCCGTCACTTACCCGCGGTCGCGGGTGCAAAGGGGGCGTGACTTTGCGGAAGGGGGCGTGGCTTCGCGTCCCGTCCCGACTCCCCCCCCTTTTTCGGCACAACTCGCCCCCCCTCCCACCCGCGGCAACCACCCGCATCTGCCCCACACCCGCGGCATCCACCCGTCACTTACCCGCGGTCGCGGGTAAAAAGGGGGCGTGGCTTCGCGGAAGGGGGCGTGGCTTAGCGTCCCGACCCCCCGTTTTCGGCACATTGTGGGTCGGGGCATACGGCCTTCACCCGGACACTGCTGAATCTGCAGTGCTGGCTTCTGCACTGTGACAGGAGCCGGCACTTTGGTGTCACCCCTCAGAGGGTAACACCCGGGTGCGGCCCGCACCCACGTTGTGGCGCCACTGCTCCCGCCCCCACCCGTAGCACAAACACCCGCCGCATCCACCCACCACCCGCGGCACTCCCCTCCCCCACCCAGAGCACAAACACCCGCGCCACCCACCCGCGGAACTCCCGCCCCCTCCCCCACCGGTAGCACCAACACCCGAGGCAAACCAACCGCATTCGCCCCCCACCCGCGGCACTCCCACCCGCAGCACCAACACTCACGGCATCCACCCACCACCCGTGGCACTCCACCCCCTCCCCCACCAGCAGCACCAACACCCGCACCACCCGTGGCACTCTGCCCCCTCCCCCACCCACAGCACCAACACCCGCTGGCCCACCCTGCGGCACCCAACGCATCCCCCACATCCACTCCCACCCGCGGCACTCACGCCCCCACCCGTAGCTCCCACACCTGCAGCACCCCCCGCCCCTCCCCCACCCGCTGCAGCTGCACCAACCGCCCTACCCCAACTGCGGTATCCCTGCACCGGCACCCTCCCCCACCCACTGCAGCAGCACACCTGGCCCACTACAACCGCCGTAACCCCACACCCACCACTCACTCATCCACAGCGCCCACGGACCCCTCCCCCATCCGTGCCATCCCCGCACCCGCCCCTCCCCTAGCTACCGCACATCCACATCACCTACCCCCATCCAGATCACGTACCCCACCCGCAACACCCCCGCCACTCCCACAACCACAGCACCTACCCGCCCGCATTATCTACAGGCACCTCCCACACCTGCCCCTCCCCCACCCGCAACACCTCTGGACCACCACCCGAACCACCTCCGGACTCCCTCCCCCGCATCCACAGCTCCCCCGCATCCACCCCTCCCCCATCCACAACATCTACATCCCCCATCCGTGCCATCCCACACCTCCCCCACCCACAGCACTTCTGAAACCCATCACCTAAGCTCACCCCCCCCTGCACCTCCAAACGCACACCCCTACATCGCCCCTCCCACACACACACACACATCACCTCCATACCCCCTCCTTCATCCACAGTCCCCCTCCCCCACCAACAGCAACTACACTCCCCATCCGCGCCCCCTCTACACCTCCCCCACCCACAGGACCTCTGCACCCTTTACGCCATCCATGCCCCTGCACCCACCCCTCCGCCACCCACAACACCTCTGGACCCCCTCCCACACCCAACCCTCCACCACACGTAGCACCTCGAATCACCATCCACAGCCGCTACAAGTGATTCCCACGGAGAGGAACCTCACTGAACCCACCCCCTTTCCAAACCCCCAAACTTTTGTGAGTATAGTTGCTACCAATGGACATTGGATTAATTAGAAACACTAATACTGTGGCCATTATGTGTATAAGCAACACTGCTACCTGTGCCCATTGTGTATAAGTGGCGCTGCTACCTGTGCACACTGTGTATAAGCGGCTCTGCTACCTGTGGTCACTGTGTGTATAAGCGGCTTTGCTACCTGTGGGTATTGTGTGTATACGCCGCTCTGCTACCTGTGGGTATTGTGTGTACACGTGGCTCTGCTACCTGTGCCCATTGTGTGTATAAGCACCTCTGCTACCTGTGGGCACTGTGTATAAGCGCCTCTGCTACCTGGGGGTATTGTGTATAAGCGGCTCAGCTAGCTGTGGGCACTGTGTGTATAAGCGTCTCTGCCCCCTGTGGGTATTGTGTGTATAAGTGGTTCTGCTACCTGTGGGTAATGTGTGTACATGTGGCTCTGCTACCTGTGCCCATTGTGTGTATAAGCCCCTCTGCTACCTGTGGTCACTGTGTGTATAAGCGCCTCTGCCCCTGTGGGTGTTGTGTGTATAAGCGGTTCTGCTACCTGTGGGTAATGTGTGTATAAGTGGCTCTGCTACCTGTGGGTATTGTGTGTATAAGCGGTTCTGCTACCTGTGGGTATTGTGTGTATAAGTGGCTCTGCTACCTGTGGGCATTGTGTGTATAAGCCGCTCTGCTACCTGTGGCCACTGTGTGTATAAGCGCCTCTGCTACCTGTGGGTATTGTGTATATGAGCGGCTCTGCTACCTGTGGCCATTGTGTGTATAAGCGGCTCTGCTACCTGTGAGTATTGTGTGTATAAGCGCCTCTGCTACCTGTGGGCACTGTGTGTATAAGCCCCTCTGCTACCTGTGGGCACTGTGTGTATAAGCGCCTCTGCCCCCTGTGGGTATTGTGTGTATAAGCGGCTCTGCTACCTGTGGGCACTGTGTGTATAAGCGGCTCTGCTACCTGTGGGCACTGTGTGTATGAGCGCCTCTGCCCCCTGTGGGTATTGTGTGTATAAGCGGTTCTGCTACCTGTGGGTATTGTGTGTATAAGCGGTTCTGCTACCTGTGGGTATTGTGTGTATAAGCGGTTCTGCTACCTGTGGGTATTGTGTGTATAAGCGGCTCTGCTATCTGTGGGCACTGTGTGTATAAGCGCCTCTGCCCCGTGTGGGTATTGTGTGTATAAGCGGTTCTGCTACCTGTGGGTATTGTGTGTATAAGCGGTTCTGCTACCTGTGGGTATTGTGTGTATAAGCGGTTCTGCTACCTGTGAGTATTGTGTGTATAAGCGGTTCTGCTACCTGTGAGTATTGTGTGTATAAGCGGCCCTGCTATCTGTGGGCACTGTGTGTATAAGCGCCTCTGCCCCCTGTGGGTATTGTGTGTATAAGCAGCTCTACCTGTGGCCACTGTGTGTATAAGCGGCTCTGCTACCTGTGGCCATTGTGTGTATAAGCGGCTCTGCTACCTGTGGCCACAGCACCTTCGTATCTTATCTACAGTGCATTGCTGTTACTCATCTGGTACTTCATAATGCAGACACTAGCAATATATACTACACTCTACACTATGTTATTCATTGTGCCCTGCGGCCACTCTGCACGCCCTCACAAAGGCCTACGCCCCCTTGACAATCGCACGCCCTCCCCCCTTACAATATTTACCCACTGCCATTAAAAAAAAAAAACAGGTAATACTCCATATAATAACAATTATAGCACAGCTGAAGCCCGTGCAGGGGATAATGAATCGTAGCCCCTTGCAACTGTATTTTCTGTCTAACACCTTCCCTCTCTTTATCCTCTCCCTACCACCCTGCCTCTCCCTATCCTTTACCGATCGCACAGCGTTTCTGTACATTCCCTTTCTCTCCCCCTACGCCTCTCTATCTTATCTCAACCGGAACCCATTTCTGTATGCCCTCTATACTGCCATGCGTTTCTGATTCTGTTATCTACCGCCCTGCGTATGTTCAAAGGCGTGCAGAGGTTAACGGGGCGTAGCCCCTAACGACGGTGTGAAGAGCGCCCGTAGGGCGCGATGAATCACCTAGTATTTTATGTTTTGTTTATCTGTACTGCACAATATATGTAGCTACGGCTATATTGCACCAAAACCCTGGATTGGAGTGCTGTTTTCCTGGCCGCTGTGTGTTTGGAGGTGCCCATCTACCCCACACACACAGGATCTTTTAACTAGAAACAAGCTATTTGGTGTAATGGTTAGCTTTACTATCTCACAGCACTGAGGTCATGGTTGGATTCACACCATGGCCCAAACTGTGTGGCATTTGTATATTCTCCCCGTGCTTCTGTGGGTTTCCTCTAGGTACTCTGGTTTCCTCTCACAATCCAAAAATATATACTGGTAGGTTAATTGGCTCCTGACAAAAAAATTTACTCTAGTGTGGAAGTGTGTTTATGTACACATGTTTAGGACAAATTAGATGGGCCAAGTGGTTCTTATTTGCCACTGCACCATATGGACAATAAGGTCATTAAGTGTGTATTACTGGTAAGGGAGGTATGTGCCTTTAATTAAATTCTAACTGGCCTTATATGTGATCTTAGGCTGGGACCACACATAGCGGCCAAGTGGGTCCCATTCAGCGGGAGCCGCTTGGCCACAAGGAGACCGCACATGGCAGCCTATGCAGGCGCCCACACATGTGCGGCAGTCCCGCCGCTGTCGGATCCAACCGCAGCATGCAAGATTTCAATGTGAACACATACATTTCAATGTATGTGTTCACACAGTGCAGCTGTGCTGCACTGTGCTCCATTGAAATCCCGTGTGTCACTGGCCGGATCCTGTTCTGTGGTATCTCGCAGAACAGGATCCGTTTACACACACCCGCTTGGCCGCTATGTGTGGCCCCAGCCTTAGAGGTGTCCCTTCACAGTGTTACTATGAACCTAGAAAATAAGAAGTGTGGATTATACAGTTAATATGCACTTGTCACTGTTACACAGGTGGTATTAAGTGTATTTTTAATCACAGCGTGAGCCACTGCTTTTGTTTACTTTATATTTTTTACTTTGTGGTTATACACTGAGGGGTAAGAGTGTGGTTATCACATACAACAAAAGAGTACATTTTATTAAAGGACCTTTTTTTTCTTCATATTTTGAACACTAGGGGGAATTAAAATGTTTTGCGCTCCTGCATCCCCCCTCTAAAGCAGTAGTCAATTGTTTGTATCAAGTTTGCAAGTATTAAGACGCTTTATGTTGCTAATCCCAGTGCACTACAATGCATGTGCACCCCCACCTACTGGCACAAACAATTAATATCACCTGTCACTTTAGATGAGAGAGCAGGTGCAAGAAACAATTGAATTCTCCCCCTATATACTAAAACTGTATATAGTGTGTTCTGGTAAAGTGGACCTGCCACCTGTATACTGTCAAGGTATACATTTTGTAAGCTTAACTCGTATGGGGATTTAACAAACGATTTCTCTAGGAAGCGGTGCTTCACGAATATAAATCCGGTCTTGCTTCATTGATGTCACCCATTATTCTCAAATTGATAACCTGTTTCAGCCAGCAAAATGGATTCCTTCACAGTGCGAAGGTGACTGGACCATTTTAAAAAGATATATATTCCTGAGATCTGGCATTCTTGTCGCCTCTGCTAACTGAGAACCACTCCCTTTGCCACATAAACACTGTCAAAGATTCAAACATTATGTTAATCTGCAGGTCACAATTAACATGGCTGGTTCTGCAATGTTTTCCTCTCCAAACCACAAACATAGCTGAGTCAGAATTCTGAGATTAGGAGGGATCTGACACAGGCAGCACTTTAACTGACTCACATAATATGTGCTCGACATCAGAATCGTAACCCTGACAATGGCTGCTAAAACAAACATCCTTTTATACATTTATTAAAGAGCAAGTACAATATACACAAATTTATATATACACACACCAATCAGCCATTACATTAAAACATTAAAACCAACAGGTAAAGTAAATAACACTGATTATCGGGACAACCAGGACACTCATGAATTTCACAGGTTCTATGGCTGATTAAAACCAGGTAAAATGCAGGCTTGAATCAAGACAGCCACAGAACCTGTGTAATTCATGAGTGTCCCCGTTTAAAGGGAAAGTATGGTAAGTGCAAAGCTGGGCATGAACTATACCAGAGGTTCTCAAATGCGGTCCTCAGGGCACCCCAACAGTCCAGGTTTTAGGTATATCCATGGCTCAGCACAGATGGTTAAATTAAATTGACTGAGGTGCTAATTAAGTCGCCTGTGGCCAAGCATGGATATACTTAAAACCTGGACCGTTGGGGTGCCTTGAGGACCGAGTTTTAGAACCTCTGCACTGTACAATTATCTATCAGATTATCTGCCAGATCTGGCTGGTTGGAATAAAAATCTGGTAATGGATGAGCGCAAATGACAATCAACCATTTGCTTCCAAACACTCCAACCAGCCAGATCTGGCAGATAATTGTAAATTGAATAGTGTATGCCCAGCTTTAGGATCTGCGCGACATAAACCAAATTGGGATGGCTAGATGATTAGGCAAAGCATCTTCAAACCAGCAGGTCTTGCCGCGGTGTCCCCAGTATGAAGGTGTAAGTACCAACCAGTAACAGGGTCATGGGTGCCCTAGGCTAACTGATGCGTGTGGGGAGCGAAGGCTAGCCAACCTGACCCGACAGAAGAGTACAAATTGCTGAAAAACGAATGCTGGCTGTAACAGAAAAGTATGGGTTTAGACGTAGAGGAGTGGACAGCAGAAGACTCTTTGGGGAGCACTCAACTTCAGATGGACTTATAGGTTCAAATACAAAGAGCTGATAAAATTTGCATTTTTTTATTAGATATCATTAAGAATAATACGTCTATTAAAAGCATATATAAATATATACAATTTTAATAGCCCAAGGCTATGATATTTAGTATGCCGGACTAGTGGTCAGTATAACGTTGCAGCTGAGTGTTTCTTTTTTTGTTGGTATCCGTATACTAGAATTTTATGACCATCATTTTTCCTGCGCATATACCATTGGGAAAAAGTTTGTTGCGGGGATTTAAATCATAGGTCACACCATAATGGCTCAAATACTGTTTTTTTTTTTTAGTAGTATTTCCTACCGTAGGCATATATCAGTGGCAGGTGGTAGTAAGTTGCAGTACCTGGGTATTCCTGGGTAGTCTCCCATCCAAGTACTAACCCGGACCTCCACTGCTTAGCTTCCAAGATCAGATGAGTTTGGGCATCTCCATTGGGGTATGGCTGCAAGAGACTACCTTTGACCCTGATTCATACGGGTGGCAGCCGTGGTCAAATGTATATAGAAGTATAACGTGTATACCTCACGGAACGGATATCACATCAGAATTTTTCACAGAATTGTAAATCATATAACCCTCAATGTGAGTATGGTCCTTCTGAAAGTGTTGATGGCAAATAGCGGTAAAATGTCACAAGTTGTGAGTGTGCGCAGAGAATTCAAAGAAAGTTACTGTATCTACTAGTGGTGTCTCACTTCTGCTTTTCTTCCATCTTGCAAAGAGGTATAGGGTGTAGAATGAGAGTTAAAAGTGAGGCACCGACAACAGGTTGGGAAATAAGGCAAAGTAGAGCTATCAAGTATGCAGTGACAGTCACCGTCTGTCCTGTTGCTGTTGTACTGCAGGACTCATGCAGCATATGGCACGCTCGTATATAGGGGGTCATTCCAAGTTGATTGCTCGCTAGCAGTTTTTAGCAGCCGTGCAAACGCATTGTCGCCGCCCACTGGGGAGTGTATTGTCGCTTTGCAGAAGTGCGAATGCTTGTGCAGCAGAGCGCCTGCAAAATGAATTTATTCAATTTTGGAATAAGGCTGTAACATATGTAACAGGAGTCTTGCTAGAATGTGCTCTGCTACAAAAATTCCACCTGCGACCGACTCCAGGCTTGTGCAAAAACAACAAATACCTTTTATTCAGGTTGCTCAAATCCAAAGATACACATAAAACAAAGATGACTGTCTTTAGTATAAACAACCAGGGAGGTTAGGCCCTGCCTCACTCCCTCTTACTTAATAAGGAACCCTTTCATGTCCCGGCATCCTGACACTAGTGCCCCAGTTTTTCGGATCCCACTGTGCCTAGCAGGCCTATCACCTGGACACTAACTGCCTTTAGGAGCCCTGACTCATGGGAGAGACTATGCTTTAAACCCAGCGAAGCAGCTTCTTGGGCTAAGAAGCCTATAAGACCTGCTCTGGGCCAAATGGACGGGAACCTGGTCCATCCTCACTTCCCACCTACCCCCAGGACCCTGTGTGTAGCTTACAGGTGGCAAAGTATCTCTCCTGCTACATACCCTTTACCTCAGCTTTTCGTGGCTCAGAAAAGCAGCATGTGACATTGGCAGAGGTATAGGGTGTAGAATGAAAGTGAGGCACAGACAACAGGTTTGGAAAAAAGGCAAAGTAGAGCTATCAAGTATGCAGTGACAGTCACCGTCAGTCTTGTTGCTATTGCATTGCAGGACTCATGCGGTGCGAATTATGTAGCATACGGCACGCTCGGATATAGGGGGGTCATCCCAAGTTGATCGCTCGCTATCAGTTTTTAGCAGCCGTGCAAACGCATTGTCGCGCCCACTGGGAAGTGTATTGTCGCTTTGCAGAAGTGCGAACGCTTGTGCAGCAGAGCGCCTGCAAAATCTTTTTGTGCAAAACAAGACCAGCCCTATAGTTACTCTTCGTGTGTGTTGAGTCTAACGACGGAGGGGCGGCTTTTGACGTCACACACCCGCCCAGCCACGCCTGCGTTTTTTCAGCCACGCCTGCGTTTCACCAAACACTCCCTGAAAACGGTCAGTTGCCACCCAGAGACGCTCACTTCATGTCAATATCCTCGCAATCGGCTGTGCGTTTGGAATCATCGCTAGAACCAGTGCAAAACCACAAAGGACTTTGTATCCGTACGACGCGGTGCATACGCATGCGCAGATTAGCTGTTTTTTTCACTGAACGCTACGCAGCGAATGACTGCAGCTAGCAATCAACTCTGAATGACCCCCCATAGTTGCTGGTGTATTCATGTCCAGCTTAGTAAGTGATATACAGATGTATGCCATAATCCCCTTATTCTAATGCCACCATTCATATGCAGGATGTTTACGTGGTAAAAGATATTATACATACGTGGGATGTCCACAGTGCATTTACAGTGTATAGCGCTTGATCTCAAAAAGTATATATATTACAATGCAGTCGAAATTATATCACAGGAACAATTCTCATTGCTATCACATAGAGGTAGTGTATAGTAGATTCCCCTTGTCTATAATAATATCAACATTCGTCTATCTCCATAAAGTATGGTATTGTATATAACAGGGGACACACTAAAAATATGTATTGCTGCTGATATATTCCAGGTATACCGCACCAGAGTTAGGTTATATATCTGCTGCACTGCACACGCTAAAAATAGGATTTTAATACCTACCGGTAAATCCTTTTCTTAGTCCGTAGAGGATGCTGGGTTCATCATAGAACCATGGGGGGTATAGACGGGATCCGCAGGAGACATGGGCACTTTAAGACTTTGAAAGGGTGTGAACTGGCTCCTCCCTCTGCCCCTCCTCCAGACTGCAGTTATAGGAACTGTGCCCAGGGAGACTGACATTTCGAGGAAAGGATTTATTGTTAAACTAAGGTGAGATTCATACCAGCTTACACCTCAAGCACGCCGTACAACATGGCATTCAACAGAACACAAGCCAACGGCATGAACACTTGCAACAACAGGCTGACTATAAACGTAACACAACATGTGTGTAACCACAACTAATAACTGCAGATATGGGGGGTAATTCCAAGTTGATCGCAGCAGGAATTTTGTTAGCAGTTGGGCAAAACCATGTGCACTGCAAGGGAGGCAGATATAACGTGCAGAAAGAGTTAGATTTGGGTGGGTTATTTTATTTCTGTGCAGGGTAAATACTGGCTGCTTTATTTTTACATTGCAAATTAGATTGCAGATTGAACAAACCACACCCAAATCTAACTCTCTCTGCACATGTTAAATCTGCCTCACCTGCAGTGCACATGGTTTTGCCCAACTGCTAACAAAATTCCTGCTGCGATCAACTTGGAATTACCCCCATAGTACGCACTGGGACGGGCGCCCAGCATCCTCTACGGACTAAGAGAAAAGGATTTACCGGTAGGTATTAAAATCCTATTTTCTCATACGTCCTAGAGGATGCTGGGGTCATCATAGAACCATGGGGTTATACCAAAGCTCTAGAATGGGCGGGAGAGTGCGGATGACTCTGCAGCACCGATTGACCAAACTTAAGGTCTTCATTGGCCAAGGTGTCAAACTTGTAGAATTTTGCAAATGTGTTTGACCCTGACCAAGTAGCTGCTCGGCAAAGTTGCAATGCCGAGACCCCCGGGCAGCCGCCCAGGATGAGCCCACCTTTCTAGTAGAATGGGCTTTCACCGATTCCGGTAACGGCAATCCAGCCGTGGAATGAGCGTGCTGAATCGTGTTACAGATCCAACGTGCAATGGTCTGCTTGGAAGCAGGACACCCTACCTTGTTGGGAGCATACAGGACAAACAGAGCCTCTGTTTTCCTAATCTGAGCCGTTCTGGCGACATAAAATCTTCAAAGCTCTGACCACATCCAGAGATTTTGAATCAGCGAAGGCATCAGTAGGCACTGGCACCACAATAGGTTGGTTCATGTGGAAAGAGGAAACCACTTTCGGTAGAAATTGTTGACGTGTCCTCAATTCAGCTCTATCTTCATGGAAGATCAAATAAGGGCTCTTGTGAGACAAGGCCGCAAACTAAGACACCCGCCTTGCAGATGCCAAGGCCAACAGGATGACCACTTTCCAGTGAGGAATTTCAACTCCACCTTCCGTAAAGGTTCAAACCAATGTGATTGAAGGAACTGCAACACCACATTAAGATCCCATGGTGCCACTGGAGGCACAAATGGAGGTTGGATGTGCAACACGCCTTTCACGAAAGTCTGAACTTCTTGAAGGGAGACCAATTGTTTCTGAAAGAAAACCGATAAGGTCGAAATCTGTACCTTAATTGAGCCCAATTTTAGGCCAGCATCCACACCTGCTTGTAGAAAATGGAGAAAACGTCCTAGCCGAAACTCCTCCGTAGGAGCCCCCTTGGATTCACACAAAGAAACATATTTTCTCCAAATATGGTGGTAATGTTTAGATGTTACCCCTTTTCTGGCCTGAATAAGTATGGGAATGACTTCACTGGGAATACCCTTACGGGCTAGGATTTTGTGCTCAACCGCGATGCCGTCAAACGTAGCCGCGGTAAGTCCTGATACACGCACGGCTCCTGTTGTAACAGGTCCTCGCGCAGAGGAAGAGGTCAGGGATCTCCTATGAGTAATTCCTGTAGATCTGGATACCAAGCCCTCCTTGGCCAGTCTGGGACAATGAGGATCGCCCGGATATTTGTTCTTCTTATGATCTTTAGAACCTTTGGAATGAGAGGAAGTGAAGGGAATACATACACCGACTGAAACACCCACGGTGTCACCAATGCATCCACTGTAATTCCTTTAGGGTCCCTTGACCTGGAACAATATATCTGAAGCTTCTTGTTGAGACGAGATGCCATCATGTCTACTTGAACTCCCCAACAACTTGTCACCTCTGCGAAGACTTCTTGGTGGAGACTAGAAACAAAATTTTCCCCACAAAGTGGAGAAGGTAGAGGCGCTGATATTGAAATATTATGCATTAGTAATTAAAATACAAGGTATATCAATATAAACAATTAGTATTTATTAAATCACTATGTTCTGAGGAAGCCGCCGATTGGACCGTAAGGCGGGGAAACGCGTAAACCAGCATCTACACGTTACTAGCCGGCTTCTATTCATTCCCCTATATTGGGGAGAGGAACCTGACTCCGTTGCCCTGCAAAGAAACGAGGTGTCCGAGGAGGGGACAGTGCCTGCTGTGTGGCCCGTGTGCGGCGTGCACTCCGACACGGAGAGCAGTTGAACATTTACCGCTACACTGTGCTTTACCTGGAACATTGCTGCTAAAAAAGCTTTTATACTGCTAACAACTAGCACGATATCAGAGAGAGGAGATTGGAGGCTCTTATGTGATATGCCGATTGAGATACATCTAACAGTAGCAGATTGCTAATTAACATCATCGGTGAGTTACTACTATCCTTTACCATCCCTCATCAATTATAAATAAAAGACTTTTACTATACCTCTGGATATGTCCGCATATAAAGGAACAGCTACCAGCGGCCGGGAGGATTGTATATAAAATCATGGTTGGGCTTTTTCTTCTGGTGAAACAAATTTATCAGCATTTGGACACTTTAAAACCCCTATAAAGGACACCTATATTTTAGTAGTTTTTTTCTGAACGTATTAAATGTGTTTGTTTTAATAGTGGGGCATATTATATTTTATTCTTTTTACCGGCCGGTAATTTATTATATATTGATTTAATAAATACTAATTGTTTATATTGATATATACCTTGTATTTTAAATTACTAATTCATAATATTTCAATATCAGCGCCTCTACCTTCTCCACTTTGTGTGGAAAATTTTGTTTCTAGTCCTACCATTAGTGGGAAGAGCTTACCCACTTGAGAGGCGGCAGGTATTTAAATATTGTCAGCTGGCGCTGGGTAATTTCTATATACATATATACATTTCTTGGTGGAGACCCCACTCTCCTGGATGGAGATCGTGTCTGCTGAGGAAGTCTGCTTCCCAGTTGTCCACTCCTGGAATGAAGATTGCTGACAGAGCGCTTGTATGCTTTTCCGCCCAGCGGAAATTCCTTGTGTCTTCTGCCATTGCCACTCTGCTTTTCGTTCCGCCCTGACGGTTTATGTACGCTACTGCTGTTACATTGTCCGACTGGATCAGTACAGGCAGATCTCGAAGAAGATATTCCGCTTGCAGAAGGCCGTTGTAAAGGGATGCGGTCAGGATGCCGCCGGACGGAATCCCGGCGGTCGAAATACCGACGCCGGAATCCCGACCGCCACAATCCCGACATATTCTCCCTCCGTGGGTGTCCACGACACCCATAGAGGGAGAATATAATAGTGTGCCGAGCGAAGCGAGCCCGCAAGGGGCTTCGTTCCGCTCACCACCCGTCGGGATTGTGTGGTCGGGATTCCGGCGTCGGTATTTCGACCGCCGGGATTCCGACCGGCGGCATTTAGTACTGATCCCGTTGTAAATGGCCCTTAACTCCAGAACATTTATGTGGAGACAAGTTTCCTGACTTGACCATCTTCCTTGGAAGTTTTCTCCCATTGTGACTGCCCCCCAGCCTCGGAGGCTTGCATCCGTGGTCAATAGGATCCAGTCCAGTATCCCGAACCACGCCCCTCTAGGAGGTGAGAGCTGTGCAGCCACCACAGGAGTGATACCCTGGTCTTGGAAGACAGGATTATCCTCCAGTGCATGTGTAGGTGTGACCCAGGCCACTTGTCCAACAGGTCCCACTGGAACACTCTGGCATGGAATCTGCCAAACTGAATGGCCTCGTAGGCCGCAAACCATCTTCCCCAGCAACCGAATGCATTGATGGATTGACACTCTTGCTGGTTTCAGAATTTGTTTGACCAGACTCTGAAGTTCCAGAGCTTTGTCCACTGGAAGAAAGACTCTCTAGTTCTGTGTCCAGTATCATTGCCAAAAACGACAACCGCGTCGTCTGAATCAACTGTGAGTTTGGCAAATTTAGGAGCCAACCATGTTGCTGAAGAACTGTCAGGGAGAGTGCAACGTCTTGCACCAACTGGTCCCTGGATCTCGCCATTATCAGGAGATCGTCAAAGTATGGGATAATCGTGACTCCATGCTTGCGAAGGAGAACCATCATCTCCGCCATCACTTTGGTGAAAATCCTCTGAGCCGTGGACAGACCAAATGGCAACGTTTGAAATTGGTAATGACAATCCTGAATTGCAAACCTCAGGTAAGCCTGATGCGGAGGATAAATGGGAACATGTAAGTAGGCATCTTTTATGTCCACCGACACCATAAAATCCCCTTCCTCCAGACTGGAGATCACTGCTCGGAGAGACTCCATCTTGAATTTGAATTTCTTTAGGTAGAAATTTAGGGATTTCAGGTTAAGGATTGGTCTGACGGAGCCATCCGGCTTCGGGACACCAAACAGGCTCGAATAAAAGCCTTCTCCCTGTTGTGACTGGGGAACCCTGACGATAACTTGATTTTGACACAACTTTTGTATTGCGTCGCAAACTACCTCCCTGTCCGGAAGCGAAGCTGGTAAGGCCGATTTGAAAAAACGGCGAGGGGGAACGTCTTGAAACTCCAGCTTGTACCCTTGGGATACTATTTGTAAAACCCATGGGTCTAGGTCCGAACGAACCCAAAACTGACTGAAGAGTTTGAGACGTGCCCCCACCGGTGCGGACTCCCGCAGAGGAGCCCCAACGTCATGCGGTGGAATTGGCAGAAGCCTGGGAGGACTTCTGCTCCTAGAAGCCTGACAAGGCTGGTGATCGTTTACCTCTTCCTCTAGTAGCAAGGAAGGAAGAACCTCGGCCCTTTCTGTATTTATTGGGCCAAAAGGACTGCATCTGATAGTGATGCGTTTTCTTTTGTTGTGGGGGAACATAAGGTAAAAAGGATGACTTACCCGCGGTAGCTGTAGACACCAAATCATCAAGGCCGTCACCAAATAAGGCCTTACCTTTATATGGTAGAGATTCCATACTTTTCTTGGAATCAGCATTCCATTGGTGTATCCACAAAGCTCGTCTAGCTGAGACTGCCATGGCATTTGCCTTAGATCCCAAAAGACCAATATCTCTCGAAGCTTCCTTAAGGTATGTTGCAGCATCCTTGATATAACCCAGTGTCAAGAGGACCAGCGTCACTGCACCCTGATGGAGAGAAAATGGCGCCGAGTGAGCTGTGAGGATGAAGCTCAGCCCCCTTAATGGCGCGCTTCCGTCCCGCTTCTTGTATGATTATACTGGCGGGGGTTTTGAGACAGTGCCTCGGCACTAATGTCCCCTCTTGCCAGATGTCCACTGAGGATTTATTAACTGCCCAGGGCGCCCCCTCCCCCTCCCCTCCCCCCCCGCACCCTGTAGTGCTGCATGTATGTAGGAGCTTGGCGCGCAGTGTCCGCGCGCTGCGGTACCTCAGATAAATGCCGTCACTGAAGTCTTCTTTTCTTCATCTACTCACCTGTCTTCTGACTTCTGGCTCTGAAAGGGGGTGACGGCAGGCTGCGGGAGTGAGCATCTAGGCGTACCCAGCGATCAGCACCCTCAGAAGCTAATGGTGTCCTGTAACCAGAAGCAGAGCTCTTGAACTCACTGGAAGTGGGTCATACTCCTCTCCCCTAAGTCCCACGAAGCAGGGAGACTGTTGCCAGCAGCCTCCCTGAACATAAAAAACCTAACAAAAAGTATTTTTTCAGAGAAACTCAGTAGAGCTCCCTGCAGTGCGTCCAGTCTCACTGGGCACAATTCTAAAACTGGAGTCTGGAGGAGGAGCATAGAGGGAGGAGCCAGTTCACACCCTTTCAAAGTCTTAAAGTGCCCATGGCTCCTGCGGATCCCGTCTATACCCCATGGTTCTATGATATCCCCAGCATCCTCTAGGACGTATGAGAAATAGGCATATATCTTGTGACACACTCACGTTGCCCAAAAGGATTTCTGGGTTTACACTGATGATCATTATCTTCAGAGGACCATTACCGAACACAACTACATTATCTTAAAACACTGCAGCTCTCCCCACTCTCTACCTTATGGCAGAAAAGTGTCAGAGCACCCAGTGCATCGCAGCTTGCTGCATAACTGAAGACCAGTCACAGTGCCCATGCTGACTTTAAGTGCCTCCAATGTGCACTGGACCATGAAGCAATAGAAGAAGGTGGCCTGGTCTAATGAATCACATTTTCAATTACATCATCTGAACAGCTGGGCGCATGTGTGTTGTTTACTTGGGGAAGAGATGACACTAGAGCAGAGGTTCTCAAACTTGGTCCTCAAGGCACGCCAACGGTCCAGGTTCTAAGTATATCCATGCTTGGCTACAGATAACTTAATTAGCACCTCGGTCAATTTGATTTAACCATCTGTGCCGAGCCATGGATATACTTAAAACCTGGACCGTTGGGGTGCCTTGAGCATTTGCACCCTAGAGCATTTGAGAGCCTCTGCACTAGGGTGCACCATACCTCACAATATGATCCTCCCCAGGAGGGACAGAATGCTCTGCTCCTGGACTTCCCTCTTTATTTATGAGTGCCATCACCTGTGGTGAAACACCTTTCTTATCCATTAACCTGTTCAAAACAGGTTCCAGAAATCATATGTTAAGAGAGAAGTCCAGAAGCAGAGCATTTTGTCCCTCCTGGAGAAGGACATGTTGGGAGGTATGGGGTGCACTATGGTAAGAAGGCAAACCAGCGGAGGCAGTGTGACTCTGTGCAATGTTTGCTGGGAAACCTCGAGCCTGTTACCTTGACATGTACCACTTAAAACATATACCATTTATCAAACGTTGTTGCAAACAGTACACACCTTCATGCCAACAGTATTCCCTGATGGAACTGACCTATGAAACATTCCTCTACCTATTTCAGCAGGATAATGTGCCCTGCCACACTGCAAATGGTATCCAGTCTCTAGGTCGACCACACCTAGGTCGACAGTCATTAGGTCGACCACTATTGGTCGACAAGCATTAGGTCAACAGGGTTTCTAGGTCGTCATGGTCACTAGGTTGACATGACAAAAGGTCAACATGAGTTTTTCACCATTTTTTTTCTTAATTTTCTGAACTTTTTCATACTTTACAGCCCACGTGGACTACAATTGGGAACGGTAACCTGTGCTGAGCGCAGCGAGGCACCTTGCCCAAAGCATGGCGAGTGGACACTGTGCAGTAATTGGGGTTCCCGGTCACTCTACGAAGAAAATGACACCATTATTTTTTTTAAACCCTCATGTCGACCCTGCACATGTCGACTTAATGTGTGTCGACCAGTAGTGGTTGACCTAGACACTGTCGACCCTATGAACCACACCCCTGCAAACATTGTTCAGGAATGGCTTGAGGAATATGACAAAGCAGGTGCAAGAAACAATTGAATTCTCCCTCTATATCAGTGATGGCTAACCTTGACACTCCAGCTGTTGTTGAACTACATGCCCTGCTACAATTTTGTTATTTGGCCATGCTAAAACTGATGCATGGCATGCTGGGATGTGTAGTTCAACAACAGCTGGAGTGTCAAGGTTAGCCATCACTGCCCTATATACTAAAAGGTGTTGACTTGGCCAGATCTGAATCCAATCAAGCATATGCTGGAAAACAAGTCCGAAACATTGAAGCACCACCTCGCAATTTCCGGGAATTAAAGGACCTGCTGCTTGCGTCCTGGTGCCAGATACCACAGGACACCTTCAGAGGTCTTGTGGCATCAATGCCTCAATGGGTCAAAGCTGTTTTGGTGGCACAAGGAAGAAGTACACATTATTAGGCAGGTGGTTTTCATGTTATGGCTGATGGGGGGTATATATCATTTCTCTTTGATTTTTCAAAGACCATGTAATATTAAAATGAACACTGTACATAAAATAAGTTTTTTTGTTTTGTTTTTTTACTTAAATATGTATCCTCTTTTAATGAAGTGCATGACTATTAGAAGCACTTCTCTAAGAAGGCAGCGTTTGAGTGATAGTTTTGCAGATTTGCCATTACAAAATGCAATGCGTGCATCAATTGATTCATACACAGGGGGAGGATAACACAGCAATTTTTATACAGTTGCAGTTGAATGTCAGGGCAATTTATGTTTCATCCCTAGTTCACATCTGTAAATTGGAATTGTTTAAATGTATCCTACAAGATTCCCGGTGGAAACACTGTTCATTCCCTTGTCTGCTCTTTTAAAAGACAAAAAAAAAAATTGTTCCCGACACAATGTCATATCTATGGAACTTTGGGGCAGATGTACTAAGCCTTGGAGAGTGATAAAGTAGAAAGAGAAGCTACCAACCACCCAACTCCTAACTCATTTTTCAAACACAGCCTGTAACATGGCAGCTAGGTGCTGGATGGTTAGTACTTTATATCACTCCAAAGTGTAAATTTACTAAAGCTTCTAAAACAGAGAATTGGTGATGTTGACAATAGCAACCAATCAAATGCGGTCTATCATTTTCTAAAAGGCAACAGAGAAATGATAGACAGTATCTGATTGGTTGCTACGGGGAACAGAACCAATTTTCTGTTTTAGAAGCTTTAGTTCATTTATCCCCAAGTCTTACATTATCTCTACTGAAAATCAATAACTAGGATAAATACTTTTGTATTAGCAGTAATTTAACTTTCTGTAACACAGTATGACCAAATCGTATTACTAATCTTAAATATATGTCTCACAACTCACTTTGAGAAATGTCAACAAGACAGCTGTCAGGAAGACCAAACAAAGTCGAATAACTGATTAAAGCCGGGTACACACTAAACAATGGGGCAGATGTATTAACCTGGTGAAGGCATAAGGAAGTGATAAACCAGTGATATGTGCAAAGTGATATACACACCAGCCAATCAGGTATCTGTCTATACGTGTGCCTACCCCCTAACAACAATAGTGTGCATATGCTGATTTGTGTTATGACAATGGAGACAAACTGATGTAAGAGGTACAATTACTTATCCATTTCTGGAACAACTTTTGAAAATAAACTCCCAGCTATACGGTTAACAGAACACTTACTTGCTGAAAGTGTGAACTGTGATACCACACAGATACACTCAGCATGTGGTGCAAAGCTCCGGGAAAAAAGGGTGTGTAACAAATGCAGGAAGGAAAGTGCTTCTGTGTCACGTTGGACAATTTAGAAAATATGGAAAATCCCATACGTGTGTGTTACTTTATAAGTGTAACCATAGAACATCACATTGTGTTCTCCCACACAAGGCTGTTAAAGTATGGTGTATCCACAGTTGCTATCACCCCCAGGCTGTATAATTGTTTGTAACAATAGCGTTGCAAAACAGAATCCTAAAGTATAAGCATGCATCTCTGACAACTTGTCTGTATTAATATTTGTTGTATTCCACATATAATTGAGAAGCATGCACTTGCATATTTAGCATGGGTGTACCTTGTGCCACCCCTCTACTTGTGGGACCCTAGCAGCCATGAGTCCAATAATCACTTCAGATATGTCAGTGTAGCACTCTTGGCCTCTACTTTCCTCCTTTCACTGAATTATTCATGCCAGTGGACAGCAGAGTGATGACCTACTGTAACTAGCGTCCTGATCCAACTGCGGGATCCGGTCACTAGGCCGACATAGAAAAAAAGTCGACATGAACTTTTAACGTTTTGAACTTTTTCATACTTTGGAATCATTCATACTTGGTATTGTGCCAAGCGCAGCGAAGCACCTTGCCCGAAGCATGGCGATCGAAGTGGTGCACTAATTGGGGTTCCCGGTCACTTTACGAATAAAACGACAAGAAAAGAAAAGAAACACGTCAACCTAGTCCATGTCGACCTATTTCAGGTGTCGACCAATAGTGGTCGACCCTATGATCCACACCCTCCAACTGCTTCCATCTTAAATTGCATTTATTTAAGGGATGACTGTAGGATGCAAGCATTTCTTTTGCACTGAGGCCTACTGTATTTTTAAAACTCCCCTAACAAAGCACGTTTTGCATTAATCAGTACAGCCTGCTGTGTTGGGATGATCATTCTTCATATATCATGTAAAAAGTGTGTTAAATTTAGAGGAAAGATGATATGTTTAGGAGTCTAATGGAGCGCTCCCCTGCTCCATTAGACTCTACCCGACCTTGCAAAGCCTCAAACGGGCACTGAAAACCCACCTATTCATCAAAGCATACCCTCCCGATGCATAAACTAGTCCTGAGCTGCTCCTCCATCCCCCTGCCTTGACAATCTTTGCTTTGCTAAGCATCAGGCTACCTCCTGCTTGCACCTCATGTCATCTGTCTGTCGCCCCTTCCCACTAGATTGTTAGCTCTTCAGAGCAGGGCCCTCTTTCCTCTTGTCATTAAAGCCCTCTTCTCAACACATTTCACTCACAGCTCTCTCTTACTCAGCGACCATCTTTACCCGCATTTTCTCCTGCTGGTAAAGGCTCATCTCTATCTATGGCCGCCAGCCCCAAGTAGTACGCCGATTACTCCCTCGCTACTTACATCTAAGCTGTATTATGTATTGAGACTTGTGGTGCTCTTTGTTACCTGCACTCTATTTTTGTTATTTATTTACTGTAATGTTAAGGTCTGTCTTCCTGTACTGTTCTATTGTATGCCCTTTGTACGGCGCTGCAAAACATTTGTGGCGCCTTATAAATAATATCTAATAATAGTTCTGCTATCATAGTTCTCACTTGCTGTAAGTGACAGCTGTTTATATGTTATGATTTAACTGAAGCAGATACTTATGTATGTGTGTATATGTAAAATATTAGGCCTTCATTCCCTACAGAAAAAAATAAGCTGCAAGAACATTATGGAATGGCCAGCCCACAGCAGTATCTATGAGCTTAGACAACATGTCATGGCCCAACCTAGATAGCTGTATTATAACAGCATGCACAACATGTACAAACGTGAACATGGATCTACGTTGCCTCAGGTAGGCTAACTACTTACATATTCCTTAGTAATCTGAGGTTTTGAACTCATGGCATACACACATCCGTGCCTTCTGTGGTAGTGTGCACAGCAGCCAGCTCTGTGGGTATAATTGCTTAAGAAGAACCACCAATATTTGTGCTGCCCTTGTCCCTAACCATTTCTCTTTATGGTATTTTTAAGACATTTGGGTGAAGGCGGTAATGACAGCACCCCAGTGATTTTTAAAGGGATCCTTTAATTGTAATTTTGATTGTATTATGATCCTATTAACAGAGTCCTGCATAATGTTGTTGCTTTTATACATAAATGATAACAATAATACATTCATCATAGAAAGATGTTCATTGTATAGTGCTGTAATACACCCATGTGACTCCTGCTGAAGGTTATTACAACAAAATAAAGCAAGCGTAATTAAGTCAAGTGTGCAGTTTTCCTAGCACTGTTTTCAGTGTGTGCATGTGCAGTCTCATGATATTTCTCTGCAAAGTCACTCTATAAGAGTCACTGGAGAAAGCCATTTTGAATGTCCTTTAACCTCAGTTACGTATGCTTGTGCTTTAACAGAAATTGCTTAGATAACTACATATACAAAACACATTGCTAAACATTGTAAATAAGCAACTATTTAATTATAAAGTAGCTAAGCCAAACTTAAATGTTTTATTCATATTTGTATATACGGTTTTCAAACAAAAAAATGTTTTGTACGTGTGAGATTGGGTTCTGGCATTTGGGGTGTTATATCAAAGTAAAATTTGTATTCTATTTCAAAGACAGGATGATCAATTTCATCCAGGCCTTGTACAATAGTGCCATCTGTAAATAAAGATCAATTCTGGCGTTTATACTGTATACGTAATAAAATGTCTCATCAATAATGGTTAGAACATGGTTAAATGGCAACATAATGATTCATGGGAGAATTGAAAAACTGCTGGTTCATTTCTCCCAGTAGTGGCGAATAACTCAGTATAGGCACCAGTGTGAGGCCTGGAGCCTGGTACTGCCCACCCTCCTAGTTGTATTATCAGATTCTGCTACAGAAGAAGCAACATTCTGAGTTGCTCTTCCAAACTATACAGAACAAGTGCAGTTTATGCGCTGCTGACCAGACTGCTGCCTTCACGGTCAGGCTTTCCCCCTGGAGATACACAGCAGCAGGGAGCATAGTATCGGAATGTAGTGCCTATTGCACTAGGGTGCGACGTATATCACAATCAAGAGCAAACTGTACAGTCCCATATGGCGGCATATACATAAAAGCAATGAAACACCTGCCACCCATCCTGTCCGAGTACCCTCCCAAATGCCAAGCACCCTATGTGCAATGCTCAGTGCAGCCAGCAGCAGTGCGCCGCCTCCCATCCAGCGCTCTCACCTTTGCTCTCCTGCAGCTTGGCCTCTGACTTTTTCTTTTTGCGCCCACGTAGCCAGCTTAGTGCCCGCCGCAGGGTGCCAGGTTTGTGCTTTTTCTTCTTGGGCTCTAAAGCGCCCGGTTCTGGAATAGGGGGCAAGGGGTCATGGTCTGGCGGGAGGGCGGTCTGAGCAGACATGTTTCAGATGGTGGGGGGCATGGTGGCACTGAGGCTCCCAGGCTGATGCATCGGCTGCACAATTCCAATTCGGGCGGCGGCTCCCTGGACCAGTGTCCGTGTGTGATGCGCGATGTGCTCCACGTGTCCGGGGCTGCGCTCTAATCCTCCCCGAGACTGCAGGCTTCGTCTCCCCGGTTGCCCCCCCACCCCAGTGTCCCGCCGGGCTCTCACTCTCCAGGAGTCTCCCCGCTAGTTCTCTCCGGGCTCCTCCTCCCACCGCTTCCGCATTCCAGCCCCGGAGGCGGAGCCCGGCACACCTGGGACACCGGGGACATCACGCCTGGGACACTATGGCCTATCTCCTCCTCACCTTCACTTCCAGTGCTAGCAGCGTCCCGCAACTGCGAGATCTGCCCCAGAGGCCAGTGACTGCACCCGGGCACCACTGCAGGCTCCCCTTATCCCACTGCTTCCCTGCCATCCTGTCCTGCATGTGCAGGCTGCCCAGTATGTAACACAGACCTATGTATCGCTACAGCTGTCAGTATACACTATACAGTACATGCATGCACAGTCACACACCTCACATAGGAGTGTTCTGTAGGCGTGCACCATGATATATTAATCATATTTAAACGTATAGGTCATTGTAGCCATAGTTTTACCAGAATTTCAACAGATAAGGGTTAAAATGCGGGTTAAGGGCTGTGTCCTATTAACCCATTGTTTTCATGCTCCTCCTCCCTCAGTAAACACGACCCGTTGTCATAACATTGGGCTTGTCCTAAAATCTCTTCCAACTACATTAGACAAAGTTAGAAGAATAGCACTACTGTCTGGAGCAGAGAGAGGAGGGGGGTAAAGTACAGACAGACCCACACAACACACTGCGAGGTCACACAGATACACACAATTGTGACACATCACTGGAAAGTTGTTTTGGGTGGATCATTTTTAAAAGTTGACTTTAGAGATATAAGGGTCATAAAGCTTTATCTTATCACATGTGTCGCAAAAATAAGTTACATAGATGTAACACAATCTAGAATCTATAGACACAATGGTCTCTATTAATGGAGCTCCAATATGTACATTACCAAACAAGTTACCACTGCAGATCACTCATTTTAAGCCTTTCTGTGAAGCAATCTGAAAAAATAGATGGCCCCTACCAGGAGCAAATGCAGTTTTCTTAAAGGGGCATTTCCAAATATACAAATGGAAAGACTAAAAAATGTTTGCAAAAATAGCATAATATACAGTATTATAATATACATAATATACAGTATAGTGCAGTACCGTACACATCTTGAGATGCCTGCATTCAGCATCCCAAACATCTGTGCCATAGGGCCAGACACCTGTTTGATTACGTGCTTCTCCATGCCTCACTGATAAGTACCCTTGATACCCCTGTGAGAATATTGCTTACTTTAAAAGAAATGACTATCACTTTTTGACAGTTGCAGTGTACAAGTGGTAGGGAAAATAGATTGTAAGCTCCACTGGGGCAGGGACTGATGTAAATAGCTAAATATTCCCTGTAAAGCGCTGTGGAATATGTGTGCGCTATATAAATAACTGGTAATAATGATTTTATTGTGATTAAATAATATTGGCATTTCAAAGCATGACTTGCCTGGAAAAAAAAGTTTGCCAGGCTTCTCTGCACTCTGGAGACGATGACGTGTGTGGAAGAGAAGGACCAGAAACAGATCCCCGCAGTGGCCTATAAGAGCAGCTGCTGCTGGGCATACAGTGGAGCACCATTCCAGCCATTTTGGAATCCAGTATAGAGAGAAGCAATGGTGCCGTGCCTCTTCCTTGGCAGAGTTGGGAGCAAACAGTTATTGGCCCATCTGCGGTGGGATTTCACAAATTCTTCAGACATAAGGCTTTCTGGAAGTAACCATTTAAAAGTACACTGCTCAGGACACAGATCCTAAGCATTCTCCGTAATTATTTCCCAGTATCTACTTACTGAGCATGCCCGGTGAAAACGTGCTGCTGTTCGCTGTACTGCGCATGTGTGCAGTACATCGCAAGAGGTCTTCACATGCCACCTCAGATTGCGTTCCGTTTGCTTCAAATACTGTATTATGCCTGGTTTACATACTCTGGGGACATAATCAACTCCACAAGGGGTTGCATGAAAAATCAGTGATTTTTTTAGTGGTTAGCCTGTTTATAAATTGCACAATGGGAAAAAAAGTTATCACAGCTTTATAAATATGGCCCAGTAAAGTAATGGTTAATTTTTCTCTTACGTCCTAGAGGATACTGGGGTCCATTTAGTACCATGGGATATAGACGGGTCCACTAGGAGCCATGGACACTTTAAGAATTTGATAGTGTGGGCTGGCTCCTCCCTCTATGCCCCTCCTACCAGACTCAGTTTAGAAAATGTGCCCAGAGGAGCCGGTCATGCTGAAGGAAACTCCTGAAGAGTTTTCTGCATTTATTTTATGTTTGTTATATTCAGGCAGGGCTGGTTGGCACCAGCCTGCCTGCTTCGTGTGACTTAGGGGTAGGAATGGCCCAGCCTCTTGAAGGGTTATAGTCCCGTTCCCCATTGACAGGACACTGAGCTCCTGAGGGAACTATTCGCAAGCCCCACCACGGCGAGCGTACATTCCCGCAGCACGCCGCCACCCCTAACAGCCAGTAGAGTTAATAGGGGTGAGTACTGAGCCGGCATCCCGGTTAGCGGGGCGCAGGCCATTATGACGGCACGAGGGTACGGAGACGCACGGCTTTTAAAAAGGGCGGAATGTGTCTCCTGACACAGTACACAACTGCATCTCAGTACACTGTACACGGTACCCATACTGGCAACACAGTCTTAAAACGTATTCTGTCCATTTTAAGCACCAAATTCCTCAGCCAGTATAAGAAAAGCGGGAAGATGGTGCGCCATTGAAGGGGTGGGGCTTCACTATGAGAGGATCCAGCAGCTCACCAGCGCCATTTTCCCTCTGCAGTGGACACAGACGCTGACTGTCAGGGATGCCAGCTCCTCCAGTGTGACTCCAATTTACCTCAGCGGTACCAGGGGGTCATAGCAGGGGATGAGCGATTACTAGTGTACTAAGTCCCCTATCAGGGTACTTAGTCTGCGACCCAGCTAAGCTTGGCATTAGCAGTAAGGGCGTGGTGGGGACTGGCTCCAAACAACTCTGTGTCTCCCTGAAGGGCTCTTTGTGGGTTAATTGTGATCAACCTTTTCCTGTGTGTGTGTGCTGTCACATTTACATTATGTTAGGTAAAGAGTGTGTTTCTCGTACAGCGGAGTGTTCCTCTTCACCAGGGGGCTCACTACTGGGTACTCAGGGTTCACAGAATAGCGGGGCTGTACTGGAGTGGGTTAATTCTCTGAAAGGAATGATCTCCACTCTTTCAACAAAATTGTCCCACAATAAGAAAGAGACAAAATACTTAAAACAGACTGGATGAGTTTTTTTAGCAGAGACTCAGTCCCCAAAACAGTGACTCAATCCCCTCCCATTTGTCCGCAAAAGCGATCTCTGGCCCATATCCTGCAGTCTGACTCTGGCGCTGAAGGGTCAGACTTGGAGGAGGGTGAGGTAGACTTGGAGGGGGTATGCGGCTCTGTCACAGGGAATAGAGGCTCTTATAGAAGCTATCAGAGATGTTCTGCATATTCCTGATAAGGTGTCAGAGGAGTGTGAGGAATCTTATTTTAATATAAAAAAGAAGTCCTCAGTCACTTTTCTTGTGTCAAAGGAATTGAATACCCTGTTTGAAGAACCGTAGATTAATCCTGATAAGAAATTTCAGATACCTAAAAGGTTGCTTTCATCTTTTCCCTTTCCTCTGGAGGATAGGAAAAAAATGGGGAAATCCACCGATAGTTGACGCATCAGTCTCCAGGCTGTCACGAAAAATTGTATTTCCTGTTCCTGGTGCTGCCTCCCTAAAAGACACGGCTGATCGTAAAATTGAGACTACACTCAAATCATTGTACACAGCTGCTGAGGTAGCTCAGATACCCTCTATTGCATGTGCGTGGATCACAAAAGCCATTGCAAAATGGTCAGGTAACCTAATTGAGGGGTTAGATTCGTTGTCTAGGGGGGATGTTGTTTTACTCCTGCAGCATACACAGGACTCTGCGAACTTTATGGTGGAAGCCATAAAAGAGATAGGCTTGTTTAACGCATGCACCACTGCTATTGTAGTGTCGGCACGCAGGGCTTGTGGCTACGCCAGTGGACTGCTGACGCGGACTCCAGGAAAGGGTTTGGAAGGCCTTCCATTCACAGGAGAGGCCTTATTTGGAGATGAACTAGACAAGTGGATCTCCACAGCTACTGTGGGTAAGTCTACGTATTTTGCTTCCGCAGCCCCCCCCAACCAAGAAGACTTATTCAGCTTCTAAGTTACAGTCCTTTTGGATGGCCAAGTTCAAGGGCAAATCCAGAGGTGCTTCTACGTCCTCCAGCGGCGCAAGAGGTAAAGCACGCAAGCCAGCAACTGCAGGTGCTCAGGAACAGAGCTCAGGTTCTGCTTCCTCAAAGTCTTCAGCATGACGGTGGACCGTAATGCCTGGAAGGCTGTCAGGTGGGAGCCCGACTACAATTCTTCAGTCAGATCTGGTCCCAGGGTCATAGATCTTATTTCCCAGGGCTACAGACTGGAGTTCCAAAAGCTCCCACCTCACAGATTCTTCAAATCAGGCTTGCCAGTTTCACAAGAGGCAAGTATAACTTTACAGTATGCCATCCAAAAACTGGTACAGACTCGGGTCATTGTTCCAGTTCCACCTCATCTGCTCAACAACGGGTACTATTCCAACTTGTTCATAGTACCGAAACCAGATGGTTCGGTAAGACCAATTCTGAACCTCAAATTTTTGAACCCGTACTTACGAGTGTTCAAATTCAAGATGGAGTCTCTGAAAGCGGTAATCTCAGGTCTGGAGGAGGGGAATTCCTAGTGTCTCTGGATATCAAGGATGCGTACCTCCACATTCCGAACTGGCCGCCTCATCAGGCTTATCTACGGTTTGCTCTGCAGGACTGTCACTACCAGTTCCAGGCCCAGCCCTTTCTCTCCACGGCACTGTGGGTGATGGCCGAGATGATGTTTCTACTTCACAAACAGGGAGTGAACATAATTCCGTTCCTGGACGATCTCCTGATAAAAGCACCGTCCAGGAAAAGGTTGCTGGACAGCATTGGTCTCTCAACCAAACTCCTCCAGGATCACAGGTGGATTCTGAACCTTCCGAAATCTCACCTAGAGCCAACAAGGAGGCTCCCATTCCTGGTAATGATACTGGACACGGAGTTGCAGAAAGTGTTCCTTCCATTGAAAAAGGCATTGGTGATGGTCGATAGTTCGGGACGTCCTGAAGCCAACCCGGGTGTCGGTGCATCTGTGCTTTCACCTTCTGGGGAAAATGGTGGCCTCTTACGAGGCTCTTCAATACTGAAGGTTTCACGCAAAACCCTTCCAGCTCAATCTGATGGACAAATGGTCCGGCTCGCACCTGCGCCAGAGGATACGTCTGTCGCCAAAAGCCAGGATCTCCCTTCTGTGGTGGCTACAGACTTCTCACCTCGTCGAAGTTTCGGAATTCAGAGCTGAATTCTGTTAACCACAGACGCAAGCCTCAGAGGTTGGGGAGCAGTTTCAAGGAAGATGGTCAAGTCAGGAAGTCGTCCTTCAATCAACATTCTGGAACTCAGGGCCATATACTGCACCCTTCTGCAGGCCTCACATCTTCTTCAAGATCGGGCCATTCAGGTCTAGTCGGACAGTGTGACGGCAGTGACGTACAAAAACTGACAGGGCGGAACGATGAGCAGAGCAGCAATGTCAGAGGTGTCGAATTCTCAATTCTCCTCTGGGCAGAAAGAAACGCTGTGGCTTTGTCAGCGGTCTTCATTCCAGGAGTAGACTACTTCGAAGCAGACTTCCTCAGCAGACACGACCTGCACCTGGGGGAATGGGGCCTTCACCAGGAAGTGTTCAGGTGCTTGACAAGTCAATCTGGATATCCACAGATCGATATTATGGCCTCTCAACTCAACAAGAAGCTCAAGCAGTATTGTTCCAGGTCAAGAGACCCACACGCGGTGGCAGTAGATGCCCTGACGACTCCATGGGTCTATCAGATGGTGTATATGTTTCCTCCACTTCTGCTGATCTCAAGATTTCTAAAGAGAATAAAAAGGGAAAAGGTTCAAGCAATACTCATCGCTCCGGACTGGCCAAGAAGGGCCTGGCGCGTGGACCTTATGGAGATGCTCCTCGAAGATCGGTGGCCTCTACCTCTTCACGAGGATCTTCTGCAACAGGGCCTGTTCGTCTATCAGGACTTACCGCGGCTACGATTGACGGCATTGAAGTTGAACGGCTGACTCTAGCCAGGAGAGGGATCCCTAACAAGGTTATCCCGACTATGATCCAAGCCAGGAAGGGGGTAACGTCCAACCATTACCACCATATTTGGAAGAAATACGTCTCTGGGTGTGAGAGCAGAAATTATTCTGCGGTGGAATTTCATTTGGGACGTTTCCTGCTTTTGAGATGTGGGCCTGCGTCTGGGCTCCTTAAAAGTCCAGATTTCGGCCTTGTCCATTTTCTTTCAGAAACAATTGGCTTCTCTCCCTGAAGTCCAGACATTCTTGAAAGGTGTTCTGCACATCCAACCTCCCTTTGTGCCTCCCACGGCACCTTGGGATCTCAACGTGGTGCTGCAGTTCCTCCACTCGGACTGGTTTGAACCGTTACAGGAGGTGAACGTAAAATATCTTAAATGGAAGACCGTCACACTGTTGGACTTGGCTTCAGCAAGACGTGTGTCAGAGTTGGGGGCTTTGTCTCATAAAAGTCCCTATTTAATTTTCCATGAGGACAGAACTGAACTCAGAACTCGTCAGCAATTTCTTCCTAAAGTGGTGTCTGCGTTTCACATCAACCAACTTATTGTAGTTCCGGCTGTCACCGACACTTCTGCTACTTCAAAGTCTTTGGATGTTGTGAGGGCTTTGAAGGTGTATGTGAAGAGAACAGCTCGTCACAAAAAAACGGACTCGCTGTTTGTTCTTTATGATCCCAATAAGATTGGGTGTCCTGCTTCAAAGCAGACAATTGCACGCTGGATCAGACTTGCTATCCAGCATGCTTATTCCACGGCAAGTTTACCATGTCCAAAATCTGTACAGGGCGGCCCACTCTACAATGTCGGTGGGTTCTTCCTTGGCAGCTGCCCGGGGTGTCTCGGCTTTACAGCTCTTCTGAGCAGCTACTTGGTCAGGTTCAAACACGTTTGCTAAGTTCTACAAGTTCGATACTTCGGCCTCTGAGGACCTCTAGTTTGGTCAATCAGTTCTGCAGGAACCTCAGCACTCTCCCACCCAGTTTGGGAGCTTTGGTATATCCCCATGGTACTAAATGGACCCCAGTACCCTCTAGGACGTAAGAGAAAATAGGATTTTAATTACCTACCGGTAAATCCTTTTCTCGTAGTCTGTAGAGGATGCAGGGCGCCCACCCAGCAGGGCCAGATTAAGGCGTGTGAGGGCAACTGAGTTTTGGGGACCCCCCCCCCCCCCCCCCCCCACCACGCACCAATAATATTATGTTTGGGGAGAAAAAGCAGCCAGTGACTTTTCCCCCATCTGATAAATTAAATGAATTGTGTGAGGAAGCGTGGAGTTCCCCCGATAAGAAACTAGTGATTTCTAAGAGGTTACTGATGGCGTACCCTTTCCCGCCAACGGATAGGTTACGTTGGGAAACATCCCCTAGGGTGGACAAGGCGCTCACACGCTTATCAAAAAAGGTGGCACTGCCGTCTCAGGATACGGCCGCCTTAAAGGAGCCTGCGGATAGAAAGCAGGAAGCTATCCTGAAGTCTGTGTATACACACTCAGGTACTATACTGAGACCTGCTATTGCTTCAGCATGGATGTGTAGTGCTGCAGCCGCATGGTCTGCTACCCTGTCAGACAACATTGATTCCCTCGACGGGGATACTATTTTGCTAACCATAGAACATATAAAAGACGTCGTCTTATATATGCGGGATGCACAGAGGGACATTTGCCTGCTGGCATCTAGAATTAATGCAATGTCCATTTCTGCCAGGAGAGTATTATGGACTCGGCAGTGGACAGGTGATGCTGATTCTAAAAGACACATGGAGGTTTTGCCTTATAAGGGTGAGGAATTGTTTGGGGACGGTCTCTCGGACCTCGTATCCACGGCAACAGGCGGGAAGTCTACTTTTTTACCTCAGGTTCCCTCACAGCCTAAGAAAGCACAGTATTATCATGTACAGTCCTTTCGGCCTCAGATAGGCAAGCGGATCAGAGGCGCATCCTTTCTGCCCAGAGGCAGGGGTAGAGGAAAGAAGCTGCACCAGGCAGCCAGTTCCCAGGAACAAAAATCCTCCCCCGCTTCCTCTAAGTCCACCGCATGACGCTGGGGCTCCACAGGCGAGCCGGGTGCGGTGGGGGCGCGTCTCCGAAACTTCAGCAACCAGTGGGTTCGCTCACAAGTGGATCTCTGGGCTGTACAAATTGTATCTCAGGGATACAAGCTGGAGTTCGAGGCGACCCCCCCTCGCCGTTACCTCAAATCAGCCTTGCCAGCTGCTCCCAGGGAAAGGGAGGTAGTACTGGCGGCAATTCACAAGCTGTACCTCCAGCAGGTGATAATCAAGGTTCCCCTCCTTCAACAGGGACGGGGTTACTATTCCACAATGTTTGTGGTACCGAAACCAGACGGTTCGGTGAGACCCATTCTGAATTTAAAATCCTTGAACACTTATATAAGGAAGTTCAAGTTCAAAATGGAATCGCTCAGGGCGGTTATTGCAAGCCTGGAAGAGGGGGATTTTATGGTGTCGCTGGACATCAAGGATGCTTACTTGCATGTCCCCGTTTACCCACCTCACCAGGAGTACCTCAGGTTTGTGGTACAGGATTGTCATTACCAATTCCAGACGTTGCCGTTTGGTCTGTCCACGGCACAGAGAGTATTTACCAAGGTAATGGCCGAAATGATGATACTCCTTCGGAAGAAGTGAGTTATAATTATCCCGTACTTGGATGATCTCCTTATAAAGGCGAGGTCCAGAGAGCAGTTGTTAGTCAGCGTAGCACTTTCTCGGGAAGTGTTGCTACAGCACGGCTGGATTCTGAATATCCCAAAGTCGCAGTTGATTCCTGCGACGCGTCTGCTCTTCCTGGGCATGATTCTGGACACAGAACAGAAGAAGGTGTTTCTCCCGGTGGAGAAGGCCCAGGAATTGTCATCTCTGGTCAGGGACCTCCTGAAACCAAAACAGGTGTCTGTGCATCACTGCACGCAAGTCCTGGGAAAGATGGTGGCTTCTTACGAAGCAATTCCCTTCGGCAGGTTCCATGCAAGGATCTTTCAGTGGGATCTGTTAGACAAATGGTCCGGATCGCATCTTCAGATGCATCGGTTGATCACCCTGTCCCCAAGGGCCAGGATGTCTCTGCTGTGGTGGCTGCAGAGTGCTCATCTTCTCGAGGGCCGCAGATTCGGCATACAGGACTGGGTCCTGGTGACCACGGACGCAAGCCTCCGAGGATGGGGGGCAGTCACTCAGGGAAGGAACTTCCAGGGACTGTGGTCAAGTCAGGAGACTTCACTACACATAAATATACTGGAACTAAGGGCCATTTACAACGCCCTGAGTCAAGCAGAGCCCCTGCTTCAGAACCAACCAGTGCTGATTCAATCAGACAACATCACGGCGGTCGCCCATGTAAACCGACAGGGCGGCACAAGAAGCAGGATGGCGATGGCAGAAGCCACAAGGATTCTCCGATGGGCGGAAAATCACGTGATAGCACTGTCAGCAGTGTTCATTCCGGGAGTGGACAACTGGGAAGCAGACTTCCTCAGCAGGCACGACCTACACCCGGGAGAGTGGGGACTTCATCCAGAAATCTTCACGCAGATTGTAAACCGTTGGGAACGGCCACAGGTGGACATGATGGCGTCCCGCCTCAACAAAAAGCTAAAAAAATATTGCGCCAGGTCAAGGGACCCTCAGGCGATAGCTGTGGACGCACTAGTGACACCGTGGGTGTACCAGTCGGTTTATGTGTTCCCTCCTCTTCCTCTCATACCCAAGGTACTGAGGATAGTAAGAAAGAGAGGAGTAAGAACTATACTCATCGTTCCGGATTGGCCAAGAAGAACTTGGTACCCAGAACTACAAGAAATGATCTCAGAGGAACCATGGCCTCTGCCTCTCAGACAGGACCTGTTACAGCAGGGGCCCTGCCTGTTCCAAGACTTACCGCGGCTGCGTTTGACGGCATGGCGGTTGAACGCCGGATCCTAACGTTAAAGGGCATTCCAGATGAAGTGATTCCTACGCTGATAAAGGCTAGGAAAGACGTGACAGCACAACATTATCACCGTATATGGCGAAAATATGTTGCTTGGTGTGATGCCAGGAAGGCCCCTACAGAGGAATTCCAGCTGGGTCGATTCCTGCACTTCCTACAGTCAGGAGTGACTATTGGGCCTAAAATTAGGATCCATAAAGGTCCAGATTTCGGCCCTATCTATTTTCTTTCAAAAAGAACTGGCTTCACTGCCTGAAGTTCAGACGTTTGTTAAGGGAGTGCTGCATATTCAGCCCCCTTTTGTGCCTCCAGTGGCACCTTGGGATCTTAACGTTGTGTTGGGTTTCCTGAAATCCCACTGGTTTGAGCCACTTAAGACCATGGAGCTAAAATATCTCACGTGGAAAGTGGTCATGCTATTGGCCTTAGCTTCGGCTAGGCGTGTGTCAGAATTGGCGGCTTTGTCTTGTAAAAGCCCTTATCTGATCTTCCATATGGACAGGGCAGAATTGAGGACTCGTCCCCAATTTCTCCCTAAGGTGGTATCAGCGTTTCATTTGAACCAACCTATTGTGGTGCCTGCGGCTACTCGGGACTTGGAGGACTCCAAGTTACTAGATGTAGTCAGGGCTTTGAAAATCTATGTAGCCAGGACGGCTGGAGTCAGGAAAACTGACTCGCTGTTTATCCTGCATGCACCCAACAAGCTGGGTGCTCCTGCTTCAAAGCAAACTATTGCGCGCTGGATCTGTAACACGATTCAGCAAGCTCATTCTGCGTCAGGATTGCCGCATCCTAAATCAGTGAAAGCCCATTCCACAAGGAAGGTGGGCTCTTCTTGGGCGGCTGCCCGAGGGGTCTCGGCTTTACAGCTTTGCCGAGCTGCTACTTGGTCGGGTTCAAACACATTTGCTAAGTTCTACAAGTTTGATACCCTGGCTGAGGAGGACCTTGCCTTTGCTCATTCGGTGCTGCAGAGTCATCCGCACTCTCCCGCCCATTTGGGAGCTTTGGTATAATCCCCATGGTCCTTACGGAGTTCCCAGCATCCACTAGGACGTCAGAGAAAATAAGAATTTACTCACCGGTAATTCTATTTCTCGTAGTCCGTAGTGGATGCTGGGCGCCCGTCCCAAGTGCGGACTCTCTGCAATACATGTATATAGTTATTGCTTAACTAAAGGGTTATTGTTATGAGCCATCTGTTACTGAGGCTCAGTTGTTGTTCATACTGTTAACTGGGTATGGTTATCACGAGTTGTACGGTGTGATTGGTGTGGCTGGTATGAGTCTTACCCTGGATTCCAAATCCTTTCCTTGTTGTGTCAGCTCTTCCGGGCACAGTTTCCTTAACTGAGGTCTGGAGGAGGGGCATAGAGGGAGGAGCCAGTGCACACCAGATAGTACCTAATCTTTCTTTTAGAGTGCCCAGTCTCCTGCGGAGCCCGTCTATTCCCCATGGTCCTTACGGAGTTCCCAGCATCCACTACGGACTACGAGAAATAGAATTACCGGTGAGTAAATTCTTATTTCTCTGACGTCCTAGTGGATGCTGGGGACTCCGTAAGGACCATGGGGTATAGACGGCTCCGCAGGAGACTGGGCACATCTAAAGAAAGATTTAGGTCTATCTGGTGTGCACTGGCTCCTCCCCCTATGACCCTCCTCCAAGCCTCAGTTAGATTTCTGTGCCCGGCCGAGCTGGATGCACACTAGGGGCTCTCCTGAGCTCCTAGAAAGAAAGTATAGTTTAGGTTTTTTATTTTACAGTGAGACCTGCTGGCAACAGGCTCACTGCAGCGAGGGACTAAGGGGAGAAGAAGCGAACCTACCTAAGTGGTGGTAGCTTGGGCTTCTTAGGCTACTGGACACCATTAGCTCCAGAGGGATCGCACACAGGACCCGACCTCGTCGTCCGTTCCCGGTGCCGCGCCGCCGTCCCCCTTACAGAGCCAGAAGCAAGAAGGTCCGGAAAATCGGCGGTTGAAGACTTCTGTCTTCTCCAAGGTAGCGCACAGCACTGCAGCTGTGCGCCATTGCTCCTCATGCACACCACACACTTTGGTCACTGATGGGTGCAGGGCGCTGGGGGGGGGGCGCCCTGAGCAGCAATATTAACACCTTGGCTGGCAAAACTGACACCATATATAGCCCCAGAGGCTATATAGGTGTAAATTACCCCTGCCAGAATAACACAAAAAGCGGGAGAAAGCCCGCCGAAAAAGGGGCGGAGCCATCTCCCTCAGCACACTGGCGCCATTTTCCCTCACAGCTCCGCTGGAAGGATCGCTCCCTGGCTCTCCCCTGCAGTCCTGCACTACAGAAAGGGTAAAAAAGAGAGGGGGGGCACAAATTTAGGCGCAGTATAATATATATATGCAGCTATAAGGGAAAACACTCTTTATAGGTGATATCCCTGTGGTATATAGCGCTCTGGTGTGTGCTGGCATACTCTCCCTCTGTCTCCCCAAAGGGCTTTGTGGGGTCCTGTCCTCTGTCAGAGCATTCCCTGTGTGTGTGCTGTGTCGGTACCGCTGTGTCGACATGTATGATGAGGAAAATTATGTGGAGGCAGAGCAAATGCCTGTAAATGTGTTGTCACCCCCTGAGGGGTCGACACCTGTGTGGATGGACTTATGGAAGGAATTACGTGACAGTGTCAGCTCCTTACATAAAAGATTTGACGACATAGGACAGCCGGCTACTCAGCTTGTGACTGTTCCAGCGTCTCAAATGTCATCAGGGGCTTTAAAACGCCCGCTACCTCAGATGGCAGACACAGATGTCGACACGGATACCGACTCCAGTGTCGACGACGATGAGACTAGTGTACCCTCCAATAGGTCCACCCGTTACATGATTGAGGCAATGAAAAATGTATTACACATTTCTGACAGTACCCCAGGTACCACAAAAAAGGGTATTATGTTCGGTGAGAAAAAACTACCAGTAGTTTTTCCTGCATCTGAGGAATTAAATGAGATGTGTGAGGAAGCCTGGACTTCCCCCGATAAGAAATTGAAAATTTCTAAACGGTTATTGGCAGCGTACCCTTTCCCGCCAGAGGATAGGTCACATTGGGAAACGTCCCCTAGGGTAGATAAAGCGCTTACACGTTTATCAAAACAGGTGGCACTACCGTCTCCGGATACGGCCGCCCTAAAGGATCCTGCTGATAGAAAGCAGGAGGCTACCCTAAAAGCTATATATACACAAACGGGCATTATATTGCGACCAGCGATTGCATCAGCATGGATGTGCAGTGCTGCTGCTGCGTGGTCAGATTCCCTGTCGGATAATATCGATACCCTGGATAGGGCAGAGCCGGTCCTAGGCATAGGCAAACTAGGCAAATGCCTAGGGCATTTGGCATGCCTAGGGGCACCAGCAGCTTCTGCTGATTAAAATGATATACGGCATGCTTATATTCTGTTTGTGACTGCGGCTGTATCTGCATATGAAATGCTAAGTTACAGTGTATTCCTGGAAATCACTGTAATGTAGCATTTCATATGCAGATACAGCCACAGTCGCACACAGATTATAGGCATGCCGCATATCATTTTAATCAGTGGAAGCTGCTTGTGCATCCTAGCCACATAGTAATGCAAATAAGTCACGTTTTCGTCAAAAAAAGGTGCCCAACGTTAGCAAAGCTGCCAGCTGACTCACGCCAGGCATCTCCTGCTGCATGGCATATTGAGGCAAGATGTATGAGGATACATCTGTATCCAAGCAGAGGCAGAGATCACAGTGTTAGCGGCCAAGTGAGTGCTGTGTGCGGGTGGGTTGGTTGTGCAGTAGTGTTTGGCATATGTGTAAGGAACATTATATGTGTCATGTGTATAAATGCATTAATAATGTGCAGCATATATGTAGGGGCACTATGTGTGTAATTATGTGTATAAGTGCATTAATATTTAGCAGCATATGTGAAAGGTACATTATGTGTGTCAATATGTGTATAAGTACATTAATAATGTGCAGCATATGTGTAAGGGACATTGGGGGTAATTCCAAGTTGATCGCAGCAGGAAATTTTTTAGCAGTTGGGCAAAACCATGTGCACTGCAGGGGGGGCAGATATAACATTTGCAGAGAGAGTTAGTTTTGGGTGGGTTATTTTGTTTCTGTGCAGGGTAAATACTGGCTGCTTTATTTTTACACTGCAAATTAGATTGCAGATTGAACACACCACATCCAAATCTAACTCTCTCTGCACATGTTAAATCTGCCTCCCCTGCAGTGCACATGGTTTTGCCCAACTGCTAACAAAATTCCTGCTGCGATCAACTTGGAATTATCCCCATTATGTGTATAAGAGCATTAAAAGGTTGGCATAATGTCTAAGGCGTATTATGGGGGTCATTCCGAGTTGTTCGCTCGGTAAAAATCTTTGCATCGCAGCGATTTTCCGCTTAATGCGCATGCGCAATGTCCGCACTGCGACTGCGCCAAGTAAATTTGCTATGCACTTAGGAATTTTACTCACGGCATTTTCATCGTTCTGGCGATCGTAATGTGATTGACAGGAAATGGGTGTTACTGGGCGGAAACAGGCCGTTTTATGGGCGTGTGGGGAAAAACGCTACCGTTTCCGGAAAAAACGCAGGAGTGGCTGGAGAAACGGGGGAGTGTCTGGGCGAACGCTGGGTGTGTTTATGACGTCAAACCAGGAACGACAAGCAATGAAATGATCGCAGATGCCGAGTAAGTCTGAAGCTACTCAGAAACTGCTACGAGGTGTGTAATCGCAATATTGCGAATACATCGTTCGCAATTTTAAGATGCTAAGATTCACTCCCAGTAGGCGGCGGCTTAGCATGAGCAAATCTGCTAAAATTCACCCCCTATGTTCGTAAGGACATTAATAATGTGTGTCATACATATGTGTAAGGGGCATTACTGTGTGGTATTATGTGTATAAATGCATTACTAATGTGTGGCATTATGTGTATAAGGTGCTCTATTGTGTGGCGTAACGTATAGAAAGGGCACTACTGTGTGGTGTAATGTGAATAAGGAGCAATTCAGTGTGATGTAATGTGAATAAGGGGCTCTACTGTGAGGAGTAACATATATAAGGTAAAGTGGTACTACTGTGTGATGTTACGTGAATAAGGGACACTATCGCATGATAAAATGTGAATAAAGTTGCACTGCTGTGTGGTGTAATTTGAATTGGGGGTACTATTTTGTGGCCATGCCCCTTCCCACTTTCCCAGCATGAGCACGCACATTTTGAGCTGTGCGACAAATGTGCGCACTGTTCCTATTTCAAATATAGAGGGTAGGAGCACCAAAATGAGGACTTCTATGGGTGAGGGGTGATGGTGTTGCGAAAGAGGTACAGGGTCAGAGGCAGATCTAGTGCCAGTGCTAGGGGGCACCAGCTAAAATCTTGCCTAGGGCATCACATTGGTTAGGGCCGGCTCTGGGATAGGGACACTATTTTGCTGACAGTAGAGCATATAAAGGACGCTGTCTTATACATGCGTGATGCACAGAGGGATATTTGCCGGCTGGCATCAAAAATAAGCGCAATGTCCATTGCCGCCAGAAGGGGGTTATGGACTCGGCAGTGGTCAGGTGATGCCGATTCGAAAAGGCACATGGAAGTTTTGCCTTATAAGGGGGTGGAACTGTTTGGGGATGGTCTTTCAGACCTCGTTTCCACAGCTACGGCTGGGAAATCGACATTTTTGCCACAGGCTACCCCACAGCAAAAGAAGGCACCGTATTATCAAGTACAGTCCTTTCGGCCCCATAAACACAAGAGGGCTCGAGGCGCATCCTTTCTGCCGAGAGGCAAAGGTAGAGAGAAAAAGCTGCAGCATACAGCCAGTTCCCAAGAGCAAAAGTCCTCCCCCGCGTCCGGTAAGTCCACAGCATGACGCTGGGGCTTCACAGGCGGATCCGGGTATGGTGGGGGCCCGTCTCAGAAATTTCAGCACACAGTGGGCTCTCTCACAGGTGGATCCCTGGGCCCTTCAAGTAGTATCTCAGGGGTACAGGCTGGAATTCGAGACGTCCCCCCCCACCCCCCCCGCGCCGTTTTCTAAAATCTGCCTTACCAGCAACTCCCTCTGCCAGGGAGGCAGTGTTGGTGGCTATCTAAAAACTGTAATCACAGCAAGTGATTGTCAAGGTACCCCTCCTTCAGCAAGGGAAGGGTTACTATTCCACAATGTTTGTGGTACCGAAACCGGACGGTTCGGTGAGACCCATCTTAAATTTAAAATCCTTGAACACTTATATCAAAAGGTTCAAGTTCAAGATGGAATCGCTCAGGGCGGTTATTGCGAGCCTAGACGAGGGGGATTACATGGTCTCCCTGGACATCAAGGATGCGTATCTGCATGTCCCCATTTACCCTCCTCACCAGGATTACCTCAGATTTGTGGTACAGGACTGTCACTATCAGTTCCAGACGCTGCCGTTTGGGTTATCCACGGCACCGAGGGTCTTTACCAAGGTAATGGCCGAAATGATGATACTCCTTCGCAAGAAGGGAGTTTTAATTATCCCGTACTTGGACGATCTCCTGATAAAGGCGAGGTCCAAGGAACAGTTGGTAGTGGGGGTAGCACTTTCTCGGGAAGTGCTACAACAGCACGGCTGGATTCTCAATATTCCAAAGTCACAGCTGGTCCCGACGACACGTCTTCTGTTCCTGGGAATGATTCTGGACACAGACCAGAAAAAAGTGTTTCTTCCAGTGGAAAAAGCCGAGGAGTTGTCATCTCTAGTCAGAGACCTCCTAAAACCGGGACAGGTGTCGGTACATCAATGCACACGAGTCCTGGGAAAAATGGTAGCTTCATACCAAGTGATTCCATTCGGAAGGTTCCACGCAAGGACTTTCCAGTGGGACCTGTTGGACAAATGGTCCGGGTCCCATCTCCAGATGCAACAGCGGATAACCCTGTCGGCAAGGACCAGGGTGTCGCTGCTGTGGTGGCTGCAGAGGGCTCATCTACTAGAGGGCCGCAGATTCGGAATACAGGACTGGGTCCTGGTGACCACGGATGCCAGCCTTCGGGGCTGGGGCGCAGTCACACAGGGAAGAAATTTCCAAGGACTGTGGTCAAATCAGGAGATTTCGCTTCACATAAATATTCTAGAGCTAAGGGCCATTTACAATGCCCTAAGCCAAGCAAGGCCCCTGCTTCAGAACCAGCCGGTACTGATCCAATCAGACAACATCACGGCGGTCGCCCATGTAAACAGACAGGGCGGCACAAGAAGCAGGAGGGCAATGGCAGAAGCCACAAGGATTCTCCGATGGGCGGAAAATCATGTGTTAGCACTGACAGCAGTGTTCATTCCAGGAGTGGACAACTGGGAAGCAGACTTCCTCAGCAGGCACGACCTCCACCCGGGAGAATGGGGACTTCATCCAGAAGTCTTCCAAATGCTGGTAAACCGGTGGGAAAGACCACAGGTGGACATGATGGCGTCCCGCCTCAAAAAAAAGCTAAAAAGATATTGCGCCAGGTCAAGGGACCCTCAGGCGATCGCTGTGGACGCTCTAGTAACACCGTGGGTGTACCAGTCGGTTTATGTGTTTCCTCCTCTGCCTCTCATTCCCAAGGTACTGAGAATAATACGAAGGCGAGGAGTGAAAACTATACTATACTCGTGGTTCCGGATTGGCCAAGAAGAGCTTGGTACCCGGAACTTCAAGAGATGCTTTCAGAGGACCTTTGGCCTCTGCCGCTCAGACAGGACCTGCTGCAGCAGGGGCCCTGTCTGTTCCAAGACTTACAGCGGCTACGTTTGACGGCATGGCGGTTGAACACCGGATCCTGAAGGAAAAGGGCATTCCGGAGGAAGTCATCCCTACCCTGATCAAAGCCAGGAAGGATGTCACCGCAAAACATTATCACCGCATTTGGCGGAAATATGTTGCTTGGTGTGAGGCCAGGAAGGCCCCAACGGAGGAATTTCAACTGGGTCGATTCCTGCATTTCCTGCAAGCAGGGGTGACGTTGGGCCTCAAATTGGGGTCCATTAAGGTCCAGATTTCGGCCCTGTCGATTTTCTTCCAGAAAGAACTGGCTTCACTGCCTGAAGTTCAGACTTTTGTCAAAGGAGTTCTGCGTATTCAGCCTCCTTTTGTGCCCCCAGTGGCACCTTGGGATCTCAATGTGGTTTTGGAGTTCCTGAAATCACATTGGTTTGAACCACTTAAGACTGTGGATTTGAAATATCTCACGTGGAAAGTGGTCATGCTGTTGGCTCTGGCTTCGGCCAGGCGTGTGTCAGAATTGGCGGCTTTGTCCTATAAAAGCCCTTATCTGATTTTCCATATGGATAGGGCAGAGTTGAGGACTCGTTCTCAGTTTCTCCCGAAGGTGGTATCAGCGTTTCACTTAAACCAGCCTATTGTGGTGCCGGCGGCTACTAGGAACTTGGAGGATTCCAAGTTACTGGACGTAGTCAGGGCCCTGAAAATTTATGTTTCCAGGACGGCTGGAGTCAGGAAAACTGACTCGCTGTTTATCCTGTATGCACCCAACAAACTGGGTGCTCCTGCTTCTAAGCAGACTATCGCGCGCTGGATTTGTAGCACTAATCAGCTGGCGCATTCTGCGGTGGGACTACCGCAGCCTAAATCTGTAAAAGCCCATTCCACAAGGAAGGTGGGCTCATCTTGGGCGGCTGCCCGAGGGGTCTCGGCTTTACAACTTTGCCGAGCTGCTACTTGGTCAGGGGCAAACACGTTTGCAAAATTCTACAAATTTGATACCCTGGCTGAGGAGGACCTGGAGTTCTCTCATTCGGTGTTGCAGAGTCGTCCGCACTCTCCCGCCCGTTTGGGAGCTTTGGTATAATCCCCATGGTCCTTACGGAGTCCCCAGCATCCACTAGGACGTCAGAGAAAATAAGAATTTACTCACCGGTAATTCTATTTCTCGTAGTCCGTAGTGGATGCTGGGCGCCCATCCCAAGTGCGGATTGTCTGCAATACTTGTAAATAGTTATTGTTACACAAATCGGGTTGTTATTGCGAGCCATCTGTTCAGAGGCTCCGTTGTTATCATACTGTTAACCGGGGTTCCTATCACGAGTTATACGGTGTGATTGGTGTGGCTGGTATGAGTCTTACCCGGGATTCAAAATCTTTCCTTATTGTGTCAGCTCTTCCGGGCACAGTGTCCTAACTGAGGCTTGGAGGAGGGTCATAGGGGGAGGAGCCAGTGCACACCAGATAGACCTAAATCTTTCTTTAGATGTGCCCAGTCTCCTGCGGAGCCGTCTATTCCCCATGGTCCTTACGGAGTCCCCAGCATCCACTACGGACTACGAGAAATAGAATTACCGGTGAGTAAATTCTTATTTTTTTACTGACAAAAAATAAAAAATCTCTGGAAATAGATGACCCCTAGTTACAAATGTTCAGAAGGTAACTTTAAGTCTTGTTTTGGAGACTATGGTGATCTGTAGATCTCTCCTTGTCCAGAGATTCCTCTGAACGAGGCAATGTACTGAAGTCCTTGTAAACTCATAATATGCAAACTATTAGAATAAATATAAGGAGCACCTAATACACATATGGACGTAATGTGATTTGCCTGTTATATGTTTAAGAGGAGAATTCAATTGTTTTCGCTACCTGATCTCCTGTCTAAAGTGACGGGAGATGGCAGGGGCGATATTCAATCGATGCTGTTTATCGCACCCATTAGTGTCGGGTTTAGCTGCATAAAGCAGTTAAACCCGACTAAAATAATGGGTGCGATCATGAAAAGTGTCGATTGGTTGCTCAAATGGGTCACTTTTTCGAATATTTCAGATTGCCAGCACGGGGGCGAGCTCAGGTGTGTCTCCCTGCAGCCCAGCACGCCCAAATGGAACAACAATTTCATTGCTCCATTGAGTGCCTTCTAGGGGCGGCCACGTGGAGAAACAATTGAATTCCCCCCTGTATGTTTAGAACCTTACACTAAACAATTGCCATTGTTCCTGATTCAGAGATGTACGCAGTAGCACAGCTGTTCCTTCTTTGTACACAGCGGCTGTGCTAAAATATGCTAATGCAGCAGGAGGCATGCAGTGTAAACAGACGCTTCCTGCCAGCTTCTCTGATACGCCATTGAGTCCGAAGACGTAACATCGGATTATCTGCGTGAACAACAGCCATCTGAGTCAGGGCCGTCTTAACAGCATTGTAGACCCTGGGAAAAGCAATGCACTGGGGTCACTAACCACCCATTAATGGGAACCAATAAAATAAAAATAAAAAGCATAATATGCCCCTCATGCGGTCTTGTGTTGTCTCTCCACATGCTTCCATACAGTGCATGGCTGTCAGTACTCTGATAACTTTAGCCATCCACCAATCAACATGCTGACAGCCAATCACTGCGTGGCAGGCAGGTAGGGATGATGCCTGGCCACTCTGATTGTGTGACTACCATCCACCCCTGCTCGAAGGCCCCTGGCATTGTGGTGCCCTGGGCACCTGCCCAGTGTGCCTATGCATTAAGATGGCCCTGATCTGAGTAACCCTCAGGTTACCTAGGATGGCCAGTGTTTTCACGCTGACAGGGCCAGTGAAGAATGCAGCCACTGGCCTAGGCACACCCAGAAAAAGTGAGTGATACGCCCACCACCCAACCCCAAATGGTTGCAGCATGTCAATTATGCTGTGACTTAGGGGGCACTGCAATAATCGTTGCAAACAGAGATCTACACATGTGCAGTACAGATCCTACATTTACGCAGATCTCAAAACTTCAAAGATGTGCGCATTTGCAGTAGACTACTGTGCCGTGAAGAGGAGGGGGCCCATCCGGAGTCTGCACACAGGACCCCTCCTTGTTAAAACGCACATGCCTCTCCCAAACCTATTGTTGTACCCCAAGCCCTGCAGCTGAGGGGACCCTGAAGACCATTGCCCACTAACAGGCCTTTTTGGTCCCAAATATAGAAAAAATGGGGTAACCCCTTCTCTGCGCCTCCTAATGAAATTAATACCATATGTTTCTACTTAATTTATGGATGGGCGGAGCTCTCTCAATCTGCTAACTTCTTCTTAATTAATGAGAGATGTGTCCAGATCATACTTGCCTACTCTCCCGAAATGGCCGGGAGTCTCCCGGTTTTTAACTTACCCCCTTGCCCGGCCGCCCACTTTGAGAGTAAAGTGGGCGGTCTGGACTGTAGATGACGCGATTCTTGTTGAATCGCGTCATCATAGTCACGCCCCCTGCTATAAAATGCCGGTTATAGCGGCATTACCGAGCGGGGGGCGTGGCTCAATGGTGTAACCCCGCCCTCGTTCCGCCTCTGTCCCTCCTCCACCCACCCCGTTCCGCCTCCTCCCCGCCTCGTTCCGCCTCCTCCCCGCCCACTCCTCTCGTCATTTTCCTGCCCAGCCTCTCCATTGAGCCGTCCTGGCAGCTCTCTCCCGGAGAGAGCTGCCAAAAAGTAGGCTAGTATGGTCCAGATAGATAAACATGTAAAAATAGAAAAGAGCAATCTAGTGTAGCATATTTTGCAAGCGATATCAGTCATATAACTTTATCAACTTGTGATTCACTCATAACAGATAAGCATATATTTCTTAAAAACAGGTTTTTTAATAATAAAAATTCGTCATAAAATATCCAGGCAAGGAAATGATGAATAATCCACAGATGTTACATCCATACGAACATTTATGAGGGTGGCTTCCTACTTCCTACCATCAGGCTGATGAGAGGGACAGAACGGCGACCTGACCAGACGAGGAGAAGACGGGTGATCCATTCTTAGAGCTGAAATCTTCCCGGAGATTTTTTGGAACATCTATTGGTTTCATTTATGTGCACCTTATACTCCGTAAATCTGGTAGGAAGCCACCCTCATAAATGTTCGTATGGCTGTAACATCTGTGGATTATTCATCATTTCCTTGCCTGGATATTTTATGACGAATTTTTATTATTAAAAAACCTGTTTTTAAGAAATATATGCCTATCTGTTCTAAGTGAATCACAGGTTGATAAAGTTATATGACTGATATCGCTTGTAAATTATGCTACACTAGATTGCTCTTTTCTATTTTTACATGTTTATCTATCTGGACACCACATCTCTCATTAATTAAGAAGTTAGCAGATTGAGAGAGCTCCGCCCATCCATAAGTTAAGTAGAAACATATGGTATTAATTTCATTAGGAGGTGCAGAGAAGGGGTTACCCCATTTTTTCTATATTTGTATTGTTTTTGGGTTAGGATAAACACCCAAGGGGTTACTCTGTTTCTTGCTGCCTCACATATAGCGCGAATTGGTGGGGGTGCATTTCTGCTTTTTGGTCCCAGGTTGATGATGTCAAGGGCACCCCTTTAGCTTTGGCGAAAAGGTAACAGAAGATTTTCTTTCCTCTTATAAGGGGCATTTTGGTTCTGGGGTAAATAGGGGGAAACAGGGCCCTTCTACTTTAGGAGCCCCCAGCTTTCCACTGAACTGGGTAATTGGAGCATGCATCTCGAACTTCAAAATATAAAAAAGTCTTGCAATCTAGCTGCTAAGCTGCCCAGAAGTCTCTGTAGGAGGGTATCCGGTCTCTAGGTCGACCACACTTAAGTCGACAGTCACTAGGTTGACCACATTTGGTCTACATGCATTAGGTCGACGGGGTATCTATGTTGACATTTTCACTAGGTCGATGTGTTCTAGGTCGACATGAGAAAAGGTCGACATGAGTTTTTCACAATTTTTCCATTTATTTTTACTTTTTCATACTTTACGATCCACGTCGACTACAATTGAGAACGGTAACCTGCCTAAAGCACTAATTGGGGTTCTCGGTCACTCTATGAAGAAAATGACATTTAAAAAAAACAACTCATGTCGACCTTTCGTATGTCGACCTAATGTTTGTGTCGAACTATTTTGGGTGACGACTTAGTTACTGTCGACCAACAGTGGTCAACCTAGACACTGTCGACCTCAGTGTGGTCGACCTTATGAACCACACCCCTGTAGAAGATAGAGGGTAAAATAGAATGGGTTAACCACCAGACTGGCTCTTTCCTCTTCCTCTTCCTTGACAAAGAATAATTATTTTATTTCCTAAAGCAAAGTTTTCCAAACCCTGGCATTACAGTCCAGATTTTAAGGATATCCATGCATTAGGCCAGATGGTTAAATCAAATTGACTGAGGTACAGTACTAATTAAATCATCTGTGTTCAAGCATGGATATCCTAAACACCTAGACTGTAATAGTGGAGTTTGGAAAAATCTGTCCTAAAGTATTCTATCTATTTTCTGTGGACTAACTACCTAGCTCTGACCTCTAGCTCTGTGGATTGATTACCTTGGTCTGACCTCTAGCTCAGTGGGCTGGCTGACTATTCCTATTGCTTCTAGCATGCTGTTATCTGTTGTAAGTACGACCACACATGGGGACTAAGGCCCTCATTCAAGTTGATCGCACTTAGCAACTTTTGCTGCTCATGCGATCAACTAGACGCCGCCTATGGGGGAGTGTATTTTAGCATAGCAGGGCTGCGATCGCTTGTGCAGCCCTGCTATGCTAAAAAAGTGTCCTGCAAAACAAGACCAGGGTCAGACCTACTTACCCTGTGCGCCGGATCCAGCGACGAAGGTCCCGGGATTGACGTCAGACATCCGCCCTCCAAACGTCTGGGCACGCCTGCGTTCGGATCTCCACGCCCGTAAAACTGTGAGTAGACGCCCCGGAACACCTCCCCGCTGTCAATCTTGCGATCTCGCTAGCAATCACTTTCTTCTGGACACTGCCTCACTGGGCAACGACGCATGTGCGCATTGCGGCCTCCGCGCATGCGCAGTTCTGACCCGTTCGTACCGCAGCAACTTTGATGGTGCTGCAACAGAGTGATTATTGTCAGACTGTGCATGCATCACAGTCAAGGTACCTTTGCAATGCTGCTCGCAGTGAGGAATCAGAGTGAGTGATAGTAAGAGGACATTTGGGGGAGGTAACGTGGAAGGTCTACAAAAACGCAGGTGTTTTGTGACCATTTTTGAGGTGTGTCTCAGCGTGCAACTGCGATCTTGTATGCATAAAACATGGCGCTAGCATAGCAGCTCCTGCAGCTAATTTGTGCATCCATGGAGACACTCAGGGAGTTGATGTTCCTCACATCTGCGTCCAAGTTGTGACGGAGTACACAGTTGCTGAGACTGTTGCAATGGCTTCAGTGGGCGTCTCTGTTGGGAGGCTTCTGTCACTCACTGCTCTGCTTAGCAGAGTAGGGGTGACTGTGCCCCCTCAGTGATGAAAACTGGTGTGTGGCTAGCAATCGCACTAAGCCACGCCCCATTTTTCACGGACCACAACCCTTTTCAAAAACGGGCGCGGCTTCGCTGCACAAAAGTCCCGCATCCCCTACCATAGATGTTGGGAGGTATGTCACTGTGTTTGCTACAAGCTATTTTCCTTTGGCTACAGCGAGCTTCCCACTTCTATAAGGGATTCCGCTGCTATTCTGATATGGCCTGTTACCACACTCTACTACTATGTCCACTCAGCAATCCAAGGCACCTATCCCCTTTGCAGAATCAGTTACACAGAAACAGTCTAACTTCAGTCTTTAGCTATTGGTTGTCCCTCCACAATAGTTTTTCAGACGGCAAAATTGCACCTGCCATAGGGCTGTTCGATGTTGTAATCGATGGTGCATCTTAGTATGCACTGCTGACACTGGGCACCTCAGTAGGCTAAGAATCAGCATTAGCCTACAGATGCAAACGCTGTTGTAGAAAAAGATGCAGCTGCGGCCACGCTTGCATGCACCTCTGAATCAGGCTGAAAGTATCAAAAAATATCACCAGAGCAGATACTGAGCTGCCCTGGTGATACTGACCCACAGAGGCGTAACTAGGGTTTTTGGAGCCCAGGGCAAGATGAAGAGTGGCGGCGCCCCCCCCCCCCCCCCCCCCCTCCCAAAAAAAAAGAACAAAAAAAGAAAAAGAAACCACACATAAAAGAAGTATGTGCGCACCGAAAAATGGGCGTGGTCATGCACCAGAAGGGGTGTGGCCACTGAAAATGGGGCGTGCCAATATGACTATCACCTACCCCTGTGTCGCCTCTCAGCACACTATCACCTACCCCTTGTGTCGTCATGCAGAGTCCCCTTTTTTACACAGTGCCAGATACACAATTGCCTCACAGTGCCAGATACACAGTGCCAAATACACAGTGTCAGATCCACAATGACAGATACAGCGCCCCACAGTGCCAGATAGATATTGCCCCACAGTGCTAGTTACAATGCCCCAGTGCCAGTTACATGCCCCACAGTGCCATTTACAATGCCCCAGTGCCAGTTACAATGCCCCACAGTGCCAGATACATGCCCCACAGTGCCAGATACATGCCCCACAGTGCCAGTTACTATGCCACACAGTGCCAGTTACCATGCCCCACAGTGCCAGATACATGCCCCACAGTGCCAGTTACCATGCCCCACAGTGCCAGTTATCATGCCCCACTGTGCCAGATACATGCCCCACAGTGCCAGTTACATGCCCCACAGTGCCAGTTACACTGCCCCACAGTGCCAGATACATGCCCCACAGTGCCAGTTACAATGCCCCACAGTGCCAGATACATGCCCCACAGTGCCAGATACATGATGCCCCACAGTGCCAGATACATGCCACACAGTGCCAGTTACCATGTCCCACAGTGCCAGATACATGTCCCACAGTGCCAGATACATGCCCCACAGTGCCAGTTACAAGACTCTCCCCCCCAGCCGCCGCCGCCCGCCAGCCCGCCGCCGCTGCTGCTTACTTCAGTCGGGCCGTCAGTCACTCACCGCTGCGGGGCTTCCCTCTGCTATGTGAGGGGAGGAGAGCGCAGCGCTTCTCCTGCCCCTCAATGCTCCAGGTCTCTGGCGGTGACTATCTTAAATGTAGCGCCGGTTCGTTAGCCAATCAGAGCTCGCGGACCGGCAGCCAATCAGGAGCCGGTCCGCAAGCTCTGATTGGCTAACGCCGCCGGAGACCGGACACACACGCAGCGCTGCGCGGCAGCAGCTGTTAGCACATTGAGGGGGAGGAGAGACGCTGCTCTCTCCTCCCCTCACATTGCAGCGTGACAGGGGCGAGTGGGCATGATGCCCTGGCCGCCGGTGGCGCCCCCCTCTGCTGGGCCTACCAAGGCGCCCAGGGCATGTGCCCCACTTGCCCTGCCTTAGTTACGCCTCTGCTGACCCAAATGGGTTAATTTAACTACCTTGACACACGTTTTGGGCTTTCATTTCTATTAAATATTAAATTAAATGTAAAAATGCTTAAAAATAGATCATTCTGCCCCTGACACATCTGTGCCATACCACCAGTATGTTAATACCTTTGGGGGGGGGGGAAAGAATGAGAGCAGCCTACCACTGCCAACATAGATACACCTATTTTCAGGCAGATATTTTGCACCAAGGATAGGCTAGCGAAAATGCATGTTGATACTAGTGATGACAGGTATAAAACTAGAGGTAAGAATAGGAGCAGTCCGCTGTAAAGATAGATAGATAGATAGATAGATAGATACATACATACATACATACATACATACATACATACATACATACATACATGAAATGCCAACATGGGGACAAATGTAATAGGCAAGGATTTGCAAGCACTAACAAGATTCTAGTGGGTCTGCCAGATGTTTTAAAGTGGTATTGCCACTCTAAAACATCGGGCAGACTCTCGCAGGTGCAGGCATATATATTACAAATGGAGGGCAACTAAAATGGTGCATGGCCTACATCACAAAACATACCCAGAAAGACTAAGAAATCTCAATATGTATAGTTTGGAGCAGAGAAGGGAAAGGGGGGACATGATAGAAACTTTCAAATATATGAAGGGTTTTAACAAAGTCCAGGAGGGAAACATTCTCCAAATGAAGAGAAGCAATAGGACACGAGGACATGCACTGAGACTGGAGGGGGGGGAGGTTCAGGGGAAATTTGCGGAAAAATTATTTCACAGAAAGGGTAGTGGACAAGTGGAATAGCCTCCCATCAGAGGTGGTAGATGCTAAGACAGTAGAGCAATTTAAACATGCATGGGATAGACATAAGGATATCCTTACAAAGAAATAAGGATCAAATAAGGTTAGTGATAAAAAATAATATAAAATAAAAAAAATAAGGGGCAGACTAGATGGGCCAAGTGGTTCTTATCTGCCGACAAATTCTATGTTTCTATTTCCCCATCACCCCCTTATGTACAGTTCTGCATCAGGACCTGTGTGTCTAGATCCTCCAACTACAGTGGCTTCGTAAATAATACTGCTGCACATTTATAGCATTATATGAGTAAAAAAAAATCCCTGCTTGACCACCACTGTAGTCAATTACAGTGTCTTATTATGTTTCTGTGACATAATCAGAAAGCGCATATACAGAGGGGTCCACGTTTATCTTGACCTTTAATAGGATTAACTGAGACTGGCCAGTCGGACTTAATCCCCTGCTGTAATGACTTAATCCCCTGCTGTATTGTTCTCTGTATTGTATTGCAGCTGAGAACAATAGATGAAGGGTTTATGCTAATAAACCATGTTGTGCCTAGGCGCAGAAAACTAGTCAAGATAACCGTGGACCCATCTGTACTATGACTAATTGAAATAGGAGTGTTTTCTCAGCTGAGTAATGGGGCAAAATTGCTAATACAGACTTTTTATTTTAGGCAGAAATTATAATAGTATCCTTTCACACTGTATCAAAAACGTGTCTTGGTAATGGTACTAGCCCACCGAAGAATGTTTATGCAGCTTAATCCCCTCTCTCTCCAGAGAATCAAACAAAGAGGGACACTTGATTCTAATAAAATAATGCACTTCTTCTAGTCATCAGAATTACAACAATGTTTTGGTTACAAAAGATCATAAAACACATTACTGTACACAATACCAGCAAAGAGCTAAATTTATGTGTACACTGGCATTTTGTTCTCATAAAAAGAGATGTATTTTTCCAGACCTTTTTTTATTTTATTTTTAAATCATGTAAATGACCTTTGTGTCCACTTGATTGAATATTCCTAGCAACCTGTTCATGGTAGTTATCAGTGCAGGTCACAGTTCTAACATGATATAATCACAATCAGTTATAGTTTCAGTATCAGGTTTCAAGGATGGTGAACTGGGAAAGAGAAATTCAGGTTTCTGTCGGTCAGACAATGGTGCCATGTATTGCTTCACATTTATTCTGACATGTCCTTGAACTTGTTATAAATGGTACTTTTAGCCATCTACACCTGAGATGGGATATGGATTGTTATGTGTTGCAATGTGTTATATAGTAAACACTTTTGTGCTTCAAATAAGCCTCTTAAAATAGAACTTTTTTTAAACATTATATTAGTGGATATAGGGCCTTATTCAAGGTTGATTGCAAAACAACATTTTCATCTAATGGTCAAAACCATGTGCAGTGCAGGTGGGGCAGATATAACATGTGCAGAGAGAGTTAGATTTGGGTGTGGTGTGCTCAAAATGAAATCTAAATTGCAGTGTAAAAATAAAGCAGCCAGTATTTACCCTGCACAGAAACAATATAACCCACCCAAATCTAACTCTCTCTGTACATGTTACATCTGACCCACCTGCAGTGCAACATGGTTTTGCTCATTAGAGGAAAATTATGTTTTGCAATCAACCTGATGTTAGGCCCATAGTGGTGAAAGTAGCAAATGCTTATTTTATATTGGTTTACATCGTTCGCATACCTCCCAACTTTACAGTTCCCTAAAGAGGGACACACGCACGGCGAAGCCACGCGCGCGCTCCCGAAAAAGGGGTGTGACCTAAGAAAAGGGGGTGTGGCTTCACGGAGGACCCGCGATCGTGAGCCACGCCCCTGTTTTCATCACTGAGGGGGCATGCCCAGCGCTCTGTGAGCCGCTGGCATGCCCCCTCTCCCTCTGAATCAAGTGAATAGACGCTGTGCGCATGCGCACAGCGTCTATTCACCGCTGCTCTGCTAAGCAGGGCAGCGAGACACAGAGACTCCCAACTGCCCCCCCACCGCGGGACACTGCGGCCCGCGGGTGGGACAGCGGGACAGTCCCCCCAAAACGGGACTGTCCCGCGAAAATCGGGACAGTTGGGAGGTATGCGTTCTTGGAATTTATTGAAACATAAATTACATTACTAATAGGCCAGTTTGGTGCTCCAAGTCAGTGACTTGGAAATTGCCACTTTTGTTTAATGCCAAAATTTTGAAGGTGTAAGAAAATGATGTTGCGCACAGTACCTTCTTATTTCATGTTTATTACTTTATTACAATTTACAATGAAGTTAAGGAAAGTATATTAGAGGGAAGGGAAGATGTAATGTTATATATAAGCATATCATTATGTAGGACAGGACATTAATGGATGGTAGAAGGGAAAGAAACATATTACATTTATTCCAGTACATTTATGTAATTGTGGTGGATCTAGTTGGGATCCTGGCAGTAGAAATACTGATGCCGGAATTTCGACACTACTCGGAATGCCGGCGCTGGGATACCGCCATTTATCACTATACCGGCGCCGGGATCTCGAACAATGATTTCACGGGCCGCCAGAGACACTACTCGGAATACCGGCACCGGATCCCAACATTTATCACCATTAGGCTGCGGTGGAGGGCAGGTTAGGTTTAGGCTGCAGGGAGGGAAGGTTAAGGTTAGGCATCATTGGGAAGGGGGGGATAGGTTCATGCTGCGGGAAAGGTGGGTTAGAGGGGTTAGGGATCAGGGTTAGCTTTGAAATTTAGTCTATGTCGGTATTTTAATCCTCGGGATGCCGATACCTGGTGCTAAATACTCTCATTCTATGGTCATTTCTGGGAAACCATGGAAGCTTGACTGCCAGTTTACTATAATGGTTAAAGACTGTTCAAATTGTGCTTTTATAGTTATGAAGTGAACTGGTTTCATGTCCTATCAGAAATTCCCCCCATATTCTTAACCCAACCCAATGGATGTTGTTACAGAGATCATAGTAATAGAGCTAATCTTTTATTGAGAACTGCAAACAGACTTGGAGCGACAAGTACATTCTTGCTGTAACTTCCCCTTTGTATGCATGTATATGAGTAAAGCATGACCTAAGAGGCAGTGCTCTGTTAGAGTCATCTTGCCATCTGGTCCTGTATACATTTGGGACTCTGACCTGTCACTTGCCAGAATTTGTGCCTACCTGATCAGGGGCAAACGCAGGACTTCTAGAGGGGGTTTCCAAATTGATGACTTTAGAGCGAGTGTGGCCAGTACATGAAGAGAGCTTTTTTTGGCACTTAACCAGCTATAATATGCATCATACAAAGTGCAGTGTAGCATACCCTCCAACATCTTACACAGAAAAATCGGTACAAATCCAAAAAGGGGCGTGGCCGCGGGTAAAGGGGGCGTGGTCACGCCCCTTTTCCTATACTTTCAATGATAGTTTGGAGAGGCAAAAATCGGTACAGACCATAAAAAAAAGGTACTGTACCTATTAAAAAGGTTCAGTTGGAGAGTATGGTGTAGGTCATAATTCCGTCGTATATAGGGCAAGCAAACACAGTAAGACATCAGATGTGGCAGTAGGACCATCCTGCCTGAGCTGAATGTTATTTCAATTGTGGGCACCAATCCAGATAATTGGAGCAAATCCATGGGTCTGGGGAGCGGCAGAAGAACCTAGTGCACATTGGTCTCCTTATGCACTGGATAGTGCATGTTATATAGTTAATAATCCTGTAGATGGACTATAGCAGTGCACCCTTAACAGTGCATGTTTCATATCTCCTAGTTGGTGCACAGGTGAATACTGACACGTTTTAAAAGATCCTCAAGTGGTGCTAATTATTTAATTTGTGATACTGAGCAGCACTAGTAAAATGCATTACATACTATAGCTATTCTGGTCATAGTGTGGGCTGGGGAGGGGGATTTCCAGGCAACCGGAAACTAGAGATGAGCGGGTTCGGTTTCTCTGAATCCGAACCCGCACGAACTTCATGTTTTTTTTCACGGGTCCGAGCGACTCGGATCTTCCCGCCTTGCTCGGTTAACCCGAGCGCGCCCGAACGTCATCATGACGCTGTCGGATTCTCGCGAGACTCGGATTCTATATAAGGAGCCGCGCGTCGCCGCCATTTTCACACGTGCATTGAGATTGATAGGGAGAGGACGTGGCTGGCGTCCTCTCCGTTATAGTAGAAAAGAGTAAAGACTGAGTGACTTAGTTATAATTGTGGGGAGGATTGGGGACGGGGAGCAGCTGTTAGGGAGTACAGTGATTTAGATTAGGAGAGAGAGAGAGAGAGAGATTGACCTGATTTACTGGAGTTTAGGAGTACTGTAGAAGAGAGTGCAGAGTTTACTAGTGACTGACCACAGTGACCACCAGACAGTGCAGTTTTATTTAATATATCCGTTCTCTGCCTGAAAAAAACGATACACACAGTGACTCAGTCACATACCATATCTGTGTGCACTGCTCAGCCCAGTGTGCTGCATCATCTATGTATATATTATATATCTGACTGTGCTCAGCTCACACAGCTTATAATTGTGGGGGAGACTGGGGAGCACTGCAGTGCCAGTTATAGGTTATAGCAGGAGCCAGGAGTACAAGACAGTCACATACCATATCTGTGTGCACTGCTCAGCCCAGTGTGCTGCATCATCTATGTATATATTATATATCTGACTGTGCTCAGCTCACACAGCTTATAATTGTGGGGGAGACTGGGGAGCACTGCAGTGCCAGTTATAGGTTATAGCAGGAGCCAGGAGTACATATTATATTAAAATTAAACAGTGCACACTTTTGCTGCAGGAGTGCCACTGCCAGTGTGACTGACCAGTGACCTGACCACACTGACCACCAGTATAGTTAGTAGTATACTATATTGTGATTGCCTGAAAAAGTTAAACACTCGTCGTGTGACTTCACTTGTGTGGTGTTTTTTTTTTATTCTATAAAAAACTCATTCTGCTGACAGACAGTGTCCAGCAGGTCCGTCATTATATAATATATATACCTGTCCGGCTGCAGTAGTGATATATATATATTTTTTTCATATCATTATTTATCATCCAGTCGCAGCAGACACAGTACGGTAGTTCACGGCTGTAGCTACCTCTGTGTCGGCACTCGGCAGTCCGTCCATAATTGTATACCACCTAACCGTGGTTTTTTTTTCTTTCTTCTTTATACATACATACTACGACATCTCTTTATCAACCAGTCTATATTAGCAGCAGACACAGTACAGTACGGTAGTTCACGGCTGTGGCTACCTCTGTGTCGGCACTCGGCAGTCCGTCCATAATTGTATACCACCTAACCGTGGTTTTTTTTTCTTTCTTCTTTATACATACATACTACGACATCTCTTTATCAACCAGTCTATATTAGCAGCAGACACAGTACAGTACGGTAGTTCACGGCTGTGGCTACCTCTGTGTCGGCACTCGGCAGTCCGTCCATAATTGTATACCACCTAACCGTGGTTTTTTTTTCTTTCTTCTTTATACATACATACTACGACATCTCTTTATCAACCAGTCTATATTAGCAGCAGACACAGTACAGTACGGTAGTTCACGGCTGTGGCTACCTCTGTGTCGGCACTCGGCAGTCCATCCATAATTGTATACCACCTAACTGTGGTTTTTTTTCTTTCTTCTTTATACATACATACTACGACATCTCTTTATCAACCAGTCTATATTAGCAGCAGACACAGTACAGTACGGTAGTTCACGGCTGTGGCTACCTCTGTGTCGGCACTCGGCAGTCCGTCCATAATTGTATACCACCTAACCGTGGTTTTTTTTTCTTTCTTCTTTATACATAAATACTACGACATCTCTTTATCAACCAGTCTATATTAGCAGCAGACACAGTACAGTACGGTAGTTCACGGCTGTGGCTACCTCTGTGTCGGCACTCGGCAGTCCGTCCATAATTGTATACCACCTAACCGTGGTTTTTTTTTCTTTCTTCTTTATACGTACATACTACGACATCTCTTTATCAACCAGTCTATATTAGCAGCAGACACAGTACAGTACGGTAGTTCACGGCTGTGGCTACCTCTGTGTCGCCACTCGGCAGTCCGTCCATAATTGTATACCACCTAACCGTGGTTTTTTTTTCTTTCTTCTTTATACATACATACTACGACATCTCTTTATCAACCAGTCTATATTAGCAGCAGACACAGTACAGTACGGTAGTTCACGGCTGTGGCTACCTCTGTGTCGGCACTCGGCAGTCCGTCCATAATTGTATACCACCTAACCGTGGTTTTTTTTTCTTTCTTCTTTATACGTACATACTACGACATCTCTTTATCAACCAGTCTATATTAGCAGCAGACACAGTACAGTACGGTAGTTCACGGCTGTGGCTACCTCTGTGTCGGCACTCGGCAGTCCGTCCATAATTGTATACCACCTAACCGTGGTTTTTTTTTCTTTCTTCTTTATACATACATACTACGACATCTCTTTATCAACCAGTCTATATTAGCAGCAGACACAGTACAGTACGGTAGTTCACGGCTGTGGCTACCTCTGTGTCGGCACTCGGCAGTCCATCCATAATTGTATACTAGTATCCATCCATCTCCATTGTTTACCTGAGGTGCCTTTTAGTTGTGCCTATTAAAATATGGAGAACAAAAATGTTGAGGTTCCAAAATTAGGGAAAGATCAAGATCCACTTCCACCTCGTGCTGAAGCTGCTGCCACTAGTCATGGCCGAGACGATGAAATGCCAGCAACGTCGTCTGCCAAGGCCGATGCCCAATGTCATAGTACAGAGCATGTCAAATCCAAAACACCAAATATCAGTAAAAAAAGGACTCCAAAACCTAAAATAAAATTGTCGGAGGAGAAGCGTAAACTTGCCAATATGCCATTTACCACACGGAGTGGCAAGGAACGGCTGAGGCCCTGGCCTATGTTCATGGCTAGTGGTTCAGCTTCACATGAGGATGGAAGCACTCAGCCTCTCGCTAGAAAACTGAAAAGACTCAAGCTGGCAAAAGCACCGCAAAGAACTGTGCGTTCTTCGAAATCCCAAATCCACAAGGAGAGTCCAATTGTGTCGGTTGCGATGCCTGACCTTCCCAACACTGGACGTGAAGAGCATGCGCCTTCCACCATTTGCACGCCCCCTGCAAGTGCTGGAAGGAGCACCCGCAGTCCAGTTCCTGATAGTCAGATTGAAGATGTCAGTGTTGAAGTACACCAGGATGAGGAGGATATGGGTGTTGCTGGCGCTGGGGAGGAAATTGACCAGGAGGATTCTGATGGTGAGGTGGTTTGTTTAAGTCAGGCACCCGGGGAGACACCTGTTGTCCGTGGGAGGAATATGGCCGTTGACATGCCTGGTGAAAATACCAAAAAAATCAGCTCTTCGGTGTGGAACTATTTCAACAGAAATGCGGACAACAGGTGTCAAGCCGTGTGTTCCCTTTGTCAAGCTGTAATAAGTAGGGGTAAGGACGTTAACCACCTCGGAACATCCTCCCTTATACGTCACCTGCAGCGCATTCATAATAAGTCAGTGACGAGTTCAAAAACTTTGGGTGACAGCGGAAGCAGTCCACTGACCAGTAAATCCCTTCCTCTTGTAACCAAGCTCACGCAAACCACCCCACCAACTCCCTCAGTGTCAATTTCTCCTTCCCCAGGAATGCCAATAGTCCTGCAGGCCATGTCACTGGCAATTCTGACGAGTCCTCTCCTGCCTGGGATTCCTCCGATGCATCCTTGCGTGTAACGCCTACTGCTGCTGGCGCTGCTGTTGTTGCTGCTGGGAGTCGAAGGTCATCCCAGAGGGGAAGTCGTAAGCCCACTTGTACTACTTCCAGTAAGCAATTGACTGTTCAACAGTCCTTTGCGAGGAAGATGAAATATCACAGCAGTCATCCTGCTGCAAAGCGGATAACTGAGGCCTTGACAACTATGTTGGTGTTAGACGTGCGTCCGGTATCCGCCGTTAGTTCACAGGGAACTAGACAATTTATTGAGGCAGTGTTCCCCCGTTACCAAATACCATCTAGGTTCCACTTCTCTAGGCAGGCGATACCGAAAATGTACACAGACCTCAGAAAAAGACTCACCAGTGTCCTAAAAAATGCAGCTGGACCCAATGTCCACTTAACCACGGACATGTGGACAAGTGGAGCAGGGCAGGGTCAGGACTATATGACTGTGACAGCCCACTGGGTAGATGTATGGACTCCCGCTGCAAGAACAGCAGCGGCGGCACCAGTAGCAGCATCTCGCAAACGCCAACTCTTTCCTAGGCAGGCTACGCTTTGTATCACCGCTTTCCAGAATACGCACACAGCTGAAAACCTCTTACGGCAACTGAGGAAGATCATCGCGGAATGGCTTACCCCAATTGGACTCTCCTGTGGATTTGTGGCATCGGACAGCGCCAGCAATATTGTGTGTGCATTAAATATGGGCAAATTCCAGCACGTCCCATGTTTTGCACATACCTTGAATTTGGTGGTGCAGAATTATTTAAAAAACGACAGGGGCGTGCAAGAGATGCTGTCGGTGGCCAGAAGAATTGCGGGACACTTTCGGCGTACAGGCACCACGTACAGAAGACTGGAGCACCACCAAAAACTACTGAACCTGCCCTGCCATCATCTGAAGCAAGAAGTGGTAACGAGGTGGAATTCAACCCTCTATATGCTTCAGAGGTTGGAGGAGCAGCAAAAGGCCATTCAAGCCTATACAATTGAGCACGATATAGGAGGTGGAATGCACCTGTCTCAAGCGCAGTGGAGAATGATTTCAACGTTGTGCAAGGTTCTGATGCCCTTTGAACTTGCCACACGTGAAGTCAGTTCAGACACTGCCAGCCTGAGTCAGGTCATTCCCCTCATCAGGCTTTTGCAGAAGAAGCTGGAGACATTGAAGGAGGAGCTAACACGGAGCGATTCCGCTAGGCATGTGGGACTTGTGGATGGAGCCCTTAATTCGCTTAACAAGGATTCACGGGTGGTCAATCTGTTGAAATCAGAGCACTACATTTTGGCCACCGTGCTCGATCCTAGATTTAAAGCCTACCTTGGATCTCTCTTTCCGGCAGACACAAGTCTGCTGGGGTTGAAAGACCTGCTGGTGAGAAAATTGTCAAGTCAAGCGGAACGCGACCTGTCAACATCTCCTCCTTCACATTCTCCCGCAACTGGGGGTGCGAGGAAAAGGCTCAGAATTCCGAGCCCACCCGCTGGCGGTGATGCAGGGCAGTCTGGAGCGACTGCTGATGCTGACATCTGGTCCGGACTGAAGGACCTGACAACGATTACGGATACGGACATGTCGTCTACTGGCACTGCATATGATTCTCTCCCCATTGAAAGAATGGTGGAGGATTATATGAGTGACCGCATCCAAGTAGGCACGTCACACAGTCCGTACTTATACTGGCAGGAAAAATAGGCAATTTGGAGGCCCTTGCACAAACTGGCTTTATTCTACCTAAGTTGCCCTCCCACAAGTGTGTACTCCGAAAGAGTGTTTAGTGCCGCCGCTCACCTTGTCAGCAATCGGCGTACGAGGTTACATCCAGAAAATGTGGAGAAGATGATGTTCATTAAAATGAATTATAATCAATTCCTCCGCGGAGACATTGACCAGCAGCAATTGCCTCCACAAAGTACACAGGGAGCTGAGATGGTGGATTCCAGTGGGGACGAATTGATAATCTGTGAGGAGGGGGATGTACACGGTGATATATCGGAGGATGATGATGAGGTGGACATCTTGCCTCTGTAGAGCCAGTTTGTGCAAGGAGAGATTAATTGCTTCTTTTTTGGTGGGGGTCCAAACCATCCCGTCATTTCAGTCACAGTCGTGTGGCAGACCCTGTCACTGAAATGATGGGTTGGTTAAAGTGTGCATGTCCTGTTTATACAACATAAGGGTGGGTGGGAGGGCCCAAGGACAATTCCATCTTGCACCTCTTTTTTCTTTTATTTTTCTTTGCGTCATGTGCTGTTTGGGGAGGGTTTTTTGGAAGGGACATCCTGCGTGACACTGCAGTGCCACTCCTAAATGGGCCCGGTGTTTGTGTCGGCCACTAGGGTCGCTAATCTTACTCACACAGCTACCTCATTGCGCCTCTTTTTTTCTTTGCGTCATGTGCTGATTGGGGAGGGTTTTTTGGAAGGGACATCCTGCGTGACACTGCAGTGCCACTCCTAAATGGGCCCGGTGTTTGTGTCGGCCACTAGGGTCGCTAATCTTACTCACACAGCTACCTCATTGCGCCTCTTTTTTTCTTTGCGTCATGTGCTGATTGGGGAGGGTTTTTTGGAAGGGACATCCTGCGTGACACTGCAGTGCCACTCCTAAATGGGCCCGGTGTTTGTGTCGGCCACTAGGGTCGCTTATCTTACTCACACAGTCAGCTACCTCATTGCGCCTCTTTTTTTCTTTGCGTCATGTGCTGTTTGGGGAGGGTTTTTTGGAAGGGACATCCTGCGTGACACTGCAGTGCCACTCCTAAATGGGCCCGGTGTTTGTGTCGGCCACTAGGGTCGCTTATCTTACTCACACAGTCAGCTACCTCATTGCGCCTCTTTTTTTCTTTTCGTCATGTGCTGTTTGGGGAGGGTTTTTTGGAAGGGACATCCTGCATGACACTGCAGTGCCACTCCTAGATGGGCCAGGTGTTTGTGTCGGCCACTAGGGTCGCTTAGCTTAGTCATCCAGCGACCTCGGTGCAAATTTTAGGACTAAAAATAATATTGTGAGGTGTGAGGTATTCAGAATAGACTGAAAATGAGTGGAAATTATGGTTTTTGAGGTTAATAATAATATGGGATCAAAATGACCCCCAAATTCTATGATTTAAGCTGTTTTTTAGGGTTTTTTGAAAAAAACACCCGAATCCAAAACACACCCGAATCCGCCAAAAAAAATTCGGTGAGGTTTTGCCAAAACGCGGTCGAACCCAAAACACGGCCGCGGAACCGAACCCAAAACCAAAACACAAAACCCGAAAAATTTCAGGCGCTCATCTCTACCGGAAACCCCCCACCTCCATCACTTGCGTTTGCCTATGCCAGGGGTGGGGAACCTCAGGCCCGCGGGCCATATAAGACCCGCAGAGCCACTTGATCCGGCCCGGCCAGGCTCACCTAACTGTGGAGATGCCAGGCGCCCGCTGAGATTTCGCAGTGTGCGGCTGTGCGGGGCTATGGGAGAGATGTCACAACGTCTCTCCCATAGTTCTGAGGAGCGGGTGGCCAGGCGGAGGGCAACGGTCCGGAAGCAGGAGCGGGGATGGTGAGTATTGTGGTTTTTTTTTCTTTTAATGTGTGTGTAAGTGGCGCTACTAGAGGGCATATTTAATGGGGCATAACAACTGACTGGGGGCATATCTGATGGGGCATAATAAATGACTGGGGGCATATGTACTGGGGGTATATCTACTGGGGCATAACAACTGACTGGGGGTATAACTACTGGGGGCATAACTACTGACTTGGGGCATATCTACTGGGGCATAACTGCTGGGGGCAGGCTCATTTTTAAGTTGATAAAATTTGTATGGCCCCCAAAGGATTTATAAATATCAAAATGGCCCTTGGTAGAAAAAAGGTTCTCCACCCCTGGCCTATGCTGATAACTCTGGATTCTGCCTGTGTTGATAATAGATGCCTGTGTAGTTTCCTATGTGTATCTGTTGTACCGAATAAAATCTTGTTGTATCCATACTGTAACTTGTTATCTAATGAGCAGAGGCGTGCGGTGAAGTAGGTGAGGCAGAGCCTTTCCCGTCATACTAACGTATAAGCCAGAGTTTTGACTATATAAAAGTATATGAAAAATACATAAAATATATTAGAAATATCTTTTCTATTATTCTAAACATTTGTATTAGTCAAAACTCTGAAGCAAAAAGTCTCTGCCTCCCCTCAAGGGCATTTCTACAGAGGAGGGGGCCCGTGTGCACCTCCGGGTGGGCCCCCTCCTCTGCACGGCGCTATAATGCCGGAGTCTACTGCGCATGCACAGGTCTCCGGAAACATGGCGCCCGCCATAATCCGGAGACCAATTTGGCTGCGATTTCCGGCCCGATCACAGCTCCCGACGCTGGACTCCGGAAAGGTAAGTATTAAAATGGGTGCAGCGGGTGCGGTGTGGGCCCCCCCTGCACCCAGGGGCCCGTGTGCACTGCACCCATTGCACCCATTAGAGAAACGCCAATGCCTCCCCTGCCTATCTTTTCTGCACATCTCTGATCAAAACTCACAAAATCTCCAGCAGTAAATACTGCTGCAGCTTTGTATAATGTCTACATGAACCCTTTGGCTCATATACTATGTGTAAATCTGGCACTGGTACTAGCCAATGCCTCCTGCATCATCACTTCACCTCCCTGCTAATGAAAGCATTCAGGTTAAGGGGCCTATTTATCACCATCCGCATCTTGGATGTGGATGTCGTGATAAAATCGCCCAAACTCGCACTGCGATAATTGATTACATCGCAGGGATGTGTCAATTATCGCATGCAGGGACAGAGCTTGCGGTCAAGCTCTGTCTCTGCAATGCCTCTTCGCAGCATCATCAGGGTATTTTCCGTAATTGCCGCTACCGCCGCCGCCCAGTCATCCCCCTCCCCCCTGTCGCGACTACCCCCGCGTGCCGCGGCCCCCCCAGCAGGATAATATACTCACCTGTCCAGGGAGTCGGTCCACGCTGCTCCTGCTGGGCTGCCGAATCCTGTGTGCTGCGGTGACTGAAAGGATTTGCCCTTATATCTTAACCCTCGATGTGATGGCCTCTTAGACGTCTGGAGTGTAAACTTTTAACCACAAGGTACATGCACAACACAAGCAGTAAAAATTCACACTGTTTATTATGAAGTTAACAAAAGTATATAAGACAATGCATATGGGTGTAACTGACATGTCGTTACACTCCCATTGGCTCGTTAATAGTTACCAGGCAGAACAGAAAAGGCGGATGTCCATATATGGGTTTTCTACAAGTTTCTCAAACATTTAACAAAGTTTTTGTAACACAGTATATTTGGGTAGAAAGAACAAGTTTCATCTGGTATGGAACTGACCTTGGATGCCAGACCCACACAGGCCTGGTATCTGTATGAGAGACAAAGGCACCTAGCACAGGGCAGCACGCATCCATGCAAACACATAAGAGTTCATATAGCATGTTTTAACCCTTCACTAGGGAAATAGAAATATTCACTTTTATACTGTAACCACCACAAGGAAACTGATCATATAAAAAGTAATATGTACCAAGACAGAAGAGGTAACCCTTCAATCCCCTCTTAGAATCATGATTATTATATGACATGATTCTTGAGTGAGGCTCCTTTCTTGTTCCTCCAGTTCTTGAGATATTGGACATAATCGTCGGGTCCCTCACTATCAGAGGAGGTGACAGGACTGGTGGTTATATCATAATACATCAGGGCCTTATCAATGCCTTTGGAGGTAAGTTTCTTTCCACAGGGAATTACACAATAAACTATAATGCCTACAAGAATTAAAGTTACAAGTATGAATATGCTTATTTGCACAATACCCTGGTGGGAAGGTTTTTAAATTTCTCCCTGTGGTGGTGTTAGATGTATAACAGGTATAGTTTCCAGGATATATGGTTATGGTGCTTCCTGGGTTGGGATTTTTTGACAATATGGGATATTCCCTTTTCCACATTTCGCACTGACTGTCATTTGTTTTGGTGTCATTAAAAAGGCTGAAAAAAAAACAATTTTCCTGTTCTAGGGGTATATTAAGGGGCACTGTACCTAGGTGGGGCCTAGATTTGCCACAGACATAACAGTTGCTTTTATTGTGTTTGTTAGCACTATACTTCATCCATTCCAACCAAAAATTAATGTCAGAGAAACCAGTTTCAATAGCTAGGGTGTCTTCAAAGGTAGGGTTAGTAATAGCCACCATATCTTTAAAAGTGGCAGTATGGGGCTTTAAAGGTTTGTTTTGGGGAGCAATTTTAGGCTGGTATTTTGGTTTTTTATACATGTCCCACAAATAAAACCTTTGTCTTGCACTATAGTATCCTGCTTGCCACCCCACAGCTTCCCAGGAATTACAATTAGATCCATAATATCTAATGTCATAGTACCATTCGTCAGTAACACAAATATATACTGTCTCAGACATTCCTGATTTCCTCCTGTGTTGTATATAATATTTGTCATCAGCAATTTTGGGGAACATAAAATAGTCAAGGATATATGTGGCTACGTGTGTGTTAGAGGAATTATACCACAAGGTGGGGATCCCATTTGTTTGTGTGATGTCGACTTCACATATTGTGAGGTGAATAAGGGCCAGTAGGGCTATCGAGATAGTCCCCAGGATAGAGATAGGGGACAGGTTCCTCATCTTCTTCTGTTCTTCTTTCTTCGCTAGGTGGGAGGTCAGGGCTGTCTGCCCCGGTTCGTACCTCACTGGAATCACTTGCTTCCCTCTCTAGGTCTGGTCTAGGAACCTTTTTTACTCGGGATGCATGGATCCAGGTAGGACTTTCCTCTGTCAGGACTGCTGTTCGGGTAACTGCTACGACCTCTGTCTCTGGACCATAGGTGAAGTCTCCTGGGCTCTTGTTCCTGGGGAGCACCTTCACCACGACTCTGTCTCTGACTTTAAAGGGGTGTGTAGGTTCCTGTGGATTCAAAGGGTTTTTACAAACAACCTCATGTTCAATTTCATTCAGTTTTGTTATCAGGGACCTGACATACTCTTCTCTGATGAGTTCTAGATCTCCTTCCTGTACTACTAGTGGTTTCTTAGCCCAGGGTGTAGGAAAAGGGTCTACCCATTAGTATTTCAAAGGGTGAGTATCCTAGAGTTTTCTGTGGGGTATTCAAGATGCTGGTGTTTAGCTTTATTAGGGTTGTTCCTGAGGCAAGTGATGCATCTGCTAACATACTGGTCCACAAGTGATTTGGCATTAGTAACATAAAAATCATTGGTTAGTAGGAGGAGTGTTGTGGCTTCACCACGGTGACCAACACCACGGCACTGGGCAACGAGCAAAGGGGCACTGGACTGGGGTATACAGGGTTTCCCCTCTTTGCAGATTAATCCTGATTTAGGATGTTTTCTGCAGAATTGGGTAAGTCCAGTCGGAGAGATCAGTATTTGTCGCAGCAGCTTGAAGTTGAGTGAGCAGATGGACGTTGTCAAGGGAGGGACATGCTCTAGTGAGTGCAATGAGTTCTGCAGCTTGCGCGGACTGATAAGGTATTGGTAGGGTTTCCAACACAGTGTCAGGGAGGGTGACAATGGCATAGCCAGCCTGGTATGTATTGTCATTGGGCCTACTACAGGAGCCGTCAACAAAAACAATGTCTGCGCCTGGTATGGGAACGGGAGACATGTCAAGTCTGGGAGAAGTTTCAGCGTCAATGGAAGCAGCACAGTCATGTAGGTCGGGTGGTTCATCCTCAGGACCTTTCAAGCCTAAAAGGGCATTGAGAATGGGTGCAGGGCCAGAAGAACTAGCAGTGTACTTAATGGTAAGGGTAGGGTTACTCAAAAGGAGTACTTCATATCCACTAAGGCGTTGTGCTGACATGTGCTGTGTGTGTAAGCCTTTAAGTATTGCCAGGACATCATGTGTGGTGTGGAGTACTGTGATGTGGCCTAAAGTGAGGGTAGTGGCCATTTCTGCAACCATTGCACAGGCTGCCAAAGCCCTGAGGCAGGCAGGCATACCTTGCACAGACACTGGCATGACTTTGGGAAAAAAATGCCACGGGGCGCAACTTCCCTCCATGAAACTGTGTGAGCACCCCCGCCATGGTTTTACAATTGTCCCTTGCATATAGATGGAAAGGTAGTACATAATTGGGGAGGCCAAGTGCCGGACTTTTCATCAACATACATTTTAAACTTTCATATGCAGTTAACATTTCTTGTGACCATTGTACAGTTTTAGGTTTGTCCTTCAGTGTGGCTTGTCTCAAAATGTTATCATAATAAGAGCAATCAGATATCCACTGTCTGCAGTAATTTACCATACCCAGGAAGGACAGTAGTTCCTTCTGGGTAGTTGGGGTGACCAGGCCCAATACAGACTGTATGCGTTGTGGACTGACTTTCCTCTCTCCCTGAGTGAGCACAAAACCTAAGTAATCAACATGCTTTTTACACCATTGCATTTTTATTTTGGACACCTTGTGTCCACATTCACAAAGCCAGTTTAGTAATGAAACACCATCCACTCGGCAGGCCTCCTCAGTTTTACTACAGAGCAGCAGATCATCCGCATACTGTAGCAGGACTGAACCATGGTGAGGTTGCCAGGGCCCCAATGTGGCCTGGAGACAACAGGTGCGTCAATAATCTGCACCAGGTAAGTTGTTTACCCTCAAAAGAAAAGGCAAAAGTAATTGTGTCTGTGAATCTACAGGTATGCTGAAAAAAGGCATTCTTCAAATCAAATACAGAGAAGAACGCAGCATCTGCAGGGATTGCAGAAATGAGTGAGTTTACATCTGGAACAATTGGTGCAATTGGGACAATTAGCTGATTGATCGCTCTGAGATTCTGTACAAATCTTATACTGCCATCAGCTTTGGCAACAGGGTTCACAGGAGTACAGTATGGTGATACAATATGTCTGAGAATACCCTGTTGTAAGAATTGCTGTATCATGGGGCGGAGACCTTCTATCTTTTCTGGTGAGAGGGGATACTGCATAGGTCAGAACACAAAACACTGGTTGTTGCACCGCTGTCCACTAAAAAGGGAATTTTACTTCCATTTATAATAAGTGGCAGCAGAGGTGAATATTTTTACTATGACGGGAGAGTTGAATAAAGGCTGGGATATCCTCCTCCGGGCCCCGTCAGTGCGCGGGGTCTTTGGAATGTTCCCTGACTGCGGGGTTGGTTCTGTCTGTCAAAGCGTCTGGAGTTCTGATAGGTATGAGTGAGTGCAGGTTTCTTTTTACATCAAAACACCCTGCAGCCTCTTTCTCATATAAATGTATAGCTGCGTCCTTTGCAAGCTTTGCGCAAATAAGATATACAGCCATCGAGGGTAATAGTGGGCTTGGGACAGTGTTTTACTATTATCTAAACTCTGGGTTATTGGTGCGTTAGGGATAGAGCTAGTGGACGCACCCTCCAGCAGTGGAGCTGGAGGCAATCCCATTTGGTGTGAAAGGGTTACTGCTGCCAAGAGATCTGTGTCTCCGAGCGCAGGATACATTGGAATGCAAAGGGGGGAGGCGAGAGGGATACAGTTTCTCACTGCTTCGCTTCTGTGCTATTGGGAACTGACATTTTTCTTAAATCTCCATATAGAAAGGGTAATTACTGCCTTCCCGTAGGAATGGGTCCTGTCCTGCTTTCTCTGTCCATCCCGCTAAATTATCCACCCATGGGTTAACTAAGTAATACTCTGAGGTAGAGTTGCGGGCGACATACATCTTGCATGTCTCACCAGGGAGGGGCGGGGGATATGTAGTTTTTTACTCTGACTAGAGCCCATTGTCAGACAGTAATATAAATCAACAGTACAACTTTAAAGGAAAATATCTAAAATTTACAACTCTACTATACATGCATCAGCTAACCAGTTAATTAGTCATTGACAATATCACAATATTATCTGTATAGTGAGAACATGAAATCTTTTGACGCGTACGATACTTACATTCGTACAAGATGTCAGAAAAATACAGCGTTTTAAACAGGAAGCAAGAAAAGTGTTTGAGTAAAGATATCTGGCAGACGAAAACTTACCAGCCGTCTGGACCAAATATAAGAACTTATCTCACTACAAACATACAAGAATATATATAGACGATCAAATCGAGGTATAATCTACGTTACGTATAGACCCCAGGTCTATTTTTTTAAGTATCCCAGATACTGACGTCTTTGGAGAATTGCGCTTGGACCCCGGGTCCTTTCTCAGACGTATCTTTAAGTCCCAGACATTAAAGATTCTATGGTATCCCTGATACCTGTTTTATGCTTTTACATAAAACTTCGTAATATTAAGTCCCGGACTTAAATATTACCTTGTCACGTGTTCCCGGAACACTGACACGGATTCAGCTTCAGTGTATGACCGCAATCCTGTATGGCAAAGACAGACAATAAATTCTCTATCTTACCATTCAGGGACGATCACTGAATCGCGGACGTAGCCCCCAGCTGAAAGGATTTGCCCTTATATCTTAACCCTCGATGTGATGGCCTCTTAGACGTCTGGAGTGTAAACTTTTAACCACAAGGTACATGCACAACACAAGCAGTAAAAATTCACACTGTTTATTATGAAGTTAACAAAAGTATATAAGACAATGCATATGGGTGTAACTGACATGTCGTTACACTCCCATTGGCTCGTTAATAGTTACCAGGCAGAACAGAAAAGGCGGATGTCCATATATGGGTTTTCTACAAGTTTCTCAAACATTTAACAAAGTTTTTGTAACACAGTATATTTGGGTAGAAAGAACAAGTTTCATCTGGTATGGAACTGACCTTGGATGCCAGACCCACACAGGCCTGGTATCTGTATGAGAGACAAAGGCACCTAGCACAGGGCAGCACGCATCCATGCAAACACATAAGAGTTCATATAGCATGTTTTAACCCTTCACTAGGGAAATAGAAATATTCACTTTTATACTGTAACCACCACAAGGAAACTGATCATATAAAAAGTAATATGTACCAAGACAGAAGAGGTAACCCTTCAGTGACCCCCAGTGCTGTAAAGTGCACTGCCTATTTATCACCATCCGCATCTTGGATGTGGATGTCGTGATAAAATCGCCCAAACTCGCACTGCGATAATTGATTACATCGCAGGGATGTGTCAATTATCGCATGCAGGGACAGAGCTTGCGGTCAAGCTCTGTCTCTGCAATGCCTCTTCGCAGCATCATCAGGGTATTTTCCGTAATTGCCGCTACCGCCGCCGCCCAGTCATCCCCCTCCCCCCTGACGCGACTACCCCCGCGTGCCGCGGCCCCCCCAGCAGGATAATATACTCACCTGTCCAGGGAGTCGGTCCACGCTGCTCCTGCTGGGCTGCCGAATCCTGTGTGCTGCGGTGACCCCCAGTGCTGTAAAGTGCACTGCCGCTTTGCAGCGTCACTTTACTGCACCAGGGTCACATTGCAGCACATAGGGGGCCCGGCAGAATCGCAGTGCTGCCCTGTGATCTCGCCGATTATCACAGGGCACACTGCGGTATCTTTTCACTTTTTTTTTTTTTGTAAATCACGTCAGATCGCATTTCCCATTATAAGTATGGGGAATGCAATGTGGCTTACTACAAAAAAAAGTGGATTAAAGGGTTTGGAGCAGTTTTACATGAAAACTGCTCCAAATGCTCTTTAATACATTTAGGTGATACTAAAATAATGTGAAAAGGGTATGAAAACACCCTTTTTCACATTATTTTAGGAAAAATAATTTTAATAAATAGACCTCTAAGAGAGAGACACACACAGAGAGTCCTCCTGAGTCTTATGGTGCCCACACACGATGCGATTCTCACATGCTATTTGATCTTTTTAGTTCTAGTTCAAATCGCACCGTGTGTATTGTCCCTTGCGATGCAATGCAATGCGATCTCAAGGCAGAATACTATGTGCAGGCAGGTATTTTTGTACTACATCGCATATAGTACATTGTAGTGTATTCAAAATCGGATGTAGTTCAGATAACATGTACTGTAGTTCAAATAGCACTGTGTGTACACTCTAAATCAGGGGTGGCCAACCAGTCAGAGACAACAAGCCAAGAAATCTTGTTAGGTACATCAAAGAGCCGACTTTGAGCTGAAGGCGCACTTGCAAAAATGGGGTGTGACCTTGTGCCTGCTAGGCCACGCCCCGGTATAAAATACACTGAAAAAGCCAGATCTAACATAAAGTGCAGCGGTTTACAGATCTATTGTGGTCACGTGACTTTGTGTTGGGAGCCACATTTGAATAAAGAAATAGCCGCATGTGGCTCAAGAGCCACGCGTTGGCCACCACTGCTCTAAATCATATAGCACACATTGTATAGGGTCATATTGCACCTGGCACAAACAGCACCGTGTGTGGGCCCCATTATACCCACAGGCCCCACTGTCTTAAATTGACAATGTTGAAAATGTCCCTCCCAAAATTGCCGCCACCTCCTCTAGTATATTTAATAACTGTCTCCTCTAAGGCGGCAGCTATTTGGCAGGGACATTTTCAGTAGTGTTCCATACGGAATACTGAATGTCTGCTGCACTGAAGCAGGACTTTTGCCCGGGGCGCCGCCTTCCGGAGGGCGCCGGCGCCATCTGGAGGGCGCCGCACCATGGCAAGATCTGCTACTGTGCCCCCCGCTGCCGCTGTGTCCCCCGCTGTGAAGGGAACTAGACGCTACTATGGTGGCCAATCCCGAGATCGGGATCGGTGGGATTCCGGGATTTAGGGCCAAAAATGGCCAGGATTGGAAGCCCCAATCCCGGGGATTGAGGGATCAGCGTTGAGCGTCCACAGGATGCTCAGATGCTGCCCGGCTTCCTTGTTCCGGCTCCCCAGCGCGGCGTGAGAGGTCACGCTGTGCCGTCAGCTGCTGCTGGGAGCCGCCAGCAGCGATCAGAGTGTGTTCCCTACCCGCCCGGTGAGTGAGTTATGTGTGGGGGGCGGGCGGGGCGGGGTGGGGCAAGGGGTGGCCACATAGCTAAAAGCCAATCCCGGGTATCCCGGGAAGATTGGCCATTTTTCAATCCTGATACCCGGGATTGAAAAAATGGCCGGGATTGGCTTCCCTAGACGCTACCCGTCTAGTTTCCCTTCGTGGAGAGGACCTTTGCTGTTCGGTGCGCGATGACATCATCGTGGCACTGGCACAGACGCTAGGGGTCGTCATTGACCTCTAGTGTCTATGCTGTGCTATGGGAGAGACGTCTCTCCCATAGATCCGAGGAGAGGAGCGGTGCCGGCGGAGGTCGGGAATCAGGAGCGGGGATAGTAAGTATTCATTTATTTTTATTTTCTTTCAGCGGCGCTACTCTACAGGGGGCACAAATGGGGCGTAACTGACCACGCCCCCATAGGAAGCCACTCCCCTATTTTTTTGCCCGGGGCGCCACAAGGGCAAGAACCGGCCTCAGCAGTGGGCGATGGGCATCGTGAGCAGGGGGCTGGGGGTGAACGGGGGGCCTATAGCAGGGTAGAGGAAATAGCGGCGGGCGGTATGAGAGGTACAGTCCCTCCCCTCTCTGTCAGAAAGGCCGGGCCCGGGACAGCTGTGCCCCCAGTAGCCCCCTGATGGTGGTCCTGGAAGCTGGTATAGGTTCCGATGTATACTTGCTGAGTGTCACAGCTGTAGTTTTGTGAAATCAGACAAGGACTAGATACTGGGTATGTATTTGAAAAGTTCCTGATGCTGGACGGAACCAGCAAGGCTGGAGTTCTGGTTGCTGATGGAACCAGCAAGGCATGAGTTCTGGTTGCTGGACGGAACCAGCAAGGCAGGTTTTCAGGAGTGCTGGATCTTGCTGAACCAGCACGGCAGGTTTTCAGAAGTACTGGATGGGCTAATCAGCACAGCAGGTTTTCAGAAGTACTGAATGGGCTGAACCAGCACGGCAGGTTTTCAGAAGTACTGGATGGGCTGAACCAGCACAGCAGGTTTACAGAGGTACTGGAATGCTGGACAGAACCAGCAAGAAACTAATGCTGCAGAGATGTTTAGGACAGTCCCTCGGGAACACTGGGATTGCACACCAGTGAAACAGGATTTGCTGAGGTGTTACTGCAGGAGTGGCCCTTTAAGATCATCCAGGGAGTCATATAGTGCTGGAGATGGATATTGCACTTTGTCTATACCAGCAGGACATTCTGGAGCTCACAACAGGCTGAGAGACAACAAAACACTAACAACTTGCCAGTGCTGGGGCTTGGAATTTATACCCCTTGCTCAGTGTTGCGTGGATGAGGGATTCACATGATGAGGAAGTGATTCCGGATTAGGCCCAGGAAGGTCAGCTGACCAGGAACTGTCATGGCGACGTCCAAAGCTAGTTTTGTAGGGAACTCCGGCGTGGTGTTGGCATTAGGGAGGCGAGTGCGGCAAGATCCCAGGATTTAGGGCCAAAAACGTCTGGGATTCAGTCCCGGGATTGGAAGGTCCAATCCCGGGGATTTGAGGGATCAGCGTTGAGCATCCACAGGATGCTCAGACGCTGTTCGGCTTCCTCCTTCCGGCTCCCCTGGCGCAGCGTGAGGTCACGCTGCGCCGTCAGTCACTGCTGGGGGAGAGAGTACATTCTCTCTCCCCCAGCAGTGACTGACGGCGCAGCGGCCCGTCCGCGGTATACGATTAGTTATGTGTGCGGGGCGGGGTGAGGGGGTGGCCACATAATTAAAAGCAATCCTGGGTATCCTGGGCATTTTTCAATCATGATACCCGGGATTGGCTTCCCTCGTGGGCATAGACAGACAGTAATGGCCACAGGGAGATGTATCTGGTGACCACTGTACTTGTGGATTCTGACACGGGAGTATAGGACAGCATGAAGAGACATACTGAATTCAGCATTCACACAGAAGGTTAATAAACACAAGTGCAGCTCGGTATCAGCTCTCACTTTCCAGATAGAGAACTCAGCACTCTGGGAACTCATGGTACTGGTGAGCTGTTTATCCCAGCCAGCAGTAAACACGCACGATACAGGATAGATGGCAGATGTAAATCACCAAATGATATGATTTTAGTCAGGATTGTGACACTGAGACACACTCACTGATGACATGGATAGGGAGGCACCTTGCAGGGACCTGCAATGAGCAGGTGGGATGACAAAACTAGGAGTGTGATGAGACACACTGGAGTTGCGGAGCATTTAATGCAGACTAGTGATAGGAGCACTGGAATACTGGAACAACAGAAGTGCTGAGATGCTGGTATGATAGTAGTGCTGAATGCAGCTTATAACAAGAGAAATTGCACCTGCTGGCAATAACAGTAGTGAGAGCAGGTGGAGTGACAGGACTCAGGAAGCAATCAGAAGCACTGGCACAGCCACAGGCTGACAGTGGAGGCACTGAATGCAGACAGGTGGTAGCTGTACTGGCAACAGGAGCACTGGCAGAGACTGGACACAAAAGGCGCTGAGTGCAGGTAGTCAAACAGGGTCGTTGTGGTCAGAGAGTAAGACACTAGTAAGTGAGCACAGATTGTAGTTCTACAGACCTATGGTGATAGTGCTGCAAAGATTTCAGACTGATAACAGGATCTCTGGACACAGGGAGGCAACAGCAGCACTGAATTCAGGTAGATATCAGAAGCACTGATCACAGGCAGATGACAGAATGCTGGATACAGGAACACAGGCAGATACACAGGAAAATATGAGTCTGGGGGCAGCTACACTCAGAAGTGAGTTGTTCTGACAAAGGGCCTAATTCTGACCGGATCGCTGTTGTGCGAAATTGCACAGCGACCATTTATCGAATGACTATACATACGTATGCACCGCAATGCGCAGGCGCCACGCCAAACAGCAACAGAATAGTGAGAACATTTTGATCGCTAGGTGTGCGCAAGGTGAGTGACAGGAAGCGGAAGTTTGGCGTTGTAATTGGCCATTTTCTGGGAGTGTCAGGAAAAACGCAGGCTTCCCCAAGCATTTTCTGGGAGGGTGTGTGACGTCAGCTCTGGCCCCGATCAGCCTGTTTCTATTGCATTGTAGCAGTAAGTCCTGGGCAGCGCACAGACTGCACAGTATGGAAAAATCATTACATGGTGAGTGAGTTGCAAATGGATTTGTAGATGTTTGCTGCCTGGCGAAGTTTTCGCACGGTGTACACACGCATTCACACACTTGCACGGGGCAGATTATTGCTCTCTATGGGTGGAGACTATCTGATCGCAGACCTCTGCAAAAACTCAGAGGAGCGATCAGGTCTGACTTAGGCCCAATGGTTGAGCCACATGTGCAGGTTTAAATAGTATGTGCTTCGCTGATATTGGAGGCAGAAATCATGTGAGAACAGCAGCAGGACCTGTTTAGAAGGATCAATCACCTCACTGCATTCAACATGTCTGTGTCCATGTAATCCACAAAATAAAAACAAACAGGTGATCAGGAACGCTGTAACAGGGCAGGAGTAGTGCAGAATTGGAAAAGACCGACTAAGGGTGGTATTCAAATGACATATCACGCCCAATCTCCTTTCTAAAGTGATCCCCGTTATTGCGCCCATAGTAATCAGGTTAGCTGCTTCGCCCCAGGGCTAAGCAGCCATCAGCAGAAACAGAACGGGTGTGAAAAGAATTGAATTCTGTCCTAAGACTTCGGTTTGTCATATTACCCGCCTCCTAACAAGTTGCCACTGGACACTTAGGATAGGGCTTACTCAGGAATTACAATGAATTTCTCCACTACAGATGATGATAAAACAGACACAGAATCCAGATGCACATAAGATTGTCCCCTCTTATTCCTTCTTCTTGTAACAGGCTGGGAAAAGTGCAGAATCAGAAAAGACAGACTTAAGACCCCGGTTTGTGACACTTGGGTGGTGTGCACACCACAAGTTACAGTCCAGCTATCATTCATGGGGCACTTGTATATACACTTGCATAAATCATGTTTTAGAGTTGGACACATTTTGATATACATCCAACTGAACTTATGCAGAAAAAAATATATATATTTTTTTTTTTTGCGTGAATATTTTGTGTTTATTCAGCCCACAAATGTGTGCACTTCTAACCTAGCCCTTTGTTGTCCACTCAAAAGTACAGAATGTGACAGAGCATAATGAAGAGCACAGAGAGATGTCCTGGAGTAATGACACTAGTGCAGGTCAGGTGGTGGGACCCTCGTGGTGCATAAGGTAGAACAGTGAGAGGGTCACAACCCCAATTAGTGAGTGGAACTCTGGGGAGTAATTATGTGATAGCTCAAATAGGATCAATGCATTCCATAACTGTGCTGGAAAAAAATAACATATTAAGGTAAATGCAAATGTCATTAGAAAGAGAGGTGTTGTAGTACCCATTTATTTGTCAGATTATATTGTGAAAACCCTATCTATCTATCTATCTATCTATCTATCTATCTATCTATCTATCTATCTATCTATCTATCTATCTATCTATCTATCTATCTATCTATCTATCCATTCTTATCAGTCCTCTCTCTGTTAATAATATAATCAAAAAATATCAGCTGTAACAATAACTGTTGTAACTGAGAACGATTACAGAAGCATTATTATGCTTCTGATGTTTCATTGACTGCTGGCTAGGGCATAAGGGGGATGCAGTTAGAATGCCGCCGCCTAAGGGAACCTACGTAAGGAAGAAAACGCTACAGTACATTTACCACACATAAGGACATTTATTACACTGTTTCTTTACCATAATCGTTCAAATGTAGTTTAACCACGTTCCTGTTTCTTCTTCTGAGGAAGCTAAATTGAAGTTAAGTACTTGTTAAAAAGAGTAATGGAATTTGCTTGCGCTATATAACGAAATGCTTAGAAATAAATCAATGTTAATTGACGCCATCTAGCTTATATTCTTTTCTGTGCTAGCTGTGAATTTTAGATTATATACTGAATTGCTGGAAATAATTTCATAATGTTACTTTTGTGTTCTTACTTTGCAATTGTTTTTAGGGCTTGGCTTATAAATCCTTCTAGGATATTATTTTGCCCCCAAAACTTTTTGCCTCCTAAATATGAATTCAGTCCACAATGTATTGTGAGTGTCATTGCTTTGTACAGTTTGTGACTTTATATGGTAAGTGGTAAATTAAGTTACCTTGAATGTGAACGTCTGCCATGGCTCATGCTAAAACAGCCTACTAAATCTTCTTCTTTTTCTTCCTTCATAATTTACAAGCGGAACTTTTTATATTCAGTTTCTATACATTGCAGATCCCATTGAAATGAATGGGAAAAGCAAATGCATGTGATTGCATCCAGTGCATATCAACCGCAGGTATGCCGCGTGTGACTTATGAGACCTACACTATAAAATATTTCTTTAATCAATACATTATTATTTCAGTGGCAGTACTTTTACCACAACTCTGCTTGCTAAACAGACTCTCCTATGCAAAAGGATGGGGAAGCTGTGCTGGCACGAGCTTGTAACAGCAATTGCATTGGTCCATATATTTTTATTTGTATAGTCGTTTTCTTATGCAGAAATGTAACTACAATATATATTACATACGGACTGCAGTGAGATTCATGCACATTAGGTAATAGAAAATGTCTTCTATTCCAAAGCTTTACCTGCAAAAATCAACAGTTGAAAAAGAGCAAGGGTTAGGCATGTAGACAGTGTGAGCCACCCCCCCACATTGCACCATTCATTCACATCACAGAAATGGAGCGTCTCAGGAGGGTAATACTGAGGATGTGTTATTGATTGCTACAGTAGCAAATAAGAGCTTTTAGCAACCATTACTAATGCTGGTGGGGGCTGGGAACTAACCGGCTGAATGTTTTTGTTTTTTTATGTCCATCGTTTTCTGTGAAAGAGTAAAGGTGGCCATCCACTACTCAGACTTGTCTGAACTGCAGATAGCATCAGATTTCTCTTGAACTCTCCCGGGAGCGTCCCGGGAATCGGATCAGACCCTGGCTTTAATTTTCATTATATTCACTTCAGATATATCTGATGCAATATATCATGTGCCAGATTGCATCAGATATATCTGATGCACACATGCTACATGTGATTGATCTGATGCTGCTGCTGCCGCTGTTCCCCCTCTTGGTGGGTGGGAGTGGTCAGGGAGATGCCAGTCAAGTGACGCTTCAGATGAATCTGATCAGATACATCTGAAGTAAAAAAAACAATCCGACGTGCACCTGTTTTCTTCAGATTCAGATAAATAGTTGGGGCAGCCTCAGAGATCTGTAGTTCAGACATATCTGACACGGGAGTGAGCATTGGATCTGAAGAGCCATCCAATGTGACACTTTTCTTCAGATATGATGGTCAGATGCATCGAAATCTGAAGAAAACTGCCCAAATCTGACTAGTGGATGGGGGGCCTAAGGTTTATTTTATCTGAAGACACATTATTATAATATACACACACAAGAACCAGGGTCTCTGATTTCCAGTCCCTGGTTTTCTGAATGTATTTTCCAGTACAGAACAACTATAGAGTTCAGTTTTGCTGACTACCTGCATAAGTTATAATTCTCACTATTTAGTCATTTTTTTCTGGGCTTGTACTTTTAGTGTGGAAGACACAAACGGGCTGTTATGTCATCACATATTTTAAAGTATCAATGTTTGCAACAATTTTTCCTTTAGTGAGTAATTTGTAAACCATTGGGCGAGGTATAATTTCCATCTTATTTACCAAATGTATTTATGAATAGTTTCTTAAGTATTCACTGTTGTCAGCAGGAAATGAACGCATAGGGCTAGATTTACTACCCATCAGTTTAACAAAATTTTTGATTGTCAGCGGATTTTGGGGCTAATTCAGGTTGGATCGCATGTGCAGCGCCCACCCTGCGCATGTGAACGCACTTTCTGTGGGGGGACCGCAGAAAAAGCGATCGCCTCTCTGCCTGTCAATCAAGCAGAGGCGGTTGCGGGGCGTGAGAGGGGGCGGCAACTGTCCGTTTCCATGGAGGAGACTGAGTGTTGCGGGGACGGGGCAATGCGAACGGTGGGCAGTGCGGCGTGAATGGGGGCATGTCAGGGATGTGATCGTAGCAGCTGCGTGACGTTACACGCAGCTGCCGCGATGGCGAGCAGTGTGGCGCGAACAGGGGCATGTCAGGGGAGTGTTCGTAGCAGCTGCGTGACGTTACACGCAGCAGCCGACAGAAGCTATCCTCAGTTTCTGCTTGTTGAAGGGGGGAGGCGTCGGTCAGTATGCTGGACGGCCTTGCCCAGTGATGGGCGCCCCCCAGCATGCAACCAAAAGGATAGCAAATTCTGCTAATTAGCAGAATTTGCTATCCTTACTGAACTAGCCACTTTACCAATAGATTTAAAGCAGCAATGGAAATTAATGCTAACCCAGACTATTTTAGCATTAATTTCTGTTGCCGCTTTAAATATATTGGTCAAAGAGGCTGATGATCGGTGGCTTTGAAAAACTTTTACAGATTGTAAATCTAACCTGTTATTTTCTTTCTTCATCAGTTTTATCAACATCATATAGCTATGCTGTGTTCTATTCATAACAAGATTTACATTGTGATAATAGTTAATACTGATAATAACATTTGAATAAATACCTCAATAGATATCATGGTCATAAGGAGTTTTTAGGAAGAAATATTTGTATTCCTTAAGAAAAGATTATTGTAATTTACACTATGGGGTAAATGTACTAAAGCTTCTAAAACAGAGACTTGGTGATGTTGCCCATAGCAACCAATCACATGCTATCTATCATTTCTCTATTGCCTTTTAGAAAATGATAGACAGCATCTGATTGGTTGCTATGGGCAGCATCACCAAGCTTTAGTATATTTACCCCATTGAGGCTGAGGCAGAAATGAATGCAAGTAGGCAGAATGACACACTCATTTCTTTCACAGAGAAAAACTCAGATGTTTGCCCGAGTTGTATACATCTATGCGACCGCACTGCCCCCGTCCGCACACTTTGTTTCATAGCTATTATTATGCCATTTGCACCAGCCCTGTCAATGGTGCGAGAGATTAATCGGAAAACAGGTGTATCTTCACTTTTGCGCAACTCTGCATTGCCTGCAATACCACTGATACACCTTCACTAAACTTAGTATACAGCCGAACACTCTTATAGCACCCAGTTACGCACTTTAGTCGCAAAGTGGACATTACTTGCAACTCCCCATCACCTGTAGATGTGTACACTGGTTTATAGATCATGCACAGTGCAAAAACACTCATGATCTATCCAATCCTGTTGTCAACTCCTCATCACCGCCAATATGTTTATTACACCACTTTGTCTGTCTGTCTGTCTGTCAATACCCAGTCTTGTTTTATTACTGTTTGTCTCAAATTGTAAATCTCTATAGAGTATGCTGCAGAAATTGTAATAAATAATAATAATGATATACCTAAAGAATGACATGTACACACTTTTATTTTAATATACTGAATGATTATTCTCAAAGAATAGTAAATGCATAAGCACTGAAATAATAATTAAATAATATGAGATAATTGACCTATACTCACATTTGCCTACAAGTGATTACTCTCCTTTCATCTTCATTTTGATGTTGACTGTAACATTCAGAAGCATTTCCTGCTGCTACTTTTACAATGCACTTAAATGCGTGTCCCCATTGTATTTTACTGAGTATTAAGATACGCTAATGAACGTGCTTCTAACATTCAATATATATATATATATATATATATATATATATATATATAATATCCACCCACAATCAGCTGGCACTCCAAGTATATTACAACTGCTCCGGTGCTCAGAAATAAAGTCAATACATATCCAAGGAATGACTGGCACTCGGGACTCTCTCTGCAAATGTTATATCTGCCCCCCTGCAGTGCACATGGTTTTGCCCAACTGCTAACAAAATTCCTGCTGCGATCAACTTGCAATTACCCCCAATGTTCCAACTGCTCTCCACTCACCATATAAATTAAAAACACTCCAAACTGTTTCTCTTCCTATACTTTATAAACAGGGAATGTTAGTTACAATTGTGGCAACATCTGTAAAGCTGATCAACTGCACCATAGTCTTCCCTATCTGGCCAGTCCTACTTGCTTCCTGCTTTGAAGCTTACCTGCACATTGGGTTATAAAGGTAAGACATCCAACAAGTCAACGTTTCGGGGGTCTTAGCCCCGTCGTCAGGACAGAATAACACAGCATACATGCTGTGTTATTCTGTCCTGACGACGGGGCTAAGACCCCCGAAACGTTGACTTGGATAAATGCTTTTTTGAACATTTATTTAGACTCCTGAGTGCCAGTCATTCCTTGGATATATGTATATATATATATATATATATATATATACATACACACTATATATTTAAGAGGCAATGATCCGCTGCCACCCCAAAAATCACAGAAGCTCTGCACTCACCATATATATTAAAGGGATGCAGTTAATATACCAGCTGTTGGGATCCCAGTGATCAGGAGACCGACGGCAGAATCCCCAACAGCCGGTGAAATGCCGGCGGTCGCAATCCCGACCACAGGCCCATATTCCTACTAGGGTGGTGGGTCCACGCCACCACCTGAGTGGGAACATAACCGGTGGCGTGCGCAGATCGCCACTGGGCCCGAAGCATGGAGAGCAGAGCGAGCCCACAAGGGGACTCAGTGCCTCACAGCCGGGATGACGGGATGCTGCTGTCTGTATAGTGACAGTCGGCATCTCATCTGCCGGTCTCCCATATGTATTCCATATTAAATACTGACATGTTTGTTGGATGTCTTACCTTTATAACCCAATGTGCAGGTAAGCTTCAAAGCAGGAAGCAAGTAGGACTGGCCAGATGGGGAAGACTTTGGTGCAGTTGATCAGCTTTACAGATGTTGCCACAATTGTAACTAACATTCCCTGTATATAAAGTATAGGAAGAGAAACAGTTTGGAGTGTTTTTAATTTATATGGTGAGTGGAGAGCAGTTGGAACATTGGGGGTAATTCCAAGTTGATCGCAGCAGGAATTTTGTTAGCAGTTGGGCAAAACCATGTGCACTGCAGGGGGGCAGATATAACATTTGCAGAGAGAGTTAGATTTGGGTGGGTTATTTTGTTTCTGTGCAGGGTAAATACTGGCTGCTTTATTTTTACACTGCAATTTAGATTGCAGATTTAACTCACCACACCCAAATCTATCTCTCTCTGCACATGTTATATCTGCCTCCCCTGCAGTGAACATGGTTTTGCCCAATTGCTAACAAATTTACTGCTGTGATCAACTCAGAATTACCCCCATTGTGACAGATTACAGATTAGACTACGGCCAAGCTGCAATCCTTTGAGCACTTGTTTTGTGTAAGGCCAAGGACATTTTGTTTGCCAAACTCCAGGAATCCCACTAACCAGAAAGGAAAAGAAAATTATTGTTGTTACTCTGCGAAAGTTATTCCCCAAGCGCCTCTTTCTGCAGTCATTGTTATGAGCACTGCTAAGCAGCTTTATGAGATGTCACAATCAGGGGCAGTGTGGGAACAAAATGGTCATTTTTAGCTAACCTAGACATTATGGGTATGATTCTGAGCCACACAGATATCTGTTACACCCCTGCTGTATGCAAACAGTTGTTGCTAAGTTCATCCCGTTGCCTGGAGGCAAGTTGGAGTTTGGTTCCTCCCTCCTTAATAAAAAAGGAATAAAATATGGTGTGTGTGTGTGTGTGTGTGTGTGTGTGTGTGTGTGTGTGTGTGTGTGTGTGTAAAAATATAAATATATATATATATATATATATATATATATATATATATATATATATAAAACACAAAAAAATTATCCTTATCTTGCGCCTAAAGGAAAAGAGCAGTACTACAGGTGAGATCTCCGTTGCCAAATCTCAAACTTACATAAACAGAAAAAACAATTCCTGAGTGCGCTAAAGTTCTTGTATGGATTGAACGGAAGTCCTTCCAAATGGATATATCTTATACTGTAGAAGATGGGGTTTTCTGGATTCCTACAGTGGATAACCCCTCACCAAAAAGTCACCCAAACAAACAATTAGAATAAAATTATTTAATAACAAAATGAATTAATTAAAAGCCTTATACAGAAGGTCTTATGAACTATTGTAAATTTCAGAAACATTCTGAAATTTCCACACACATCGTTGCAAGTTAGGAGATCCTTTATGATACAACTGTGGGTCCTTTTGGAAGTTCCAGTTTATTAATAATTATCTTTACTCTGGATATACCTTTTGATGCTTCCGTATATATATATATATATATATATATATATATATATATATAAAAAAATCTTTTTCCAGTGCACCGAATCAGTACATGGTTTTAGGGTGATCCAGTACTAAAGATGGAAAGGCTCTTTTTAGAGTCAAAATGGGAAGCCATTTTTTAAGGTCCATGTTCCTTTTATATATGAAGAGCTTGCCTTTATATAAAGGTTGTTTTAAAAACATCTTTACTGCAGAACTATTGATGTAATATTTTGATCCTAACATTTTTGCTACCCCTGATGAAGTCAAATAGACGAAACGCGTTGGATTTATCAGCTACAAATCAGTAATCCAGTTGAGGATAACGCTCCCTTGTACCAAGTTTACACCTTGTTAAGGTGAGGGAGTTCGTACATCCATATCACCTACTGGATATTTATGGAATTATAAAATAATTTGTTTTCATGTACAATAGTTCATAAGACCTTCTGTATAAGGCTTTTTATGAATTAATTTTGTTATTAAATAATTTTATTCTAATTGTTTGTTTGGGTGACTTTTTGGTGAGGGGTTATCCACTGTAGGAATCCAGAAAACCCCATCTTCTACAGTATAAGATATATCCATTTGGAAGGACTTCCGTTCAATCTATACAAGAACTTTAGCGCACTCAGGAATTGTTTTTTTCTGTATATATATATATATATATAAAATGAGACAGATAGATAGATATAAAGATGGAGCCGCACTCATCTAGTGCGGCTCCATCGCAGACGTGCACTCCCGGCGGGACTAGGAAATCCGGCGCCTAGCCCCACTACAGGAGTGTGCAGAGATGCTCCCATTGTAGTGAATGGGGCACGTGCGCGTCATGGACGCACGCGCGGCCCAGAAAATGCGACGGGGCGCACCTAGGCACAGACGATTGGAAGGTATTCTAAGAGATAGTATTCAGAAGTTCCTTGAAGTCAATAAGGTCATTAAAAGGAATCAACATGGGTTTATGAAGGACAGATCCTGTCAAACCAACTTACTTGGATTTTATGAAACAGTAAGCGCAAACCTAGATCAGGGTAAAGAGGTGGATGTAATCTTTTTAGATTTTGCCAAAGCGATCGATACTGTACCACACATGAGACTTATCTACAAGCTACAAGAATCAGGGCTAAGAAGCACAATATGCACTTGGGTCAAAAACTGGTTAGATAATAGGGAGCAGCGCGTTGTGGTTAATGGATCTTTTTCAACTTAGACTGAAGTGCTAAGTGGTGTGCCGCAAGGCTCAGTATTAGGACCGCTATTGTTCAATATTTTCATTAACGACCTAACAGAAGGTCTAGAGAGCATGGTGTCAATTTTTGCAGATGATACCAAATTGTGTAAAGTTATAAATGCGGGGGGATGCTGAGTCGCTTCAGAATGACTTAGTTATATTAGAAGCTTGGGCAGCGAAATGGAGAATGTGCTTCAATACAGACAAGTGTAAGGTAATGCACTGTGGTAACAAGAACAAAAATAACACCTACCTACTAAATGGGGTAAAATTAGGGGATTCTCTACTGGAAAAGGACTTAGGTGTCCTCATAGATAGGAAACTAAGCAGTAGTACCCAAAGTAGGACTGCAGCAAAGAAGGCTAATAAGATATTAGCATGCATAAAATGGGGAATTGATGCTAGGAACGAGAGTATTATACTCCCATTATATAAATCACTTGTGAGGCCACACCTTGAATACTGTGTACAATTCTGGGCACCTTACTACAAAAAGGATATCCTGGAGCTAGAAAAGGTTCAAAGGCGGGCGACCAAACTAATTAAGGGTATGGAGATGCTGGAATACGAGGAAAGGCTTGCAAGACTAGGCATGTTTACACTGGAAAAGAGGAGATTAAGAGGGGACATGATCAACATTTACAAATATATAAGGGGACAATATACAGATCTTGCGCAGGACCTGTTTTTGGTTAGATCAACACAGAGAACTCGTGGACACTCGCTCAGGTTAGAGGAGAGGAGATTCCACACAATACGGCATAAAGGATTTTTTACGGTAAGGACGATACGTGTTTGGAATTCCCTGCCTGAGGGAGTTGTAATGGCCAACTCAGTCAACACCTTTAAGAATGGGTTATATAAATTCCTAATGGATAAGGATATCCAGGGTTACAGGGCATAGTCACGCACTATGGTTATTATAAAAAAGAGGGGTTAATCGGAACGGCAGTCAGCAACTTCAGTCACAATTTTATACAAAATAATCGTGCATAGGAGACCACAAATAGGTTGAACCCGATGGACAATTGTCTTTTTTCAACCTTAGATACTATGTTACTATGTTACTATGATTAGTGTGGCTCCATCTGTATATGACACCATACTTGCCTACTTTTGAAAAAACATTTCAGGGATATGTGAAAGTAACACCTATCAGCGCAGCCGTGTACTGCTACATCTGAGAGGCGTGTCCAGGGCCGGTTCTGGGGCTCTATGCGCCCCGGTCGGCAATAGGGGGCATGGCTTCGTACAGGGGGCGTGGTCATTTACGCCCCCTGTACAGACTACGGCAGCGCTCTGAAATGTGCGGTGCGCGATGACGTCATCGCGCACCGCACAGCAAAGGTCCTTTCCACGAAGGGAAACTAGACGCGTAGCGTCTAGTTCTCTTCGTGGAGAGGACCTTTGCTGTGCGGTGCGCGATGACGTCATCGCGTACCGCACAGTAAAGGACCTCTCCACGAAGGGAAACTAGACGCGTAGCGTCTAGTTTCCCTTCACAGCGGCCAGCGGCAGCGGGGGGCACAGCAGCAGCGGATCTTGCCCTGGTGCGGCGCCCTCCGGATGGCGCCCTTCGCCCTCCGGGAGGCGGTGCCCCGGGCAAAAGTCCTGCTTGCCCGTGGCAAGATCCGCTACTGGGCGTGTCATGAAAATGACATATCCAAATGTAAACGAGCCACAAAGTTAGTAAGATCTACTTGTTGAAAAAAAGACAGTGATATTTTGCAGGATTTGTTTGTGTATTGTGTTTTACAAGAGGTTACATATACTGTAAGGGGCCACGAGAAACCTTATTTCAAATGCATGTAGCCATAGGGATCATTGTGCCTTATAATCAATATAGGGAAATGGCACTGATGATCCCATTTAAATGTATATAGCTCCGATTTTTTTTTTACTAGCTACAGTATATAATGGGGCTAAGGTGCAATCAGGGAGATTGCTGGACTATTCAGGGAGTCAGGGAGATTGCTACTGTTTCAGGGAGTCTCATGCAGAATGAGGGAGGGTAGGCAACTATGTAACACACACAACCTACAGAATTATATAGATAGCACTCTCAGCTAACTTACAGGGACTACAGCTCGCAGTGAATTGGCAGGGCTCCAGCACTGTGTGACAATGTCCGGTGTGTCAGGGTCAGACTCACAAGATTCAGCTGTTTGCAGCATGCAGAATCACAATTCATCGGTGGGTCCCATCTCATGGTCCAGCAGCAGCGACAGGCTGCACCGCAAGCTGAGCGATACCAGGCGGGAGACTATTGGTATTGGAGGTGTTAGCAGAGCTCCTGAGCCAATTAACTCTGCTGCACCATCAGGAGCGCCACAGTCCTGTGTTGCAAGAGCAGCGGTCACACTTGGATCTTGCTGTGAACCACACAGGTGATACATGTAGTTGTCCCTTCAGGGTTTAGGGCCCGGAGGCAGGCGGCTCCATTGTCTCTGGGATATCCGGCCCTAGCATACAGTGAATGCGCAGATGCAGATTTCCCCATCTTTGTGTATGTCCATACTGAAGGGGTGATTCAGATCTGATCGCTGCTTTGCGTTTTCGCACAGCAGGTGATCAGCTCCTAACTGCGCATGCATATGCACCGTAATGCGCACGCGCGTCGGACAACAACAATGGGCATCGCCGGTCAGTGACGGGATGGTGCGAAAAATCCGAACGCATGGGCGTTCGCAAGGTGTTTGACAGGAAGAGGCCGTTTGTGGTGGCAACTGAGCATTTACAGGGAATGTCCGGAAAAACGCAGGCGTGCCCAAGCGTTTTCAGGGACGGTGTCTGACATCAGCTCCGGCCACAATCAGCCTGTTCTCATCGCACTGGAGGAGTAAGTCCTGGGCTCCGCAGACACAAAGTGGATTTTCGCAGCTCAGCATAAATATGCAATCGCACACTTGCAAAGAGAATTTACACTCCCCCTGGAGGCGGTGATTATCTGATCGCAGGACAGCAAAATTAGCAGCCCAGCGATCAGATCTGAATTACCACCTGAGTTGGATGCAGCTTGCCAGATCTATCTTTTTGCAAAATAGGGCATTTTTGGGTGGGAGCTGGGCGGTGATCATGTGATCGCACGTAACCCATCAAAAGCTCTGTTTGACTCTGAGTCGTGCGTATGAAGAAGGTAAGCCTCATTCTGATGAATCTCTTGCATCTAGCATGGGCTGGTACAAGTGCGTTGATGACGGTTGCAGCTGCTGGCGTATAGTCAATGGGCGGCACAGGTTTCCACTTGTGCACACATTAAACCATACATTATTTGAATGGTTTCTCGTATTAGCACAAGGTAGTAAATCATGCTACCGCGGCTGCCCACAACTATGCCGCTTTGCATGTAACTCGGAATCAGCCCCTATATACGCTCCAAGCCAGGTTTACAATCTACACCTTATCTGCACTACAGTAACTTCCAACAGTTTCATTGTGCATACGTCATATGGTTAGTATCAGTGTCCAGATCAGGGAGAGGCGACAGCATCCTGCACCATTATATAATAACATAATACAGCATGTACAACCCTCCATGCCATAGGAGTCTGTTGCTCTAGTTTCTGCAGGTGGTTGGGCAACACATCCAGTTCTCCAGATAAGCACAGAAATTAGTGGTCATTATTGCCAACCAATTGTATGTCCGCTATTGGGTGGCAGCTCTGCAGTAAGTAGGTGAGAACCAGTTTTTGAATGGAATGGAATGTGCTCATTATCAGCAAATATAGATCTATATACACTACTACATGTATTCTGTTAAAGCATGAAGTGCAATGACTCTGTAGACACAGAGGCTGATGATGAGTTGGACCCAAAAAAGGTCTAAAACACCGCACCTGCAAATAGCATGTTTATGCCCATATTCTCTTAGTCGGGAAAATCTCAATATTCATCCAGCCCTGCACCAGTGGCATATGTCCGGGTTTATGACAGACGTACATCATCAGCCACATTTACACCCAGCCAGTCTATTAACACAAGATTTATTTATTTCATTATTTATGTTGTTACACTTGTTTTGATATTGTAAAATGTTTTTCCTACTAGGTAAATAATAAAAAAAAGAAACAAACCAACAACAACCTTATAACACAGGAATCTTCTGTTAATGTACACTCACAAAATCATATATACAATGAAGCAAGCACTATCGGCTTCAGAGGGGAATCTGCAATCTGCCAAGCACAAGCAGCTAATTAGTGCAGTCAACCATCATCATTATCAATGGTTTTTTTTGTACCAGCCCCCAGGCAGATACAGATACTGATAGGCAAATCCGCATCTATGTATGGGTCTGCCTGAGTTGCAGTTATATGACCATGCCCATACTGTATTTGCACTGCGTTTTTCCACTCCTGTACTGCATTGCCAAGCATTGGGAGGCCAAAGTGACATCTCTTGCAAATCCTGACAAAGGGGGGCCCAGGGTACAGTATGCCCTGCAACGCCCCCTTAATCTGGCTATGACAATAATTATGCATAGTGTACAAAATTTAAAATGCGTTCTTTACAAACCACAAAAGCTGAACATCCGTAATGGTTCCTCATGTGCACAATAGCACCTATTTGTCTGTCAACATCTCTGTATGACCTATGGAAACAACATGTAAAAGCATTCTGTTCCTAGTTATGTGGGTGGCAGATGAAGTGTAAAAGGTACATGTTGGCAACAGTAAATATATAACATCAGTGCACCCTACTACCACCTTAGGATGACCACCCCCTTTAATTTTCCCTTTTCTATTTTTAGCCCTCTTTGTGGCTTAATTTAGGGGGTCATTCCGAGTTGCTAAATTTAGCACAGATCTTGAACTCGGACATGCGGGGGGACGCCCAGCACAGGGCTAGTCCGTCCCACATGTCAGTGCCCCCCCCCCCCCCCACAGAAGTGCAAAGGCATCGCACAGCAGCGATGCCTTTGCACTTCAAGAGTAGCTCCCGACCAGCGCAGCTTTAGCTACTCTGATGTCATGCAGCCGCTGCGGGCCACTCTTCGCACAGTCCGGCCACACCTGCGTTGGCCGGACCGCGCCCACGAAATGGCGGCCAAACGCCGTTTCACCCCCTCCCACCCATTGACCGCCTCTGCCTGTCAATCAGGCAGAGGCGATCGTAAAGCAGTGACGGGTGGCCATGCGCCAGCGCATGCGCAGTTCTGACCCGATTGCTACGTAGTGAAAAACTGCAGCGTGCGATCGGGTCAGAATGACCCCCTTAATCCTTCGTGTGAAGGAACATCAGAACTCTGATTAGGTAGCAGAGAACTCAAGGCCTATCCCACATAGCAGGAAAGCCTCTGTAAATGCTTCTTTTCGCTGCTTTTTTCTCATTTAAGCAATCTCTTCCAACAAAATTAAATCTAGCTCTTGACCCCCGGCATAAAGTGAAGAATGTTCTTTATCCACTCAAGTGACTCCTCAGCATGTGCAAACATCAGTCCTCCAACAAACACAGCCGGTCCACCACCTTATTTATCCATGTGCTCCAAGCAAAATTGGGTCTAGTTAAAAGTAGGTGTACCTGTATGAGTCTATGACACGCCCCAAAAGGGTACTTAAGATGTGGTCAGGCTTGGACTGGCCCACAGGTGTACAGGGGAAACCACCGGTGGGCCCCATTGCCTGGGGGACCAGCTCCTGCTCTAAGGATTAGGTTCTAGACTATGCACTTGAATTATACTGGACTGTGGTGTATTTTCTACAGTGCATTGCTGTTATTAATCTGTTATTAATCTGGTACATTATCATGCATGCAGCAGCTGAATTTACTGTACATATTTATGAAGGGGCCCAGACGTTGCACTCTCTAATGGTTAGTCAAATCAATAAACCCCCTCTGCAGAATGACCACACCCCTAAACATGGCCCCCTACCACTGCATTACCCCGGTGGGCCCTACATGCCCCAGTCTGACACTGGATGTGGTTTTACCCTTTTGTGGCTGTAAATTAACATATCAGTCACAGAGTACCACCATTGGTCTGGACGTTCTTGCGTTGACTGTCAGAGCAGCTCAGTTTACTCGGAAAATCAACATTGCACTAGTATGTTTCGGATACACCCTAGCAGGGGAGTTTTAGGCCTGGAGGGAGCCCACATACAGATTTCTGTGGGCCTCCATCTTCTTAAAAAAATGGTGTATGTGCATTAGATAAGAAAGACTCTAACTCCATATTTCCAAAGCAGTTACTGGCTAGCAGGTAAGTGACTGCAGACTCTGCACCCACTGATATGCCACTGCACTGTAAACGTAAATTAACAAATAAATAAACCTCTCTTCAAAGATGGTCACACACTGGAGCTGGAAGTAATGTCCAATGTGGCTGCACCTGTTTTCTAAGTTACTTAGCAGCATGATTAGGGAAAGTAATTGTACTTTGAAGATGACTGCACATGTAGGGGCTGATTCTGAGTCACACGCAGCGGCGTCTGTGTCTGTTGGCAGTCTCATGTCTGTGTAAAATGTTGCTACAAGCCCTTCCTAGTTGTACAACTGTGTGCCTGATTGTGCATGGACTGAGACCACTTTAGATGCTTCAATACCGTTTGGTGCATCTTTAGATGCAACCGTTGGTAGCACCATCCAAACTTGCACCATCATCCCTGCTAGATGCAGATTCTCTATCAGAGTATGGCCTCCAATGTGAACGATCGTGCGTCTCATTTTCCAACCACTACAGCATCATGCCTGCAACACTCCCATAACATGCATATAACATAGATCATCTCCGCGTATAACACAAATGACCCAGATTGTGTGTGCATCCGCAGACATAGCGGACAAAGCATTTCCCATGAGGTCACGCCCCTAGCTGTGAGTCCACAACCCTCCCACACGCACACTTACCGTGGATTATGTGAGGAACCCGGATATCGGCTGCCGGAGCCGTGATAACACATGGGATCGGGTACTTATCCTATTCGTGATTGCGGGTCAGTTTTCGGCCGATGAAAACAGACCGTAATGGGATACAGCGATAATGACCATCGACTATTAACCACTTGCCTGGCATGGTCGCATCAGATGTGACCATACCTGCAAGTGTCTTATCTGACCTGGTCGCACAGGATGCAACCAGTCAGATAAACAGTGCTAGCAGCGGCAGGGAAGGGAAACTTACCTCTGCTGCTGCTGTCAGACGGACCGGAAGGTCCCTCTGCCTCCCTGCACTCTCCCCTATTGATTGCCATGCTGCAGATCACTGCTGATTGGTCAGCACGGCAGGACCCCCCTCCAGCGGCTGCAGACAATAGCAGTGTAAATTAACCTCCCCAAGCCACCCCCAGGTTACCCCTGTATACCTGGAGGCTGTCCTGGCTTTCAAAATGAAAACCACGATGTTTCCGATGTTCCGATGGTCGTAATGTTCCCAATCGATGTTTCGGTGTTTGGGGGGGATTAAAAAATAAATAAAAACTTTTTTTCCTTTTTTTTTTTTACTAAAATCCTTTTGGATAGGGATAAATTAATGTTCTTCACCTAATTCACTCATAAAAAACCCCGACAATTTCGGAGCAGTTTTTGCGGAATTTTTTTGTCAGTTAAATGGTTAATGAACATCAGTTATTAATCGCGATATCCGTCTGTTTTCAACCACCGAAAACGGATTGGATCTAATTGGATAAGCCCCCATAGGGGTCATTTAATAACATTGCTGAAAGCTGTTATTTCACACTGAAGCCACACAATCCAGTCACACATTTGCTATTATTGTTAAATGTGCATGGACGAATAAAAGATAATTGTTGGCTGCTATAGTTTTTATTGTACATTTGCACTTTTAATAGGTATGATATGAAGGTCATTTACTATGTCAAACAGTGCCATTCACTTGTTCGGTGCTCAAGCAGTGTCTAATAAATGTACACATGTTCAATTACCGTGTACAGAGCTGCATGTTTGTGGAGAGGGAGAGGCTGCATTGTAATGTTTACATTATGTAATGATTTGTTGATAACACAAGACTGCAGGTGACAGTTAGTGACTACCTGTGTCCTTGACAAGGAACATCCAGTCCCCTTCCCTGTGGCGTCACTTACACAGGACGTGACCTGGATAGAGCAAGAGGAAGTGGAGGTTATGACAGCCTGGGCAGTTTCCTACAGTGTCATGTAGACTACACTTTGTTGTACCTATGGCATGGAGGTGTGCTGATCTATATACAGAACAATGCAAAGAAGCATTGTACATAACTGTGTACAGAATACTGAATATATACTGTGCTGAAATAAAGATGGATACTTTATTATGGGCCAAGACTATATTGGTCATGTACCTAATGAGGGAATATACAATTAGGATGTGGCGTTTTTTAATTTGCACAGAGCTATGCAGTGTTTTAGATATGAACTGTTCACAACACATTGTGTACACCCCTGCCTTATTGCAGCAAGATTGTAGGACGCACCCATGCTCCAGGCCTCCCGCCAGATACGGTTATATTTATCCTGTGAGATCACAGATAATTAACCCCTTACCTACTCTACAGCAAGAGGAGAATGGCTTTGGAAGACATCATATAAAAGAACTGCACACTAGAGGAAGGCAGTGAGAATGACTGAAGCACACAGTATAATTCATATAGTGCAGAAAGACCTTCTCACAGACATTATTGGTACTAAAGTCCCTGATTGATTTCTAGGCAATAAGTAACTATCCGCTTTGCCAGGTCACTGCGCAGGGTAAGGCTTTCTCCGTATTTTCCTGTAGACATTAATCATTGCAGTCAATATTTAACAGCACAGTCCTACTTGTTCCAGTGCTGGAATAGTGAAAGTGTGCTTGTGTCTGAGTTTTGAAACTTTGTATTGGTAATTAATTTATAGGATATTTTAGAGAACTTTGACATGATTTGCACAAAAAAGTAAAAGTCTGTGGAGAAAAGGAATGTGCAGAAATGAAATCTCGCTTATGTCGCCCCCTACATCACAGCTCAGGCAGGTTGGGGCAGGTGGTGAATATCTGGCACAGCTGTTTCCTCCAGCTTCTGCTAGGGCGGCTTTCCAAGACACCGGTTAGTGCCTTTAGAGTGACTTCACAGTCTACGCTGTATTCAACGTGCAGGCACAGCAAGGAGAGGGTCGTACACCTGCTCAGATGACACACACAGACAATGTAAGTGTGCGTGGAGGGAAATGTGATTAGGGTTGAGTACACACCTCCAGCAGTTTCATTCCTTGCAACGTGTCTGTGCAAAGGACAATCCCAGCTTGCCGTGGGCTACATCGGCTAATTTTAGTGTACACTGAAAACCCCTCTATGTAAGGTTAGGTATCATATACTGTACTATATGGGCTTCGTTCAGCGCCGATAGCAACTGCGGCAGAATGCACACTGCGAGTTGATCGTAGCTGTGCTGCGACATGCGGGGGGATGCCCAGCACAGGACTAGTCCGCCCCCCCCCCCCCCCCCCCCCCCGCAGAAGTGCTAAGGCATCGCACAGCGGCGATGCCTTTGCACTTCAAGAGTAGCTCCCGACCAGCGCAGCTTTAGCGCGCTGGCCGGGAGCTACTCGTCGCTCCCCGGCCTGCAGCGGCTGCGAGTCACGTCACACAGCCGCCGTGGCCCGCCCCCCCTCCCCCCCAACGGTCCAGCCACGCTAGGCAACGACGGCTGGCATATGCCAGCACATTATGGCACTGGCGCATGTGCAGTTCCGACCTGATCGCTGCGAGAAACTGCAGCGAGCGATCGGGTCGGAATGACCGCCTCTGATCGCAATTCTGCGAAGACCTGTAGCCAAATCCACAATCTCATCTGCGATTATACTGTAAGAGGCCTGGGGAGTGGGCCGCGCTGCAGTTCGTGCGCAGGCGCGGTTACTCACCTCACCCTCCACTGTCTCTTACCTTCGGGCTGATGACGGTCCCGGAACACGCTCCCTTTTCTATGGACTGTGCTCCTGTCTGAAAGAGAAGGGCAACTACGCTAAGTCTCCAACAGGGTACTCGTGCTAGGCTGAGGATGGTCATCATTGGCACTTGTGGCCTCAGACTGGTTACACCCGTGTGCGGTACATAGTGGGTGCATCTCGGACGGAAACGCCCAAGGGGAAGGGATCACGTATGACAAAGCAAACAGACTCAACACAAATTATCCTCACTGGACATAGGGTTGCCCCCTTGATCGTCGGGGGTCCCGATCTCAGCATCTGGAATAAACTTCAAAGCAACAACCCGGAACGGTACACTATTCTTAGCCTACCTTTGATGGGGGCCTGACTGCGGAAGGCCCACGGACCGTACCGAGCAATGAACGGCACAATATGAAACAGTACACGACAATGTGGGTAATGCATAATAATAGCAAACCAGGCAAAACAATGTAGAACAGTGTGTGACAATGTGGATAATGAACTATATGGAGACCAGTGCTGGAGGGATGAGGGACAATGGGGCCTAGCGCCCTGCAGCCCAGGCCTGCGGCCTGCCTAATGGTGGGGGGCTACAATGGGGCCTTGCACCCTCTGCAACTCAGTCCTGCGGCCTGCATACCCATGAGGGTAACAGTGGGGCCTAGCGTCCTTTGCAGCCCAGGCCTGCGGCCTGCCTAATGGTCGGAAGCAACAATGGAGGCCTAGTGCCCTCTGCAGCTCAGGCCTGCAGCCTGCCTAACTGTGGGAAGAAACAATGGGGGCCTCGGCCTAGCATCGACGTTGGGGGTGTGGTGGGGAGAAGAAAAGAGGGGAGCAAGAATGAGCAGTAGGAAAAACAATAAGCCACACTGAGGGCTTACCTATTCCACCAACGTCCCGATGTCTGGCTCCAGTAGTGGGTCGTCCGCAGGGCAGCCTCTGCTGGCCGCACTGATCTCCCCCTCGTCGGTGCCGTGACTCCGCTCTCCTCCCCGGAATCTCTCCTCCGGCGTGTGTGGGCGTTTATAAGCCCCGCTGCGCTGCCTCCTGGAATGGGTGTCGCGGCAGGTCCTCATTGGTCCACCGCGTCGCCCAGTGTGATGTGCCACAGCACGTGGGCGCGCCTGGTGACGCGTGGTCAGGCAGCGGGGACGAGAGGCTCCGAACCAGCACTTCCCCCCTCCTTTTCCTTTGTGGTCCCAACAAAGACTGGGTTGTGTGACCATTCGAAGTTGGGGTCTGCAAAGTGCGGTGGCGGTACCCCCAGGGTGGAGCAGGCCGACCTCCAGACCAGCACGGCTGGAGGCAGGGGATGTGGTGTGTTCTCTGGTGCCGTCCCTCCCAGCCTCGCTGGTGATGTGACAGTGGTGGGCTACTCCATAGACATTGCGCCTTTTCTGCGGGTGGGCCGGTGTTTGTTTCTGGGGGTCGGGGGGTACCCATAAATCAAAGAGTATTGGCCCCAGGAAGGCTGCTGGTTCACCTGGGGCCACCCTGGTGGCTGGTGGGTCGCATGGCATTGAATCCTCTGCCTTGTCTCTTGGGACCTGTGGTTCGCAAGGCCCAGTGTAAGGTGCGGGGGCAACTGCTGCGGTCCTCGGCATGCACCTGGTAGACTGGACTGCCGGGAGACACCTTCGGGGCAGCCGTACTTCCGGATGAACTGCTCCACGATGGCCTTGGCTGCCACCTCTGCTCTCTGGTCCCTGGTGGGGGCTACCACGGTGAACTTGGTGAAGTGATCCGTCATCACCAACGCGTACTGGTACCCGGCCGCCGATTCACCTTAAGAAACATAGTCCACCATCAGTAGTTCCAGGGGCCTACTCGTTTTGATGGTTTGGATGGGAGCCCGTTGTTCGGTAGGCTTGGTGACCCCACACCTCCCGCATGTTCGACATACGTCCTCCACCACCCCCTTGAGACAAGGCAGGAAGTACTGCCGGTGGATGGACTGGACTGTCTTGGCCACCACGGAGTGAGCCCCTTCTTTGTGGGCCTCTACCACCAAGGCACGGGCTGCGGCTTTGGGGAGGACGATCTGCCATATGTAGCGAAGTTCCTGCTCCAGGTAGGCGCAGTGACATAATACACCCTCCTGGACCGCCAGTCGATCCCACTGGTGTAGTGTTTTCTGGCTGGTGGCTCCAAGCTGTTCCCTCTCCCGGCTGGAAGACCAGTGCCCCTTCCAGGCGCGTATGGTTCTCAGGTCCGGGAACTGTTCCTGCTGAATGGCCCAATCTTTTGGTGTCTTCTGCAGCAGTAGGCCACAGCTGGTTGTCTGCCTGGACCAGGGAGGTAGTTTGACTCTGGTGAGGTCTGGGATCTCCATTCCCTCTTGCTCTTCGTCCATGTGCCCAGTGGTGCTTCCTTCTAGGAAGCGCAACAGGGCGTCTGCATTGGCGTTGTCCTTCCCTGGACGATACTTGATCTTTTAGGGGAACTTTGCCAGTCGGGCAACCCAGCGTTGCTCTAAGGCCCCCAGTTTGGCCGTGTTGAGGTGGGCCAGGGGATTGCTGTCGGTTACGACCTCGAAGTCTGCGCTCGTCAAGTATTCAGTGAACTTTTCTGTCACCATCCACACCAGAGCCAGCAACTCAAGCTTGAATGAGATATAGTTGTCGGGGTTCCGTTCAGAGTCTCGCAAAACCCTGGCTTCCATAGGCGATCACCCTCTATCGGTCGTCCTGTACTTGTGAGAGCACGGCGCCCAACCCTTGGTGGCTTCCGTCGGTATAGACCAAGAAGGGTTTGTCGAAATCTGCGTAGGCCAACACCGGGGCCCACATGAGGGCTTCTTTCAGCTGGTTGAACGCGTCATCTTGGGCTCGCCCCCATTCCACCTCCTTCTTCCTGGCGTCTTTCGCCACCCCCCATAGTAGTTCATGTAGGATTCCGGCTATTTTGGCGAAGCCCTTGATGAAGCATCGGTAGTACCCCACCAGCCCCAAGAAGGCCCTCACCTCTGTCACAGTGGTTGGGACTTTCCATCTCCGGATTGCGGCAAGTTTGTCGGGGGTGGGCTGTACTCCTCGCTGGGACACCACATGCCCAGATATTCAAGGCTGGGCTTGAGGAGGTGGCATTTTCTTGGCTTCAGTTTGAGCCCGAACTGCTCCAACCATTGCAGGACCAAATCTAGTCTCCGCAAGTGTTCATCCAACTTCAGGGCGAACACGATGATGTCATCCAGGTAGATTAAAATTGAAGTCCCCCAGGCAGCGTTCCATGAGGCGTTGGAACGTGGCGGGGGAGTTGGAGAGTCCAAAGGGCATTCGGCAGAAATCAAACAGTCCCATGGGAGTGATGAATGTGGTTTTGCCTGGTCTTGCTCGGCTACCGGCACCTGCCAGTACCCACTGGCCAGATTCAATGTTGAAAAATAGCGGGATTTGCCTAGGGCCACCAGGGATTCCTCGATCCGGGGCAGCAGTTATGCATCCCGCACAGTGCATTGGTTAAGCTTCAGGTAGTCCACGCAGAAGCGTAGCGCGCCATCCTTCTTTTTCACCAGTACAATGGGGCCCGCCCAGGGGCTCTTGCTCTCCCGGATGACATGGTTGTCCAGCATCTGGCGGATCATGCTTTTTACTTCTTGGTACAGTTTGGGCGGGATCGGCCAGTATCGCTCCCAGACAGGGGCGTTCTCTCCCTTGTTGATTTAGTGCTCCAACTCTTGGGTGTAGCCGAAGTCCTCCTTGTGGCGCGAAAACGCCTTTTGCCTTTTCCATATCATCCATTCTAGTCTTCTGATGTCGTATGGGGTGGCCCCCTCCAGGGAGATGTTCATCTGGTCCAGTATGGTTTGTCCGTTCCAGGTGGCAGTGGGTTCTTCTGACTCTTCCAGCCTCACGGCCAGTGTCCAGGGATTCCAACAATCTGGATCCAGAACTAGGCCTCGTCCTGTCTCCACGCCTTCTGCCGGGATAGTGTCAACCTGGGCTAGGATGGTCCGAGGGGGAATTTGTGTGGGGGACTCCCACAGGTTACAAATCTGGATGGGTACCATGCCGTTCCAGACCACCGCCAGGACCTGGGCCACCACCAGCCCCGCACCCGACTGACTAAACCAGCATGGATCTACCAGGACTGCCTTCCCTTCCAGTCGTTGCTGCATCCGCACGGGTAGGTCCAACACTACCTCCTGTCGGGCTGGTATCTTCACCCTTTGGTTGTGGCGGGTCTTGATCCATCCCAAGGGACCTAGGCCCTGGGCGGGCAGTGATTCTTCGCACAGCTGGACCACCCTCTGGAGGGCCTGTTGTACGGGCTTCTGTATTCCCAGGTACTTCCAATATCGGCCCTTTTTCTTGGACCAGGGCTTGATCCAAGTCCCGCAATTTGTTTGTCCCCAGGATGATGGGCCCATGTTTTAATTCTTCTCCGGCGACTACCATGATCCCTTTTTTCCAAGGGATTGGCCATATAGTTCCACCTCGAGCCATACAATGCCCAAGATTGGGAGTGGCAAGTTGTTGGCGGCCATGAGGGTCACTCAGTCTCCCACTTCAGTTCTTTTCAAGTGGCTGTAGTCCTGTTTGAAGCATTTCTCGGACATGGTGGATACCTGGGAGCCGGTGTCCATCAGGCAGCGATGGCTCTGACAATCTAGCCGGACTATCATGGTGGGGCATTCTCCAATTAGGTCCCATGAGTGGGCGATATCCACAAGCTTGTCCCCATGCCTCGCAGTTTTGCCCGCAACTGCGAGGGCCATTAGCTTAAAGGTCTCCTGCGGTCACTCCTGTGGCGTCGGGTCTCTGGACATTCTCTCGCGAAGTGTCCAGGACGTCCGCACTCCCAACACTTCGAATCCCGGGGATCCCTCCGCCGATCCCCGCCGTTCCCCTGTGTGAAGACTCCTCCCGCCGGCGCGGTTGTTGGAAGGAATCTTCCGCTTCCTCCTCGGTGTCTCTTGCATTGCCTCCCGTAGTTGCGTTATGGCTTTCGGACTGTTCCACCCGTCGCTTCAGTTTAGACATCTCATCCTGGATGGACCAGTAGGAGGGCACTGGTCAGGTCCTTGACACAACTCTCCAGGGGACTGACCTCTGGTTTGGGGGATGGCGCCAGTGACTGGGCCAGCTGGAGAGCTACGACGCAGGACCCAAATTCTGCATCCTGCTCCTTGGTCAAGGACTTCTCCAGCCCGTCGGGGAAGGTCATGGTGGGCTCGGCCTCAATCTTATCCAGGAGGTGGTGTCGCAGTTGTTTACTCCATAGCCCGGCTACAAAACGGTCCTGGAGGCTGCGTCTCCGGTCATCCATTTTTCATCGGGACAGGCCTTGATCTTTTGTGCACATACCTGTAAGGCATTGGCAAACTGGAAGATGGTTTCATCCTTTCTCTGGATTCAAGTGAAGAGGCGCAACCAGAGGCCATCATCCATTGACCTCTCCTGGTAGACGCCCTTGAGAATCTTGAATATCCCATCGTGGTCTGTTTTCTGATTGTCCGGTCGCAGCCTAACGGTCCACGTGCGTCGAAGCGGGCAGGCGGTGCAGCCGAATGCCCGAATCCTGCTGATATTTCCACTAATTGAGAGGCATATTTCGACCATCGTACCTCGTTAGACATTGGATGATCGTCCCGAGTCCGTAGGGCCAGTCCGGCTCTGCGTCGGTCATTCTGATCCTGGCGACTACGCCAAATTGAAGAGGCCTGGGGGCTGGGACAATGTTGCAGTTCGTGCGCGGGCACGGTTACTCACCTCTCCCTCCGCTGGCTCTTACCTTCGGGCTGATGACGGTCCCGGAACATGCTCCCTTTTCTATCGACTGCGCTCCTGTCTGAAAGAGAAGGGCAGCTGCACTAAGTCTCCGACAGGGTACCGGGGAAAAAGCCAATCGGGGCGACTCGTGCTAGGCTCAGAGGATGGTCATCACTGGCACTTGTGGCCTCAGACTGGTTACACCCGCATGCGGTACATGGTGGGTGCAACCCGGATGGAAACGCCGAAGGGGAAAGGGGAAGGGATCACGTATGACACAGCAAACACTCAACACAAATTATTGTCCCCTTGATCGTTGGGGGTCCCGATCTCAGCACCTGGAATAAACTTCAAAGCAACAACCCGGAACGGTACCCTCTTTTAGCCTACCTTTGATGGGGGCCTGACTGCAGAAGGCCCACGGACAGTACCGAGCAATTAATGGCACAATATGAAACAGTACACGACAATGTGGGTAATGCACAATAATAGCAAACCAGGCAGAACAATGTAGAACAGTGTGTGACAATGTGGATAATACACAATAACAGCAAACCAGGCAGAACAGTGTGTGACAATGTGGATAATGCACAATATGGAGCCCAATGCCGGTGGGATGAGGGACAATGGGGCCTAGTGGCCTGCCTAACGGTGGGGTCTACAATGGGGCCTTGCGCCCACTGCAGCTCAGGCCTGCGGCCTGCCTAACCATGGGGGTAACAATGGGGCCTAGCACCCTCTGCAGCTCAGGCCTGCGGCCTGCCTAACTGTGGGAGGCAACAATGGGGGGCCTCGGCCTAGCGCCGACGTCGGTGTTGTGGTGGGGGAAAGAAAAGAGGGGAGCAAGAATGAACAGTAGGAAAAACAGAAAGCTTCACTGAGGGCTTACCTAGTCCACCGACGTCCCGATGTCCGGCTCCAGTAGTAGGTCGTCCGCAGGGCAGCCTCCGCTGGCCGCACTGATCTCCTCCTCGTCGGTGCAGCGACTCCGCTCTCCTCCCCGGAATCTCTCCTTCCCGCCGCGTGCGGGCGTTTAAAAGCCCCGCCATGCTGCCTCCTGGGATGGGTGACGCGGCAGGCCCTCATTGGTCCGCCGCATCACCCAGTGATGACATGCCACAGAGCCCGTGGGCGCCCCCGGTGATGCATAGTTTGGCAGCGGGGACGGGAGGCTCCGGACCAGCAGCGGGAGGTGGAGCCGGCCGCGCTGGTATCTCCACACTACAACCCCATTGTAAATCTAGCCAACTCCCATTGCACATATAGCTACAAGCACAATATTGCGTACATTCACTAAAAATTACAAGAATAAACGCAGCTCTTACACATCGATGTCAGCACAAAACTGGGATGATTTGTTTCTTGTTCTATTCTGTGAGAATAATATTAGGCAGCCATTTAGCGTCATGGTGTAAACACAATACATACATGTAAAATGTTAAAGTAACTACAATAGTAATTAGTTATGCACGACACTGGTAAAATGAGCATACACATGACAACATGCATACCTAAAGAAAAGTGTTATTTTGTGGATGTAAACAACCTGTGCTTTTGCAATTATTAGCTTGACCATCGGAACATTTGCTGCTGCCATCAGTACTTCCGCAGTCTGTGTAGCTCTCTAGCTACTCTGTGCTGTTGAAGCGTTTGCCATTTCTGCAATCTGTTTCACATATATTGCGAATGCAACACCCATGACACACCCACTACACGCCCCATCGCAGAAATTGCGCAGCCATCCCACTGACCCGCCTCCACCACTCCTTTTAATCATTGCTAAATGCGTTAATGACTGTGTTCGCAGATACCTAGGTATGATCACGGAAACCAGACAAATGTGCGCACTGCCTACTGTGTGATTGTGTGTGCATGCGCAGTGCGCTGATCGCTCACTGCGCGATTATTCGCATTTGCAGCTGATGCTGAATGAGGGCCATTTCTTCCAGATACAAGACTGTTTACTAGCTGTCCTTTAGAAAGAATAGCAATCCCACTGGTAAAATGACTGGTTTCCCTTTCCTTTTCCAGCAGTGCCTAATGGCCATGTAACCACCCAAATACTGTTCTGTCACAGTCACACAGAGTTTCTCATGGCAGGCTATTATCAGACTCTAGTAATGAACAAATGAAGATCTCGCATGCTGTCACAAAGCAGCTGGTAAAGGGGTTGTCCGCCCCCACAAATTTCAAAGAACAGCAGTACTAGTAACAATTAATATATGATGGACAGTAAATGGTAAAGAAAATGCACGTTTATTAAAAACTACAATAAAAATGAATAAAATCACAAGGTATAAATAGCAACCACTAGCTAGGTGACTATGTATTGGTATATTAGCATACCTCCCAACATTCACAGAAGTCAAAGAGAGACATTCTGCGCGGTGCCAAAAAGGGTGTGGCCTGTGAGAAAGGGGATGCCACAATCGCCGGCCATGCCCCCCAGTTAAGTCACAGTGGGGGCATTGCCAACGCTCTGTGAGCTGCTGGCCATACCCTTAGTCCCTCTGCCAGGAATAGACTATGTGCGCACGTGCGCAGCATTTATTCACTGCTGCTCTGCTCTGAACTGAGCATAGCAGCGAGTGCAGGAGCCTCTCAACTGAAACACCCCCCCCTCCCCCACACCACCACCACCACACCACCACCACGGGACACTGCGACCCTCGGGAGGGACAGCGGAACAGACCCATAAAAACTGGACTGTCCCGCGAAAATCTGGACAGTTGGGCGGTATGTATTAGTCATGCAGTATCAGACTGGCTCCTATATTAATCAGTGTTTAAATAAAGGCTTTCTCCTTTCTGTCCATGAGGGATCCGATTTTACCATCAAGGTATTACCAGCATGTGAATCTGTTTGTCCAAACAGTCCCTTTAACAACCGAATTTGCAGATGAACAGGCTGAAGGAGTATAAACCAGGCACCCGGAACGCTGCTGCAGATTATTCCAAGGTGAATAGCAAAGTCCAAACAGAAGTCCAAAGCACTAACAGAAGTCCAGATACACAGGCTCAACGTATTTTCATGGGCTATGGTCACCCAGCTTCCTCAGGACTTTGCTACTCTCCTATATAGTTATCGACTCTCTGTTAATGCCTATACAGTGCCTGTAACAATTCATTACATGTGACTGTCCCTTAGCACTGGATACCGACAGAGTTAGAAGATGGACATTTTGGAGATTAGGGTGAAATGCAGATTTAGCCCATTGAGTTGATTGAACAAATACTTTTAAGAAGTTTAGAATGTTGATTTTAAAACCACACAAGCAGATCTTATTTGGAGTTAATATGGCATTAGCTGTATCCAGCAATGGGCACCAGTGAAGCTGGCGAGCCGGGTTACTTAACTACTGTATGTGCATACATTCTCTGCTGTTTTTAGATCTGCGCATGCGCAGAAGCCGCACTACACATGTCCCTGTAGGTCATCTGCAGGGCAGCCTCCGCTGGCTGCACTGATCTCCTCCTCGGAATCTCTCCTTCCCGACACGTGCGGGCGTTTAAAAGCCCCACCATGCTGCCTCCTGGGATGGGTGACGCGGCAGGCCCTCATTGGTCCGCCGCATCACCCAGTGATGACGCACCACAGCCCGTGGGCGCCCCCCGTGATGCATAGTCCGGCAGCGGGGACGGGAGGCTCCGGGCCAGCAGCGGGAGGTGGAGCCGGCCGCGCTGGTATATCCACACTACAACCCCATTGTAAATCTAGCCAATGCTGTGGCGTTTGGGGCAAGGGGGCACTCCCCGTGCCCCAAACGCCACAGCATGATAATGGGCGATAAGCAGCATTCCAGAAAACAGGGGTGTGCTGAAACCATTACTGACGTCCTTGGACACAGCTTCAATGGTTTCAGCAGTGCGAATTTTCCAGCCATCCTGAGTAACCAGAGGGTTACTCATACCATACTTCCCAACTGTCACGATTTTCGCGGGACAGTCCCGTTTTTTTGGGACTGTCCCGCTGTCAGGAGGGGGGTGGGGGGCGGGCAGTTGGGAGGCTCCTGCACTCGCCGCTTTACTTTGCAGAGCAGCGGTGAATAGACACTGTGCGCATGCGCACAGCGTCTATTCATGAGTGACAGAGGGAGAGGGGGCATGCCAGCAGCTCATAGAGCGCTGCGCATGTCCCATTCAGTGACGGACAAGGGAGGCGTGGCTTATATTGAGACATCAACACAAAGCCACACCCCCTTTTTGAGACCACACCCTTTTTTGGGAGCGTGCGGCTTCGCCGGGCGTGTGTCCCTCTTTTACAATGAAGAAAGTTGGGAGGTATGCTCATATGACCAATGTTTGAGTGGAAGATCTGATGCTCTGTCCTTGGACACAGCAGCAGATCAGAGAAGCCGGCAGGAGGCCTCTGTTACACAAGATACCTCCCACGGCATTAGCATATTATGGCTAGAGATGAGCGGGTTCGGTTCCTCGGAATCCGAACCCGCCCGAACTTCAGCTTTTTTTACACGGATCCGAGCCACTCGGATCTTCCCGCCTTGCTCGGTTAACCCGAGCGCGCCCGAACGTCATCATGACGCTGTCGGATTCTCGCGAGGCTCGGATTCTATCGCGAGACTCGGATTCTATATAAGGAGCCGCGCATCGCCGCCATTTTCACACGTGCATTGAGATTGATAGGGAGAGGACGTGGCTGGCGTCCTCTCCATTTAGATTAGAAGAGAGAGAGTGAGATTGAGACAGAGACACTTGATTTACTGGAGCTTAGGAGTACTAGAGAGAGAGTGCAGAGTTTACTAGTGACTGACCACTGACCAGTGACCACCAGTGCAGTTTTATTTAATATAATCCGTTCTCTGCCTGAAAAAAACGATACACAGTGACTCAGTCACATACCATATCTGTGCTCAGCCCAGTGTGCTGCATCATCTATGTATAATATCTGACTGTGCTCACACAGCTTAATTGTGGGGGAGACTGGGGAGCAGTTATAGGTTATAGCAGGAGCCAGGAGTACATACATATTATTAAAATTAAACAGTGCACACTTTTGCTGCAGGAGTGCCACTGCCAGTGTGACTGACCAGTGACCTGACCACACTGACCACCAGTATAGTATACTATATTGTGATTGCCTGAAAAAGTTAAACACTCGTCGTGTGACTTGTGTGGTGTTTTTTTATTCTATAAAAAACTCATTCTGCTGACAGACAGTGTCCAGCAGGTCCGTCATTATATAATATATACCTGTCCGGCTGCAGTAGTGATATATATATATTTTTTATATCATTATTTATCATACAGTCGCAGCAGACACAGTACGGTAGTTCACGGCTGTAGCTACCTCTGTGTCGGCACTCGGCAGACCGTCCATAATTGTATACCACCTACCCGTGGTTTTTTTTTCTTTCTTCTTTATACATACTACATCTCATTATCATCCAGTCTATATTAGCAGCAGACACAGTACAGTACGGTAGTCCACGGCTGTAGCTACCTCTGTGTCGGCACTCGGCAGTCCATCCATAATTGTATACCACCTACCCGTGGTTTTTTTTTCTTTCTTCTTTATACATACTACATCTCATTATCATCCAGTCTATATTAGCAGCAGACACAGTACAGTACGGTAGTCCACGGCTGTAGCTACCTCTGTGTCGGCACTCGGCAGTCCATCCATAATTGTATACCACCTACCCGTGGTTTTTTTTTTCTTTCTTCTTTATACATACTACATCTCATTATCAACCAGTCTATATTAGCAGCAGACACAGTACAGTACGGTAGTCCACGGCTGTAGCTACCTCTGTGTCGGCACTCGGCAGTCCGTCCATAATTGTATACCACCTACCCGTGGTTTTTTTTTTTCTTTCTTCTTTATACATACTACATCTCATTATCATCCAGTCTATATTAGCAGCAGACACAGTACAGTACGGTAGTCCACGGCTGTAGCTACCTCTGTGTCGGCACTCGGCAGTCCATCCATAATTGTATACCACCTACCCGTGTTTTTTTTTTCTTTCTTCTTTATACATACTACATCTCATTATCAACCAGTCTATATTAGCAGCAGACACAGTACAGTATGGTAGTCCACGGCTGTAGCTACCTCTGTGTCGGCACTCGGCAGTCCGTCCATAATTGTATACCACCTACCCGTGTTTTTTTTTTCTTTCTTCTTTATACATACTACATCTCATTATCAACCAGTCTATATTAGCAGCAGACACAGTACAGTACGGTAGTCCACGGCTGTAGCTACCTCTGTGTCGGCACTCGGCAGTCCATCCATAATTGTATACTAGTATCCATCCATCTCCATTGTTTACCTGAGGTGCCTTTTAGTTGTGCCTATTAAAATATGGAGAACAAAAATGTTGAGGTTCCAAAATTAGGGAAAGATCAAGATCCACTTCCACCTCGTGCTGAAGCTGCTGCCACTAGTCATGGCCGAGACGATTAAATGCCAGCAACGTCGTCTGCCAAGGCCGATGCCCAATGTCATAGTACAGAGCATGTCAAATCCAAAACACCAAATATCAGTAAAAAAAGGACTCCAAAACCTAAAATAAAATTGTCGGAGGAGAAGCGTAAACTTGCCAATATGCCATTTACCACACGGAGTGGCAAGGAACGGCTGAGGCCCTGGCCTATGTTCATGGCTAGTGGTTCAGCTTCACATGAGGATGGAAGCACTCAGCCTCTCGCTAGAAAACTGAAAAGACTCAAGCTGGCAAAAGCACCGCAAAGAACTGTGCGTTCTTTGAAATCCCAAATCCACAAGGAGAGTCCAATTGTGTCGGTTGCGATGCCTGACCTTCCCAACACTGGACGTGAAGAGCATGCGCCTTCCACCATTTGCACGCCCCCTGCAAGTGCTGGAAGGAGCACCCGCAGTCCAGTTCCTGATAGTCAGATTGAAGATGTCAGTGTTGAAGTACACCAGGATGAGGAGGATATGGGTGTTGCTGGCGCTGGGGAGGAAATTGACAAGGAGGATTCTGATGGTGAGGTGGTTTGTTTAAGTCAGGCACCCGGGGAGACACCTGTTGTCCGTGGGAGGAATATGGCCGTTGACATGCCTGGTGAAAATACCAAAAAAATCAGCTCTTCGGTGTGGAAGTATTTCACCAGAAATGCGGACAACATTTGTCAAGCCGTGTGTTCCCTTTGTCAAGCTGTAATAAGTAGGGGTAAGGACGTTAACCACCTCGGAACATCCTCCCTTATACGTCACCTGCAGCGCATTCATAATAAGTCAGTGACAAGTTCAAAAACTTTGGCCGACAGCGGAAGCAGTCCACTGACCAGTAAATCCCTTCCTCTTGTAACCAAGCTCACGCAAACCACCCCACCAACTCCCTCAGTGTCAATTTCCTCCTTCCCCAGGAATGCCAATAGTCCTGCAGGCCATGTCACTGGCAATTCTGACGAGTCCTCTCCTGCCTGGGATTCCTCCGATGCATCCTTGCGTGTAACGCCTACTGCTGCTGGCGCTGCTGTTGTTGCTGCTGGGAGTCGATGGTCATCCCAGAGGGGAAGTCGTAAGCCCACTTGTACTACTTCCAGTAAGCAATTGAATGTCCAACAGTCCTTTGCGAGGAAGATGAAATATCACAGCAGTCATCCTGCTGCAAAGCGGATAACTGAGGCCTTGACAACTATGTTGGTGTTAGACGTGCGTCCGGTATCCGCCGTTAGTTCACAGGGAACTAGACAATTTATTGAGGCAGTGTGCCCCCGTTACCAAATACCATCTAGGTTCCACTTCTCTAGGCAGGCGATACCGAGAATGTACACGGACGTCAGAAAAAGACTCACCAGTGTCCTAAAAAATGCAGTTGTACCCAATGTCCACTTAACCACGGACATGTGGACAAGTGGAGCAGGGCAGGGTCAGGACTATATGACTGTGACAGCCCACTGGGTAGATGTATGGACTCCCGCCGCAAGAACAGCAGCGGCGGCACCAGTAGCAGCATCTCGCAAACGCCAACTCTTTCCTAGGCAGGCTACGCTTTGTATCACCGCTTTCCAGAATACGCACACAGCTGAAAACCTCTTACGGCAACTGAGGAAGATCATCGCGGAATGGCTTACCCCAATTGGACTCTCCTGTGGATTTGTGGCATCGGACAACGCCAGCAATATTGTGTGTGCATTAAATATGGGCAAATTCCAGCACGTCCCATGTTTTGCACATACCTTGAATTTGGTGGTGCAGAATTTTTAGAAAAACGACAGGGGCGTGCTAGAGATGCTGTCGGTGGCCAGAAGAATTGCGGGACACTTTCGGCGTACAGGCACCACGTACAGAAGACTGGAGCACCACCAAAAACTACTGAACCTGCCCTGCCATCATCTGAAGCAAGAAGTGGTAACGAGGTGGAATTCAACCCTCTATATGCTTCAGAGGTTGGAGGAGCAGCAAAAGGCCATTCAAGCCTATACAATTGAGCACGATATAGGAGGTGGAATGCACCTGTCTCAAGTGCAGTGGAGAATGATTTCAACGTTGTGCAAGGTTCTGATGCCCTTTGAACTTGCCACACGTGAAGTCAGTTCAGACACTGCCAGCCTGAGTCAGGTCATTCCCCTCATCAGGCTTTTGCAGAAGAAGCTGGAGACATTGAAGGAGGAGCTAACACGGAGCGATTCCGCTAGGCATGTGGGACTTGTGGATGGAGCCCTTAATTCGCTTAACAAGGATTCACGGGTGGTCAATCTGTTGAAATCAGAGCACTACATTTTGGCCACCGTGCTCGATCCTAGATTTAAAACCTACCTTGGATCTCTCTTTCCGGCAGACACAAGTCTGCTGGGGTTGAAAGACCTGCTGGTGAGAAAATTGTCAAGTCAAGCGGAACGCGACCTGTCAACATCTCCTCCTTCACATTCTCCCGCAACTGGGGGTGCGAGGAAAAGGCTCAGAATTCCGAGTCCACCCGCTGGCGGTGATGCAGGGCAGTCTGGAGCGACTGCTGATGCTGACATCTGGTCCGGACTGAAGGACCTGACAACGATTACGGACATGTCGTCTACTGTCACTGCATATGATTCTCTCAACATTGAAAGAATGGTGGAGGATTATATGAGTGACCGCATCCAAGTAGGCACGTCACACAGTCCGTACTTATACTGGCAGGAAAAAGAGGCAATTTGGAGGCCCTTGCACAAACTGGCTTTATTCTACCTAAGTTGCCCTCCCACAAGTGTGTACTCCGAAAGAGTGTTTAGTGCCGCCGCTCACCTTGTCAGCAATCGGCGTACGAGGTTACATCCAGAAAATGTGGAGAAGATGATGTTCATTAAAATGAATTATAATCAATTCCTCCGCGGAGACATTGACCAGCAGCAATTGCCTCCACAAAGTACACAGGGAGCTGAGATGGTGGATTCCAGTGGGGACGAATTGATAATCTGTGAGGAGGGGGATGTACACGGTGATATATCGGAGGATGATGATGAGGTGGACATCTTGCCTCTGTAGAGCCAGTTTGTGCAAGGAGAGATTAATTGCTTCTTTTTTTGGGGGGGGTCCAAACCAACCCGTCATATCAGTCACAGTCGTGTGGCAGACCCTGTCACTGAAATGATGGGTTGGTTAAAGTGTGCATGTCCTGTTTTGTTTATACAACATAAGGGTGGGTGGGAGGGCCCAAGGACAATTCCATCTTGCACCTCTTTTTTCTTTTATTTTTCTTTGCGTCATGTGCTGTTTGGGGAGGGTTTTTTGGAAGGGACATCCTGCGTGACACTGCAGTGCCACTCCTAGATGGGCCCGGTGTTTGTGTCGGCCACTAGGGTCGCTTATCTTACTCACACAGTCAGCTACCTCATTGCGCCTCTTTTTTTCTTTGCGTCATGTGCTGTTTGGGGAGGGTTTTTTGGAAGGGACATCCTGCGTGACACTGCAGTGCCACTCCTAGATGGGCCCGGTGTTTGTGTCGGCCACTAGGGTCGCTTATCTTACTCACACAGTCAGCTACCTCATTGCGCCTCTTTTTTTCTTTGCGTCATGTGCTGTTTGGGGAGGGTTTTTTGGAAGGGACATCCTGCGTGACACTGCAGTGCCACTCCTAGATGGGCCCGGTGTTTGTGTCGGCCACTAGGGTCGCTTATCTTACTCACACAGTCAGCTACCTCATTGCGCCTCTTTTTTTCTTTGCGTCATGTGCTGTTTGGGGAGGGTTTTTTGGAAGGGACATCCTGCGTGACACTGCAGTGCCACTCCTAGATGGGCCCGGTGTTTGTGTCGGCCACTAGGGTCGCTTATCTTACTCACACAGCTACCTCATTGCGCCTCTTTTTTTCTTTGCGTCATGTGCTGTTTGGGGAGGGTTTTTTGGAAGGGACATCCTGCGTGACACTGCAGTGCCACTCCTAGATGGGCCCGGTGTTTGTGTCGGCCACTAGGGTCGCTTATCTTACTCACACAGCGACCTCGGTGCAAATTTTAGGACTAAAAATAATATTGTGAGGTGTGAGGTATTCAGAATAGACTGAAAATGAGTGGAAATTATGGTTTTTGAGGTTAATAATACTTTGGGATCAAAATTACCCCCAAATTCTATGATTTAAGCTGTTTTTTAGGGTTTTTTGAAAAAAACACCCGAATCCAAAACACACCCGAATCCGACAAAAAAAATTCGGTGAGGTTTTGCCAAAACGCGGTCGAACCCAAAACACGGCCGCGGAACCGAACCCAAAACCAAAACACAAAACCCGAAAAATTTCCGGCGCTCATCTCTAATTATGGCACATGTGCTGCGTACAAAGATGCAGCTGCTGTGTGATCTGAGTCCATCTCTGCATCAGGCTCTTTGTGTAGAAAAACTGTGATACTGAGATGACAATAAGAGAACCATTATTGCATACATGTACCTCTGTGATCCTTGCTAAACAGGCTGCACCATGGGGAAGTTATTGTTTGTGGTTTGGTATATTACATATGCAGAGTCGGACTGGCCCACGGGGAAACAGGGGAAACCACCGGTAGGCCCCACTACCTTTGGGCCCTCCTCCTCCTCTAGGGATCAGGTTCCAGTCTCTATCCTAGTGCACATGAATTATGTATTATACATATGTTACATTATACTTCATAATTTACCAAGAGGCACAGAACATGTACTCTGTAATGGTCAGCCAAACCTCTGTGGTGGCTGGCCACACCCTTAAGCATGGGCCCCTACAACAGCATTCCCCCGGTGGGCCCTTCAATCCCCAGTCCGACACTGTACATATGCCTCTTATCCTGACCTGAGTCTCTCTGCACCCAATTTAGGCGCTTCTTCTGACAGACTCCCTGGCACTGCAATATTTTCTGGGCTCAGGTCTCATGTGATTTGATCTTGTGAATGTTTAATGAGAAGCATGAAAATCCTATGAAAATCTGACAGGATAGCAGCCAACAGCTCAGAGCTCAGCTGCCTGCTCCACACCCACTGTACATTCACCACTCACTCTCTTCTCCCTCCAAGTTTCTCTTGTGTATGTTCCTTGTGTTTATCTTTGTTCTGATACATCCGTTATTCTCTATTAACGTAAAACTTCCTTTTATTCATTTCTAACCCACTAAAAGCAATCCTCACGAAGGAGACTTCCTCCCTCTTCCCCATGCTGTACTTCTCACCACCCACATCACATCATGCCCTAATCAGCTAAAGATTTCTTTTATTCTCTCTTCCATACTGCCACTAGGCTCAGGCTGTTTACTTTTACTGACACTTTCCAGAGACCAACACTTTAATCAAATGCTTCATATTTCCAACAGAAAGTAAAATGTTTCTGTAGCTGGCACTGCTCACCAGTACAGGTTGGACCTATGCCTATGTGACTATGTGGGTTGCAGGTCAGCAAACCCACACCTATGCCATGTGCCTTGCAAAACTGGTTAAGTAAGTCACAAACCAGTACAGGAGTGCCCGATATAGTCACTGCTGAAAGTGATGGCATACAGATCAAGTACAGTCCCATCTGTTATGCAAACTTAAGATTGTTAAACGGGGTACATTTACTAAGCAGTGATAAGAGTTGAGAAGTGAGCTGGTGGAGAAATTTCTCCATCAACCAATCAGCAGCTCTGTATCATTTTATAGTATGCAAATTATAGATGTTATTTCAGTGCTGATTGGTTGCCATGAGCACTTCTCCCCTGGCTCACTTCTCCGCTCTTATCACTGCTTAGTAAATGTACACCTTATTTAGTCAGGGGCGTTTTAAGAGAGGAGGGGACCTGCGTGCAGCCTCCATCGGGAGCCCCCTCCTCTCCTGCAGCAGTAGACTCTGGCATAATGCCAGAGTCTACTGCGCATGCGCAGGCCTCCGGGAACATGGCGCCCGCACCTTGTTCCCGGGGACTTCTCCAGTGCGCATGCACAAATTACTCGGAAATGGCCGCGGCGGCCATTTTCCGAGTGATCTGTGCCCACACAGCAGGGCCTCCGTCGTGGGACTCCGGAGGGGTAAGTATATTCTGTGGGTGCGGTGTGGTCCCCACTGGACCCAGCGGTCCGTGTGCACCGCACACACTGCACCCATTATAACATGACACAAAGCTATTCTGTGCTAGATCAGAATAATGTCTGTGGACATTGGGTCCAGTTCATGTTTGTAAGCTTGTAAGTTTGTAAGCAGGCAACTGGGCAAAAAAGCAGGCAACTGGGCAAAACCATGTTGCACTGCAGGAGGGGCAGATGTAATATGTGCAGAGAGATTTAGATTTGGGTGTGTTCAAACTAAGGGGGTCATTCCAAGTTGTTCGCTCGTTATTTTTTTCCACTACGGAGCGATTAGTCGCAAACTGCGCATGCGCAATGTTCGCAGTGCGCCTGCGCCAAGTAAATTAGCACAAAAGTTTGGTATTTTACTCACGGCATAACGAAGAGTTTTCATTGTTCTGGTGATCGGAGTGTGATTGACAGGAAGTGGGTGTTTCTGGGCGGATACTTGCCGTTTTATGGGAGTGTGTGGAAAAACGCTGGCGTTTCTGGGAAAAACGCGGGAGTGGCTGGAGAAACGAGGGAGTGGCTGGCCGAACGCTGGGTGTGTTTGTAACGTCAAACCAGGAACGAAACTGACTGAACTGATCGCAGTGTAGGAGTAAGTCTCGAGCTACTCAGAAACTGCTAAGAATTTTCTATTCGCAATTCTGCTAATCTTTCGTTCGCAATTCTGCTAAGCTAAGATACACTCCCAGAGGGCGGCGGCCTAGCGTGTGCAATGCTGCTAAAATCTGCTAGCAAGCGAACAACCCGGAATGAGGGCCTAAAATCTAAATTGCAGTGTAAAAATAAAGCTTGTAGGGCTATATAAAGATATATGCAGACAGGTGTCAATGAAAAAATTAATAAAATTTATTTTAACATTTAACACTTAAATGAAATATGCTAAAAATGAGTATTTGCAATATTAAAAATAGGAGCTCATATATATGATTCAAAAACCAGTCTCTGGTGAATAGGACTTATGGGGCTCTGATAATAATGTCCAGTGGTTAGTGGACCTGCAAGATGTTTAGCCTTCTAAAGGGATTGAGAAGTTCCACAGTAAGTTACCAATCTTAGAGATGGATGATTCCCTTAGTGGAGGTTCAGATAGCACCGATTCCAACGCAGAGATGTGGGAGTAAGATGTGGATTCACAACAGGTTGGCACACCATAAGGAAAGTCCCAGGCTAAGGAGGTCCACTGTCCGATTGTCTGGATGTCCCCAGGGTCCTTTTTGTAATCCAAAGTCACAGTCCTGACGCGTTTCGCTGTCACAAGGGACAGCTTTGTCAAAGGTATAGCTCCTTGCTCCATTGTCCCCTTTTTATAAGGGCTTATTGCATATGATCCTTACACCTGTCTGCAATTATCCTAATTTCAAATATATACATTTACTAAAAACTTAGATTTTCTAAATCATATAATTCAATGAGGCAAAGCTATCTATCACAGAATAATTAAATATTGAAAACGAGTGTTTAAAAGTACTAAAAAATAGGAACAAACCCCAATAGTAAATAATCGTTTGACTGTTCTCCCAAACACTAGGTGAAATAAATGATCACAATTCACTGGACTTCTTTGTCTTTAATGCATCTCCCACTCTAGTGTCTGGGAGATTTCTAATCACGTGACGTACCCGTCATAGACCACATGATCGGCATATGTCCCCACATAATCTGTGGTTTTGTCCCAGTGAATCCGTTCACGTGACTTTTACCATCGGTCACATGACCGGAATATACATCCTACTCCAATTGGGCCATTTAACAGAAGCCCAATACTAAAGGTCATATGACCCACACGAAATAACGTGGCCGCGTTCATATAACCCATGAAACCCGAATTCCGGGATCAGCACGGTCGCGGTCATGTGACGCACACGTCATCTATCACATGATCGCCACTCTCCTCTGCAACGTAGCTGTGTTTATCCGCACATCACATTGCCGCGGGTCTCCAGCATGTGACCTGTAAGAAGCCAATCATATATGTTTATGTTCAATAGGCTATCTTACTGCTGTTTTCCTCCGATCACATGATCAGCTGCCCACACTTCACATGCTCTATATTAACCAATGGGACTGATGGTTACTATGGTTACTTATAAACATAACGTTTTTCCTCAGTATAAACGAGTATTTAAAAGTACTAAAAAATATCAAAAACTGAAATATCCTTATTAACTAAAGGTTTAAAATTTTCGCCCTCAATAGGTCCTAATTTATTCGATCTATTTATTGAATTAAATAGATTCATACGTTCCCTTTGTAGAAAAAGATATTTTGCAAGGAAAAGATTGATCAAAACGGGGGAGGAAGCAATGCCAATTATTTTGGATTCAGAAGATGAACCATGTTTACAAATATTAGCAGATTTGCAGAGAGAAGGGTCTAATGAAAATCCATTCAAAATCTTTGATATTAATGTTGACAGAAGCAAATTTAAACTTAAATCAGATTTCTTCCCCATTTTTTCAAAAAGTGGCTGTATTGAAAGTTTTTATAAGACTACTTTGGATAATTTTCGTACCTTATGCGTGAAGGATAATAAGAGCAAGACACATAGGGGAAATTTGAATAAATGGGAACGTAGAGCTCTGTCAAAGCTGACAAAAGATACTACACTGGTAATCAAACAAGCTGATAAAGGGGGTGGCTTAGTTATTCAGGATAGGTGTGATTATATAAAAGAAGCCTCGAGACTTCTAGATGACACAAACTTCTATATGAAACTAGCCAAAGATCCTACTTTAGAATTTAAATCAGAATTACACAGTTTATTGAAAGAGGCAGAATTCAAAGGTGTTATCTCTAAGGAAGAGTTCCGTTTTCTTTTTCCTCCTTTTCCAGTTATTCCCATATATTACCATCTTCCAAAACCTCATAAATCTCTTAGCTGTCCTCCAGGTCGCCCCATTATAGCCGGTATCCAGTCTCTCACTTCAAATCTATCATTCTATGTAGACAGCTATTTACAACCACGTGTGCCTCAGTTGAGATCCCATATTCGCGATACATCACATTTTCTTCAATTAATCAAACAAGTTATCTGGAAACCATCATATTCTTTTTTAACTTTAGACGTACAAAGTCTATATTCCAATATTCCTCATACTTTAGGCTTACAAGCAATAAAAGATCAATTGGACTCAGATGGTGATCTCTCTGAGGCACATGAACAATTCATACTCACCTGTATATCATTTATTCTTAAACACAAACACAAGACTTGATACACGCCCTGATCTTGTTGTAACAGTTCCTCACGTAGAGGAAGAGGGCAGAAATCTTCTATGAGTAAACCATGAAAAAATTGGATAGCCAACCCTCCTTGGCTAGACCGGATCCAAGAGGATCACCGGAACCTTTGTTCATCTTACGCTTAGCACCTTCAGAAACGTGAAAACGGAGAGGCCACATAGACCAACTAAAAACACCCACGGTGTCACAAGGGTGTCCACTGCTATAGCTTAAGTGTCCCTTAACCTGGAACAATATCCCTGAGGCCTCTCGTTGAGGCGAGACGCCCACCTGACCAATTGCGACATTCCTCAAAAACTTGTCACTTCTGTGAAAACTTCTTGACGATGACTAAATTTCTCCCGTATGGAGAACGCGCCAGCAGAGGAAATCTATTTTTCAGTCGTTCACCTCCGGAACGAAGACCGCTAATATAGCGATTACCAGACTCTCCACCCAACGGCAAAACTGTGCATCTTCTGCCATTGCCGCTTTTCTCCTTGTTCCGCCATAGCAGCTTACTTACGCCACTGCCGACAAGTCGTCTGGCAGAACGAACACGGGCAGGACACGAAGAATACGTTCGTCGAAACTAACTCTTAATTCAAGAAAGGGTATTGCAGACAAGCTTTCCAACTTGACCTCATCCCCTGGAAATACGTCCCTTACAAGGACTGCTCCCCAGCCTCAGAGATCTGTATGCACGGACACCAGGATCTACACCCGAAACCCGAACCTTCATCCCTCTAGAAGGAGAGAACCGAGCAGACACCACAGGAGCGATGTCCTGGCCGTTAGGATTATATTCTGGTGCATGTGCAGGTGAGACCTGAACCACATTCCCAACTGGTCTCTTGAAAGCCACTCTGGCATTAGACCTGCTCACCCAAAAAAAAGGTCTCTCAGGCCGCACCCAACTGTTTTAGTAACGGAACACATTGATGAAGTGTCACAGCAAAGCTGATCCAACTCTGGATCTTCAGACCTCTTTTCACAGGAAAAACACCGAACCTTAACCGGTCATTATCTACTCTGAAACCCACCTCCGACATCTGTGTCGTTGGAAACAACAGCCAATCCCTGTGTCGAAGAACAGTCAGAGAGAAACAACGATTTACACCTTTATACAGGGACAACCAGACAATGTCCTGATGCTGACACACCTCTGTATGGCGTCACGTACTATCTCCGCTTCCAGAGTGGAACGGCAAGATCTATTAGGAAAACAGTAAGGGGAAACAACCGTAACTCAGAATGTTCCCCTTTGGATTCTATAAAAACCCACAGGTCCTAGTATATTCCTGGACCAACTGAAAATTATTAGACTAGCGCTCACCGGAGTGGGGACCAGCCCGATAGACTCAGCGACAAGTGGTGGATGTGTAGGAAACAGAAAACGACATCCACTTCTGCGAACCTAACAAGGCTGCAGAACTCTTACCTTTTCACCTTCCACTGTCTGCACAGAAAAGGAAAAAAGAATGGCATCGAACCGGTTAAAACGACTGCATCCCACAAAAGAATGAGTCACCAACTGTTGTGAAGGAGGCTAACTCACGAAGTCAGACTTACCAGTGGTATCCGCCGAAGTTGACTGAACAGAGGCCTCCCCAAACAGCTGAATACCTCCCCCCAGTATCTCTCGGAGATCCTGCTGTCACGTGGCAGCCTGCTGCAATTGTAAAAGGTAGAATCAACATAGGAAAGCTTACCCACTCCGGGTAGGGTAATTCTATCGGATGCCTACCCGAATACCACACTCCCTTAAGTGCATACAGTGCAAATAAGGTCAAAGAATAGAAATAAAATATCACTTAGCTTCCTGTGTATGATCCTTTTCGACCGGGCTCTGCGTCGACCAGGAGTTGACTGTCATAATGTTCTCTCCACGTCGGGAAGAGAATAATATTCGGGGTCCTTGAGAGGATCGAAACCCAACTCGTCACGGCCAATCTAGAGCTTAATCAACAGAGCGACCAGCACATGATAAGAATACCATTATTTCAGCATTCATGGATATACATCATGTAATACACAATAAAACACATATACCCTAACCATGGATATATAAACCTATATCTACATATATATACATATAGATATAACCTATACGCAAGTGGATTGTCCAGACCTGTCAGGTCCCTAGAGACAGTAATGTGTTGTGAATGTGTATGACCATGTACTGACATGCCCCCGAAGTGGATCTACCAGGAACGTTATGGTCGACAGAAACTAAGTAAATGTCGACAGCCAGGAACAGTAAGCGGGTAAAAATATAATAATAATCTTGGAACCCCGAGGGGTCTGCGGGAAGCATACAAATACAATTTCGATAACACTCCCCCCCCCACATATACCTAGAAATATATATATATACAGGTACAAGGCAATAACAGCCTGATCATTTTTTTACCCAGGAAATACCATTGATGCCGACAGGGCATCCACCAACAACTGTGTCTCCCCTAGCGTGTTTACTGTTTTAAGCACACAAACACCAACTTGCTAATACTTAATTTTCCGAATCAAGTACCGCCATGCGCCGGCGAAGCCGACAGTTATCCCCACAGCAGCTTGTGACAAAGCCCTCACACCTGTCGACATATGTCGACTAACCGATAGTGGGTAAACAAACAGGGAAACAGTGAATTTATGTATTACCACAAGGATTATGCGTCCATTATCAATCATAATGCTATATGACACCCATATATCATTAAAAACACTGTGCCCCACCTCCTTCTTACTACACAGCAAGTCCTGGTGGGGATCTGAGGAAAATGGCGCTGACTCCTCTGTGAGGGCTAAGCTCCGCCCCTTCCCGGCGCGCTTAAGCCCGCTCAAATATAAATATATATAACTCTATAATGAGCCGGGGGAACTTATATATAGGGAGTAACCCCCTGTATATATCCCTATATATATATATAGATATATATAGATATATATATATATATAAAACTCAGCCCAGGGCGCCCCCCCCCCCCCCCCCTGCGCCCCGCACCCTCGGAAGCCGTTGGCGCTTCAGCCCGCTAAAACTATAACTTATCCTTCCCAGCGGGGGACCCTATACAGTGTCTACACACTGTATAGAAGGTCCATAGCGTTAAACAGTGCTCACGATGCCGCCCAGGGCGCCCCCCCTCGCGCCCTGCACCCGTGTGATCCATCGGCGCGGGAGTAAAGTGGCGCGCAGCGCTGCTCCATGCCGGGGGGGAACGGGACACTGGCTATTCACCCCGAACAAGTTGAAAACAAATGCTTCCCAGGGCGCCCCCTCCCACTCGCGCCCTGCACCCGAGTGAGCCTTCGGCGCGGGAGTAAGTGGCGCGCAGCGCTGCTTCCTGCCGGCGGGGGACGGGACACGGCCACCCTTCCAACTAGCATCTACACCTTGCTAAAGAGTAAAACATGCCGCTCAGGGCGCCCCCTCCCTGCGCCCTGCACCCTTATGAGCCGTCGGCGCGGGAGTCCCTGGTGCGTATGATGCGCTATGCTGGCGGGGGTACGGGACACGGGGCCAAGGCACCGAGAAAGCCTCTAATGCCAGCCACATAAGAACATCAGTAACTTGCTGCCCAGAGCGCCCCCCCCCCCCCCCAGCGCCCTGCACCCTGCTCCGGGAACAGGCAGCTAGGCGCACCAAGTGATCGAACCCTCTGGAGCTAATGGTGTCCAGTAGCCGAGAAGCAGAGCCCTTGAACTAAGAAGAAGTAGGTCCTGCTTCTCTCCCCTCAGTCCCACGTTGCAGGGAGCCTGTAGCCAGCAGGTCTCCCTGAAAATAAAAAACCTAACAAAAGTCTTTCCAGAGAAACTCAGTAGAGCTCCCCTAGTGTGTGACCCATCACTCCTGGGCACAAAGTCTAACTGAGGTCTGGAGGAGGGGCATAGAGGGAGGAGCCAGTTCACACCCAGTTTAAGTCTTTATAGTGTGCCCAAGCTCCTGCGGATCTGTCTATATCCCATGGTCCTTTTGGAGTCCCCAGCATCCTCTAGGACGTATGAGAAATGTGGTTCTAGGGTGGGGGCCAGTGAGCAGTATTTTTCTTTGAATTTATATAATTTATGTTCGTAGTGCAAGTAATATTGAGCATCTAGTTGTAATTATATATGCAATACTGTGCAAAAGTTGTAGGCAGGTGTGGAAAAAGTGTTAATAGTTTACTTTTATCAATTAATAAAATGCAAAGTAAATGTACAGAAGAAAAATCTAAATGAAATCCAATATTTGGTATGATTACCCTTTGCCTTCAAAACAGCATCAATTCTTCTAGGTACACTTGCACACAGTTTTTAAAGGAACTTGGCAGTGAGGTTGTTCCAAACATCTTGGAGAACTAACCACATATCTTTGGATGTAGGCTTGCTCCAATCCTTCTGTCTCTTCATGTAATCCCAGACAGACTCAATGGGGTATATTTACTAAGGTCCCGATTTTGACCGAGATGCCGTTTTTTCTTCAAAGTGTCATCTCGGTAATTTACTAAGCAAAAATCACGGCAGTGATGAGGGCATTCGTAATATTTTGGAAGTCCTAGGAAAAAATCACGAATCAATACACCATCGGTCAAATACGCCTGCAATTTGGTAGAAATCGGGAATTTACTAAAAAGTGCAAATCACAAACACTGCCGACAATAGCCAAACACTGCCGTGCAGAAATACAAATCGTAAAAAAGTGCTTAAAAAAACAGACCTGCTTTTTTATCCCGTGTTTGGATAGGCATGCAGGGATCCATGAGATCCGTGCATGTTTATCAGTGGGAAGGGGATGGGAAAGTGTTAATTTTTTGAAAAAAAATTGCGTGGGGTCCCCCCTCCTAAGCCAAACCAGCCTCGGGCTCTTTGAGCCGGTCCTGGTTGCAAAAATATGGGAAAAAAATTGACAGGGGTTCCCCCATATTTAAGCAACCAGCACCGGGCTCTGCGCCTGGTCCTGGTTCCAAAAATATGGGGGACAAAAAGCGTAGGGGTCCCCCGTATTTTTGAAACCAGCACCGGGCTCCACTAGCTGGACAGATAATGCCACAGACGGGGGTCACTTTTATACAGCACCCTGCGGCCGTGGCATTAAATACCCAACTAGTCACCACTGGCCGGGGTACCCTGGAGGAGTGGGAACCCCTTCAATCAAGGGGTCCCCCCCTCCAGCCACCCAAGGGCCAGGGGTGAAGCCCGAGGCTGTCCCCCCCATCCAATGGGCTGCGGATGGGAGGCTGATAGCCTTTGTTGTAAGTTATGAATATTGTTTTTAGTAGCAGTACTACAAGTCCCAGCAAGCCTCCCCCGCAAGCTGGTACTTGGAGAACCACAAGTACCAGCATGCGGCGGTAAACCGGGCCCGCTGGTACCTGTAGTACTACTACTAAAAAAATACCCCAATAAAGACATTACACACACACCTTGAAAGTATAACTTTAATGCATACATACACACCACCATATACACATACTTACTGTACCTTATGTTCACACGAGGGTCGGTCCTCTTCTCCATGTAGAATCCATGGTGTACCTGTTGAAAAAATTCTACTCACCAAATCCAGTGTAGAGGGCTCCTCGGATAATCCATTTGTAATCCACGTACTTGTAAAAATAAAAAAACGGGACACCCGACCACGAACTGAAAGGGGCCCCATGTTTTCACATGGGACCCCTTTCCCCGAATGCCAGAAACCCCCTCTGACTGATGTCTAAGTGGGTTTCTTCAGCCAATCAGGGAGCGCCACGTTGTGGCACCCTCCTGATCGGCTGTGTGCTCCTGTACTGTCTGACAGGCAGCACACGGCAGTGTTACAATGTAGCGCCTATGCGCTCCATTGTAACCAATGGTGGGAACTCTGTGGTCAGCGGTGAGGTCACTTTCGGTCAACCGCTGACCACAAAGTTCCCACCATTGGTTACAATGGAGCGCATAGGCGGCGCGCTACATTGTAACACTGCCGTGTGCCGCCTGTCAGACAGTACAGGAGCACACAGCCGATCAGGAGGGTGCCACAACGTGGCGCTCCCTGATTGGCTGAAGAAACCCACTTAGACATCAGTCAGAGGGGGTTTCTGGCATTCGGGGAAAGGGGTCCCATGTGAAAACATGGGTCCGCTTTCAGTTCGTGGTCGGGTGTCCCGTTTTTTTATTTTTACAAGTACGTGGATTACAAATGGATTATCCGAGGAGCCCTCTACACTGGATTTGGTGAGTAGAATTTTTTCAACAGGTACACCATGGATTCTACATGGAGAAGAGGACCGACCCTCGTGTGAACATAAGGTAAGTATGTGTATATGGTGGTGTGTATGTATGCATTAAAGTTATACTTTCAAGGTGTGTGTGTAATGTCTTTATTGGGGTATTTTTTTAGTAGTAGTACTACAGGTACCAGCGGGCCCGGTTTACCGCCGCATGCTGGTACTTGTGGTTCTCCAAGTACCAGCTTGCGGGGGAGGCTTGCTGGGACTTGTAGTACTGCTCCTAAAAACAATATTCATAACTTTCAACAAAGGCTATCAGCCCCCCATCCGCAGCCCATTGGATGGGGGGGACAGCCTCGGGCTTCACCCCTGGCCCTTGGGTGGCTGGGGGGGACCCCTTGATTGAAGGGGTCCCCACTCCCCCAGGGTACCCCGGCCAGGGGTGACTAGTTGGATATTTGATGCCACGGCCGCAAGGCACTGTATAAAAGTGACCCCCGTCTGTGGCATTATCTGTCCAGCTAGTGGAGCCCGGTGCTGGTTTAAAAAATACGGGGGACCCATACGCTTTTTGTCCCCCGTATTTTTGGAACCAGGACCAGGCGCAGAGCCCGGTGCTGGTTGCTTAAATATGGGGGAACCCCTGTCAATTTTTCCCCCATATTTTTGCAACCAGGACCGGCTCAAAGAGCCCAAAGCTGGTTTGGCTTAGGAGGGGGGACCCCACGCAATTTTTTTTTTAAGTTTAATCATTTTTTTTTTTTACAAGGTGCACAATGAAGCCCTGCACGGATCTCTCAGATCCGGCCGAGATTCATTGTATTAAAGTCGGCAGTGTTTTACAAGTCACTCACGAAAAACACTGCCTAAAAAAACGAATGACATCGACATCGGAAAAACCGAAAATGCAGAATACGGCAGCTTAGTAAATTAGTCGTAATCAATTCAAAAAGTTGCATATTTACACTTTCGATGTCATTCGTGATTGAACTTTGACCTCAAACGGGAAAATACGATTCTTAGTAAATTTACCCCAATGATGTTGAAATCAGGGCTCTGTGGGGGATGTATCATCACTTCCAGAGCTGTTCTTTTTAACGCTGAAGATAGTTCTTAATTACATTGGCTGTATGTTTCGGGTCGTTGTCCTGCTGCAGAATAAATTTGGAGCCAATCAGAAGCCTCCCTGATGGTTTTGCATGATGGATAAGTATCTGCCTTTATTTCTCAGCATTGAAGAACAAAGAAACGGGAAACGTTAAGGACAATAATGCATTGAACGGCCAAGGAAGCTTAGGAGGTCATTCCGAGTTGTTCGCTCGCAAGGCGATTTTAGCAGAGTTGCTCACGCTAAGCCGCCGCCTACTGGGAGTGAATCTTAGCATCCTAAAATTGCGAACGAAGTATTCGCAATATTGCGATTACACACCTCGTAGCAGTTTCTGAGTAGCTTCAGACTTACTGCGATCAGTTCAGTGCTTGTCGTTCCTGGTTTGACGTCACAAACACTCCCAGCGTTCGCCCAGACACTCCTCCGTTTCTCCGGCCACTCCTGCGTTTTTTCCGGAAACGGTAGCGTTTTTTCCCACACGCCCATAAAACGGCCTGTTTCCGCCCAGTAACACCCATTTCCTGTCAATCACATTACGATCGCCAGACCGATGAAAAAGCCGTGAGTAAAATTACTAAGTGCATAGCAAATTTACTTGGCGCAGTCGCAGTGCGGACATTGCGCATGCGCATTAAGCGGAAAATCGCTGCGATGCGAAGATTTTTACCGAGCGAACAACTCGGAATGAGGGCCTTAGTGCATCAGATTAAGACACATTGGGGTAAATTTACTAAGATTCGTATTTTCCCATTTGAGGTCAAAGTTCAATCACGAATGACATCGAAAGTGTAAATATGCAACTTTTTGAATTGATTACGACTAATTTACTAAGCAGCCGTATTCTGCATTTTCGGGTTTTCCGATGTCATTCGTTTTTTCAGGCAGTGTTTTACGTGAGTGACTTGTAAAACACTGCCGACTTTAATACAATAAATCTCGGCCGGATCTGAGAGATCCGTGCAGGGCTTCATTGTGCACCTTGTAAAAAAAAAAAAAATGTTTAAAACTTAAAAAAAAAATTGCGTGGGGTCCCCCCTCCTAAGCCAAACCAGCCTCTGGCTCTTTGAGCCGGTCCTGGTTGCAAAAATATGGTAAAAAAATTGACAGGGGTTCCCCCATATTTAAGCAACCAGCACCGGGCTCTGCGCCTGGTCCTGGTTCCAAAAATACGGGGGACAAAAAGCGTAGGGGTCCCCCGTATTTTTGAAACCAGCACCGGGCTCCACTAGCTGGACAGATAATGCCACAGCCGGGGGTCACTTTTATACAGCGCCCTGCGGCTGTGGCATTAAATACCCAACTAGTCACTCCTGGCCGGGGTACTCTGGAGGAGTGGGAACCCCTTCAATCAAGGGGTTCCCCCCCCTCCAGCCACCCAAGGGCCAGGGGTGAAGCCCGAGGCTGTCCCCCCCATCCAATGGGCTGCGGATGGGAGGCTGATAGCCTTTGTTGTAAGTTATGAATATTGTTTTTAGTAGCAGTACTACAAGTCCCAGCAAGCCTCCCCCGCAAGCTGGTACTTGGAGAACCACAAGTACCAGCATGCGACGGAAAACCGGGCCCGCTGGTACCTGTAGTACTACTACTAAAAAAATACCCCAATAAAGATATAACACACACACACCTTGAAAGTATAACTTTAATGCATACATACACACCACCATATACACATACTTACCTTATGTTCACACGAGGGTCGGTCCTCTTCTCCAGTAGAATCCATGGTGTACCTGTTGAAAAAATTCTACTCACCAAATCCAGTGTAGAGGGCTCCTCGGATAATCCATTTGTAATCCACGTACTTGTAAAAATAAAAAAACGGGACACCCGACCACGAACTGAAAGCGGACCCATGTTTTCACATGGGACCCCTTTCCCCGAATGCCAGAAACCCCCTCTGACTGATGTCTAAGTGGGTTTCTTCAGCCAATCAGGGAGCGCCACGTTGTGGCATCCTCCTGATCGGCTGTGTGCTCCTGTACTGTATGACAGGCGGCACACGGCAGTGTTACAATGTAGCGCCTATGCGCTCCATTGTAACCAATGGTGGGAACTTTGTGGTCAGCGGTGAGGTTACTTTCGGTCAACCGCTGACCTCAAAGTTCCCACCATTGGTTACAATGGAGCGCATAGGCGCTACATTGTAACACTGCCGTGTGCCGCCTGTCATACAGTACAGGAGCACACAGCCGATCAGGAGGGTGCCACAACGTGGCGTTCCCTGATTGGCTGAAGAAACCCACTTAGACATAAGTCAGAGGGGGTTTCTGGCATTCGGGGAAAGGGGTCCCATGTGAAAACATGGGTCCGCTTTCAGTCCGTGGTCGGGTGTCCCGTTTTTTTATTTTTACAAGTACGTGGATTACAAATGGATTATCCGAGGAGCCCTCTACACTGGATTTGGTGAGTAGAATTTTTTCAACAGGTACACCATGGATTCTACATGGAGAAGAGGACCGACCCTCGTGTGAACATAAGGTAAGTATGTGTATATGGTGGTGTGTATGTATGCATTAAAGTTATACTTTGGTGTGTGTGTTATGTCTTTATTGGGGTATTTTTTTAGTAGTAGTACTACAGGTACCAGCGGGCCCGGTTTTCCGCCGCATGCTGGTACTTGTGGTCCTCCAAGTACCAGCTTGCGGGGGAGGCTTGCTGGGACTTGTAGTACTGCTACTAAAAACAATATTCATTACTTTCAACAAAGGCTATCAGCCCCCCATCCGCAGCCCATTGGATGGGGGGACAGCCTCGGGCTTCACCCCTGGCCCTTGGGTGGCTGGGGGGGGGACCCCTTGATTGAAGGGGTCCCCACTCCCCCAGGGTACCCCGGCAAGTGGTGACTAGTTGGATATTTGATGCCACGGCCGCAAGGCACTGTATAAAAGTGACCCCCGGCTGTGGCATTATCTGTCCAGCTAGTGGAGCCCGGAGCTGGTTTCAAAAATACGGGGGACCCCTACGCTTTTTGTCCCTGTATTTTTGGAACCAGGACCAGGCGCAGAGCCCGGTGCTGGTTGCTTAAATATGGGGGAACCCCTGTAAATTTTTTCCCCATATTTTTGCTACCAGGGCCGGCTCAAAGAGCCCGAGGCTGGTTTGGTTTAGGAGGGGGGACCCCACGCATTTTTTTTTCCGAAAAATTAAAACATTTCCCACCCCTTCCCACTGACAAACATGCACGGATCTCATGGATCCGTGCATGCCTATACAAACACGGGATACAAAAGCAGGTCTGTTTTTTTTTAGCACTTTTTCACGATTTGTATTTCATCACGGCAGTGTTTGGCTATTGTCGGCAGTGTTTGTGTTTTGCACTTTTTAGTAAATTCCCGATTTCTACCAAATTGCAGGCGTATTTGACCGATGGTGTATTGATTCGTGATTTTTTCCTTGGACTTCCAAAATATTACGAATGCCCTCATCACTGCCGTGATTTTTGCTTAGTAAATTACCGAGATGACACTTTGAAGAAAAAACGGCATCTCGGTCAAAATCGGGACCTTAGTAAATATACCCCATTGTGCTTATTTCCTTTCGAAATCGGAAGATGTCCAGCAGTGCCATGGGCTCAGTCAGAACTGGCAGAAATCAGTGGGACCCAGTACACCCATCCAGAGGCGTCACTCACCTCTTTTGTATCCGGTGCGGCAAGTGGCGTGGCTTTGCAGAGGGGGCGTGGCTTCACGGGGTGGCCGTGGGAGGGCGTGGCTCCATGGGAGGGGGCGCAGCTAAGCGCCCGACCCGCATTTTCATCACTCTGGGGTTCCGGGAGTTGTGGCCTGCCCCCGGATACTGGCGTGTCTGCAGTGCCAGCTCCTACATGGTGACAGGAACCGGGTTGCTGCAGGTAATGTTACAGTGCAGCACCCGGCTCCTGTCACCGAGCAGGAGCCGGAACTTTGTGTCACCCCTCGGGGTTTCCTCCGGGTACTCCGGTTTCCCCCCACAATCCAAAAATATACAGGTAGGTTAATTGGCTGCTGACAAAATTAACCCTAGCGTGAATGTGCGTGTACATGTGATAGGGAATATAGATTGTAAGCTCCACTGGGGCAGGGACTGATGTGAATGGCCAAATATTCTCTGTAAAGCGCTGCGGAATATGTGTGCGCTATATAAATAACTGGTAATAAATAAATAATAATACTGTGTGACATAGGTGTTGAGTCACGGGAAGTGGGCATGCATATGAACACAGTTGGTGTGCAGTCACAGCAAAAGTACAACAAGAGCTTGGTATGGTGGCATGTAATCACAGATTGCAACCAAACTGGTCAGTGAAAAATTGCAAACCAGCTCTCTGGAGGCGTCAGAGTTACAAGTGTTCTGACCCTGGTGTCAGTGTAAAGTTGATAGCGATTACTGCGTGTGATCACAAACATTAGCATTACTGCCTCAAAGTACTGAGGTCATGGGTTTGATTCCCACCATGGTCCTAACTGTGTGGAGTTTGTATATTCTCCCCGTACTTGTGTGGGTTTCCTCCTAGCACTCCAGTTTCCTCCCACAATCCAAAACTATACTGGTAGGTAAATAGGCTCCCAATTAAATTAACCCTGGCGAGAATGTGTGTTAGGGTACAAGTGGTAGGGAATATAGATTGTAAACTCCACTGGGATCAGGGATTGATATGAATGGACACATATTCTCTCTGTAAAGCGCTGCAGAATATGTGTGCGCTATATAAATAAATGGTAATAATAAATACATAAATTAACAACACACCCATATAGTATACCGTATCCAAAACCAAAGATTGATGCAGCAGTGTTTTTAAAGTGATTTCACACTGAACAACACCCTCGTTTTAAACAAGTAAATCATGTTTCATACTCATTAGAGCAGTGGTTCCCAAACACGTTCCTCAAGGCATCCCAACAGTCAAGGTTTTAAGGATATCCATGCGTAGGCACAGGTGACAAGCCCTGATTCAGCATGAGCTGTAGTGGTGCGACTATTCACACAACTACAGCTCACTTCACTAGTATGCAGGGGGACGCCCAGCACGGGGCAAGTACGCCCTGCATGCTGGTTCACCCCCTGTCCCACTAACATGCGAACCTTAGCGAAATGCTGGCATGATAAGGGTAGCCCCTTGCCTTCGCATAGGCAGACGACGGCCCGCCATGATTTGGCTTGCATCGGCTGCGTGTGACGTCACAGAAAGTGTAACGAAAACTAAGGCCTGTATTGTGGTGACGGCATTCCATTTGCGGCCACACCCACTTCCCCAGGAGGGGCACTTCATGAGAGGAGGAGGCCTGTGTGCAGCCTTCCTCTCTGCTGGTTGCGCTGAGAGTCTGAGCCCTAGAGGGCATGCAGAGATATCCAAGATAATGGCATGCAGAGATATCCAAGAAAATGGAGTGGCAGCCATTTTCCCAGTGATTTCTCTACTGCGCATGTAAAATTACTGTGAAAATGGAGCAGCGGCCATTTTAACGATGACCTAACAGCACTGCTGAAGTCGGACGGGTACCCCGGAGGGGTGAGTATTCAAAAAATTGGTGTGTATGTGGTGTGGGCCCGCCCTTGACTCAGGGCCCCATGTGCAACACACACACTGCACCCATTACAGATACGCCAGTGCTGTACATACATTCTAAAGTTTAATTTAAAATAATAAAACTTCCTGTTTGTGTATGCTGCTGTTAGTACTTTACAGGTTTCATTCCTAGATATGTGATTGCATTTTGTGTGTCCGTTTCAGAATGACTCTAAACATGGCCCTGTGTATAAGCAAACAAGGGGGAGATTCAATTACTAGGATGTCCCATAGGAGCCTCACATGATGTGTCTCTGCAAGATGCTTTGATACTAAAACAATGCTTATTTTGGCTTGTACCTCATAGGGGCCTATTCAATTATTATCGGAATTTCAGAAAAGTCGGAAAAAGTAACTTTCCGACTTTTTTAGGTCGAATCTGGATTCAAACTATTCAAGTCCAGTGCCATTTTTCTGACTTCTCGGAAAACACATGGATCGGCGGATTATCTGAGGATCCATGTTTTTTGTCGAATTTGCGTGCGTTTCTGGTTTTTGGCCCGTTTTCGACAATGCCGATTCGACTTAGAAAAAAGTTGGATCGTCATTGTTGAAAATGGGCAAAAACCTGTTGGATATGCCCACAAATTGAATAGTGAAGTGTCGGATCCTCTCCATCGGAGAGGATCCGACACTAATTGAATATATCCAATAGTGTTGCAAACAAAGATCAGCAGTGTTTACTGTACCATAATACTTGTAAATGCATGCATCCCCACATCACACGAAGCTCCAGCAAAGCTTGTGCCCTAAGGAGTCAATGCATTTTAATGAAGGAAATAATCATATTTCAGACGTCTGCAATTAACCCTTTTTATTGTACTGTTAGGAGTTTCAAACATCTCAGGAGTTTGTTCAAAATAATTTGGCCAATCCAGACTTGGCATATTCATATTCAGCATATTCTATATCCTTACAGAAAACAATTGATCAAAGCAATACTTCCCCTAATACGATGTTTCCGGGTCTGGGACTGAGGGTCGACAGCACAAAGGTCGACACCTTAGGTCGACGCCAATTGGTCGACACACCTTAGGTCGACATGGACAAAAGGTCGACATGAGTTTTTTTATGTTTTTTTGGTGTTGTTTTCTTCGTGGAGTGACCGGGAACCCCAATTAGTGCACCGCTTCCCCTCGCATGGTGCCTTCGCTCCGCTACCGCTTCGCTCGGCACACTTTACCGTTCCAATCATAGTCCACGTGGATCGTTAAGTATGAAAAGGTTAAAAAAAAGAAAAAAATCGTGAAAAACTCATGTCGACCTTTTTCCATGTCGACCATGTTCCTGTCGACCTTTTTCCATGTCGACCTTTTGTCCATGTCGATCTAAGGTGTGTCGAACAATTGGCGTCGACCTAAGGTGTGTCGACCTTTGTGCTGTCGACCTGGAGTCCGGATACCGATGTTTCCCAGTGCTCAGACATTAGGGTTATCCCTACTGCACAGTGGCGGATCAAGGGGGGGGGGGGGGGGGGGCACTCGGGCCCGTGCCCCCCTGTCATTTGTGGCCTCCGTCCCCCGTCCCCCCGGCACCGTACAGGGAGATGACGGGCGCCCGCTGAGATTGTGTTACCAGCGGGCGCCCGTCTCCCTGCACAGCGGCAGCCGGAGGCAGGAGCTGAGTACTGAGCTCTGGCTCCCGGCGCTGTCACTGTGCGGCGTGCGCTGTGGGAGAGACGTCAGTCATGACGTCTCTCTCATAGTGCTGAGGAGCGGACGCCAAGAGGAGCACTGCAGCGGTCTGGAAGCGGGAACGGGGCTCGGTAAGTATGATGGTTTTTTCTTCCTTAATGCAGCGGGGGCATCTACTGGGGGCAAACTATGGGGGGACATTACTACTGGGGGGGCATCAACAAGGGGCATTACTACTGGGGGCAAACTACTGGGGGCATTATTACAGGGGGGCATCTACTGGGGGCATTACTACTGGGGGGTCATCTATTGGGGGCATTACTACTGGGGGCAGCTAGTGGGGGACATTTTTTACTGGGGGCCATCTACTGGGGGCATTATTACTGGGGGGCATCTACTGGGGGCATTACTACTGGGGGGTCATCTATTGGGGGCAAACTCCTAGGGGGCATTACTACTGGGGGCAAACTACTGGAGGACATTATTACTGGGGGGCATCTACTGGGGGACATTATTACTGGGGGGCATCTACTGGGGAAAACCACTGGGGGACATTATTACTGGCGGCGTAACTACAGGGGCATTACTACTGGCGGCTTAACTACAGGGGCATTACCACTTGGGGGCTAAACTACAGGGGCATTACTACTTGGGGGCTAAACTACAGGGGGGCCAAACTACTGGGGGCATAACTACAGGGGCCAAACTACTGGGTGATAACTACAGGGGCCAAACTACTGGGGGCATTACTACTGGTGGCTAAACTACAAGCAGGCAAACTACTGGGGGCATTACCACTGGGAGGCTAAACTAAAGGGGGCGGGGATAAACTACCATTACCACTGGGGGCATAACTACTAGGGCGCTAAATGACTGGGGGCATTACTACAGGCAACATTACTACCGGGGGCAATACGGGCATTGCATAAGGGGCACCACTACTATGGGGTCTATAAAAGGGGCACTACCAGTACAGTGGACATTGCATAATGAGCGCTACAACTGTGGGCATTGTATAAGAAGCACCACCTCACATGCACCGAAGCCGCACGCAACTGTACTTGCCCCTTCCATGGTGCCCCCCCTATCATTTTCTTCTGGATCCGCCCCTGCGACTGCAGCACAGATGGGTAAATCAAACTGACTAATACAATAATCAAGCTGTGAGTGGGCCATGAGAACCGGGTTTGGGAAATATCCCCTTATTACATGTTTGGGAAGACCGCTGTATACATTTATAACCTCCTGAATTCAACAAAAGAAATCATACATATTTCCTAAGCAACCTATAGGAATAATGCATCTTCTCTAGGAAATAATATAACCGTATAATGGGGGTAATTCTGTTTGTTAGCAATTGGGCAAAACCATGTGCACTGCAGGGGGGGGGGGCAGATATAACATGTGCAGAGAGAGTTAGATTTGGGTGGGTTATATTGTTTCTGTGCAGGGTAAATACTGGCTGTTTTATTTTTACACTGCAATTTAGATTGCAGATTGAACACACCACACCCAAATCTAACTCTCTCTGCACATGTTATATCTGCCCCCCCCCCCTCCTGCAGTGCACATGGTTTTGCCCAACTGCTAACAAAATTCCTGCTGCGATCAACTTGGAATTACCACCAATGTTTCCTATGCATAGATGCAGATAATTGTACTTTTTTGTAATGGAAGTAATGCCATAAACAATATGGCATATTATGTTATATTTGAAATAAACTATTACTATAACTGTTCAGTAAGTCATTTGTAAAGCAAGAGCTGGTTTGGCAAAAAGCACAAGGTTTAATAACATTAACAATTCTTAGATTTTGGAGATCAGACTGGTACTAAAGCTGACCACACATCTAAAGAGTATTTTTCCAACCAGTCAACAGGTTTTATTCTATTACCGTATATACTCGAGTATAAGTCGACCCGAATATAAGCCGAGGCACCTAATTCTACCACAAAAACCTGGGAAAACTTATTGACTCGAGTATAAGCCTAGGGTGGGAAATGCAGCTCTAGCCGTACACAGCCCTCAGTGCCAGATATGCCCTCATAGTGCCAGATATGCCCCCACAGTACTGCCAGATATGCCCCCACAGTGCTGCCAGATATGCCCCCACAGTGCTGCCAGTTATGCCCCCACAGTGCTGCCAGATATGCCCCCACAGTGCTGCCAGATATGCCCCCACAGTGCTGCCAGATATGCCCCCACAGTGCTGCCAGATATGCCCCCACAGTGCTGCCAGATATACCCCACAGTGCTGCCAGATATGCCCCCACAGTGCTGCCAGTTATGCCCCCACAGTGCTGCCAGATATGCCCCCACAGTGCTGCCAGATATGCCCCCACAGTGCTGCCAGATATGCCCCCACAGTGCTGCCAGTTATGCCCCCACAGTGCTGCCAGATATGCCCCCACAGTGCTGCCAGATATGCCCCCACAGTGCTGCCAGATATGCCCCCACAGTGCTGCCAGATATGCCCCCACAGTGCTGCCAGATATGCCCCCACAGTGCTGCCAGATATGCCCCCACAGTGCTGCCAGATATGCCCCCACAGTGCTGCCAGATATGCCCCCACAGTGCTGCCAGTTATGCCCCCACAGTGCTGCCAGATATGCCCCCACAGTGCTGCCAGATATGCCCCCACAGTGCTGCCAGTTATGCCCCCACAGTGCTGCCAGTTATGCCCCCACAGTGCTGCCAGATATGCCCCCACAGTGCTGCCAGATATGCCCCCACAGTGCTGCCAGATACGTTCCCTCCCCAAGTGCCAGGTATGCCCCACAGTGCTGTTACTTACCCCTCCGTCGATCCCGCGCTGTCTTCTGGAGGGACACGAAGCACACAGCGTGCGCGGCTCTCCTGTGTCCCTCCTGCATCTTCGGCGGCCGCGGCGGGTCTATTATAGGAAGTGCCGGTTCGTGATCAGAGGTCACGAACGGGTATTTCCTGTAATAGAACCGCCGCTGCTGCCGCCGGAGATGCAGGAGGGACACAGGAGCGCCGCGCGCTGTGCGCTCCATGTCCCTCCTTCACACTGCTCTGCCTCTGCCTGCACTGACTCGAGTATAAGCCGAGGTGGCTTTTTCAGCACAAAAAAAAGTGCTGAAAAAGTCGGCTTATACTCGAGTATATACGGTATTTAAAAAATTAATGCTATACTGAAGAACAAACAAAAATGTTGCAAGTAGTTATAATTTTCCATATTAGTTTAGCCAAAAAATAATCTCTGACAGCATGTGCCTCTGAGCTCTCACTGATATCCATAGTGGTACTGATGACTACTCTGCCTCACCACTTCTTTCTTAGAACACTGGAGGAGATGTATCATGGTTTGTAAAGCGTGGAGAAGTTGCCCATAGCAACTAATCAGCTTGTAGCTAGCATCTATTAAGTACATTCAATAAAATAATAGTTAGAAGCTGATTTTTATCTTTAGAATGTTTGATACATTTCCCTCTGGATCTCAAGCACAGTCCCAGGCAAGTCTTCCTCTTGGAACTCAAAATTACTCATTTTTGCCACTCAACAACTGATACTATTTCTAGCCCCAATGTCTTTTAGATATCACCAGGAAAGATGAATCTAAACACATTTTCCTTAATGAAGATATTATTAGGACTTGATTCAGAGATGTACACAATGCAGATATTTGCGGAGTTGAGGGATTATCATCCATCTGTGCATGCATGACGGTCACACTGCGCATGCATCAAGATACTTTAGCAATGTTGCTTTCAGTGAGGATATATTCACAAACCTCCCAACATGACCCTCTCCAGGAGGAACAGAATGCTCTGCTTCTGGACTTTTCTCTTAATGGGCGGGATGTACTAATGTACATCGCCGCCCATCGCCGCCCTGCGCCACGATGCTGATCGCATATGTACTAACATATGCGATCAGCATTGCGGAGGACAGCTCTTCCGATAAGAGCTGTCCTCCGCGATGCGCAGCGGCAGCCTGACTTCTGGGATTCGGCCCCAGAAGTCAGTCTGCGCATGCGCGGGGTGACGGGGGCGGCCGCAGGGCATGCTGGGAGGGATCCGATCGGATCCCTCACACAGCGTCGCGGAGAGAAGCCCATAGGCTTCTATGGACGTATGTCAGCTAAAGCTGGCGTACCCCGCCGCGGCGCTGTCCTGCCGGCCGGGGGTTAGTACATCAGGAAAATGCGGTAAACAGGGAGTTTACCGCATTTTCCGCTTAGTACATCCAGCCCCATGTATGATTGCCGGCACCTGTGTTGAACAGGTTAATTAATAAGAAAGGTGTTTCAGCACAGGTGATGACAATCAAAAATTAAGAGGGAAGTCCAGAAGCAGATCATTCTGTCCCTCCTGGAGAGGGTCATGTTGGGATCTATGTATTCACAAAGTAATTAACAATCCAAACGCAGTTGTCTCACAACCGTTTTCAGGACGTGTCTCAGCCTACAACTGTGATCCTGTATGCACAAAACGCCAGCGTCGCAGTTCCTGCGGTCATTCTGCATAACTGTGTAGAGTTACCCAGGTAGCCTATTATGGCAGGATCTGTGACTGCCACTGCATATTTGTACACAGTTGCTTGGGCCTGCAAAGCCGCCAGTGGGTGTCTCAATAGAATCCAGGTTGTCTGTGTCAATTTCAAATTTTTGCATATCCACTGCGCACAGGATCGCAGCTGCGAATGAATTAGTGTACAACTCTGAATCAGTCCCACAATTCACTGGTATGGGGTTATAGTCAAACAAACGGAAGCTTTCACTTTTTTTAGTCTTAGATTTAAACTGTTAGCTCTGGCTTGCTGAATATTAGTCCTGGCTTGTTGAATATTACCTCTGACTTCCCGAATGTTAGCCCTGGCTTGCCAAATGTTAGCCCTGGCTTGCTGAATGTTATCCCTGGCTTGCTGAATGTTATCTCTGGCTTGCTGAATTTAACCCTGGTTTGCTGAATGTTAGCCCTGGCTTGCTGAATGTTAGCTCTAGCTTGCCAAATGTTACCCCTGACTTGCTGAATGTTATCCCTGGCTTGCTGAATTTTAGCCCTAGCTTGCTGAATGTTAGCTCTGGCTTGCTGAATGTTATACCTGTCTTGCTGAATATTAGCCCTGGCTTGCTGAATGTTATCCCTGGCTTGCTGAATGTTAGCCCTGGCTTTCTGAATATTATACCTGGCTTGCTGAATGTTATCCCTAGCTAGCTGAATGTTATCCCTGGCTTGCTGAATGTTAGCCCTGGCTTGCTGAATATTATACCTGGCTTTCTGAATGTTAGCTCTGGCTTGCTGAATATTAGTCCTGGCTTGTTGAATATTAGCTCTGACTTGCCGAATGTTAGCCCTGGCTTGCTGAATGTTATCCCTGGCTTGCTAAATGTTAGCCCTGGCTTGTTGAATATTATCCCTGGCTTGTTGAATGATAGCTCTGGCTTGCTGAATGTTAGCCCTGGCTTGCTGAATGTTAGCCCTGGCTTGCTGAATGTTAGCTCTGGCTTGCTGAATGTTAGCCCTGGCTTTCTGAATGTTAGCCCTGGCTTGCTGAATATTAGCCCTGGCTTGCTGAATATTAGCCCTGGCTTTCTGAATGTTAGCCCTGGCTTGCTGAATATTATACCTGGCTTGCTGAATATTAGCCCTGGCTTGCTGAATATTAGCCCTGGCTTGCTGAATGTTATACCTGGCTTGCTGAATGTTATCCCTGGCTAGCTGAATGTTAGCTCTATGAGATGTCAATCAGGTATATGAATACAAAGGGATGTTGCACATAGGATTTTGTTTATCATCCTTAAGTTATACTTTTATATATTTTTATTTAAATACTGAATAATAAAACAAACACAAAATGGTATCAACTACACTATAATTTTCAATGATAGTTTAACCAAAAAATAATTTTTATTCTCTTTGAGTCTGCAGAGGATTTTTAATTTATTGGCTGGGTTATCTTTATTCTACAGTGGCTAAACAAACAATATATACTATAAAACATCACTGGTTCTTTCCTGCTCATACACAGGGCATTGTTCGCCCATAAGCTGCTCACTGAATGATAACAGCAGCAGCACATTGGCTGGTGGCACAGTGGTCACTGACAAGCAGAAATGGGGCCTTTTGGTATGATTTCCACATGGGCACTATCTGCATGGAGGTGTTTGTATATTTATCATTATACAGCACTACAGGGGCGGATCCAGAAGAAAATGATTGGGGGGGCACCATGGAAGGGGCAAGTACATTTGCGTGCGGCTTCGGTGCATGTGAGGTGGCGCTACTTATACAGTGCCCACAGTTGTAGCGCTCATTATGCAATGTCCACTGTACTGGTAGTGCCTCTTATATAGACCCCATAGTAGTGGTGCCCCTTATGCAATGTCCGTATTGCCCCCAGTAGTAATGTTGCCTGTAGTAATGCCCACAGTCATTTAGCGCCCTAGTAGTTATGCCCCCAGTGGTAATGCCCCTGCAGTTATGACCCCAGTAGTTTACCCCCCCCCCTTTAGTTTAGCCTCCCAGTGGTAATTCCCCCAGTAGTTTGCCTGCTTGTAGTTCAGCCACCAGTAGTAATGCCCCCCTGTAGTTTGCCCTATTGTAGTTTAGCCCCTGTAGTTATGCCGCCCTTGTTGTTTAGCCCCCAGTAGTAATGCCCCCAGTAGTTTGGCCCCTGTAGTTATCCCCCAGTAGTTTGGCCCCTGTAGTTATGCCCCCAAGTAGTAATGCCCCTGTAGTTACGCTGCCAGTAGTAATGCCCCTGTAGTTACGCCGCCAGTAGTAATGCCCTCCTGTAGTTTGCCCCCAGTAGTTAGCCCCTTTGTAGTTGGCCCCCAGTAATAATGTCCCCCAGTAGTTTGCCCCAGTAGATGCCCCCCAGTAATAATGTCCCCCAGTAGATACCCCCCAGTAATAATGTCCCCCAGTAGTTTGCCCCCAGTAGATGCCCCCAGTAATAATGTCCCCCAGTAGTTTGCCCCCAGTAGATACCCCCCAGTAATTATGTCCTCCAGTAGTTTGCCCCCAGTAGTAATGCCCCCTAGGAGTTTGCCCCCAGTAGTAATGCCCCCTAGGAGTTTGCCCCCAATAGATGACCCCCCAGTAGTAATGCCCCCAGTTGTAATACACCCAGTAGATGCCACCAGTAATATCCCCCAGTAGTTTGCCCCAGTAGATGCCCCCCAGTAAAAATGTCCCCCAGTAGCTGCCCCAGTAGTAATGCCCCCAATAGAAGATCCCCCAGTAGATGCCCCCCAGTAATAATGCCCCCAGTAGTTTGCCCCCAGTAGTAATGCCCCTTGTTGATGCACCCCCAGTAGTAATGTCCCACCGTAGTCTGCCCCCAGTAGATGCCCCCGCTGCACTATGGAAGAAAAAAAACATCATACTTACCGAGCCCCGTTCCCGCTTCCAGACCGCTGCAGTACTCCTCTCTTGGCGTCCTCTCCTCAGCACTATGAGAGAGACGTCATGACTCTCCCATAGCGCACGCCGCACAGTGACAGCGCCAGAAGCCAGAGCTCAGTACTGAGCTCCTGCCTCCGGCTTTCAGTGAGGAGAGACGGGCGGGTAACACAATCTCAGTGGGCGCCCGTCATCTCCCTGTGCGGCACCGACGCCGGGCGGACGGGGGATAGATGCCTCAAATGACAGGGGGGGCACGGGCCCGAGTGCCCCCCCCCCCCCTGGATCTGCCACTGCAGCACTATGTAATATATATAAAGAATAATAATAATAATAATCCTGTAGCACATGAGCTAAAGCGTGTTTAGAGTCTAGTCACAATGGCATCCCTTTGGTATGTAAGTTATTGAAGGGAAGTTGTAATTAGGGATATGAAGAACAGCTGCTGGCTCTACTTAGTTTAGTAAATGATTGTTGCAATTTACCACTCCAATTATACCACTTCCAACTGGTTGTTTATCAGGGCTTTAATTGGTCCCTTTATGCACTGATGAGCAAATAGTTTTCAGGTTACATAAAACTGCTGACATAAGAATGATTCTTCCTGATGACCAGGTCAATCATTCAGTTTCACTTTTTCATTCCGCCATTTTCTTCTTACCAAGAGTAAAGGATCAGATATGACAGCTCCCGAACATTCTTTGCCATATGCAGACCTGCTATATTGTAATGTGTCATTAAAGAATATTACAATACTTCTTTAAGTTAGAATAACAAAAATATTGAAATCCAACAGCAGCTAGGGGCAGAGGAAGACCTCAGTGTGAGCCTGGAAAATATTGTGAAAGTGGCTTCATGTTGTATGTAGAGATGAGCGCCTGAAATTTTTCGGGTTTTGTGTTTTGGTTTTGGGTTCGGTTCCGCGGCCGTGTTTTGGGTTCGAACGCGTTTTGGCAAAACCTCACCGGATTTTTTTTGTCGGATTCGGGTGTGTTTTGGATTCGGGTGTTTTTTTCAAAAAACACTAAAAAACAGCTTAAATCATAGAATTTGGGGGTCATTTTGATCCCAAAGTATTATTAACCTCAAAAACCATAATTTACACTCATTTTCAGTCTATTCTGAATACCTCACACCTCACAATATTATTTTTAGTCCTAAAATTTGCACCGAGGTCGCTGTGTGAGTAAGATAAGCGACCCTAGTGGCCGACACAAACACCGGGCCCATCTAGGAGTGGCACTGCAGTGTCACGCAGGATGTCCCTTCCAAAAAACCCTCCCCAAACAGCACATGACGCAAAGAAAAAAAGAGGCGCAATGAGGTAGCTGACTGTGTGAGTAAGATTAGCGACCCTAGTGGCCGACACAAACACCGGGCCCATCTAGGAGTGGCACTGCAGTGTCACGCAGGATGTCCCTTCCAAAAAACCCTCCCCAATCAGCACATGATGCAAAGAAAAAGAAAAGAAAAAAGAGGTGCAAGATGGAATTGTCCTTGGGCCCTCCCACCCACCCTTATGTTGTATAAACAAAACAGGACATGCACACTTTAACCAACCCATCATTTCAGTGACAGGGTCTGCCACACGACTGTGACTGATATGACGGGTTGGTTTGGACCCCCCCCCCCAAAAAGAAGCAATTAATCTCTCCTTGCACAAACTGGCTCTACAGAGGCAAGATGTCCACCTCATCTTCACCCTCCGATATATCACCGTGTACATCCCCCTCCTCACAGATTATCAATTCGTCCCCACTGGAATCCACCATCTCAGCTCCCTGTGTACTTTGTGGAGGCAATTGCTGCTGGTCAATGTCTCCGCGGAGGAATTGATTATAATTCATTTTAATGAACATCATCTTCTCCACATTTTCTGGATGTAACCTCGTACGCCGATTGCTGACAAGGTGAGCGGCGGCACTAAACACTCTTTCGGAGTACACACTTGTGGGAGGGCAACTTAGGTAGAATAAAGCCAGTTTGTGCAAGGGCCTCCAAATTGCCTCTTTTTCCTGCCAGTATAAGTACGGACTGTGTGACGTGCCTACTTGGATGCGGTCACTCATATAATCCTCCACCATTCTATCAATGTTGAGAGAATCATATGCAGTGACAGTAGACGACATGTCCGTAATCGTTGTCAGGTCCTTCAGTCCGGACCAGATGTCAGCATCAGCAGTCGCTCCAGACTGCCCTGCATCACCGCCAGCGGGTGGGCTCGGAATTCTGAGCCTTTTCCTCGCACCCCCAGTTGCGGGAGAATGTGAAGGAGGAGATGTTGATAGGTCGCGTTCCGCTTGACTTGACAATTTTGTCACCAGCAGGTCTTTGCACCCCAGCAGACTTGTGTCTGCCGGAAAGAGAGATCCAAGGTAGGCTTTAAATCTAGGATCGAGCACGGTGGCCAAAATGTAGTGCTCTGATTTCAACAGATTGACCACCCGTGAATCCTTGTTAAGCGAATTAAGGGCTGCATCCACAAGTCCCACATGCCTAGCGGAATCGCTCCCTTTTAGCTCCTTCTTCAATGCCTCCAGCTTCTTCTGCAAAAGCCTGATGAGGGGAATGACCTGACTCAGGCTGGCAGTGTCTGAACTGACTTCACGTGTGGCAAGTTCAAAGGGCATCAGAACCTTGCACAACGTTGAAATCATTCTCCACTGCACTTGAGACAGGTGCATTCCACCTCCTATATCGTGCTCAATTGTATAGGCTTGAATGGCCTTTTGCTGCTCCTCCAACCTCTGAAGCATATAGAGGGTTGAATTCCACCTCGTTACCACTTCTTGCTTCAGATGATGGCAGGGCAGGTTCAGTAGTTTTTGGTGGTGCTCCAGTCTTCTGTACGTGGTGCCTGTACGCCGAAAGTGTCCCGCAATTTTTCTGGCCACCGACAGCATCTCTTGCACGCCCCTGTCGTTTTTTAAATAATTCTGCACCACCAAATTCAAGGTATGTGCAAAACATGGGACGTGCTGGAATTTGCCCATATTTAATGCACACACAATATTGCTGGCGTTGTCCGATGCCACAAATCCACAGGAGAGTCCAATTGGGGTAAGCCATTCCGCGATGATCTTCCTCAGTTGCCGTAAGAGGTTTTCAGCTGTGTGCGTATTCTGGAAAGCGGTGATACAAAGCGTAGCCTGCCTAGGAAAGAGTTGGCGTTTGCGAGATGCTGCTACTGGTGCCGCCGCTGCTGTTCTTGCGGCGGGAGTCCATACATCTACCCAGTGGGCTGTCACAGTCATATAGTCCTGACCCTGCCCTGCTCCACTTGTCCACATGTCCGTGGTTAAGTGGACATTGGGTACAACTGCATTTTTTAGGACACTGGTGAGTCTTTTTCTGACGTCCGTGTACATTCTCGGTATCGCCTGCCTAGAGAAGTGGAACCTAGATGGTATTTGGTAACGGGGGCACACTGCCTCAATAAATTGTCTAGTTCCCTGTGAACTAACGGCGGATACCGGACGCACGTCTAACACCAACATAGTTGTCAAGGCCTCAGTTATCCGCTTTGCAGCAGGATGACTGCTGTGATATTTCATCTTCCTCGCAAAGGACTGTTGAACAGTCAATTGCTTACTGGAAGTAGTACAAGTGGGCTTACGACTTCCCCTCTGGGATGACCATCGACTCCCAGCAGCAACAACAGCAGCGCCAGCAGCAGTAGGCGTTACACGCAAGGATGCATCGGAGGAATGCCAGGCAGGAGAGGACTCGTCAGAATTGCCAGTGACATTGCCTGCAGGACTATTGGCATTCCTGGGGAAGGAGGAAATTGACACTGAGGGAGTTGGTGGGGTGGTTTGCGTGAGCTTGGTTACAAGAGGAAGGGATTTACTGGTCAGTGGACTGCTTCCGCTGTCACCCAAAGTTTTTGAACTTGTCACTGACTTATTATGAATGCGCTGCAGGTGACGTATAAGGGAGGATGTTCCGAGGTGGTTAACGTCCTTACCCCTACTTATTACAGCTTGACAAAGGGAACACACGGCTTGACACCTGTTGTCCGCATTTCTGTTGAAATAGTTCCACACCGAAGAGCTGATTTTTTTGGTATTTTCACCAGGCATGTCAACGGCCATATTCCTCCCACGGACAACAGGTGTCTCCCCGGGTGCCTGACTTAAACAAACCACCTCACCATCAGAATCCTCCTGGTCAATTTCCTCCCCAGCGCCAGCAACACCCATATCCTCCTCATCCTGGTGTACTTCAACACTGACATCTTCAATCTGACTATCAGGAACTGGACTGCGGGTGCTCCTTCCAGCACTTGCAGGGGGCGTGCAAATGGTGGAAGGCGCATGCTCTTCACGTCCAGTGTTGGGAAGGTCAGGCATCGCAACCGACACAATTGGACTCTCCTTGTGGATTTGGGATTTCGAAGAACGCACAGTTCTTTGCGGTGCTACTGCTTTTGCCAGCTTGAGTCTTTTCATTTTTCTAGCGAGAGGCTGAGTGCCTCCATCCTCATGTGAAGCTGAACCACCAGCCATGAACATAGGCCAGGGCCTCAGCCGTTCCTTGCCACTCCGTGTGGTAAATGGCATATTGGCAAGTTTACGCTTCTCCTCCGACAATTTTATTTTAGGTTTTGGAGTCCTTTTTTTACTGATATTTGGTGTTTTGGATTTGACATGCTCTGTACTATGACATTGGGCATCGGCCTTGGCAGACGACGTTGCTGGCATTTCATCGTCTCGGCCATGACTAGTGGCAGCAGCTTCAGCACGAGGTGGAAGTGGATCTTGATCTTTCCCTAATTTTGGAACCTCAACATTTTTGTTCTCCATATTTTAATAGGCACAACTAAAAGGCACCTCAGGTAAACAATGGAGATGGATGGATACTAGTATACAATTATGGACGGACTGCCGAGTGCCGACACAGAGGTAGCTACAGCCGTGAACTACCGTACTGTACTGTGTCTGCTGCTAATATAGACTGGTTGATAAAGAGATGTCGTAGTATGTATGTATGAAGAAGAAAGAAAAAAAAACCACGGTTAGGTGGTATACAATTATGGACGGACTGCCGAGTGCCGACACAGAGGTAGCCACAGCCGTGAACTACCGTACTGTACTGTGTCTGCTGCTAATATAGACTGGTTGATAAAGAGATGTCGTAGTATGTATGTATGAAGAAGAAAGAAAAAAAAACCACGGTTAGGTGGTATACAATTATGGACGGACTGCCGAGTGCCGACACAGAGGTAGCCACAGCCGTGAACTACCGTACTGTACTGTGTCTGCTGCTAATATAGACTGGTTGATAAAGAGATGTCGTAGTATGTATGTATGAAGAAGAAAGAAAAAAAAACCACGGGTAGGTGGTATACAATTATGGACGGACTGCCGAGTGCCGACACAGAGGTAGCCACAGCCGTGAACTACCGTACTGTACTGTGTCTGCTGCTAATATAGACTGGTTGATAAAGAGATGTAGTAGTATGTATGTATAAAGAAGAAAGAAAAAAAAACCACGGGTAGGTGGTATACAATTATGGACGGACTGCCGAGTGCCGACACAGAAGTAGCCACAGCCGTGAACTACCGTACTGTACTGTGTCTGCTGCTAATATAGACTGGTTGATAAAGAGATGTCGTAGTATGTATGTATGAAGAAGAAAGAAAAAAAAACCACGGTTAGGTGGTATACAATTATGGACGGACTGCCGAGTGCCGACACAGAGGTAGCCACAGCCGTGAACTACCGTACTGTACTGTGTCTGCTGCTAATATAGACTGGTTGATAAAGAGATGTCGTAGTATGTATGTATGAAGAAGAAAGAAAAAAAAACCACGGGTAGGTGGTATACAATTATGGACGGACTGCCGAGTGCCGACACAGAGGTAGCCACAGCCGTGAACTACCGTACTGTACTGTGTCTGCTGCTAATATAGACTGGTTGATAAAGAGATGTAGTAGTATGTATGTATAAAGAAGAAAGAAAAAAAAACCACGGGTAGGTGGTATACAATTATGGACGGACTGCCGAGTGCCGACACAGAAGTAGCCACAGCCGTGAACTACCGTACTGTACTGTGTCTGCTGCTAATATAGACTGGTTGATAAAGAGATGTCGTAGTATGTATGTATGAAGAAGAAAGAAAAAAAAACCACGGTTAGGTGGTATACAATTATGGACGGACTGCCGAGTGCCGACACAGAGGTAGCCACAGCCGTGAACTACCGTACTGTACTGTGTCTGCTGCTAATATAGACTGGTTGATAAAGAGATGTCGTAGTATGTATGTATAAAGAAGAAAGAAAAAAAAACCACGGTTAGGTGGTATACAATTATGGACGGACTGCCGAGTGCCGACACAGAGGTAGCCACAGCTGTGAACTACCGTACTGTACTGTGTCTGGGGGCGCTAGAGATGAGCGGGTTCGGTTTTACTCGGTTCTCAAAACGGCATCTAATTGGCTCACGGATGTCACGTGTTTTGGATAGCCAATAAGATTCGGTTTTGAGAACCGAGTAAAACCGAGTAAAACCGAATCCGCTCATCTCTAGACTGTCTGCTGCTAATATAGACTGGTTGATAAAGAGATGTAGTAGTATGTATGTATAAAGAAGAAAGAAAAAAAAACCACGGGTAGGTGGTATACAATTATGGATGGACTGCCGAGTGCCGACACAGAGGTAGCTACAGCCGTGAACTACCGTACTGTGTCTGCTGCGACTGGATGATAAATAATGATATAAAAAATATATATATATCACTACTGCAGCCGGACAGGTATATATATTATATAATGACGGACCTGCTGGACACTGTCTGTCAGCAGAATGAGTTTTTTATAGAATAAAAAAAAAAACACCACACAAGTGAAGTCACACGACGAGTGTTTAACTTTTTCAGGCAATCACAATATAGTATACTACTAACTATACTGGTGGTCAGTGTGGTCAGGTCACTGGTCAGTCACACTGGCAGTGGCACTCCTGCAGCAAAAGTGTGCACTGTTTAATTTTAATATAATATGTACTCCTGGCTCCTGCTATAACCTATAACTGGCACTGCAGTAGTGCTCCCCAGTCTCCCCCACAATTATAAGCTGTGTGAGCTGAGCAGTCAGACAGATATATATAATATTATATATAGATAATAGATGATGCAGCACACTGGCCTGAGCCTGAGCAGTGCACACAGATATGGTATGTGACTGACTGAGTCACTGTGTGTATCGCTTTTTTCAGGCAGAGAACGGATATATTAAATAAACTGCACTGTGTGTCTGGTGGTCACTCACTATATAATATATTATGTACTCCTGGCTCCTGCTATAACCTATAACTGGCACTGCAGTAGTGCTCCCCAGTCTCCCCCACAATTATAAGCTGTGTGAGCTGAGCAGTCAGACAGATATATATAATATTATATATAGATAATAGATGATGCAGCACACTGGCCTGAGCCTGAGCAGTGCACACAGATATGGTATGTGACTGACTGAGTCACTGTGTGTATCGCTTTTTTCAGGCAGAGAACGGATATATTAAATAAACTGCACTGTGTGTCTGGTGGTCACTCACTATATAATATATTATGTACTCCTGGCTCCTGCTATAACCTATAACTGGCACTGCAGTAGTGCTCCCCAGTCTCCCCCACAATTATAAGCTGTGTGAGCTGAGCAGTCAGACAGATATATATAATATTATATATAGATAATAGATGATGCAGCACACTGGCCTGAGCCTGAGCAGTGCACACAGATATGGTATGTGACTGACTGAGTCACTGTGTGTATCGCTTTTTTCAGGCAGAGAACGGATATATTAAATAAACTGCACTGTGTGTCTGGTGGTCACTCACTATATAATATATTATGTACTCCTGGCTCCTGCTATAACCTATAACTGGCACTGCAGTAGTGCTCCCCAGTCTCCCCCACAATTATAAGCTGTGTGAGCTGAGCAGTCAGACAGATATATATAATATTATATATAGATAATAGATGATGCAGCACACTGGCCTGAGCCTGAGCAGTGCACACAGATATGGTATGTGACTGACTGAGTCACTGTGTGTATCGCTTTTTTCAGGCAGAGAACGGATATATTAAATAAACTGCACTGTGTGTCTGGTGGTCACTCACTATATAATATATTATGTACTCCTGGCTCCTGCTATAACCTATAACTGGCACTGCAGTAGTGCTCCCCAGTCTCCCCCACAATTATAAGCTGTGTGAGCTGAGCAGTCAGACAGATATATATAATATTATATATAGATAATAGATGATGCAGCACACTGGCCTGAGCCTGAGCAGTGCACACAGATATGGTATGTGACTGACTGAGTCACTGTGTGTATCGCTTTTTTCAGGCAGAGAACGGATATATTAAATAAACTGCACTGTGTGTCTGGTGGTCACTCACTATATAATATATTATGTACTCCTGGCTCCTGCTATAACCTATAACTGGCACTGCAGTAGTGCTCCCCAGTCTCCCCCACAATTATAAGCTGTGTGAGCTGAGCAGTCAGACAGATATATATAATATTATATATAGATAATAGATGATGCAGCACACTGGCCTGAGCCTGAGCAGTGCACACAGATATGGTATGTGACTGACTGAGTCACTGTGTGTATCGCTTTTTTCAGGCAGAGAACGGATATATTAAATAAACTGCACTGTGTGTCTGGTGGTCACTCACTATATAATATATTATGTACTCCTGGCTCCTGCTATAACCTATAACTGGCACTGCAGTAGTGCTCCCCAGTCTCCCCCACAATTATAAGCTGTGTGAGCTGAGCAGTCAGACAGATATATATAATATTATATATAGATAATAGATGATGCAGCACACTGGCCTGAGCCTGAGCAGTGCACACAGATATGGGCCCTCATTCCGAGTTGATCGGTCGCAAGGCGAATTTAGCAGAGTTACACACGCTAAGCCGCCGCCTACTGGGAGTGAATCTTAGCTTCTTAAAATTGCGAACGATGTATTCGCAATATTGCGATTACTAACTACTTAGCAGTTTCAGAGTAGCTCCAGACTTACTCTGCCTGTGCGATCATTTCAGTGCTTGTCGTTCCTGGTTGACGTCACAAACACACCCAGCGTTCGCCCAGGCACTCCCACCGTTTCTCCGGCCACTCCTGCGTTTTTTCCGGAAACGGTAGCGTTTTCAGCCACACGCCCCTGAAACGCTGTGTTTCCGCCCAGTAACACCCATTTCCTGTCAATCACATTACGATCGCCGGAGCGAAGAAAAAGCCGTGAGTAAAAATACTTTCATCATAGTAAAGTTACTTGGCGCAGTCGCAGTGCGAACATTGCGCATGCGTACTAAGCGGATTTTCACTGCGATGCGATGAAAAATACCGAGCGAACAACTCGGAATGAGGGCCATGGTATGTGACTGAGTCACTGTGTGCTGTGTATCGCTTTTTTCAGGCAGAGAACGGATTATAAAGTAAACTGCACTGTCCTCACTAGTAAACTCTCTCCACTCAGTCTCTACACTTCTACAGTAACAGTACTCCTCCTAGTCAGCTCCAGTAAATCTCTCTCAGTCTCATATAATCTAAATGGAGAGGACGCCAGCCACGTCCTCTCCCTATCAATCTCAATGCACGTGTGAAAATGGCGGCGACGCGCGGCTCCTTATATAGAATCCGAGTCTCGCGATAGAATCCGAGCCTCGCGAGAATCCGACAGCGTCATGATGACGTTCGGGCGCGCTCGGGTTAACCGAGCAAGGCGGGAAGATCCGAGTCGCTCGGACCCGTGAAAAAAAACATGAAGTTCTGGCGGGTTCGGATTCAGAGAAACCGAACCCGCTCATCTCTAGTTGTATGTGGAGCTAATGGGCATATTCAATTAGTAAATCAGACATAATCAACTGCGTCCTTTATGCTTCTAGGGTGCACTCTTCCTTGCAGATCTTAACCCCACACCTAATTTAATATACCCCTACATGTGGGTAGTAGGCTCAAATCACCATGACAACTTTTGAAGTACTCGAGTAGGGACATTGAAAAAAAAACATTCAATTTACACAAGTCGGTTACATTACATACTTGCCATAAGCAAGCACAGCAACGTCAGGCCCCAATCACTTCAAACCACCCAGACCAGAGCCCTGCTTAGTCCCCATCCACCTAGTGGAACCCCCCCTCTTCCCCAATAAAAACAAACAAAAAACATTACAGAAAAAAATGAAAATGGCCTCCTGTGTTCTTTGACATCACGGAGCTGTTGGCCTATGGCTAAACTTCCCTGAGCAGCACTTATCCTCCCTTTTTCTGAACAAGGTCATGGATTTTGGAATTGCTCCCCAAGCTATAAGAAGAGTGAGATACTGTTACACATTTGTAATTTAAAGACAGTACAATGATGTAAATAGATATGATATACAGTACATGCCACATTTCCCTTTTCAATGTATGCTTAACCTACATAGGATTGCTTTTATGCCTGCTCCCTCTAAACTGAACAAACCTGAATAAAATGTGACTCTGTGAGAGAGTGACACCTTAGTTATTGTTTTGCTAAAATCACATGCCATTATTTTCCTGTCTACCGGTGGTATTTGCAGTTGAAGTAAATATAATTACAGAGTGCTTTTTTTTTTTTGGCTTTACCTTGCGAAATATTAAACAAGATCGCACTTCCATTGTTCAGTGATTACTTCCCTGGGCTTGAAGCATTTCTATCACAAGAAAGTGTTACAGTTTAATGCCTGCATTAAAGTTTCATCCTTGCTTTATGCATCAAGATCTAAGGGGGTCATTCTGACCTGAACGCTCGCTGCGGTTCTTTGCAGTGCAGTGATCAGGTCAGAACTGCGCATGCGCCGGCGCCACAGTGCGTTGGCGCATGGCTGACAGCCGACGGCTGACGTTGCCTAGCGATCGCCTCTGCGCGGTCGCTGGGCGGGAGGGGAGGGCACGGCAGCGTTTGCCCACCGTTTTGTGGGCGCAGTCTGGCCAACGCAGGCGTGGCCGGGCCGTGCGGGAGGCGGGCCGCAGTGGCTGCGTGACGTCACACGCAGCTGCTGCGAGTTGGGCAGCATCGAGTAGCTCCCGGCAAACACGCAAAAGCTGGGAGCTACTCCTGAAGTACAAAAGCATTGCCACTGTGCGATGCTTTTGTACTTCAGCGACAGGGCAGGGACTGACATGTGGGGGGGGGGGGGGGGGGGCTAGCCCTGTGCTAGGCGTCCCCCCGCATGTCTGTGTTCAGAGCCGGCCCTAGCCAATTTGATGTCCTAGGCAAAATTTTGTCTGGTGCCCCCCAGCTCCGCCGCTAGTTCTGCATCTGTACCTGCAACGCTCAGGTAGTGGGGCCCACCGGGGGGTTACCCTGTGGGCCAGTTCAACTCTGCACAATGCCACACAGTAATGACCATAATACATATAATTCCACACAGTAAAGGAACCTTACACATATGCCCCACATTAGTAATGCCCATAATACACATAATGCCACACAGTAATGCACCTTACACATATGCCCCACATTAGTAATGCCCATAATACACATATACTGCCACAGATACTGCCACACTTGCTGGTTATACAAAAAGATCAGTATCAAACATGTAGCAACTGTCCATTCTCTTCACTATTCAGTGTGTTTGCTGGTGTCTGTTACTCCCGTTAACTGCATGCCCTTTACTTTATACTGTGGGAGCTAAATGCTCTGCCCTCCAGTCTGATGTGTCCGAAAGTCACGCTGCACTGATGTTTAGAAATAGCACAACGCAACTTACTGACCACGTTACAGTGCTAGATGGCAGGGGAATTTTACGGTATGGACTGACTAGGAAATAAAGTGTGGGGAGAACACTGCCCATGTTATGTCCCTGCAGACACCTGGGGTTTGCACAGGGATAAGGGACATACACAGGATGGCAGGGTCCCCCTCCCCCATGTGCACAAGCAGTATAGGTGATGTCAGGTTTCTGTGAAGCAGTCTTCCAAAATACACGTGTGTATCATAAGAAGCCATCCAGTAATAACCTTATATAGTCAGTAAAAATGTCACAGGTCCAGGAATTGCATTTACTGGGCTTCTGCTGTCTGTCTGAGGTCTCACAAGTCAGGGGCATTCAAGCATGTCGGAGGAAGTTTCAGGCACAGTGTGCATTTTTTTTGACAAATGTAAACAGCAGTGTATACAAGTACTGATTGAATACATTTGGAAAGTAACAGTTAGTTTGCGGACTGTCCCTCTCAGCATGAGATACTGCAGGGACATGCTTGGATGCCCCTAGACATGCTTGAATGCCCTAGGCAAGTGCCTAGCCTGCCTATAGCTAAGGCCGGCTCTGCTGTGTTACTGATCGTAGCTGTGCTAAATTTAGCACAGCTACGAATAAGTCGGAATCACCCCCTAAGTCTTATGTTACTGAGAAACATTGCCGGGGATGACTGCCACCTTTTAGCTTGGGTGCAAATACAAGTTGGCAGCAACAGGAAAATGGGCACGACTAAACCTATGCAGGTGTGGTTTGTCCAGGTGTGGTTTGTCCAAATAGAGGCATTTGTTGCCAGGCTCCAGCTGTCAGTGAGGCGCCAAGAAAGAAAGAAAGACAGAGGGGGCTGCTGAACTAGAAAAGATCTCTCTGCACTCATTTCATAGTGATTTGGGGCAGCCACTGCTGACTGCTGTCCAAACTCAGAACCCCCCCCCCCCCTGAAGACCCATTCAGCTTAAAGTGTGGAATGTGTCTGATAACAGATCAAAGTGTGTACAATGATCTATAGCTCTGCTGCTGTGTCTTATATGAGGAAAGAAAGGAGAGCAGAAGTTGGTTTTAAGAAAATGCACTAATTATTATTATTATTATAATAACATTTTTAGGGGTGGGGGGTATTTATCAGAGCTTGGAGAGAGATAAAATTGTGAGATACAAAGTTAATACAATCTGCTCCTAACTAATTTTTCAAACACAGCCTGTAAAATGTAAGGCAAAATCTGATTGACTGGTACTTTATCTCTCACAATTGCATCTCTCTGAGCTTTGATTAAACCCCTCCTCAGGTCTCTATTTATTATCATTTGAGACCTGCACCCGAAAATAAAGATTCCTTATCGCTACAACTAGCTGCAATAAGTAATCTTTTTTTCTCCCAGATGTACCATTGGCAAGTCAATGGGACATCAGCTAGAGTCACTGGAGTGGATCCACTTTCTATTTCGCCTGCAGATGCCTAGCATGAACTTATGCCCCTGTGTGTGGTACAGGGGGTGTATGCGCAGTAAAGGTCGAGTCTCCCATGTCAGAAAATCAAATATCTAAAATATTCCGAAATCCCAAATTTTTTGAGTACGTCACCTTTGATTTATGATGGTTCAACATACACAAACTTTGTTTCATGCACAAAAGTACTAAAATATTGTATAAAATAAACTTCAGGCTATGTGTATATGAAACAAATGAATTCTGTGTTTAGACTTGCATCCCATGCCCATGATATGTCATTATGGTATGCAAAAATATATCAAAATACGGAAAAATCCAATATCCAAAATACTTCTGGTCCCAAGCATTTCAGATATGGGAGACGTAACCTGTACCACACTTGCAGTTCAACTGCTGTATTGTGTAGGACAACTGATGTAGACTCGTAGACATAGGATATAGCTGGCCAGGTATGATGATCTTAACACTATTTGTCAGCCAGGTGATAAGATCATCATACCTGGCCAGCTATATCCTATGTCTACAAGTCTATATCAGTTGAACCTAGTGCAGTGCAAAAACCGCGCTGAGGGCATGGTACATTAGACCCTCTCCAAAAGGAGAAGGACCCAGTGACTCCCTATCCCCTCTGATCCAGAAGGACCAATGAAGGGAAAACAGAATCTTCAGGTCCCCCCTTGCCGAAGTTCAGTGGGACCCCTTGAATCCCCAATTTACTAAAATCCAATAGCAAATGCATTTTTTAACAAACAAAACAAATGCTAAAAAATTAAAAACATAAGGATGTGACATATGCATGAATTAAATCAGGTGCATATGTCACTGGTGCAGTCATTTATTTATTTGTTAACAGTTTCTTATATAGTGCAGCAAATTCCATTGCGCTTTACAACTGGAGTAATCCTGCAATGCGTACAGCTCAGCATACAGTATGGTGCAAATATGCCATTTTCTGTCCAGTTTTCATTTTTCTTATTTGGAAATGATATTTATTAGACGTTACATAGGTTGGCGATAACAATACTGTACACTTGTACCATCTTTGAAAATAGCATCCACCTCTGAATCAGGCCTGTACCTCTAGTTTTAGGGTGATATTTCCTGTTGTTATAGATTACAACTGGGTAATTAAGCAAAGAGCATATTGATAACGAACAGAGAGCAGGAACCTTTATGAAAGTCGTTCCAGCTTATACCTAGAAGTGATCTGAAAACAGGCTGTAAGCGTATCCTGTGGATGTTGATACAGCGAGGCTGTTTTAGAGTTGCAGGCAATTACACGCAACCTCCACTGCATGCACAGAACTAAATATGTATATCTGTCTATATGCAGAGTTATACTTTAGGCCTCAGCCCCAATCTTGCTAGAAGATTCATCTGAAATCTCAGCATACGCACAAGTCTTCATATCCCACAATTGCATACCTCCCAACATGACCCTCTCCAGGAGGGACACAACGCTCTGCTTCTGGACTTTCCTGGTAATTTAGGATTGCCGGCACCTGTGTTGAACAGGTTAATGGATAAGAAAGGTGTTTCAGCACAGGTGATGGCAATCATAAATTAAGAGGGAAGTCCAGGAGCAGAGCATTGTGTCCCTCCAGGAGAGGGTCATGTTGGGAGGTATGCAACTGTACAAGACTCCATTACTACCAACCTATGGCCTTTCAGCCACAGGATCAAATGTTGCTACAGAGGATGCACAGGGCAAAAAAATGGAAAGCGCAATGGAATTTGCTGCGCTATATAAGAAACTTTTAATAAATAAATAAATAATAATAAATAAATAAATAAAACTCACAGGATCTGCCCACAAATCAGACAACTCAGTATGCAGATGTATAGTATTCAGGTGCGGATCGGGAACGAAAAGCGGCCCTGGAAAAATTTGTACTAGTGGCCCCACATGGGCAGCACCAGAGGTGTAAGGTCTAGCCATGGGCATGGCAGCAGCAGCCTCCCTCCAAGACTTTCCAGATAGTGGGCATGTCCAGCATCAAGGGGGAAGTTAAAAATAAATACAATTGAATATTATGAGCACATTATATGATACACCTTTAGAATTTAGGAAACAATATAATTCTTTAGAAAGATATATTTTCTTGCTTATTACACCAACCGTATCCCAATCACTATTCACTCAATCTTATATGTCAGCCAAGCAGGCAGACAGAGCATACACTAGATCAGTGGTTCTCAAACTCGGTCCTCAGGACCCCACACAGTGCATGTTTTGCAGGTAACCCAGCAAGTGCACAGGTGCATTAATTACTCACTGAAACATTTTAAAAGGTCCACAGGTGGAGCTAATTATTTCACTTGTGATTCTGTGAGGAGACCTGCAAAACATGCACTGTGTGGGGTCCTGAGGACCGAGTTTGAGAACCTGTGCACTAGATCATCTGCAATCACAGGCTAAGTGGCAAAGTCATTTTCATATATGCAAATAATTTTGCATCTTATTCATTATGTCTATAAATAGGACCACATGTCCTCAAACAAAACAGGCCCCACGGGTGCGTCGGCCCACCGGGGGTCTTCCCTGTAGACCCTATGACCAATCCGCCTCTGATAGTATTGTAGCACTGATATACTTTTCTGCTAATTACTACTTTATTACTAGGGGTTTCTCCCCTGTAAGTATGAAAGAGAAAAGCTATTATGGTAGACGTCATATTTATATTTATACTCATGGCCCCACACAGTTCACGTTTTGCAAGTCACCTGGCAGGTGCACAGGTGTATTAATTACTTACTGACACGTTTTAAAACATCCACAGGTGGAGCTAATTATTTCACTAGTGATTCTGTGGGGAGACCTGGAAAACATGAACTGCTTGGGGTCCTGGGGACTGAGTTTGAGAACCTGTGTACTAGGCTGATATGGTGAGTTCCACTAGCATAATGGGGGTCATTCTGACCTGATCGCTCGCTGACGTTCATCGCAGTGCAGCAATCAGGTCAGAAGTGCGCCGGTGCCGCAGTGCGCCGGTGCATGGCTTAAAGCCGGCGCGGTGCGCCGGTGCATGGCTGACAGCCGGCGTTGCCTAGCGATCGCCTCTGCCTGATTGACAGGCAGAGGCGGTCACTGGGCAGGAGGGGGTGGGATGGCGGCATTATGCCGCCATTTAGTGGGCACGGTACGCTCAACGCAGGCGTGGCCGGACCGGGTGGAGGGCAGGCCGCAGCGGCTGCGTGACGTCACATGCAGCCACTGCGACCAGGGCAGCAACGAGTAACTCCCGGCCAGCCGCAGGAGCTGCAATGGCTGGGAGTTACTCTTCAAGTACAAAAGCATCGCTGCTTTGCGATACTTTTGTACTTGTGCGGGGGGGGTCCGGCCTGATATTCGGGGCGGACTAGCCCTGTGCTGGGCGTCCCCCTGCATGTCAGTGTAAGTGATCCTATCTGTGCTACATTTATCTACGATCAGGTCGGAATGACCCCCAATATTGCTGCCTTTATGTTACCTACAGTTCTACTGTTAACTGTCAACTGGTGTTGTGTGTGTGTGTGTGTGTGTGTGTGTGTGTGTGTGTGTGTATTCCATAACACTGAATCATATCCTCTAATGAACTACATTGGAAGTGTAGCTGTACAATATTCCTTTACAGCTCTGCAGAATTCTTGTATCTTCGGACGTGACCATGAACAATGCAATATCTCCGCCTCTGGCATTTGGCACTTGCAGCAGTTGTTGTCTGGTGTGGTGCCAATAGTGACTTTTAGTTTTTGTGTGAGGTAAGCTCTATATGTTACTAGAGATGAGCGGGTTCGGTTTCTCTGAATCCGAACCCGCCAGAACTTCATGTTTTTTTTCACGGGTCCGAGCGACTCGGATCTTCCCGCCTTGCTCGGTTAACCCGAGCGCGCCCGAACGTCATCATGACGCTGTCGGATTCTCGCGAGGCTCGGATTCTATCGCGAGACTCGGATTCTATATAAGGAGCCGCGCGTCGCCGCCATTTTCACACGTGCATTGAGATTGATAGGGAGAGGACGTGGCTGGCGTCCTCTCCGTTTAGAATAGATTAGAGAGACACTTGATTTACTAATTTTGGGGAGCATTAGGAGTACTCAGTATAGTGCAGAGTTTTGCTGATAGTGACCAGTGACCACCAGTTTTATTTATAATCCGTTCTCTGCCTGAAAAAAGCGATACACAGCACACAGTGACTCAGTCACATACCATATCTGTGTGCACTGCTCAGGCTCAGGCCAGTGTGCTGCATCATCTATTATCTATATATAATATTATATATCTGTCTGACTGCTCAGCTCACACAGCTTATAATTGTGGGGGAGACTGGGGAGCACTACTGCAGTGCCAGTTATAGGTTATAGCAGGAGCCAGGAGTACATAATATATTATATAGTGAGTGACCACCAGACACACAGTGCAGTTTATTTAATATATCCGTTCTCTGCCTGAAAAAAGCGATACACACAGTGACTCAGTCAGTCACATACCATATCTGTGTGCACTGCTCAGGCTCAGGCCAGTGTGCTGCATCATCTATATATATTATATATCTGTCTGACTGCTCAGCTCACACAGCTTATAATTGTGGGGGAGACTGGGGAGCACTACTGCAGTGCCAGTTATAGGTTATAGCAGGAGCCAGGAGTACATAATATTATATTAAAATTAAACAGTGCACACTTTTGCTGCAGGAGTGCCACTGCCAGTGTGACTAGTGACCAGTGACCTGACCACCAGTATATATAATATTAGTAGTATACTATCTCTTTATCAACCAGTCTATATTAGCAGCAGACACAGTACAGTGCGGTAGTTCACGGCTGTGACTACCTCTGTGTCGGCACTCGGCAGCCCGTCCATAATTGTATATACCACCTAACCGTGGTTTTTTTTTCTTTCTTTATACATACATACTAGTTACGAGTATACTATCTCTTTATCAACCAGTCTATATATTAGCAGCAGACACAGTACAGTGCGGTAGTTCACGGCTGTGGCTACCTCTGTGTCGGCACTCGGCAGCCCGTCCATAATTGTATATACCACCTAACCGTGGTTTTTTTTTCTTTCTTTATACATACATACTAGTTACGAGTATACTATCTCTTTATCAACCAGTCTATATATTAGCAGCAGACACAGTACAGTGCAGTAGTTCACGGCTGTGGCTACCTCTGTGTCGGCACTCGGCAGCCCGTCCATAATTGTATATACCACCTAACCGTGGTTTTTTTTTTTTTCTTTATACATACATACTAGTTACGAGTATACTATCTCTTTATCAACCAGTCTATATATTAGCAGCAGACACAGTACAGTGCGGTAGTTCACGGCTGTGGCTACCTCTGTGTCGGCACTCGGCAGCCCGTCCATAATTGTATATACCACCTAACCGTGGTTTTTTTTTCTTTCTTTATACATACATACTAGTTACGAGTATACTATCTCTTTATCAACCAGTCTATATATTAGCAGCAGACACAGTACAGTGCGGTAGTTCACGGCTGTGGCTACCTCTGTGTCGGCACTCGGCAGCCCGTCCATAATTGTATATACCACCTAACCGTGGTTTTTTTTTCTTTCTTTATACATACATACTAGTTACGAGTATACTATCTCTTTATCAACCAGTCTATATTAGCAGCAGACACAGTACAGTGCGGTAGTTCACGGCTGTGGCTACCTCTGTGTCGGCACTCGGCAGCCCGTCCATAATTGTATATACCACCTAACCGTGGTTTTTTTTCTTTCTTTATACATACATACATACTAGTTACGAGTATACTATCTCTTTATCAACCAGTCTATATATTAGCAGCAGACACAGTACAGTGCGGTAGTTCACGGCTGTGGCTACCTCTGTGTCGGCACTCGGCAGCCCGTCCATAATTGTATATACCACCTAACCGTGGTTTTTTTTTCTTTCTTTATACATACATACTAGCTACGAGTATACTATCTCTTTATCAACCAGTCTATATATTAGCAGCAGACACAGTACAGTGCGGTAGTTCACGGCTGTGGCTACCTCTGTGTCGGCACTCGGCAGCCCGTCCATAATTGTATATACCACCTAACCGTGGTTTTTTTTTCTTTCTTTATACATACATACTAGTTACGAGTATACTATCTCTTTATCAACCAGTCTATATTAGCAGCAGACACAGTACAGTGCGGTAGTTCACGGCTGTGGCTACCTCTGTGTCGGCACTCGGCAGCCCGTCCATAATTGTATATACCACCTAACCGTGGTTTTTTTTTCTTTCTTTATACATACATACTAGTTACGAGTATACTATCTCTTTATCAACCAGTCTATATATTAGCAGCAGACACAGTACAGTGCGGTAGTTCACGGCTGTGGCTACCTCTGTGTCGGCACTCGGCAGCCCGTCCATAATTGTATATACCACCTAACCGTGGTTTTTTTTTCTTTCTTTATACATACATACTAGTTACGAGTATACTATCTCTTTATCAACCAGTCTATATATTAGCAGCAGACACAGTACAGTGCGGTAGTTCACGGCTGTGGCTACCTCTGTGTCGGCACTCGGCAGCCCGTCCATAATTGTATACTAGTATCCAATCCATCCATCTCCATTGTTTACCTGAGGTGCCTTTTAGTTGTGCCTATTAAAATATGGAGAACAAAAATGTTGAGGTTCCAAAATTAGGGAAAGATCAAGATCCACTTCCACCTCGTGCTGAAGCTGCTGCCACTAGTCATGGCCGAGACGATGAAATGCCAGCAACGTCGTCTGCCAAGGCCGATGCCCAATGTCATAGTACAGAGCATGTCAAATCCAAAACACCAAATATCAGTAAAAAAAGGACTCCAAAACCTAAAATAAAATTGTCGGAGGAGAAGCGTAAACTTGCCAATATGCCATTTACCACACGGAGTGGCAAGGAACGGCTGAGGCCCTGGCCTATGTTCATGGCTAGTGGTTCAGCTTCACATGAGGATGGAAGCACTCAGCCTCTCGCTAGAAAAATGAAAAGACTCAAGCTGGCAAAAGCAGCACAGCAAAGAACTGTGCATTCTTCGAAATCCCAAATCCACAAGGAGAGTCCAATTGTGTCGGTTGCGATGCCTGACCTTCCCAACACTGGACGTGAAGAGCATGCGCCTTCCACCATTTGCACGCCCCCTGCAAGTGCTGGAAGGAGCACCCGCAGTCCAGTTCCTGATAGTCAGATTGAAGATGTCAGTGTTGAAGTACACCAGGATGAGGAGGATATGGGTGTTGCTGGCGCTGGGGAGGAAATTGACCAGGAGGATTCTGATGGTGAGGTGGTTTGTTTAAGTCAGGCACCCGGGGAGACACCTGTTGTCCGTGGGAGGAATATGGCCGTTGACATGCCAGGTGAAAATACCAAAAAAATCAGCTCTTCGGTGTGGAGGTATTTCACCAGAAATGCGGACAACAGGTGTCAAGCCGTGTGTTCCCTTTGTCAAGCTGTAATAAGTAGGGGTAAGGACGTTAACCACCTCGGAACATCCTCCCTTATACGTCACCTGCAGCGCATTCATAATAAGTCAGTGACAAGTTCAAAAACTTTGGGTGACAGCGGAAGCAGTCCACTGACCAGTAAATCCCTTCCTCTTGTAACCAAGCTCACGCAAACCACCCCACCAACTCCCTCAGTGTCAATTTCCTCCTTCCCCAGGAATGCCAATAGTCCTGCAGGCCATGTCACTGGCAATTCTGACGAGTCCTCTCCTGCCTGGGATTCCTCCGATGCATCCTTGCGTGTAACGCCTACTGCTGCTGGCGCTGCTGTTGTTGCCGCTGGGAGTCGATGGTCATCCCAGAGGGGAAGTCGTAAGCCCACTTGTACTACTTCCAGTAAGCAATTGACTGTTCAACAGTCCTTTGCGAGGAAGATGAAATATCACAGCAGTCATCCTACTGCAAAGCGGATAACTGAGTCCTTGACAACTATGTTGGTGTTAGACGTGCGTCCGGTATCCGCCGTTAGTTCACAGGGAACTAGACAATTTATTGAGGCAGTGTGCCCCCGTTACCAAATACCATCTAGGTTCCACTTCTCTAGGCAGGCGATACCGAGAATGTACACGGACGTCAGAAAAAGACTCACCAGTGTCCTAAAAAATGCAGTTGTACCCAATGTCCACTTAACCACGGACATGTGGACAAGTGGAGCAGGGCAGGGTCAGGACTATATGACTGTGACAGCCCACTGGGTAGATGTATGGACTCCCGCCGCAAGAACAGCAGCGGCGGCACCAGTAGCAGCATCTCGCAAACGCCAACTCTTTCCTAGGCAGGCTACGCTTTGTATCACCGCTTTCCAGAATACGCACACAGCTGAAAACCTCTTACGGCAACTGAGGAAGATCATCGCGGAATGGCTTACCCCAATTGGACTCTCCTGTGGATTTGTGGCATCGGACAATGCCAGCAATATTGTGTGTGCATTAAATATGGGCAAATTCCAGCACGTCCCATGTTTTGCACATACCTTGAATTTGGTGGTGCAGAATTTTTTAAAAAACGACAGGGGCGTGCAAGAGATGCTGTCGGTGGCCAGAAAAATTGCGGGACACTTTCGGCGTACAGGCACCACGTACAGAAGACTGGAGCACCACCAAAAACTACTGAACCTGCCCTGCCATCATCTGAAGCAAGAAGTGGTAACGAGGTGGAATTCAACCCTCTATATGCTTCAGAGGTTGGAGGAGCAGCAAAAGGCCATTCAAGCCTATACAATTGAGCACGATATAGTAGGTGGAATGCACCTGTCTCAAGTGCAGTGGAGAATGATTTCAACGTTGTGCAAGGTTCTGATGCCCTTTGAACTTGCCACACGTGAAGTCAGTTCAGACACTGCCAGCCTGAGTCAGGTCATTCCCCTCATCAGGCTTTTGCCGAAGAAGCTGGAGGCATTGAAGAAGGAGCTAAAAGGGAGCGATTCCGCTAGGCATGTGGGACTTGTGGATGCAGCCCTTAATTCGCTTAACAAGGATTCACGGGTGGTCAATCTGTTGAAATCAGAGCACTACATTTTGGCCACCGTGCTCGATCCTAGATTTAAAGCCTACCTTGGATCTCTCTTTCCGGCAGACACAGGTCTGCTGGGGTTGAAAGACCTGCTGGTGACAAAATTGTCAAGTCAAGCGGAACGCGACCTGTCAACATCTCCTCCTTCACATTCTCCCGCAACTGGGGGTGCGAGGAAAAGGCTCAGAATTCCGAGCCCACCCGCTGGCGGTGATGCAGGGCAGTCTGGAGCGACTGCTGATGCTGACATCTGGTCCGGACTGAAGGACCTGACAACGATTACGGACATGTCGTCTACTGTCACTGCATATGATTCTCTCAACATTGATAGAATGGTGGAGGATTATATGAGTGACCGCATCCAAGTAGGCACGTCACACAGTCCGTACTTATACTGGCAGGAAAAAGAGGCAATTTGGAGGCCCTTGCACAAACTGGCTTTATTTTACCTAAGTTGCCCTCCCACAAGTGTGTACTCCGAAAGAGTGTTTAGTGCCGCCGCTCACCTTGTCAGCAATCGGCGTACGAGGTTACATCCAGAAAATGTGGAGAAGATGATGTTCATTAAAATGAATTATAATCAATTCCTCCGCGGAGACATTGACCAGCAGCAATTGCCTCCACAAAGTACACAGGGAGCTGAGATGGTGGATTCCAGTGGGGACGAATTGATAATCTGTGAGGAGGGGGATGTACACGGTGATATATCGGAGGGTGAAGATGAGGTGGACATCTTGCCTCTGTAGAGCCAGTTTGTGCAAGGAGAGATTAATTGCTTCTTTTTTGGGGGGGGTCCAAACCAACCCGTCATATCAGTCACAGTCGTGTGGCAGACCCTGTCACTGAAATGATGGGTTGGTTAAAGTGTGCATGTCCTGTTTTGTTTATACAACATAAGGGTGGGTGGGAGGGCCCAAGGACAATTCCATCTTGCACCTCTTTTTTCTTTTCTTTTTCTTTGCATCATGTGCTGATTGGGGAGGGTTTTTTGGAAGGGACATCCTGCGTGACACTGCAGTGCCACTCCTAGATGGGCCCGGTGTTTGTGTCGGCCACTAGGGTCGCTAATCTTACTCACACAGTCAGCTACCTCATTGCGCCTCTTTTTTTCTTTGCGTCATGTGCTGTTTGGGGAGGGTTTTTTGGAAGGGACATCCTGCGTGACACTGCAGTGCCACTCCTAGATGGGCCCGGTGTTTGTGTCGGCCACTAGGGTCGCTAATCTTACTCACACAGCTACCTCATTGCGCCTCTTTTTTTCTTTGCGTCATGTGCTGTTTGGGGAGGGTTTTTTGGAAGGGACATCCTGCGTGACACTGCAGTGCCACTCCTAGATGGGCCCGGTGTTTGTGTCGGCCACTAGGGTCGCTAATCTTACTCACACAGCTACCTCATTGCGCCTCTTTTTTTCTTTGCGTCATGTGCTGTTTGGGGAGGGTTTTTTGGAAGGGCCATCCTGCGTGACACTGCAGTGCCACTCCTAGATGGGCCCGGTGTTTGTGTCGGCCACTAGGGTCGCTAATCTTACTCACACAGCTACCTCATTGCGCCTCTTTTTTTCTTTGCGTCATGTGCTGTTTGGGGAGGGTTTTTTGGAAGGGACATCCTGCGTGACACTGCAGTGCCACTCCTAGATGGGCCCGGTGTTTGTGTCGGCCACTAGGGTCGCTTATCTTACTCACACAGCGACCTCGGTGCAAATTTTAGGACTAAAAATAATATTGTGAGGTGTGAGGTATTCAGAATAGACTGAAAATGAGTGTAAATTATGGTTTTTGAGGTTAATAATACTTTGGGATCAAAATGACCCCCAAATTCTATGATTTAAGCTGTTTTTTAGTGTTTTTTGAAAAAAACACCCGAATCCAAAACACACCTGAATCCGACAAAAAAAATTCGGTGAGGTTTTGCCAAAACGCGTTCGAACCCAAAACACGGCCGCGGAACCGAACCCAAAACCAAAACACAAAACCCGAAAAATTTCAGGCGCTCATCTCTATATGTTACTCACTTCCTTGTATGAAGTAGACACCAACTACTTGTCCGTTTTGTACATCCGCTTTTAAAATGCCTTGGAGATTGGTGCCAGTGCCCGTCTCACTGGTGCGGACGTGGTCACTAACATATTTTTTTTTTACTGTCCTTTCACCTTTGTTCCAGGTTCCTTAAGAGGCCCCTGTATTCCAGTTCCTGGCAGCATCATGGACATGATATAATAACGGCAGTCAATTAGTGGATATATGGAGAATAAAACAATCGTCAGTCTGCCCCAACGCGCCCCCCTGTCACCATCAGTTCCTGGAGCACCCTCTCCGCCCATGCTACGCACCTGGATGGGACTATAAGATTATAGTAACTCTGGAACTTTATTTGATTTTGGAAGCAAAATTATCACAACCAAATTAAACTCTCTTCCTGCTAGTAAAAAGTTAGAAAGGACACTAGATGTGGCACAACTGTAGGAGGCAGAATTTCATAATACTCTGTGCTTGGACATCTGGTCCCAGTGTTTTCCCAATAGGTAAGGATATAATTGGGGAAGTTCAATTCTGAGAAATGTACCAACGACCATCACTGCGCTGTCCGGCTGTGCACATTACCATTTAGCACTGTAGCTAATCTTTACTTATTATACTGCACATCTCTATAGGATGCAAGGAAAAATATCACTCAGAATTAAATTCCCCAATTAAGTTTTTGACTTCTAATTCAGTTACTGGGCTGCCAATGTTTCTCCCTCTCCGTTTGTTAGTTTTCATAAAGCAGTTTCCAGTAAAAATGTCATTTCTTTTTCGGGATTATCTTCCATGGCCTCACAAAACAGTTTGAAATGTCCTTGGGTCGTATTTATTAATTTATTAACAGTTTCTTATATAGCGCAGCAAATTCCGTTGTAGGACTTCATGCAATATTGAAGCTGTTAAATAGAGCAGGGCTGGAACACATTTATTTCTATGGTAGTTTTAAATAATTTGGACTGTCATACAGTAATTTTACTTCTTTATACTTTGCTTTATTCATTATTCTGAATAAGCCTTATGGCCCTACACATTAGGCGATGTGCCGCCGAGTTGCCCGGCGGCCGATACGGCCGATGGGCGACCCGGCGGCGGGGAGGCAGTGACAGGGGGAGTGAAGTTTCTTCAATCCCCCCGTCACCCGGCTCCATAGACGTGCAGGCAAATATGGCCGATCTCGTCCATATTGGCCTGCATGCACAGCCGACATGTCACCAGCGATGAACGAGCGCGGGGCCGCGCATCGTTCATCGCTGGTGACTCCACACTGCACAATATGAACTTTATCTCGTTCATTAATGAACGAGATCGTTCATATCGTGCAGTGATATCGGCATGTGTGTAGGGCCTATTAGTTAGCTCTACATTTAAGGTATGAAGACATTTGGGCTCTACATCAGGCTGTAAAAAGGGAGACAAGGAAACAAGGAATTAGCATATTGGCGCAATAATAATTAATATTCAGTTTGATATAAAATATATGGGACACTGCATATGGCACTGTAGAATATACAGTGCATCCGGAAAGTATTCACAGCACTTCACTTTTTCCACATTTTGTTATTTTACAGCCTTATTCCAAAATGGAACAAATTAATTTTTCCCTAAAAATTCTACACACAATACCCCATAATGACAATGTGAATTTTTTTTTTTTTTTTTTTAGATTTTCGCAAATTTATTAAAAATAAAAAACTAAGAAATCACATGTACATAAGTATTCAGTCTTTGCTCAATACTTTGCTGATGCACCTTTGGCAGCAATTGCAGCCTCAAGTCTATTTGAATATGATGCCACAAGCTTGGCACACCTATCTTTAGGCAGTTTCGCCCATTCCTCTTTGCAGCACCTCTCAAGCTCCATCAGGTTGGATGGGAAGCGTCGGTGCACAGCCATTTTCAGATCTCTCCAGAGTTGTTCAATCTGATTCAAGTCTGGGCTCTGGCTGGGCCACTCAAGGACATTCACAGAGTTGTCCTGAAGCCACTCCTTTGATATCTTGGCTGTGTGCTTAGGGTCATTGAAAGATGAACCGTCGCCCCAGTCTGAGGTCAAGAGCGCTCTGGAGCAGGTTTTCATCCAGGATGTCTCTGTACATTGCTCAACTCATCTTTCCCTCTATCCTGACTAGGGAAGCCAATCCTGGGCCATTTTTTCAATCCCGGGTATCGGGATTGAAAAATGGCCAATCCTGGGATTGGCTTTTACCTAGGTGGCCCCACCCCGCCCCGCAAATATAACTCACCATATACCGGGGGCAGGCAGGAGGGGAACATTCTGTGAACGCTGCTGGCGGCTCCCAGCAGAAGCTAACAGCGCAGCGTGACCTCTCACGCTGCGCTGGGGACTCGGAAGCAGGAAGCCAGGCAGCATTTGAGTGTCCTGTGGACGCTCAACGCTGATCCCTCAATTCCGGGATTGAATCCCGGCCATTTTTGGGCCTAAATCCCGGGATCCCGCCGATCACGATCCCGGGATTGGCCACCATAATCCTGACTAATCTCCTAGTTCCTGCCGCTGAAAAACATCCCCACAAAATGATGCTGCCACCATCATGCTTCACTGTAGGGATGGAATTGGCCTGGTGATGAGCAGTGCCTGGTTTTCACCAAACATGACGCCTGGCATTCATGCCAAAGAGTTCAATCTTTGTCTAATCAAACCAGAGAATTTTGTTTCTCATGATTATTCAGTTTGATATAAAATATTTAGGACACTGCATATGGGACTGTAGAATATACAGTGCATCCGGAAAGTATTCACCTTTGATATCTTGGCTGTGAGCTCAGGGTCAATGTCCTGCTGAAAGATGAGCCGTCGCCCCAGTCTGAGGTCAAGAGCGCTCTGGAGCAGGTTTTCATCCAGCATGTCTCTGTACATTGCTGCATTCATCTTTCCCTCTATCCTGACTAGTCTCCCAGTTCCTGCCGCTGAAAAACATCCTCACAACATGATGCTACCACCACCATGCTTCACTGTAGGGATGGTATTGGCCTGGGGATGAGTGGGGCCTAGTTTCCTCCAAACATGATGCTTGGCATTCATGACAAAGAGTTCAATCTTTGTCTCATCAGACCAGAGAATTTTGGGGGTAATACAAACCTGATCCCTGCCATGCATTTTCGCACAACGGCGATCAAGTCCAAACGGCGCATGCACCGGCGTGTCGCACGGGTAGAAAGCGGATCGCCGCTCAGCAATGGGTTTGTGCGACAAATCTGTTCGCACAGACGATCGTAAGGAGATTGACGGGAAGAAGGCATTTGTGGGTGTCAACTGACTGTTTTCAGGGAGTGTCTGGAAAAACGCAGGCGTGTCCATGCGTTTGCAGGGAGGGTTCCTAACGTCAATTCCGTTCCCGGACAGGCTGATCTGATCGCATTGGCTGAGTAAGTCCTGGGCTGCGCAGAGACTATACAAAATTTGTTTGTACAGCTCTGCCATACATGCATTCGCATGCTTGCACAGCTAAAATACACTCCCCCTGTAGGCGGTGACTATCTGATCGCAGCAGTGCAAAAATAGCTTGCTGGGTCTGAATTAGGCTCTTTGTTTCTTATGGTCTGAGAGTCCTTCAGGTGCATTTTGGCAAACTCCAGGCGGGCTGTCATGTGATTTTTACTAAGGAGTGGCTTCCGTCTGGCCACTCTACTATACAGGCCTGACTGGTGGATTGCTGCAGCGATGGTTGTCCTTCTGGAAGGTTCTCCTCTCTCCACAGGGGAATGCTGTAGCTCTGACAGAGTGACCATCGGGTTCTTGGTCACCTCCCTGACTAGCGCCCTTCTCCTCCGATCGCTCAGTTTAGACGGCCGCCAGCTCTTCGAAGAGTCCTGGTGGTTCCGAACTTCTTCCAGTTACCGATGATGTGCTCATTGGGACCTTCAAAGCAGGATATATTTTTCTGTACCCTTCCCCAGATTTGTACCTCGAGACAATCCTGTCTTGGAGGTCTACAGACAATTCCTTTGACTTCATGCTTGGTTTGTGCTCAGACATGCACTGTCAAGTGTGGGACCTTATATAGACAGGTGTGTGCCTTTCCAAATCATGTCTAATCAACTGAATTTGCCACAGGTAGACTCCAATCAAGCTGTAGGAACATCTCAAGGATGAAGGATGAGCTTCATGGTAAAGGCTGTGAATACTTATGTACATGTGATTTCTTAAGTTTTTAATTTTTAATAAATTGACAAAAATCTAAAAAAAAACTTTTCACATTGTCATTATGGGGTATTGTGTGTAGAATTTTGAGGGGAAAAATTAATGTATTCCATTTTGAAATAAGTCTGTAACATAACAAAATGTGGGAAAAGTGAAGCGCTGTGAATACTTTCCGGATGCACTGTACATACTGTACTGGAACAATTGTGTATGTGTATATCAGTGATGAGCAACAGACGGCCCCAGAGCTGCATGCTGCCCTCCAAGTCTTCACTTGCAACTCGCAGCTCAGTGATGTATATGTAATGGGTGCAGGGTGCTCGGTCCACACCGCACATCCTGCAACCATTTCTTCAATACTTACCTCTCTGTTGGCAGCGGCAGCACTGCACGACATCTAAAATAATTTTAATTACTTAATTATAATTGTAAAAATAAGAATTTACTCACCGGTAATTCTATTTCTCGTAGTCCGTAGTGGATGCTGGGGACTCCGTAAGGACCATGGGGAATAGACGGGCTCCGCAGGAGACTGGGCACTCTAAAGAAAGATTCAGTACTATCTGGTATGCACTGGCTCCTCCCTCTATGCCCCTCCTCCAGACCTCAGTTAAGGAAACTGTGCCCGGAAGAGCTGACATTACAAGGAAAGGATTTTGGAATCCAGGGTAAGACTCATACCAGCCACACCAATCACACTGTACAACTTGTGATAAACTTACCCAGTTAACAGTATGAACAACAACTGAGCATCACTCAACCGATGCTACATAACCATAACCTTTTGTTAAGCAATAACTATATACACATATTGCAGAAAGTCCGCACTTGGGACGGGCGCCCAGCATCCACTACGGACTACGAGAAATAGAATTACCGGTGAGTAAATTCTTATTTTCTCTAACGTCCTAGTGGATACTGGGGACTCCGTAAGGACCATGGGGATTATACCAAAGCTCCCAAACGGGCGGGAGAGTGCGGATGACTCTGCAGCACCGAATGGGCAAACACCAGGTCCTCCTCAGCCAGGGTATCAAACTTGTAGAATTTTGCAAATGTGTTTGAACCCGACCAAGTAGCAGCTCGGCAAAGCTGTAATGCCGAGACCCCTCGGGCAGCCGCCCAAGAAGAGCCCACCTTCCTTGTGGAATGGGCTTTCACTGATTTTGGATGCGGCAATCCAGCCGCAGAATGAGCCTGCTGAATCGTGTTACAGATCCAGCGAGCAATGGTTTGCTTTGAAGCAGGAGCACCCAGCTTGTTGGATGCATACAGGATAAACAGCGAGTCAGTTTTCCTGACTCCAGCCGTCCTGGCAACATAGATCTTCAAAGCCCTGACTACATCAAGCAACTTGGAATCCTCCAAGTCACGAGTAGCTGCAGGCACCACAATGGGTTGGTTCAAATGAAAAGATGACACCACCTTTGGCAGAAACTGCGGACGAGTCCGCAATTCTGCCCTATCCATATGGAAAACCAGATAGGGGCTTTTACATGACAAAGCCGCCAATTCTGACACACGCCTAGCTGAAGAAGAAAAAGAAAGTGTAAACTGGCGCTTATGTGTTTCTCCAATATTAATAATGACTGTGGATCAATTTCAATGAAAATGACATAAAATTTATTACCTATACATCACAAACTAAAAAACTAAAAACATCCTGAACATATATATCCGATATAAAATTGAGGCATATATGGAGCTGAGAAATGTTTAAAGGTGGTTGCTTTCAGTGTCCACAAAAGGATCCCGGACTAAGTGCCTTGTGCAAAGTTCTCTGGTGAGAGGAAATATGTACAGCTGGTATTACCCGTGTTGATGGAGGCTTCCAGAGGTGTGGAGATTTTTCAGCAAGCAAGCTGTGGCAATGGAACAACCTGGGTCTCTCCCATCAATGCTGTACAGATGAAATTCCTCAGAGTTCAAAAAAGGCAGGTTTGAAAGTCCATATCTGGATCCGTCTTGAAAGTGGAACACTTGTAATAGTCGTCGCAGCTTCAACAAGTGTCCAGATATGGACTTTCAAACCTGCCTTTTTTGAACTCTGAGGAATTTCATCTGTACAGCATTGATGGGAGAGACCCAGGTTGTTCCATTGCCACAGCTTGCTTGCTGAAAAATCTCCACACCTCTGGAAGCCTCCATCAACACGGGTAATACCAGCTGTACATATTTCCTCTCACCAGAGAACTTTGCACAAGGCACTTAGTCCGGGATCCTTTTGTGGACACTGAAAGCAGCCACCTTTAAACATTTCTCAGCTCCATATATGCCTCAATTTTATATCGGATATATATGTTCAGGATGTTTTTAGTTTTTTAGTTTGTGATGTATAGGTAATAAATTTTATGTCATTTTCATTGAAATTGATCCACAGTCATTATTAATATTGGAGAAACACATAAGCGCCAGTTTACACTTTCTTATTCTGAAATATTTTCAGGGACTGACAATCCCTTCTGGCAGCTGTGACAGCGCGTCTGGGCCATTTTCTTTACACGCCTAGCTGAGGCTAAGGCCAACAGCATGACCACTTTCCACGTGAGATACTTTAGCTCCACTGTCTTAAGTGGCTCAAACCAGTGGGATTTCAGGAAACCAAAGACCACGTTAAGATCCCAAGGTGCCACTGGTGGCACAAAAGGAGGCTGAATATGCAGCACTCCCTTAACAAACGTCTGAACCTCAGGCAGTGAAGCCAGTTCTTTTTGAAAGAAAATGGATAGGGCCGAAATCTGGACCTTTATGGACCCTAATTTTAGGCCCATAGTCACACCTGACTGTAGGAAGTGCAGGAATCGACCCAGCTGGAATTCCTCTGTAGGGGCCTTCCTGGCCTCACACCAAGCAACATATTTTCGCCATATACGGTGATAATGTTTTGCTGTCACGTCCTTCCTAGCCTTTATCAGCGTAGGAATAACTGCATCCGGAATGCCCTTTTCTGCTAGGATCCGGCGTTCAACCGCCATGCCGTCAAACGCAGCCGCGGTAAGTCTTGGAACAGACAGGGCCCCTGTTGCAACAGGTCCTGTCTGAGAGGCAGAGGCCATGGGTCCTCTGTGAGCATTTCTTGCAGTTCCGGGTACCAAGTCCTTCTTGGCCAATCCGGAACAATGAGTATTGTTCTCACTCCTCTTTTTCTTACGATTCTCAGTACCCTGGGTATGAGAGGAAGAGGAGGAAACACATAGACCGACTGGAATACCCACGGTGTCACCAGTGCGTCCACAGCTATCGCCTGAGGGTCCCTTGACCTGGTGCAATACCTATTTAATTTTTTGTTGAGGCAGGACGCCATCATGTCCGCCTGTGGCAGTTCCCATCGATTTACAATCTGCGTGAAGACTTCTTGATGAAGTCCCCACTCTCCCGGGTGGAGGTCGTGTCTGCTGAGGAAGTCTGCTTCCCAGTTGTCCACTCCCGGAATGAACACTGCTGACAGTGCTTGCACGTGATTCACCGTCCAACGAAGAATCCTGGTGGCTTCCGCCATTGCCACCCTGCTTCTTGTGCCGCCCTGCCGGTTTACATGAGCGACTGCCGTGATGTTGTCTGACTGAATCAGCACTGGTTGGTCTCGAAGCAGAGGCTCCGCTTGACCCAGGGCGTTGTATATGGCCCGTAGCTCCAGGATATTTATGTGCAGACAAGTCTCCTGACTTGACCACAGCCCTTGGAAGTTTCTTCCTTGAGTGACTGCCCCCCACCCTCGGAGGCTTGCATCCGTGGTCACCAGGACCCAGTCCTGTATGCCGAATCTGCGGCCCTCGAGGAGGTGAGCACCTTGTAGCCACCACAGAAGAGACACCCTGGCCCTGGGGGACAGGGTGATCATCCGATGCATCTGAAGATGCGATCCGGACCACTTGTCCAGCAGATCCCACTGAAAGATCCTCGCATGGAACCTGCCGAAGGGAATGGCTTCGTATGACGCCACCATCTTTCCCAGGACTCGTGTGCAGTGATGCACCGACACCTGTTTTGGCTTTAGGAGGTCTCTGACCAGAGTCACGAGCTCCTGAGCCTTCTCCTCCGGGAGAAACACCTTCTTCTGGTCTGTGTCCAGAATCATGCCCAGGAAGGGCAGACGCGTCGCAGGAATCAGCTGCGACTTTGGAATGTTCAGAATCCAGCCGTGCTGACGCAACACTTCCTGAGAGTGTGCTACGCTGATCAGCAACTGCTCCCTGGACCTCGCCTTTATGAGGAGATAGTCCAAGTATGGGATAATTGTAACCCCTTGCTTCCGAAGGAGCACCATCATTTCCGCCATCACCTTGGTAAAAACTCTCGGTGCCGTGGACAGCCAAACGGCAACGTCTGGAATTGGTAATGACAGTTCCATACCACAAATCTGAGGTACTCCTGATGAGGCGGATAAATGGGTACATGCAAGTAAGCATCCTTGATGTCCAGAGACACCATAAAATCCCCCTCTTCCAGGCTTGCAATGACCGCTCTGAGCGATTCCATTTTGAACTTGAATTTCTTCAGATAAATGTTCAGGGATTTAAATTTAAAATGGGTCTGACCGAACCGTCCGGTTTCGGTACCACAAACATAGTGGAATAGTAGCACCTTCCCCGTTGAAGGGGGGGAACCTCTACCACCACCTGCTGGAGAAAAAGTTTGTGAATTGCCGCCAACACTATCTCCCTTTCCATGGGGGAAGTTGGTAAGGCCGATTTTAGGTAACGGTGAGGGGGCGTCACCTCGAATTCCAGCTTGTATCCCTGAGACACAATTTGTATAGCCCAAGGATCCACCTGTGAGCGAACCCACTGGTGGCTGAAATGTCGGAGACGCGCCCCCACGGCTCCTGGCTCCGCCTGTGGAGCCCCAGCGTCATGCGGTGGATTTAGTGGAAGCCGGGGAAGACTTTTGTTCCTGGGAACTAACTGCATGGTGCAGCTTTTTTCCTCTACCCCTGCCTCTGGCATGAAAGGACGCACCGCTGACCTTCTTGCTCTTCTGAGAACGAAAGGACTGCATTTGGTAATACGGTGCTTTCTTAGGCTGTGGAGGGACATAAGGCAAGAAATTTGACTTCCCAGCCATAGCTGTGGAAACTAGGTCCGAGAGACCGTCCCCAAACAATTCCTCACCCTTATAAGGTAAAACCTCCATGTGTTTTTTAGAGTCGGTATTGTATAAACAGACTTCAGGATAGCTTCCTGCTTTCTATCTGCAGGATCCTTTAGGGCGGCCATATCCTGAGACGGCAGGGCCACCTTCTTAGACAAGCGTGTCAACGCCTTGTCTACCCTAGGGGAGGATTCCCAGCGTAACCTGTCCGTTGGCGGGAAAGGATATGCCATAAGTAATCTCTTGGAAATTATCACCTTCCTGTCAGGGGAATCCCACGCTTTTTCACATAATTCATTTAATTCATGTGAAGGGGGAAAAGTCACTTCATGCTTTTTCTCCCCATACATATAAATCCTCTTGTCAGGGACAGGATTTTCCTCAGAAATGTGTAATACATCCTTCATTGCTACAATCATGTAGCGGATGGCTTTAGTCATTTTAGGCTGCAACTTTGCCTCATCGTCATCGACACTGGAGTCAGATTCCGTGTCGACATCTGTGTCAACTATCTGGGATAGTGTGCGCTTTTGAGACCCTGACAGCCTCTGCGCTGTAGGATCAGGCATGGGTTGAGACCCTGACTGTCCCAAGGTTACAGTTTTATCCAATCTGTTATGGAAGGAGTTTACATTATCATTTAACACCTTCCACATATCCATCCAATCAGGTGTCGGCACCGTCGGCGGCGACACCACACTCAGCTGGACTTGTTCTGCCTCCACGTATCCTTCCTCAGCAAACATGTCGACACAGGCGTACCGACACACAGCACACACACAGGGAATGCTCTGACTGAGGACAGGACCCCACAAAGGCTTTTGGGGAGACAGAGAGAGAGTATGCCAGCACACACCCCAGCGCTATATAACCCAGGGATTACACTGTACCTTAGTGTTTACCACGTAGCTGCTGGTAAATATATCTCTGCGCCTAAATTTATGTGCCCCCCCTCTCTTTTTTACCCTCTATTGCACCTGTATACTGCAGGGGAGAGCCTGGGGAGCGTCCTTCCAGCGGAGCTGTGAAGAGAAAATGGCGCTGGTGTGCTGAGGAAGAAGGCCCCGCCCCCTCAGCGGCGGGCTTCCGTCCCGCTTTAATGTGTAAAAAATGCCGGGGGCTCGGGCATATATCCAGTCCCAGACTGTATATATGTCTATTTTTGCCAAAAAGGTAATTAATTGCTGCCCAGGGCGCCCCACCGCGCCCTGCACCCTACAGTGACCGGAGTGTGCGGTGTGCTGTGGGAGCAATGGCGCACAGCTGCAGTGCTGTGCGCTACCTTAGGTGAAGACAGGAGTCTTCAGCCGCCGATTTCGATGTCTTCATGCTTCTGCTGCTTCTGTACTTCTGGCTCTGCGAGGGGGACGGCGGCGCGGCTCCGGGAACGGACGATCAAGGTTAGGTACCTGTGTTCGATCCCTCTGGAGCTAATGGTGTCCAGTAGCCTAAGAAGCGCTACCTAGCTGCCGTGAGTAGGTTTGCTTCTCTCCCCTCAGTCCCTCGTAGCAGAGAGTCTGTTGCCAGCAGAAGCTCTCTGAAAATAAAAAAACCTGACAAAATACTTTCTTTTCTAGCAAGCTCAGGAGAGCCCACTAGGAGCACCCAGCTCTGGCCGGGCACAGATTCTAACTGAGGTCTGGAGGAGGGGCATAGAGGGAGGAGCCAGTGCACACCAGATAGTACTGAATCTTTCTTTAGAGTGCCCAGTCTCCTGCGGAGCCCGTCTATTCCCCATGGTCCTTACGGAGTCCCCAGCATCCACTAGGACGTTAAAGAAATATAATAATAATAATAATAATAATAATAATAATAATAAAAAAAAAACATTACTTGTTCATGTATGTGAACCATTGATAACAATAAAGTTTTATTATTATTATTATTATTATTAATAATAATAATAAGTTAATTTTGCTGTTTGAAATAATTAATTTCTTTAAATAGGCTGCCATTGTAAAAGGGCAAAACATTAGGGGGGTCATTCCGAGTTGTTCGCTCGCAAGCTGCTTTTAGCAGCTTTGCACACGCTAAGCCGCCGCCTACTGGGAGTGAATCTTAGCTTATCAAAATTGCGAACGAAAGATTAGCAGAATTGCGAATAGACACTTCTTAGCAGTTTCTAAGTAGCTCCACACTTACTCGGCATCTGCGATCAGTTCAGTGCTTGTCGTTCCTGGTTTGACGTCACAAACACACCCAGCGTTCGCCCAGACACTCCTCCGTTTCTCCAGCCACTCCCGCGTTTTTCCCAGAAACGGTAGCGTTTTTTCGCACACACCCATAAAACGGCCAGTTTCCGCCCAGAAACACCCACTTCCTGTCAATCACATTACGATCACCAGAACGAAGAAAAAACCTCGTAATGCCGTGAGTAAAATACCTAACTGCATAGCAAATTTACTTGGCGCAGTCGCACTGCGGACATTGCGCATGCGCATTTGCGACTAATCGCTCGGTTGCAAGAAAAAAATAACGAGCGAACAACTCGGAATGACCCCCTAGATTCAAGCAGATGTATTAACCTGGATAAGGCATAAGGAAGTGATAAACCAGTGATAAATGCAAGGTGATAAACGCAGCAGCCAATTAGCTCTAATGTGTAAATTAACAGTTAGGAGCTGATTGGCTGGTGCGTTTATCACCTTGCATTTATCACTGGTTTATCACTTCCTTATCAGCTACTTCAATATGTTCTGTTGTCAGAGACGTAACTGTGGGAGGTAACGGAGTCGGCTGCCGCCAGGCTCCTACTCTGTATGGGGGATCCTTTCCTCCCATGTGTTCAATGACACCATTCAATTTAGTTAATTAATTGATAGCTGCCGCTATCTCTTTCTCCCTGCACCTTACATTCTATATATACACACACGCATATTATATATTCACAGGAAAGGAGCTAGATGTTCTGGATCTATGAATTAAGATGGATCACTCTACCCAGACGGACTCAATGAAAGCTATGAAATAGTTCCTTTCCTGTGAACGTAAGATCATTCTCCTCCCTAGAATTATTTGCACTTTTTTCTTCTTCATACTGCGTCCAAGAGGTATGGGGCACTTTACAGTGTTTTCCCTATCTCAGGACATTTCTCTCTCACACCCCAGATCTGAATTACAGCCATACCACACTGGACATGCCCAGATTCGTCCGATCTTGGAAGCCAACAGTGTTGGCCCGGCCAGTACAAGGCTAGGAGACTGCCCAGGAATAACGGGCGCTGTAAACAAAATTTGGATCAGGAGGGGTGCATTATTTTCAATCCTTACGCCTATAATCCTATATGCAATATCTCCACTACTATATAATTATTCCTCTCTAAAATATAGAATCTTTTGTCACAGATTGCCATAGGAGTTCCTTAGCCCAGTAATATAGACATCTAATTATTTGTTTATGCATGTAATATCATTGAATGACATTTCTGTCTGCTTATATATATATATATATATATATATATTTATATAAAATGATTGATCCTTTTTTATTACTTATAATTCTATATTTTATATATCTCCACATCTATATGCATAAATATGAATATGTATTCATAAGAATACATAACTTCCAGCCTCTTATTTATGACTCTAAAGTACTACTATTCTGTTTTTTACTTTTTCATATCCTGGGTTGGAGACAAGTATCCCCTAAAGAACTAATATATTCAAGTGCACTAAGCCTAAGATAAAATGGCCGCCAACATATCCTTTTAGCTGTTAAGACTGTCCACAGACTATGGGTTTCTGTAAGATGGCCGCCGTACTACCTGCTTTTCACATAATCAACAAGCCTCTCTAGGAACACACGCGCCGGCGCATGCGCAGTGGAGTATCCCGGACACCAGAAATGGGGTGGAAGTGACGTCAGGGAAGTCCCGGACCGGAAGTCAGTGCCTGACAGTGTTTTGGGACTTTTTGAGTGCTTTTAAAACATGATTTTCGGGGGGCGTGGCTTGACACAGCATGGTGTAGGCAGCTTCCTGCCAGAGCTCCTGCTAATATCCTGATCTATCTCCTGTTTCCCTGGTGTTCTGTGGCTGAAAATTTCTGCAGGAGTGCCGTACCCCCCTCTGCTCCTGCAGTGTGAATTTGGGGATCCTCTGTGCCAAGAGTCCTAACTTACTGGCTGGTGATGTCTGTGACTGGATCCTGAGACAGACTCTGCTCTCAGTGTGGCTGTTGCTCCTGCTGCAGCTCTGCCCTCACTCAGCTGCTGGGGCCAGTGTGCTCTGCAGAGGTTTTGGTGGCAGCATCCTGTGGATTTCTGTGCCCTGTCTCCAGCTTTGTCATAATGTGCGAAATCTACCACAACTCTGTAGCTGGTGAGCAGGATGGCTTTGCTTCTATGACCTTTTATCCTGGTTCAGTGCAGCCACTCTCAGGGCCACTTAGTGAGACTTTATCTGCACCACTTACTATTACACTACAGAAGGTGCTTACCGCTGTCGGCTCTTCCGAGCAACGAATTACTAATAGACTGGAGGAGCTGAGGGATGACCTTACGCATATTCACCGTGAATTACGGCTGGTGATGGCGCGTGTGGATCCTCCTGCGGCCTCTGTTTCTTTAGTGGTGATTCCATGGTCCCGCGTGAAGATTCAATCTGCAGTCACACAGAGTCACTTATCCAATGAAGAGGGAGAATGGCGACATAACATCCTCCAGTATGCTGGCAGTCCACGAGAGGGAATGGCTTTCTGCTCTAATATTTATGTGGAACAGTGGTTCGGTGTAACCCGTGGATGGAGGTTTTTGTCCCTAATCCGGTTTTCTTCAGCTGCCACTTGTCCCTATACATTTATTTTGACACAGCTGTGTGTGACAGCTGATGGCCCAGTTTATCCTTCTGCCCACTCTCGAGGGACTGTCATTTGGCTGGATTACTTTGTTCTAGAGTGGACTCATCCTCCGGACTGATTTTGCTCACCTTGGGACTGGGAACCATTTCACTGGCTGCTGAGACCCTTATATCCCTTTCACATCGCACAAATAACCCGGTATCGACACGGCATATTGCCGTGTCGACACGGGTCAGTGTGCGATGTGAAAGTACTTTCGGCGAATTAGCGGGTCACCTGACCCGGTAATTCAACACGATATAAAAGAAGGATTATACCCGGGTTGAATACCGGGTCAGGCGCAGTGTGAATGGGAGCCGCGTCGATGCGACACGGTTCCCATTCACAGCATAGGGAGAGGCGGCGCAGGAGATGAGCTCATCTCCCAGCGCCGCCTCCACCCCGCCCCTGCTGCTGCTGCGCCCCCCCCCCCCCCCCCCGCTGCTATGGCTACCGACCTGGTATATTGCCGGGTCGGAAAGCCATCAAAGGAGACCAAATGCCAGATCCCACCCGGTAAGGACACGTTTCTCTTAGCGGGTGGGAGCCGGCATTTGCGATGTGAAAGCGGTATTACTGTGCTCTGTTCTGTATACTGATTCTCGTTAGCTACTGCATAATTTCATATTGTTTGTACATCCTTTCATAGCTCCAGTTGTGTTATACTGCTATTCTTGTGCTCATTCTAAATAATTATTTGCGTACAACTAATTATTTTCCAGGAGAATTCTGCTCTAATGTTTTAGGCCATTTATTTAGTGTTATTGTCACTTATATAGATATTTGTCTGTTTTCTGGCTCAGTGTATCTAAACCTACTGTATGGGCATTTTTCACTATTTTGCAGGAGCAACTTCCCATATATAGGTTGTGGTCATTTATTTTAATGCCGCAGCCACTTCTCTTTATATTATGTCTGTTCTTTAGACTCAGTTATCTTGGTATTTGCATAATACTTTACTATTCTATGGGTATAACCTGCTCTATTTAGAGTATGGCCTTTTATTTAATTGCCCCTGTCATTTACAGTATATCGTGTGCTTATCCTGTAGCTACAGTTTTGTTGTTCTGCTATCCTCGTGCTCAGTATAGCTAAATATTTGCGTGCTACACTTACTTTCCGAGAGAATCCTGTTCTAACTGGTGTATGGCCCTTTATTTAGTGTTACATCAGTATTATGTCTGTTTTCCAGATCCTTGTATCTATGAACGTGTGCACTTTTTACCATTTTGTCGGAGAAGCTTGCCATAATTAGTCTGTGGTCGCTTGTTTTAGTTCCACAGCCATTTATATTTATATTCTGTCTTTTAGCTCAGCTAACTCAGTATTTGCATACTACTTTACTAATCTGCGGGTGTAACCTGCTCCACTTAGTTTATGGCCATTTATTTTAGTTGCCCCTGTCAATTATACAGTATACTTCTCCTGTGTTATGGGGTTGGGGGGTGGAGGGATGTTAGGCATTTAGGTGTAGTGTAGTTAGGGATGGGGTTCTTATGGAGATCCAGGTATGCCTAGGTTGGGGTTAGGTTATACAGGGTGGGAGGTTCTTGGGAGGTTTGCTTTGGGTGTCTATTTTATTTTGTGTATTTGTTTTGTTTGTAGGTTAGGGTATATGGGGTGTGGGGGAATGTGAGGCTTTTTATTTTGATATTCTGATGGATGCGAGTTATTTATATTTTTATTTATGGTATGTCACCTATGCCCCATTATAAATCTGGTTTTCTCATGTGTACACCCGAATGGCGCCTTCGGATGGCGATTAAGTTATCAGTGTTTGATTTGGGGTATTCTGTATGTCATTGTTTTTACTATATCCTGCTATTGTTCCATTTCTCATGTCCGATGGGTTGGTGGCTAATCTTTATTTTGTCATTTATACACTGTTTATGCCCTCCTGTATTATTCCTCATGTTTGCCTTACAATTCATATGCCTCTTTAATATCTGGGTGTAACTTTTTAAATTTACAATAAAAATTACACAATTAAAAACATGATTTTCAAAGTTAAACACAGCGTTTCAGCTAGTGCTAAGCTCCCTTTATACTGAACATTTTAAACATGTTTTTTTTTGGTCTTGAATTACTGATTAGGATAATTACAGGAAGTGATGTAGGTAATCACTTCCTTAACCATAGTGGTATATATAGATGTCATGTCCCACTGGTATAATACCCCTTGATGAAGTCAGATTGGACGAAACGGGTTGGGTGATACCTGACACTACTACAGAATTCTCAGCTAAGCTAATTTTACATATCCTCCTATCCTTGATACATACAGATATCGGATTTTTTATACTCTATTATATACATTTTTAAGGTTTCACGTTTTTACGTCTACCCTTTTTTGTCTCTTAGAGTGCATCTTTTTTTTTATATAAATTTTATTCGTGAGAAGACAGAGAGAAATAATAAACACAGAGACCTACGCAGAGGCCATTGAAGATATGAACAAACAGCTTACATCAAAGCTCATTTGGGGTGTCTTAGTATGTCAATTAAGCACAGATCTAATTGTAAATCAAAACTAATAAAAGATTTGTATGTGATACCTCTCAAAATCGTTCTCACGTTTTATTTCAATATTATGAAAAACAGAGAAAAAGAGTCACTAGAGAAACTAAGACTCAGGGGTATATTTACTAAGGTCCCGATTTTGACCGAGATGCCGTTTTTTCATCAAAGTGTCATCTCGGTAATTTACTAAGCAATAATCACGGCAGTGATGAGGGCATTCGTAATTTTTTGGAAGTCCCACAAAAAAAATACGAATGAATACACCATCGGTCAAAACGCGGCTGTTTAAGTATGAATCTCGGTAATTTACTAAGAAGTGCAAAGCAAAAAAAAAACAAACACTGCCGTGAAAAATTACAACTCGTAAAAAAGTGCTAAAAAAAAACAGACCTGCTTTTTTAATCCGTGATTGTATAGGCATGCAGGGATCCATGAGATCCGTGCATGTATATCAGTGGGAAGGGGTGGGAAAGTGGTTATTTTCTTAAAAAAAATTGCGTGGGGTCCCCCCTCCTAAGCATAACCAGCCTCGGGCTCTTTGAGCCGATCCTGGTTGCAGAAATATGGGGAAAAAATTGACAGGGGTTCCCCCATATTTAAGCAACCAGCATCGGGCTCTGCGCCTGGTCCTGGTTCCAAAAATACGGGGGACAAAAAGAGTAGGGGTCCCCCGTATTTTTAAAACCAGCACCGGGCTCCACTAGCTGGACAGATAATGCCACAGCCGGGGGTCACTTTTATATAGTGCCCTGCGGCCGTGGCATCAAAAATCCAACTAGTCACCCCTGGCCGGGGTACCCTGGGGGAGTGGGGACCCCTTCAATCAAGGGGTCCCCCCCCCAGCCACCCAAGGGCCAGGGGTGAAGCCCGAGGCTGTCCCCCCCATCCAATTGGCTGCGGATGGGGGGCTGATAGCCTTTTGTGAAAATGAAAAGATATTGTTTTTAGTAGCAGTACTACAAGGCCCAGCAAGCCTCCCCCGCATGCTGGTACTTGGAGAACCACAAGTACCAGCATGCGGCGGAAAAACGGGCCCGCTGGTACCTGTAGTACTACTACTAAAAAAATACCCAAAAAAAGACAATACACACACACCTTGAAAGTAAAGTTTTATTACATGCATCCACACAAACATACATACATACTTACCTTATGTTCACACGAGGGTCTGTCCTCTTCTCCAGTAGAATCCATGGGGTACCTGTTGAATAAATTCTACTCACCAGATCCAGGGTCCCAGGCTCCTCATAGCATCCATTTGTAATCCACGTACTTGAATAAAATAAAAAAACGGAGAGCCGAGCCACGCACTGAAAGGGGACCCATGTTTGCACATGGGCCCCCTTTCCCCGAATGCCAGAAACCCACTCTGACTGATGTCTAAGTGGGTTTCTTCAGCCAATCAGGGAGCGCCACGTTGTAGCACCCTCCTGATCGGCTGTGTGCTCCTGTACTGTCTGACAGGCGGCACACGGCAGTGTTACAATGTAGCGCCTATGCGCTCCATTGTAACCAATGGTGGGAACTTTCTGCCCTGCGGTTGACCGAAAGTGACCTCACCGCTGAGCAGAAAGTTCCCACCATTGGTTACAATGGAGCGCATAGGCGCTACATTGTAACACTGCCGTGTGCCGCCTGTCAGACAGTACAGGAGCACACAGCCGATCAGGAGGGTGCTACAACGTGGCGCTCCCTGATTGGCTGTAGAAACCCACTTAGACATCAGTCAGAGTGGGTTTCTGGCATTCGGGGAAAGGGGGCCCATGTGCAAACATGGGTCCCCTTTCAGTGCGTGGCTCGGCTCTCCGTTTTTTTTATTTTATTCAAGTACGTGGATTACAAATGGATGCTACGAGGAGCCTGGGACCCTGGATCTGGTGAGTAGAATTTATTCAACAGGTACCCCATGGATTCTACTGGAGAAGAGGACAGACCCTCGTGTGAACATAAGGTAAGTATGTATGTATGTTTGTGTGGATGCATGTAATAAAACTTTACTTTCAAGGTGTGTGTGTATTGTCTTTTTTTGGGTATTTTTTTAGTAGTAGTACTACAGGTACCAGCGGGCCCGTTTTTCCGCCGCATGCTGGTACTTGTGGTTCTCCAAGTACCAGCATGCGGGGGAGGCTTGCTGGGCCTTGTAGTACTGCTACTAAAAACAATATCTTTTCATTTTCACAAAAGGCTATCAGCCCCCCATCCGCAGCCAATTGGATGGGGGGGACAGCCTCGGGCTTCACCCCTGGCCCTTGGGTGGCTGGGGGGGGGGACCCCTTGATTGAAGGGGTCCCCACTCCCCCAGGGTACCCCGGCCAGGGGTGACTAGTTGGATTTTTGATGCCACGGCCGCAGGGCACTATATAAAAGTGACCCCCGGCTGTGGCATTATCTGTCCAGCTAGTGGAGCCCGGTGCTGGTTTTAAAAATACGGGGGACCCCTACTCTTTTTGTCCCCCGTATTTTTGGAACCAGGACCAGGCGCAGAGCCCGATGCTGGTTGCTTAAATATGGGGGAACCCCTGTCAATTTTTTCCCCATATTTCTGCAACCAGGATCGGCTCAAAGAGCCCGAGGCTGGTTATGCTTAGGAGGGGGGACCCCACGCAATTTTTTTAAAGAAAATAACCACTTTCCCACCCCTTCCCACTGATATACATGCACGGATCTCATGGATCCCTGCATGCCTATACAATCACGGATTAAAAAAGCAGGTCTGTTTTTTTTTAGCACTTTTTTACGAGTTGTAATTTTTCACGGCAGTGTTTGTTTTTTTTTTGCTTTGCACTTCTTAGTAAATTACCGAGATTCATACTTAAACAGCCGCGTTTTGACCGATGGTGTATTCATTCGTATTTTTTTTGTGGGACTTCCAAAAAATTACGAATGCCCTCATCACTGCCGTGATTATTGCTTAGTAAATTACCGAGATGACACTTTGATGAAAAAACGGCATCTCGGTCAAAATCGGGACCTTAGTAAATATACCCCAGAGTGACAATAACAGTTAGAGAGAAAAGATAGGAAAGAGAAAACCTGAAAAAGGAGAAAATAAAGAGTAGGAGAGGTAAAGGGATTGGAGGGAACAATCCGACAGGTCATCCAAAGTCCCATTCAAAGGGCCCGGGAGAGTTGGACATATCAAGCTGGTTTGATATATTCTAGATAGTGTGCCAGCACTTTAAGTAAATGCGAGAGGGGTATTAAAAAATAAGGACCACGGGCTCCAAACCTTTATAAATGAAACAGAGGAATTTTTTAGGATACTTGTAACATTTTCCATTGAGTAAATATGCCATATTTTAGCTATTATCTCATCCATCTTGGGGATCTCCGAGGACCGCCACTGAGCAGTTATACAACATCTGGTTGCAAGCACCCTGTGAGTGAATAATTTCTGCTGGTGGCGAGTAGACTCAGGGATGTCCATCAATAGAAGAAAATAGCCGGCCTTAAAAGGAATTGAGATAGATAGGACTGCAGAGGCCAGTGTCGCCAACTCCATCCACAAGGGAGCAAGAATTGGGCACGTCCACCATATGTGTAGGAATGTGCCGTCCATAGTCTTACATCTCCAGTACAGTGGGAAAATCTCGGGATTCATTTTATTAAGTCTAGTTGGGACGTAATACCACTTATAGAAAAGTTTATAAGCATTCTCCTTCAATCTTACACACATGGAACTAGAGGCCACTCTAAAGTAAATTGAGGACCAATCGTCTGTAGCAAGCGTTTCACCCAGATTGGTTTCCCACGCCTGTTCATGGGATTCTTTAGTCCCCGTAGCTAGGGGAGATAATAAGATTTCTCTATCGTCCTAGTGGATGCTGGGGTTCCTGAAAGGACCATGGGGAGATAGCGGCTCCGCAGGAGACAGGGCACAAAAAGTAAAGCTTTTCCGATCAGGTGGTGTGCACTGGCTCCTCCCCCTATGACCCTCCTCCAGACTCCAGTTAGATTTTTGTGCCCGGCCGAGAAGGGTGCAATCTAGGTGGCTCTCCTAAAGAGCTGCTTAGAGAAAGTTTAGCTAGGTTTTTTATGTTACAGTGATTCCTGCTGGCAACAGGATCACTGCAGCGAGGGACTGAGGGGAGAAGGAGTCAACTCACCTGCGTGCAGGATGGATTGGCTTCTTGGCTACTGGACATCAAGCTCCAGAGGGACGATCACAGGTACAGCCTGGATGGTCACCGGAGCCGCGCCGCCGGCCCCCTTGCAGATGCTGAAGACAGAAGAGGTCCAGAATCGGCGGCTGAAGACTCCTGCAGTCTTCTAAAGGTAGCGCACAGCACTGCAGCTGTGCGCCATTTTCCTCTCAGCACACTTCACACGGCAGTCACTGAGGGTGCAGGGCGCTGGGAGGGGGGCGCCCTGGGAGGCAAAATAGTACCTATAAAGGCTAAAAATACCTCACATATAGCCCTAGAGGCTATATGGAGATATTTAACCCCTGCCTGATTTCTCAAAATAGCGGGAGACGAGCCCGCCGGAAAAGGGGCGGGGCCTATCTCCTCAGCACACGGCGCCATTTCCTCTCACAGCTCCGCTGGTCAGGACGGCTCCCAGGTCTCTCCCCTGCACTGCACTACAGAAACAGGGTAAAACAGAGAGGGGGGGCAAATTTATGGCGATATTTTTATATAACAAAGCAGCTATAGGGGAGCACTTATTATAAGGCTATCCCTGATATATATATAGCGCTTTTGGTGTGTGCTGGCAAACTCTCCCTCTGTCTCCCCAAAGGGCTAGTGGGTCCTGTCTTCATTAGGAGCATTCCCTGTGTGTCTGCTGTGTGTCGGTACGTGTGTGTCGACATGTATGAGGACGATATTGGTGTGGAGGCGGAGCAATTGCCAAATATGGGGATGTCACCTCCTAGGGGGTCGACACCAGAATGGATGCCTTTATTTATGGAACTACGGGATAGTGTCAACACGCTAAAGCAGTCGTTTGACGACATGAGACGGCCGGACAATCAATTAGTGCCTGTCCAGGCGACTCAAACACCGTCAGGGGCTGTGAAACGCCCTTTGCCTCAGTCGGTCGACACAGACCCAGACACAGGCGATGACTCCAGTGGTGACGGTGACGAATCAACCGTATTTTCCAGTAGGGCCACACGTTATATGATTTTGGCAATGAAGGAGGCGTTACATTTAGCTGATACTACAGGTACCACTAAACAGGGTATTATGTGGGGTATGAAAAAACTACCTATAGTTTTTCCTGAATCAGAAGAACTAAATGACGTGTGTAATGAAGCGTGGGTTGCCCCTGATAAAAAGCTGATAATTTCAAAGAAATTATTGGCATTATACCCTTTCCCGCCAGAGGTTAGGGAGCGCTGGGAAACACCTCCTAGGGTGGACAAGGCGCTAACACGCTTATCTAAACAAGTGGCGTTACCCTCTCCTGAGACGGCCGCACTTAAAGATCCATCAGATAGGAGGATGGAAAATATCCAAAAAAGTATATACACACATGCAGGTGTTATACTACGACCAGCTGTAGCAACTGCCTGGATGGGCAGTGCGGGGGTAGTTTGGTCAGAATCCCTGATTGAAAATATTGATACCCTGGACAGGGACAATATTTTACTGTCGTTAGAACAAATAAAGGATGCATTTCTTTATATGCGTGATGCACAGAGGGATATATGCACACTGGCATCACGGGTAAGTGCTATGTCCATTTCGGCCAGAAGAGCTTTATGGACGCGACAGTGGACAGGCGATGCGGATTCAAAACGGCATATGGAAGTTTTGCCGTATAAGGGGGAGGAGTTATTTGGAGTCGGTCTATCAGATTTGGTGGCCACGGCTACAGCCGGGAAATCCACCTTTCTACCTCAAGTCACTCCCCAACAGAAAAAGGCACCGACTTTTCAACCGCAGCCCTTTCGTTCCTTTAAAAATAAGAGAGCAAAGGGCTATTCATATTTGCCACGAGGCAAAGGTCGAGGGAAGAGACAGCAACACGCAGCTCCTTCCCAGGATCAGAAGCCCTCCCCGGCTTCTACAAAAGCCTCAGCATGACGCTGGGGCTTCTCAAGCGGACTCGGGGACGGTGGGCGGTCGTCTCAAAAATTACAGCGCGCAGTGGGCTCACTCGCAAGTAGATCCCTGGATCCTGCAGATAATATCTCAGGGATACAGGTTGGAATTAGAGACAGATCCACCTCGCCGTTTCCTGAGGTCTGCTTTACCAACGTCCCCCTCCGAAAGGGAGACGGTGTTGGAAGCCATTCACAAGCTGTACTCTCAGCAGGTGATAGTCAAGGTACCTCTTCTGCAACAAGGGAAGGGGTATTATTCCACTCTTTTTGTGGTACCGAAGCCGGATGGCTCGGTAAGGCCTATTCTAAATCTGAAGTCCTTGAACCTGTACATAAAGAAGTTCAAGTTCAAAATGGAGTCACTCAGAGCAGTGATAGCGAACCTGGAAGAGGGGGACTTTATGGTATCCTTGGACATCAAGGATGCGTATCTCCACGTTCCAATTTACCCCTCACACCAGGGGTACCTCAGGTTCGTTGTACAAAACTGTCACTATCAGTTTCAGACGCTGCCGTTCGGATTGTCCACGGCACCTCGGATCTTTACAAAGGTAATGGCCGAGATGATGATTCTTCTTCGAAGAAAAGGCGTATTAATTATCCCATACTTGGACGATCTCCTAATAAGGGCGAGGTCCAGAGAACAGCTAGAGATGGGATTAGCACTGTCTCAAGAAGTGCTAAAACAGCACGGGTGGATTCTGAATATTCCAAAATCCCAGTTAATGCCGACAACTCGTCTGCTGTTCCTAGGGATGATTCTGGACACGGTTCAGAAAAAGGTTTTTCTCCCGGAGGAAAAAGCCAAGGAGTTATCCGAGCTTGTCAGGAACCTCCTAAAACCAGGAAAGGTGTCTGTACATCAATGCACAAGAGTCCTGGGAAAAATGGTGGCTTCTTACGAAGCGATTCCATTCGGCAGATTCCACGCAAGAATTTTCCAAAGGGATCTGTTGGACAAATGGTCAGGGTCGCATCTTCAGATGCACCTACGGATAACCCTGTCTCCAAGGACAAGGGTGTCTCTTCTGTGGTGGTTGCAGAGTGCTCATCTATTGGAGGGCCGCAGATTCGGAATACAGGATTGGATCCTGGTGACCACGGACGCCAGCCTGAGAGGCTGGGGAGCAGTCACACAAGGAAGAAACTTCCAGGGAGTATGGACGAGCCTGGAAACGTCTCTTCACATAAACATTCTGGAACTAAGAGCAATATACAATGCTCTAAACCAGGCAGAACCTCTGCTTCAGGGAAAACCGGTATTGATCCAGTCGGACAACATCACGGCAGTCGCCCATGTGAACAGACAGGGCGGCACAAGAAGCAGGAGGGCAATGGCAGAAGCTGCAAGGATTCTTCGCTGGGCAGAGAATCATGTGATAGCACTGTCAGCAGTGTTCATCCCGGGAGTGGACAACTGGGAAGCAGACTTCCTCAGCAGACACGATCTTCACCCGGGAGAGTGGGGACTTCATCCAGAAGTCTTCCACATGCTGGTAACCCGTTGGGAAAGACCAATGGTGGACATGATGGCGTCTCGCCTCAACAAAAAACTGGACAGGTATTGCGCCAGGTCAAGAGATCCGCAGGCAATAGCTGTGGACGCGCTGGTAACGCCTTGGGTGTACCAGTCGGTGTATGTGTTTCCTCCTCTGCCTCTCATACCAAAAGTATTGAGAATTATACGGCAAAGAGGCGTAAGAACGATACTAGTGGTTCCGGATTGGCCAAGGAGGACTTGGTACCCGGAACTTCAAGAGATGATCACGGAAGATCCGTGGCCTCTACCTCTAAGGAGGGACTTGCTTCAGCAGGGTCCCTGTCTGTTTCAAGACTTACCGCGGCTGCGTTTGACGGCATGGCGGTTGAACGCCGGATCCTAAAGGAAAGAGGCATGCCGGAAGAAGTCATTCCTACTTTGATTAAAGCAAGGAAGGAAGTAACCGTGCAACATTATCACCGAATTTGGCGAAAATATGTTGCGTGGTGCGAAGATCGGAGTGCTCCGACGGAGGAATTTCAACTGGGTCGATTCCTACATTTCCTGCAATCAGGATTGTCAATGGGTCTCAAATTGGGATCTATTAAGGTTCAAATTTCGGCCCTGTCAATTTTCTTTCAAAAAGAATTGGCTTCAGTCCCTGAAGTCCAGACCTTTGTTAAGGGAGTGCTGCATATTCAGCCTCCTGTGGTGCCTCCAGTGGCACCGTGGGATCTAAATGTGGTTTTGGACTTCCTAAAATCTCATTGGTTTGAACCACTAAAAAAGGTGGATTTGAAATATCTCACATGGAAAGTGACCATGCTTCTAGCCCTGGCTTCTGCCAGGAGAGTGTCAGAATTGGCAGCTTTATCTTACAAAAGCCCATATCTGATTTTCCATTCGGACAGGGCAGAACTGCGGACTCGTCCGCATTTTCTCCCTAAGGTGGTGTCAGCATTTCATCTGAACCAGCCTATTGTAGTGCCTGCGGCTACAAGTGACTTGGAGGACTCCAAGTTACTGGACGTTGTCAGAGCATTAAAAATATATATTGCAAGGACAGCTGGAGTCAGAAAATCTGACTCGTTGTTTATATTGTATGCACCCAACAAGATGGGTGCTCCTGCGTCTAAGCAGACGATTGCTCGTTGGATCTGTAGCACAATCCAACTTGCACATTCTGTGGCAGGCTTGCCACAGCCTAAATCTGTAAAGGCCCACTCCACAAGGAAGGTGGGCTCCTCTTGGGCGGCTGCCCGAGGGGTCTCGGCATTACAACTTTGCCGAGCAGCTACGTGGTCAGGGGAGAACACGTTTGTAAAATTTTACAAATTTGATACTCTGGCTAAGGAGGACCTGGAGTTCTCTCATTCGGTGCTGCAGAGTCATCCGCACTCTCCCGCCCGTTTGGGAGCTTTGGTATAATCCCCATGGTCCTTTCAGGAACCCCAGCATCCACTAGGACGATAGAGAAAATAAGATTTTACTTACCGATAAATCTATTTCTCGGAGTCCGTAGTGGATGCTGGGCGCCCATCCCAAGTGCGGATTATCTGCATAAGTTGTACATAGTTATTGTTAACTAATTCGGGTTATTGTTAAAGGAAGCCATCTTTCAGAGGCTCCGCTGTTATCATACTGTTAACTGGGTTTAGATCACAAGTTGTACGGTGTGATTGGTGTGGCTGGTATGAGTCTTACCCGGGATTCAAAATCCTCCCTTATTGTGTACGCTCGTCCGGGCACGGTACCTAACTGGAGTCTGGAGGAGGGTCATAGGGGGAGGAGCCAGTGCACACCACCTGATCGGAAAAGCTTTACTTTTTGTGCCCTGTCTCCTGCGGAGCCGCTATCTCCCCATGGTCCTTTCAGGAACCCCAGCATCCACTACGGACTCCGAGAAATAGATTTATCGGTAAGTAAAATCTTATTTTTAAACCTACCGGTAAATCTTTTTCTCCTAGTCCGTAGAGGATGCTGGGGACTCCGTAAGGACCATGGGGTATAGAAGGGCTCCGCAGGAGACATGGGCACTATAAAGAACTTTAGAATGGGTGTGCACTGGCTCCTCCCTCTATGCCCCTCCTCCAGACCTCAGTTAGAGAAACTGTGCCCAGAGGAGACGGACAGTACGAGGAAAGGATTTTGTTAATCCAAGGGCAAGATTCATACCAGCCGACACCATCCACACCGTATAACCTGGAATATATGAACCAGCCAACAGTATGAAACAAACAGCATCAGTCAGAGACTAATCAAAACTGTAACATAACCCTTATGTAAGCAATAACTATATACAAGTCTTGCAGAATTTAGTCCGCACTGGGACGGGCACCCAGCATCCTCTACGGACTAGGAGAAAAAGATTTACTGGTAGGTTTAAAATCTTATTTTCTCTTACGTCCTAGAGGATGCTGGGGACTCCGTAAGGACCATGGGGATTATACCAAAGCTCCAGACCGGGTGGGAGAGTGCGGATGACTCTGCAGCACCGATTGAGCAAACAGTAGGTCCTCATCAGCCAAGGTATCAAACTTGTAGAATTTAGCAAAAGTGTTTGACCCCGACCAAGTCGCCGCTCGGCAAAGCTGTAATGCCGAGACGCCTCGGGCAGCCGCCCAAGAAAAGCCCACCTTCCTAGTGGAATGGGCCTTTACTGAATTTGGTAATGGCAATCCAGCCGTAGAATGAGCCTGCTGAATTGTGTTACAGATCCAGCGAGCAATAGTCTGCTTAGAAGCAGGAGCGCCAACCTTGTTGGCTGCATACAGGATAAACAGAGCCTCTGTTTTCCTAACCCGAGCCGTCCTGGCTACATAAATTTTCAAGGCCCTGACTACATCAAGGGACTTGGAATCCTCCAAGTCACCCGAAGCCACAGGCACCACAATAGGATGGTTCATATGAAACGATGAAACCACCTTAGGCAAAAATTGAGGACGAGTCCGCAATTCTGCTCTATCCACATAAAAAATCAGATAGGGGCTTTTGTGAGACAAAGCCGCCAACTCAGACACCCGCCTTGCAGATGCCAAGGCCAACAACATGACCACCTTCCAAGTGAGAACTTTTAATTCCACCGTTTGAAGTGGCTCAAACCAGTGAGATTTCAGGAACTGTAACACCACGTTAAGGTCCCATGGTGCCACTGGAGGCACAAAAGGAGGCTGTATGTGCAGCACTCCCTTTACAAAAGTCTGGACTTCTGGGAGAGAAGCCAATTCCTTCTGAAAGAAAATTGATAGGGCCGAAATCTGTACCTTAATGGAGCCTAATTTTAGGCCCATATCCACTCCTGTCTGCAGAAAGTGGAGAAAACGGCCCAGATGGAAAACTTCCGCAGGAGCATTCTTGGTTTCACACCAAGATATGTACTTCCTCCAGATACGGTGATAATGCTTCGCCGTCACCTCCTTCCTAGCCCTTATCAGAGTAGGGATGACTTCTTCCGGAATGCCCTTCCCAGCTAGGATTCGGCGTTCAACCGCCATGCCGTCAAACGCAGCCGCGGTAAGTCTTGGAACAGACAGGGCCCCTGTTGCAACAGGTCCTCTCTGAGAGGAAGAGGCCACGGATCTTCTGTGAGCATTTCCTGAAGATCGGAATACCAGGCCCTTCGAGGCCAATCTGGAACAATGAGTATTGTCTGCACTCTTTTTCTTCTTATGATTCTCAATATCTTTGAGATGAGTGGAAGAGGAGGGAACACATATACCGACTGAAACACCAACGGTGTCACCAGGGCGTCCACTGCTACTGCCTGAGGGTCCCTTGACCTGGCACAATACCTCCGCAGCTTCTTGTTGAGACGTGACGCCATCATGTCTATTTGCGGAAGCCCCCACAGACCTGTTATCTCTGCTAAGACTTCTTGATGAAGTCCCCACTCCCCTGGATGGAGATCGTGTCTGCTGAGGAAATCTGCTTCCCAGTTGTCCACTCCCGGAATGAAGACTGCTGTCAAAGAGCTTACATGATTTTCTGCCCAGCGAAGAATCCTGGTGGCTTCCGCCATTGCCACACTGCTTCTTGTTCCGCCTTGGCGGTTTACATGAGCCACGGCTGTGACGTCTGACTGAATCATAACCGGTAGGTCGCGAAAAAGATTCTCCGCCTGACTTGTGCCGTTGTATATGGCCCTCAATTCCAGTACGTTGATGTGTAGACAAGCCTCCTGGCTTGACCATAGTCCCTGGAAGTTTCTTCCTTGTGTGACTGCTCCCCATCCTCGGAGGCTCGCATCCGTGGTCACCAGAACCCAGTCCTGAATGCCGAACCTGCGACCCTCTAGAAGGTGAGCACTCTGCAGCCACCACAGGAGAGACACCCTGGCCCTAGGGGACAGGCTGATCTTTTGATGAATGTGTAGATGGGACCTGGACCACTTGTCCAGAAGGTCCCACTGAAAAGTCCTCGCATGGAACCTGCCAAAGGGAATGGCCTCGTAAGACGCCACCATTTTCCCCAGAACTCCCGTGCAGTGATGGATTGACACACTTTTCAGTTTCAACAGGTCCCTGACCAAGTTCTGGAGTTCCTGGGCTTTTTCCACCGGGAGAAAAACCCTCTTTTGTTCCGTGTCTAGAATCATGCCCAAGAAAGTCAACCGGGTCGTTGGAACCAACTGTGACTTTTGTAGATTGAGAATCCAGCCGTGTTGCTGCAGCACGCTTAGGGAGAGCGACACGCTTTTCAGCAATTGTTCTCTCGATCTCGCTTTTATCAGGAGATCATCCAAGTACGGGATAATTGTGACTCCCTGTTTGCGCAGGAGCACCATCATTTCCGCCATTACCTTGGTGAAAATCCTCGGGGCCGTGGAAAGCCCAAACGGCAACGTCTGAAACTGGTAATGACAGTCCTGTACAGCGAATCTCTGGTACGCCTGATGAGGCGGATATATGGGGACATGAAGGTATGCATCCTTTATGTCTAGTGATACCATAAAATCCCCCCCTTCCAGGCTGGCGATAACCGCCCTGAGCGATTCCATCTTGAATTTGAACCTTTTCAAGTACAGGTTTAGGGATTTTAAATTCAGAATGGGTCTGACCGAGCCATCCGGTTTCCGGACCACAAACAGGGTTGAATAGTACCCCTTCCCCTGTTGAAGTAGGGGAACCTTGACAACCACTTGTTGATGACACAGTTTTTGAATTGCAGCTAAAACTACCTCCCTTTTTGGGGAAGAAGCTGGTAAGGCCGATTTGAAAAACCGGCGAGGAGGCACGTCTTCGAATTCCAGCTTGTAACCCTGGGATACAATTTCCATTGCCCAGGGATCCACCTCTGATTGAACCCAGACGTGGCTGAAGAGTCGAAGACGTGCCCCCACCGGGGCGGACTCCCTCAGTGGAGCCCCAGCGTCATGCGGTGGATTTAGTAGAAGCCGGGGAGGACTTCTGCTCCTGGGAACTAGCCGTAGCCAGCAGTTTTTTCCCTCTACCTTTACCTCTGGCGAAAAAGGAAGATCCCCGACCTCTTCTGGACTTATGCGATCGAAAGGACTGCATCTGATATTGTGGCGTTTTCTTTTGCTGTGAGGAAACACAAGGTAAAAAAGTAGATTTACCTGTAGTAGCCGTGGAAACCATGTCCGTGAGACCTTCCCCAAATAAGTCCTCACCCTTGTAAGGCAAAACCTCCATATGCCTCTTTGAGTCGGCATCACCCGTCCATTGGCGGGTCCACAGGGCTCACCTGGCAGAAATCCCCATGGCGTTGGCTCTCGAACCCAGCAGGCCAACGTCTCTCTGAGCATCTCTCATATATAGGACTGCATCTTTAATGTGACCCAAAGTCAATAAAATGGTATCCCTATCCAGGGTATCAATGTCAGCTGACAAGGTATCTGTCCAAGCTGCTACAGCGCTACAAACCCAAGCCAACGCTATTGCCGGCCTGAGCAAGGCACCCGTATGTGTATAAATTGACTTCAAAGTAGTTTCCTGCCTGCGATCAGCAGGATCCCTGAGGGCTGCTGTATCTGGAGACGGCAGCGCCACCTTTTTGGACAAGCGCGTTAACGCCTTGTCTACTCTGGGTGAGGATTCCCACCGTACCCTGTCCTTAGCCGGGAAAGGATACGCCATAAGAATTCTCTTGGGAATCTGCAGTTTCTTGTCTGGAGTCTCCCAAGCTTTTTCAAATAACACATTCAGCTCATGAGATGGGGGGAAAGTTACCTCAGGTTTCTTTTCTTTAAACATGTGTACCCTCGTGTCAGGGACAGAGGGGTCATCTGTGATATGCAAAACATCTTTAATTGCAATAATCATATAATGAATACTTTTGGCCACCCTTGGGTGTAACCTCGCATCATCGTAGTCGACACTGGAGTCAGACTCCGTGTCGGTATCAGTGTCTGCTACTTGGAACAGTGGGCGTTTCTGAGACCCAGAACGGCCCTGTGATACAGTTAAAGCCATGGATTGACTCCCTGCTTTATCTCTGGACTCTGCTTTGTCCAACCTCTTATGTAATAAAGCCACATTTGCATTTAGAACATTCCACATATGGTAGGTGCTAGATCCAAGTGGCCTAAGGGACCTATGATGATGTCACACCCATGTGACCATCCGTCACCATTGGGGGGAGGAGTCATTATCAGCGCCACCCGGCCACTGCTTCTGCTTAGTGCATCAGTCCCTCCCTGCATGAACGCACCTGCATAAAGGTGAGATCATTTAAAGTCCCTTGTGTTAGCTGTGTCTCTGCTTCAGACCCGAGCATATGCCCTGTACACTTCTCGTGTGTGTATATAATCCTTCATTGAACCCGCGCGCACCCTGTGCTCGATACGTCTCGCGCTGCCACGTGCTGCTGCGGCTGATCACAGACAGCTGGCAGTGTCAGCTGGCTGAAGCTAGGGGGAGCTGGCATTTCCTCACAGTCATGTCCTATGGGGCTGAGAGCCGGCGGAGTGAAGCACTCTCTAGCAGTCTGTCCCAGAAGGTAGGCAAGTGCATGCATAAAGCTGCACACAGAAGGCCCCCACTACCCAACTGCGCTCTCTCTTACCTGCGCGCGCGCCCCCCCCCCTTCCCCCCCGTTTTGACGGTGCGCTAAGGCTCAGGCAGTGTGAGGCAGCTGCCGCACATACAGGCTGAGAGGCTGGCTGCTGTAATGTTGGGGGAGCGGCTCGAACATGAATGTTTGGTAATGTTAAAAATTTAACATTACCAAACATTCATGTTTGATAAATAGTGCATATCTCCCTTCTGTATAGCATTTGTACTTTGCATATTTTCAATGCTCTCTCATCCACTAACCTGGACAGCAGAAGCATCTTGGTAGTCATACTCTCTCATTCAGCAGATTACGGCCATACTCCACAGGATACGCCTGATCTCGTCTGATCTTGGAAGCTAATCTGTGGCAGGCCTGGTCAGTAACTGCCTGGGGGACCAGCAGCGAATACCAGGTGCAGTAAACAACCCAGCTGAACAGCAGAAGTAAGACACCCCTTCTTTTTGATTCCATCTTTTCTTTCATTATTTCTTAATTAAACAATACATTACGTGATTGCTGAATAGATTACACTTCCTTTTAGCACACACCTATACTCAATATTAATTTTGTACTCTCAGTCCTTTTTTGCTTGTTGCAAAAAGGATAATGACTTAACAACCATCGCAACAAAAGCCTTTTGGTGAACACCACTGCCTCAATCTAGAGCTGTAGGTGCTGAAGGACCCTTATAGGCAACATTTTTTCGACTATATTGCATCTTTTTTTCTTTAGCATTAGTAACACGGAGAAATCCAACCGACAGATTATCCCTCTGGGATTTAAATATAACCTGTCTTACATTATAGACAGGATTCCCAGTGTAACGTACAAATTACAAGTAATTTTCACCTAGGCGTTCTTATATATTTGATCACTATTATTTTGAGTCACCATATTTATGTTTATTAAAAGTTAAGTTTTAGTGTCGATTTTTCAATAAAGAGTGCCCCAACATAGAGTCTTTCTCCTCTTTCGCTTTGCTATTCCTGATAAGGTATCAGAGGAGTGTGAGGAATCTTATTTTATTGTAAAAAAGAAATCCTCAGTTACTTTTCCTGTGTCAAAGGAATTGAATACCCTGTTTAAAGAACCATGGGTTAATCCTGATAAGAAGTTTCAGATCCCTAAAAGGTTGCTCTCATCTTTTCCTTTTCCTCTGGAGGATAGGAAAAAATGGGAAAATCCACCGATAGTGGACGCATCAGTCTCTAGGCTGTCACGTAAAATTGTATTGCTTGTTCCTGGTGCTGCCTCCCTAAAAGACATGGCTGATTGTAAAATTGAGACTACACTCAAATCATTATACACAGCTGCTGGGGTGGCCCACAGACCCACTATTGAATGTGCGTGGATCACTAAAGCCATTGCTAAATGGTCAGGTAACCTTATTGTGGGGTTAGATTCCTTATCTAGGGGGGATGTTGTCTTACTGCTGCAGCATATACAGGACTCTGCAAACTTTATGGTGGAAGCCATAAAAGAGATAGGTTTGCTTAACGCACGCACCACTGCTATGGCAGTGTCGGCACGCAGGGGCTTGTGGCTACACCAGTGGACTGTTGATGCAGACTCCAGGAAAGCCGTGGAAGGCCTACCATTCACAGGAGAGGCCTTGTTTGGAGATGAATTAGACAAATTGATCTCCACAGCTACTGCGGATAAGTCTACGTATCAACCTTCTGCAGCCCTCCGAACCAAGAAGACTTATTCAGATTCCAAGTTACAGTCCTTTCGGACAGCCAAGTTCAAGGGCAAATCCAGAGGTGCTTCTACGTCCTCCAGCGGCGTAAGAGGTAAACCATGCAAACCAGCAACAGCAGGTGCCCAGGAACAGAGCTCAGGCTTCAGCATGACGGTGGACCGCAATGCCTGGAAGGCTATCAGGTAGGCGCCCGACTACAATTCTTTAGTCAGATCTGGTCAAATTCGTGCCAGGATACCTGGGTCATAGATATTATTTCCCAGGGCTACAGACTGGAGTTCCAAAAGCTCCCACCTTCAAATCAGGCTTGGCAGTTTCACAAGAGACAAGTATAACTTTACAGCATGCCATCCAAAAACTGGTACAGACTCAGGTCATTGTTCCAGTTCCACCTCATCTACTAAACTAGGGGTACTATTCCAACTTGTTTGTAGTACCGAAGCCGGACGGCTCGGTAAGACCAATTCTGAACCTCAAGTCTTTTAACCTGTACTTACGAGTGTTTAAAGTCAAGATGGAGTCTCTGAGAGCGGTGATCTGAGGTCTGGAAGAGGGGGAAATCCTAGTGTCTCTGGATATCAAGGATGCGTACAACATAATTCCGTACCTGGACGATCTCCTGATAAAAGTGCCATCCAGGGAGAGGTTGCTGGACAGCATTGGTCTCTCAACCAAACTTCTCCAGGATCACGGGTGGATTCTGAACCTTCCGAAATCTCACCTAGAGTCAACACGGAGGCTCCAATTCCTGGGAATGATACTGGACACAGAGTCACAAAAGTTGTTCCTTCCGTTGGAGAAGGCATTGGTAATCCAGTCGATGGTTCGGGATGTCCTGAAGCCAACCCGGGTGCCAGTGCATCTGTGCATTCACCTTCTGGCAAAATGGTGGCCTCTTACGAGGCACTTCAATATGTAAGGTTTCACGCAAGCTCGATCTGTTGGACAAATGGTCCGGATCGCATCTTCACATGCACCTGAGGATCCGTCTGTCGCCAAAGGCCAGGATCTACCTTCTGTGGTGGCTACAGTCTTCTCACCTCATTGCAGGACGGAGGTTCGGAATTCAGAACTGGATTCTGTTAACCACAGACACAAGCCACAGAGGTTGGGGAGCAGTCACTCAGGGGGTACAGTTTCAGGTAAGATGGTCAAGTCAGGAAGTCATCCTTCTAATCAACATTCTGGAACTCAGGGCTATATACAACGCCCTTCTGAAGGCCTCACATCTTCTTCAAGATCGGGCAATTCAGGTCCAGTCGAACAATGTGATGGCAGTGATTTACATAAACCGACAGGGCGGAACGAAAAGCAGAGCAGCAATGTCAGAGGTGTCAAGAATTCTCCTCTGGGCAGAAAGAAACGCTGTGGCGTTGTCAGCGGTCTTCATTCCAGGAGTAGACAGCTGGGAAGCAGACTTCCTCAGCAGACACGATCTGCACCCCGGGTAGTGGGGCCTTTACCCAGAAGTGTTCAGGTGCTTGACAAGTCGATGGGGATATCCACAGATTGACATGATGGCCTCTCGTCTCAACAAGAAGCTCAGGCGGTACTGTTTCAGGTCGAGAGACCCACAGGCGATGTCGATAGACGCCCTTACAACTCGATGGGTCTGTCAGATGGTGTACATGTTTCCTCCACTTCCGCTGATCCCAAGAATTCTAAAACGACTAAAATGGGAAAAGGTTCAAGCAATACTCATTGCTCCGACTGGTATGCGGACCTTCTGGAGATGCTCCTCGAAGATCCGTGGCCTCTACCTCTTTGTGAGGATCTTCTGCAACAGGGCCCGTTTGTCTATCAGGACTTACCACGGCTACGTTTGACGGCATGGAAGTTGAACGGCTGATTCTAGCCAGGAGAGTGATCCCTAACAAGGTTATCCCGACAATGATCCAAGCCAGGAAGGGGGTAATGTCTAAGCATTACCATCATATTTGGAAGAAATACATCTCTTGGTGTGAGAGCAGAAATAATTCTGCAGTGGAATTTTACCTGGGACGTTTCCTGCTTTTTCTGCAGTCAGGTGTGGATGTGGGCCTGCGTCTGGGCTCCTTAAAAGTCCAGATTTTGGCCTTGTCCATTTTCTTTCAGAAACAATTGGCTTCTCTCCCTGAGGTCTAGACATTCTTGAAAGGAGTTCTGCACATCCAACCTCCCTTTTTGCCTCCCACGGCACTTTGGGATCTCAATGTGGTGCTGCAGTTCCTCCAATCAGACTGGTTTGAGCCGTTACAGGAGGTGGACGTAAAATATCTTACGTGGAAGACCGTCACACTGTTGGCCTTGGCTTCATTCAGCAAGACGTGTGTCAGAGCTGGGGGCTTTGTCTCAAAAAAATCCCTATTTAATCTTCCATGAGGACAGAGCTGAACTCAGTACTCGTCAGCAATTTCTTCCTAAAGTGGTGTCCACATTTCACATCAACCAACCTATTGTGGTTCCGGTTGTCACCGACACCTTTGCTACTTCAAAGTCTTTGGATGTTGTGAGGGCTTTGAAGGTGTATGTGAAAAGAACAGCTCGTCACAGAAAGACGGACTTGCTGTTTGTTCTTTATGATCCCAATAAGATTGGGTGTCCTGCTTCAAAGCAGTCAATTGCATGCTGGATCAGACTTACTATCCAGCATGCTTATTCCATGGCAAACTTGCCATGTCCAAAATCTGTACAGGCCCACTCTACTAGTTCGGTGGGTTCTTCCTGTGCGGCTGCCCGGGGTGTCTCGGCTTTACAGCTCTGCCGAGCAGCTACTTCGTGAGGTTTGAACACGTTTGCAAAGTTCTATACGTTCAATACTTTGGCCTCTGAGGACCTTCAGTTTGGTCAATCAGCTCTGCAGGAACCTCAGCACTCTCCCACACGGTTTGGGAGCTTTGGAACATCCCCATGATACTAAATGGACCCCAGTATCCACTAGGACGTAAGAGAAAATAGGATTTTAATTACCTACCGGTAAATCCTTTTCTCGTAGTCAGTAGAGGATATTGGGCGCCCGCCCGGTACTTCATTCTTCCTGCATTGTTACTTGGTTAAGTAATGTTGGTTCAGCCATTGCTATTCCTGTTTCAAGTTTGGTTAGCTTGGCTCTCCTTTTGTTGTGTGTGCTGGTTCAGAATCTCACCACTATCCTTTTCTATCCTTCTCTCAAAGTATGTCCGTCTCCTCGGGCACAGTTTCCTAGACTGAGTCTGGTAGGAGGGGCATAGAGGGAGGAGCAAGCCCACACTATCAAATTCTTAAAGTGCCCATGGCTCCTAGTGGACCTAGTGCATACCCCATGGTACTAAATGGACCCGAGTATCCTCTACGGACTACGAGAAAAGGATTAAAATCCTATTTTTTCTAACTCTGCATCTTATATGATGCGTTAAGCTGGGTACACACTAAATGGTGGTGTGTCCCAGCGATGGCCAGATTCGATGTACTGATATATCACGCAACACTACACACACACTACACAATATATTTGTATATCCCGCATTTAACACTATGCAATGCAGGGCTGGCAATAGAAATCTTAGGGTCCCAAACAGTGATAGCTGTCAGAAACACATATATATATATTAAAGCGCAACGGAATTTGCTGCACTTTATAATAAACTGTTAATAAATATATATATATATGTATGTATATATATGTATATATATATATATATATATATATATATATAAGACATACCAGTGCGGCACTCAGCAATCCAAACCAGGTACAAAAATCTATTATTTAAGCAACGTTTCAGTGCTATTTTATTCAGCACTATCTTCAGGATACATAAACATCTATACAAACAATCTTACCTTTTAAACACTTACACCCATGTGAGGTAGCCGTGGCCGGGCGTCCCGCCGGAAGCCCCAACCAGCGTCGGCTCAAAAATGACGTCATCCCAATGGGGATGGTGCCGTGAACCTTCACCATAGCAACATCTAAACAAAACATATACAGCAGCGGTAGTACATTCATTTAAGATGGCGTAAAAATAACTGTACAGATCAATGTAAGCAAAATGTAGCCAAAAGTAACAAACAATTAAAAGCATGAAAGAAAGACTGCGTAGGGAACATAATGTGACCGAGCAGCGTAAACGCACCGTCTGGGCTTGCGGAGCTCCTCTCAATGCATCACTTTGGCTTGGAAGGGGTTAACGTTTTGTGGTGGGAGGAACATAGCGAGAAGGTCCGGGAGGCTGAGTGGCTGGATTGTGGATAGGGGCTGGCCGGTCATGCATATAGGCTGCTGACATGGTACTTCCTGCCTCTTTTCAGCTCTTCTCGTAGAACTGCTAAGTAACCCCTTTTGTTATCACTTAAATTCCTATAACTCTTTCCTTTTTCCCATCACTTTATTCCTTTTTTCTCCCTATATTCTCCCTTCTATCCTCTCTCTGCTTTTCCTTTATCCTACCTTCTACTACCCTATTCCTGTCCTAGTCATTTTGCAGCCTCCCCTCCTCCCCCTCCTTTTCTCGTATGTCGAGACCAAGGCGCAGCGCAGGGCTCCCCGCACGGCTCTGGACTCTGATGGTGTCCGGCCGTCACGGGGTAGACCTGCTGCGCCCGCTGTACGGGAGACTCCGGCCGCGCGCGGCCGTGGCCGGCCGCCCGCTCGCGCTCCCCTGAGGCATCAGTCACTGTCTCCGTCACCGCCGCTGGCTGCGGCGCTGGACGGAGCGATGGGGGTCCGCGGCCGTCTGAGGCGGCCTGCCAGGGACGGTGTCCTGCCGTCCCTGGATCCGCCGCTCGGGGCTGCTGCCGGACGGGCTGGCCGCGTGGGGCCGGGAACGGTCTCCCGCCCTGCACATCGGCGGCGATCTCCCGCCCAGGGGGGGGGGGGCAGCCCACAGTCTGTTTGCCCATCGGGAGGGAGGGGGGATCGCGCGGCTGCCAGACGCCAGGGGTCCGGCCAGCGCGCGCGTGACACTTCTCACACGGAGATTAGGGGGGCCCATATGAGGCCTGTTACTGCTCCCCAGGGACACGCTCACCAGCAGGCGCCCTCCTGTGGCAGGGTGACACACCCGCTCTGCGGCTGCGGGTGGGCTGCTGCTGGCGGTGGCTGTCTGTCTGACTGTCGGCCTGGGGCGTGCCGTGTCCGCCCGTGGTGGGACGGGCCACCTGGCCTCTCCTGCCGTGTTTGGACCCGTGGTGCCAGCCCCTTCCGGGTCTGCTCGTGGGCCGCTTCGTACTGCCGCCAGCCGTGACCGTGCGGCCCCTACCGGTCTCATACGGGGGCGGAGTGCGACGGCGGGAGGCGAGCGATCTGTCCCTCCCCGCGTCCGGATGTCTGCTTCCGTCGCTGCAACGGATAGCCCTCAGTCCGACGTGGAGCTGCCTCTTTCTAGTTCTGGCAACTCTCCGGTTTCTCCTCCTGGGGCTACTGCTCGGGATGGGAGGAGGTCGTGGCGCAGGCGGTTCGGCCGGGGGATATCACAGCAGAGCGGACGTGCTGTTGTACCTGACAGTGAGGGATCATCCGAGTCCTTGCTCCCGATGGGAGGTTTGCGAACCTCCCGTGGGGCGTGCGACTCGCGTGCCGGGTCTGATCTTAGAGCGCCTGCCACGGCGGCTGCAACCTTGGTGGACGCCACCGTATTGTCCGCCATTTGTGCCGCTGTCGTGTCGGCGGTGGCTCCCTTGTTATCCTCAGTACCCGGGGGACCGGGACAGGCTACCGCTTCTTTGGCGGATAGCATTGCGCAATCTCTTACCCCGCTCCTGTCCTCTGGCTCGACGGTCGCCCCGCCTGCCCCACTCCCGGCGGCTGCGGGTCCGATAGGGGAACAGGGGAAAATTGTCTCTTTTGTCTCCCCAGCCGCGGATGTTGGGCCAGGAATGGAGTCAGTCGGCGCATCCACAAGTTCTACGGCAGCTGCTGGGACGGATGGAGTTCCCCCTCGTACTGGTGAGTCTTCATCGGACCCTGACTGGTCCAAGGGGAGCGCAGTTACCCCCCATAGCGGAGAGGGATCTAGTACGCAGTCCCGCTCCTCTAGCAGCGGCAGCAGTGCGCGTAGGGTTTCCCGGAAAGCGCGATAGGCGCAGGCGTAGGCATCGGGGCACGGACTCTTCCCTTGCCTCCACGTCCTCGGAGGGTGTGTCCTCCGACGGCGGTTTACACCGGGTCAAGTGTCGCAAACGCCGTGAGCGACAGCATTCAACCTCTTCCGCCTCGCAAGTGTCGGTGGAGACGGACACTGTTCACTGCGCCAACACAGCAGTGCAACGTGGGCTCAGGCCCCGGATCCCGGACCGGATCCGTAAGGGCCAATATGTAAATATTTTTCTCTTACTAGCGACAATCGTAAAGCCTTACTTTCAGCTAAGAACAAAGGGCAGGGCAGCAAGGACGCTTTGCGCTCCTACCCGAATTGGGTTCGATGCATGTTGATCTTTGCCGCGTGTTACCTAGAGACCCGTCCGGACGAACACATGAAAGTTGTTCGGTATCAATTCCTCATACACGTGCTGTACCATAAGTACAAAGGGTCGGCCTGGCGTCGTTATGATGAGGATTTTCGGCGGAAACAACACGGGCGGCAGATCTATAACTTTGGGAAAAAATATGTGTAATTGTGCTCGGAACTGAGGAAGGCGGCACGGCGAGACGATGGGTAAAACAACCTGCCTCTCGTTCCGCCGGCTTTCGCGGCGGGTCAGGCTGCGCCGGACATGGCAAATGCTTTGCCTTTAATAATGCCCAATGCGACTTAGGGGGGCGGTGTCGTTTTCGTCACTCCTGTATCAGATGTGGCGGGGGCCACGGGATTAAGGACTGCTTCAGTCCAGGGACCGGGGGTTCTTCCGGACCGCAGACCCGGCAGAGACGGGCTCCCGCGGCCTCCGGCGTTGGCCACAGCCCCCACCCCAATTAGACTTCGGGCGCTCATTTCCTGGCTGCGACGGTACCCGCGGCCTTCGGACGTCCAATTTTTACACTCGGGCTTCGCGTCGGGCTTCCCCTTGCTGATTCATGGACGGGTGGGTCCCGGGGCGGGCACGAACCCGCGTTCGGGTCGAGAATTTCCGGACGTGCTCCGCCGGAAGGTGGAGGCTGAGGTGGCGTTAGGTAGAATGATAGGCCCTTTCCGGGAACCCGCCTTGCCTGATTTGGTCTTGTCCCCCGTAGGCATAGTGCCCAAAAAGACCGCGGGCAAATTTCGGCTCATCCAACATCTTTCCTGTCCTATGGGGTCATCGGTTAATGATGCTATCCCTTATGATCAGTGTTGGGTTGTTTACCTATCCTTCGATTCGGCCATAGACACCATCCGGTCTTTTGGGCCGGGGGCAGTGATGTGTAAATTGGACATTCAGTCAGCGTTTCGTCTCCTTCCGCTGCACACTTCCGCCTTTCGGTTTATGGGTTTTAAATGGACGACGGCTATCACATCGATCGGTGCCTCACTATGGGCTGTTCTATCTCTTGCGCCTACTTCGAGAGGTTCAGTTCTTTCCTTCACTGGTGCCTCGAGCAAGCGACGGGCGAACAGGGAATTTCGCACTACTTGGACGATTTTCTTTTTATCGGCCCATCAGACTCAGATCGCTGCGTCAACTTGCTGCAGGAGGCTCTGGCCCTCTTAGCGCACTTCGGGGTTCCGGTCGCACCAGAAAAGATGGAGGGTCCCTCCGCCTCATTGGTTTACCTCGGGATTTAGATCGATACGGTCGCTGGTCTCTGTAGGCTCCCTGCGGATAAGGTTTTGCGTTTACATGACGGTATCCTAAATGCGCTGGCTGCGGGCAAGCTCACGCTTAAGCAGGCTCAGTCCTTATTGGGCCTGTTTAACTTTGCTTGCAAGGTTATTCCCATGGGCAGGGTTTTCTGTAGAAAATTGGAACGGGCTACGGTGGGGGTTAGATGCCCGCATCATTTCCTTAGGTTGTCCCTCGAAATCCAAAGGGATTTACGTATTTGGGACGACTTTCTTGTTCATTTCAACGGCATCTGTATTTGGCAGGAGGCGGTCGTGTCTAGCCCGTCCCTGGAGCTTTTCACAGACGCCTCTGGCGCTTTCGGGTTCAGAACTTATTTCGCAGGCCGTTGGTGCGCGTCTCCGTGGCCGCGTGCCTGGCTTAGCAGGGGCCTCACGACAAACATGCTGGTGCTAGAAATTTTTCCCATTCTGGTCGCTCTGGAATTGTGGTGCGAGGCCCTGCGTAACAAACATGTTATCTTCTGGTGCGACAATTTGGGTGTGGTTTTTGCCCTAAATCGCCAAAAATCCACGTCCTTACCAGTCCTGCGGGTCATTGCGCAGATAGTCTTGCTCTGTTTGGTGAACAACATTACGTTGCGAGCCAAGCATGTCCCTGGCGTGCGTAACAAAATTGCGGATGCCCTGTCTCGCGGCGCTTGGCAGCGGTTTAGGCGCTTGGCTCCTGCAGCTCTCATCCAAGGGGAATCATGTCCTGCTTATGTGTGGCAGGTCATCCACCCGGATTGGAGGAGTTAGCCCACAGGTCATTGGCCCCTGCAACTTTTGCGGCCTATCGGGCCGCCTGGGAGCGGTGGAGTCGCTTCCTCCTGGAGAGATGCCAGAGTGGTAAGACCTCTCACGATTTACTCTTAGAATACATCTGGATGTTGTACTCCGACGGGATTTCGCAGGCGTCTGTTAGCAGGATTCTGGCGGGTATATCATACTTTCTGCAGCTTCGGGAGGAAGCGGATTTTACGAAGTCCTTTTTCCTCCGCCGAGTGTTGAAAGGTTGGGCTCGGGCGACCGCGCCCCTCCCGGATACTCGCCAGCCGATCACTGGTGCTTTGCTGAGGCGGATTTTGGGATCCCTACGGAGTATTTGCTCTTCGGGATACGAGGTTTGCCTCTTCATAGCGGCCTTTACAATGGCCTTCCACGGTGCGTTCAGGGTGGGTGAGCTGGTGTCCGTCTCTCGGACTTCTGCCTCACCCATGCTGGCGGACCACGTCGTCGTACGCCCCGACGGTTTGTGGTGTAGGATTCAGCGCTCCAAGACTGACGTAGTCGGCAGGGGGCAGTGGGTTCGAATGGGTCAGGCTCGTGCTCGGGGCATTTGTCCAGTTTCCGCAGCCCAGGCTTATTCGTCCGTACGGCCTCCAACGCCCACCGGGTGGCTCGTCCATAGTGACGGTTCCCCGTTGACCAGATATCAATTCCGGACGGTTTTGGGGCATTGTATTTTGTACCTGGGTCTATCTCACATATAAGACTACCTACCACTCCTATCGTCAGGCCCTGGACACTGAATTTATTGTGGATAGCTAGAGTAGTTTTTGTCTGATTACCCACCCTGTGCAATTTGTTCTTTGATCAATTAGCATTTCAATCAGGTGACCAAATGTTCAGAGGTAGGCCTATTCTTAATCAGAGACAGTATTTCTTTAGATTTAGTTAAGGGGTCAGCTTGCTGGGGGTAGCTTGCGTGGATTTTAATAAGTGTGGATTTAAGAAGTGTGTTATCCGAACAGTTAAAAAAACAGTTGAAAAAACATTGAACAACATCAAGGAACGGTAACTTACTTTTACAACTTACTCCTACTCCACTTTAACCCAAGAAAACACAAACAACCACAGCATGTTCATCAAACTACTGTTTCTTATTTCTATTCATGGAATTCTCACCAAATTTCACACATTTTACACTCACCCTGAAACTCACCCCTCTGTGCACTTTACAGCTTCTATTCTCCACTCCGCTCTTCTAACCACTCATGAGCTTTATACTTACTTCTCTGCAAGTGTTAGGGTCTCCTGCTCTGTGCTGCCACGTCGTCATGGCAACCGGGAGACAAGTGCTAGCGGAGTAACCTGAGCGTAGCTGATACTCCGGTTCGGGTCTTTTGCTGTGCAGTGGTTACAGGCTCTGTGCACGGAAGGGGATCCGGTGCTGGTTTTTGTGCTCACAGTCTGTGAGGTCTGAGTGGGGCGTGGACAGCACCTGCTATATAAACCCTCTTCTCAGGTTAGGCAGATGCTGCTGAATCTTTGTTGGTTAGTCAGTTCCTGAAAGCTAGCTAGTACTGTGTAAACTTTGTATTTGTTTGTTGCTTACTGCAAATAGGCATTGGGATTTGGTATTACACTCTGCCAATCCAGACCTAGCAGTAAGACTGGAGTCAGTCGTTTCACCTGCTGGGGTTCTTTTGCTACTCTGTGAACCTAGCAAGTTTGCGGCTGTATTCTCAGACTTGCCTGCCAAAATCCTTTCTCACTGTGCAAGGTGTTCTGGTGTCAGTTTAGTGGCAGTAAGCTGAACCAGTGCACTGCAAGTGAGGACTAGGATTGTGGAGACTCTCCTTGTGTCTATTATTCCATCTCTAACCACGGAGTTTACTGCCACACCCGTTGGTAACCCTTTAGGGTTTTGCTGTTGCCCTTAGCAACAGCATTTCAGGTTCTCTACGTATTAAATCACTACATCTCGCTTCTTTCCATCTGAGCATTCCTAATACTAGGGAGACACCCAGTTTCTTAGCCTTTGGGCTTCTCTGTTCACTTTGTGTTTATTTTGTTACCCTATCACCTTCTGTGTATGTAATGTCATATTCCCCAGTCTGTCTGTGAGTTCATTTGTTTCGCATCCCTCACCGTTCAGACACCAGTACATTCCTGCTGGCACTGGTGTGCATAACATATTCAGCAGCCTAATACTCCTGTTGAAATTTTGTGGGAATATGGAGCATACCCCTCAAAATACTTTGCAACAGGTGGTCGATCAGGTGCAGGTCCTGACTCGACAATTTAATGATTTGTCCATTAAAATGCACACCACGCAGGCCGCTGGCGGAGCTCCCGCAGCAGCAGTACCTTCAGGGGTTAAGGAGCCGAAAGTAAATCTCCTGGATCGTTTTTCTGGAGATCGCTCGCAGTTCTTTTGTTTCAAGGAGAGCTGCAAGCTATATTTCCAGCTTAGGCCTCAGTCTTCTGGGTCGGAGATTCAGCGGGTGGGCATAGTGATTTCCTTGCTACAAGGAGACCCACAGGTCTGGGCATATGGGTTGCAGCCTGACTGTCCGTCGCTTAAAAGTGTTGATGCTTTTTTTACGGCACTGGGCATGTTGTATGATGACCCTGACAAGACGGCCTCAGCCGAGGCTCAGATTTCGATCCTTAAGCAAGGGCGAAGGCCAGTTGAGGTTTATTGTACGGAGTTTCGGAGGTTGGCCCATGATACCCAGTGGAATGACCCAGCCCTGAGACACCAGTACCGAAGAGGTCTTTCTAACCAGTTAAAAGACCAACTGGTACAATATCCCTTGCCTGATAGCTTGGATCAGCTCATGCAGTTATCCATTCGGGTGGATAGACGGCTGAGAGAGCGCAGGCTTGAAAGGGAGACCGAGGTTTCCTTCTTTCCCAAGGGAACCTCAGACTCTGAGGAATTTTCCGAGGAGCCTATGCAGATTGGGGCTACCCGCCTCTCCTCGCGTGAGAAGACGCGGAGGAGACAGCAGGGGTTATGTTTGTACTGTGGGAATAAAGGTCATGTGGTAATATCATGACCAGAAAAGCCGGAAAACTTCGGGGCCTGAGGGTGATGGGAAATATCCTGTCAGGTCAGAAGTCGGAATTTCCCAAGAAGACTTTTATCATTCCGGTGACCTTGAAGATCCTCGGTCAAACTGTCAAGACTGAGGCCTTTGTGGACAGTGGGGCCGACTGGGTTTTTATGGACCGCCAATTCGCCCTGAAACACTCTGTTCCCTTAGTACCCTTGGCATCGGAAATTGAGATTTGTGGGTTAAACGGGGAACCATTATCCCAGGGTAAAATTACCTCTTGCACTAGCCAGATTTCTTTGTTTATTGGAGCCACACACTCTGAAAAATTGTCCTTTTATGTGACTGTCTGTACTTTTGCCCCATTGGTGTTGGGGTTACCCTGGTTAAGGGCCCACAATCCTCAATTTGACTGGGTCTCTGGGGAGAATCTTAGTTGGGGTACTGATTGTTTCAGGAGTTGCTTGAGCCTTCCAGTCAGGCTTTCGCAGCTAAGTTTGCCAGGATTGCCAGGATGTTATGCAGATTTTGCGGACGTGTTCTCCAAAAGAGTTGCAGAGGTACTACCTCCCCATCGCCCCTATGACTGTGCCATTGATTTGTTGCAGAATGCTAAGCTTCCCAAGAGCAGGTTGTACTCCCTGTCACGTCCTGAGACTCTGGCTATGGCAGAGTACATTCAGGAGAACTTGGCTAAGGGATTTATCAGACCTTCACAGTCTCCAGTTGGGTCGGGGTTCTTCTTCGTGGGTAAAAAGGACGGTTCGTTGCGACCCTGCATCAACTTCAGGGAATTGAACCGTATCACGATTAAAAACTCATACCCACTGCCTCTCATTTCGGTCTTGTTTGACCAGCTTCGTACTGCCACCATTTTTTCTAAGATTGACCTACGCGGGGCGTACAATCTAATCCGAATAAGAGAGGGGGATGAATGGAAGACTGCCTTTAATACCCACTCAGGGCATTATGAATATTTGGTAATGCCTTTTGGGCTCTGTAATGCCCCGGCAGTCTTCCAGGACTTCATGAACGATGTGCTCAGGGAATATTTGGATAGATTCTTAGTTGTATACTTAGATGACATCCTAATCTTCTCCCATTCCCTGGAGGAACATCGGAAGCATGTACGCTTAGTCCTCCAGAAACTCAGAGACCACCGGCTTGGGGCGAAGCTGGAGAAGTGCGAATTTGAAGTTCAGCAAATCGCATTTCTAGGATATATTATCTCCCCAGAAGGTTTCCAAATGGAGGGTTCCAAGGTACAGGCAGTCCTGGATTGGGTGCAGCCCACTAGTTTGAAGGCGCTTCAGCGTTTTCTGGGCTTTGCGAATTTTTATAGACGATTTATCGCTGGATTTTCGTCTATAGTGGCGCCCTTGGTGGCACTCACTAAGAAAGGGGCGGATGTTGCTCACTGGTCTTGTGAGGCCAAAGCGGCTTTTGCCCGTCTCAAAAGGGCATTTGTCTCGGCCAAGGTGCTGCGACACCCAGATCCAGAGCGTCCTTTTGTGGTGGAGGTGGATGCCTCTGAGATGGGTATTGGGGCAGTGCTCTCTCAGATGGGGGTGTCTGATAATCGCCTTCATCCCTGTGCTTACTTTTCCCGTAAATTTTCGCCTGCCGAGATGAATTATGACGTGGGTAACCGGGAATTGTTGGCTATTAAGGATGCACTCGAGGAGTGGAGACACTGGCTTGAGGGGGCTAAGTTTGTGGTCTCAATTCTCACCGACCATAAGAATTTGGCATATTTAGAGTCAGCGAAGCGCCTCAATTCCAGGCAGGCACGATGGGCTTTGTTTTTTGCTCGCTTTAATTTTTTGATAACATATCGCCCTGGGTCAAAAAACATCAAGGCTGATGCGCTCTCGCGGAGTTTTGCTCCAATCCAGGAGACCACCGAGGAGCCATTGCCCATTGTGTCCCCATCATGTATTAAAGTGGGCATTACCCAGGACCTCTTGTCATTAGTCCTTAGAGCACAGGAGCAGGCTTCTCCAGACCTTCCGGTAGGTCTTTTGTTTGTGCCTCCTAGGTTAAGACAGCGAGTGTTCCTGGAATTCCATGCCAAGAAGTCGGCAGGTCACCCGGGTATTGCCAGAACTCGGGAGTTGCTATCTAGGGCGGTGTGGTGGCCCTCGGTGGCTAGGGATGTGGATCAGTGGGTTCGGGCATGTGATATCTGTGCCCGAAATAAGACTCCTAGAGGGGTTCCTGTTGGCCCATTACATCCACTCTCTATTCCATCTAAGCCATGGGATGACAGCCATCTGGGTTGTCGTTGACAGGTTTTCGAAGATGGCGCACTTCGTTCCATTGGTTGTGCTGCCATCGGCCAGACGCCTGTCTGAATTATTTATGCTGCATGTTGTGCGTCTCCATGGGTTGCCACTTGATGTGGTCTCTGACCGCGGATCCCAGTTTGTGGCCAAATTCTGGAGGACATTTTGTTCCGATCTCCAGATTTCTGTCAGCTTGTCGTCAGGCTACCATCCGCAGTCTAATGGGCAGACTGAAAGGGTGAACCAGTCCTTGGAGCAGTTCCTCAGGTGTTATGTCTCCAAGTGTCAGACTGACTGGGTGGCTCATCTGTCCATGGCAGAGTTTGCCTATAACAAAGCGGCTCACTCTGCTACAGGGATCTCTCCCTTCCTTTGTGTGTATGGGCATCATCCTAAGGCCAATTCTTTTGACCCCCTGGACTCCACGCCTGGTGGTTCCTCTGTGGTTTCGGTCCTTAGAGGTATTTGGAGGAAAGTGAAGAAAGCCCTTGTGTCTGTGTCATTAGTGACCAAAAGGGTTTTTGATAAGCGGAAAAGACCCTGCAGCTTCAAATTAGGAGACTTCGTCTGGTTGTCTACCAAGAATTTGAAGTTGAGACAGCCATCTCATAAGTTAGGCCCCCGGTTCATCGGTCCTTATAAGATCACTAGGGTTATCAATCCGGTGGCATTTCAGTTAGATCTACCACGTTCTTTGGGTATCAATAAAACATTTCATTGTTCCCTTTTAAAACGGGCGATTAGTAATCCTTCTTCCAGTGGAAGACCTTCCCCTCTTCTGATACGTGGCCAGAGGGAGTTTGTTGTTGAAAGGATTCTTGACTCCAAGATGGTTCGGGGTCGGCTGTCATTTTTGGTGCACTGGAAGGGGTATGGCCCGGAAGAGCGGTCGTGGGTGCGCAGTTGTGATCATCATGCCCCCAGACTGTTACGCTCTTTCTTCTCGCAGTTCCCCGATAAACCCGGTGGTAGGGGTTCTTTGACCCCTCGTCAGAGGGGGGATACTGTTAGGGTCTCCTGCTCTGTGCTGCCACGTCGTCATGGCAACCGGGAGACAAGTGCTAGCGGAGTAAACTGAGCGTAGCTGATACTCCGGTTCGGGTCTTTTGCTGTGCAGTGGTTACAGGCTCTGTGCACGGCAGGGGATCTGGTGCTGGTTTTTGTGCTCACAGTCTGTGAGGTCTGAGTGGGGCGTGGACAGCACCTGCTATATAAACCCTCTTCTCAGGTTAGGCAGATGCTGCTGAATCTTTGTTGGTTAGTCAGTTCCTGAAAGCTAGCTAGTACTGTGTAAACTTTGTATTTGTTTGTTGCTTACTGCAAATAGGCATTGGGATTTGGTATTACACTCTGCCAATCCAGACCTAGCAGTAAGACTGGAGTCAGTCGTTTAACCTGCTGGGGTTCTTTGCTACTCTGTGAACCTAGCAAGTTTGCGGCTGTATTCTCAGACTTGCCTGCCAAAATCCTTTCTCACTGTGCAAGGTGTTCAGGTGTCAGTTTAGTGGCAGTAAGCTGAACCAGTGCACTGCAAGTGAGGACTAGGATTGTGGAGACTCTCCTTGTGTCTATTATTCCATCTCTGACCACGGAGTTTACTGCCACACCCGTTGGTAACCCTTTAGGGTTTTGCTGTTGCCTTTAGCAACAGCATTTCGGGTTCTCTACGTATTAAATCACTACATCTCGCTTCTTTCCATCTGAGCATTCCTAATACTAGGGAGACACCCAGTTTCTTAGCCTTTGGGCTTCTCTGTTCACTTTGTGTTTATTTTGTTACCCTATCACCTTCTGTGTATGTAATGTCATATTCCCCAGTCTGTCTGTGAGTTCATTTGTTTTGCATCCCTCACTGTTCAGACACCAGTACATTCCTGCTGGCACTGGTGTGCATAACAGCAAGTACTTTGACAACCACAATTGGCCACCAGAATAAACACTCGCAAACATCCACCAATATTTATCTCACTCTTCTGCTTTTATTAGCTGGTGACATATCACCAAATCCAGGCCCCAACCACCTTTCCCTCTCACACTCTGCTGTCTCAAAACAACATAGAAATCCATCTAACCTCATAAATATCACGTGTCTCCCATCCCCCTCCAAATCACTAAAATGTGCCTTATTGAATGCACGCTCTGTTTGCAACAAATTAACATCCATCCATGACCTCTTCATATCTCACAACTTTAATCTGCTGGCTATAACAGAAACATGGCTCACACAATCAGACACGGCCTCCCCTGCAGCACTGTCACACAGTGGTTTCCACTTCACACACACATCTAGGCCTAATAATTGTAAAGGTGGTGGGGTTGGAATCTTACTGTCACAGTTTTTCACATACACTGTTCTACCTCAGGTTCCATCACTCGCATTCACATCATTTGAAGTTCACTCTATCAGGATTTTCACCCCCTTCTCTCTGCGTGTTACAGCTATCTATCGCCCTCCTGGGCAACCTAAACAACAATTTCTAGAAGATTTTTCTGCCTGGCTCCCACACTTCTTATCCTCTGACATCTCCACCATCATTATGGGCGATTTCAATATAGCTCTTGACAGTCCACAATCTGTTCATGCATCCAAACTCCTCTCTCTAACCTCCTCTCTTGGCCTAACCCAATGGTCCGACTCCTCTACTCACCAGGAGGGCCACTGCCTTGATCTTGTGTTCACCAGGCTCTGCTCAGTTTCCCAACTCATTAACACTCTCTCTCTCTGATCACAACCTGATCACCTTCACAATCTCTTCTATTACTTTAAATTCTAGGACACTAAAACCAAGCAAGCCTCCTCTAACACGCAGAAATACTAACAATATAAATTTTCAACAACTTTCCACTTCTCTGCAACAACGTCTCTCACCAATCTCTACATTCACCACACCTGACACTGCTGTATCCCACCTGCACCAGACCCTAGAGAGTGCCCTTGATGAAGTTGCTCCAGCTACCCATCACACTCCACGTAGGCTTAGATGCCAACCATGGCACTCTAAATCAACGAGACACCTACAAAAACTGTCATGTAAGGTAGAACGTCAGTGGCGGAAATCTCAGAATCCAAGTGACTTTCTCACATATAAGACTACCTACCACTCCTATCGTCAGGCCCTGGACACTGCCAAACAAACATATTTCCAATCTCTCATCTCTTATCATGCCACCAACCCCAAACGACTTTTTAATACATTTAAATCACTTCTTTACCCTCCCTCACCTCCCCCACTAGCTACTATCAGTGCACAAGAACTTGCTTCCTACTTCAAGGATAAGATAGATAAAATCCGAGATGAAATGGTTGTTATGCACACCAGTGCCTGCAGGAATGTACTGGTGTTTGAACTGTTATGCACACCAGTGCCTGCAGGAATGTACTGGTGTCTGAACAGAGAGGGATGCAAAACAAATGAACTCACAGACAGACTGGGAAATATGACATAACGTACACAGAAGGTGATAGGGTAACAAAACCAACACAGAGTGAACAGAGAAGCCCAGAGGCTAAGAAACTGGGTGTCTCCCTAGTATTAGAAATGCTCAGATGGAAAAAGCAAGATGTTGTGTTTTAATACGTAGAGAACCCGAAATGCTGTTGCTAAGGGCAACAGCAAAACCCTAAAGGGTTACCAACGGGTGTGGCAGTAAACTCCTTGGTCAGAGATGGAATAATAGACACAAGGAGAGTCTCCACAATCCTAATTCTCACTTGCAGGGCCCAGGTTCAGCTTACTGCCACTAAACTGACACATGGACGCCCTGCACAGTGAGAGAGGATTAAGCAGGCAGGTCTGAAAGTACAGCCACAAACCTGCTGGGTTCACAGAATAGCAAAAGAACCTCAGCAGGCTAAACGACTGACTCCAGTCTTACTGCTAGGTCTGGATTGGCAGAGTGTAGTACCAAATCCCCAGGCCTATTTGCAGTAAGCAACAACAAATACAAAGCTACACAGTACTGGCTAACTTTCAGGAACTGACTAACCAACAAAGATTCAGCAGCATCTGCTTAACCTGAGAAGAGGCCTTATAAAGCAGGTGCTGTCCACGCCCCCCTCAGACCTCACAGACTGTGAGCACAAAAACCAGCACCGGATCCCCTGCCTGTAACCACTGCACAGCAAAAGACCCGAACCGGAGTATCAGCTGCGCTCAGGTTACTCCGCTAGCACTTGTCTCCCGGTTGCCATGACGACGTGGCAGCACAGGGCAGGAGACCCTAACAGTACCCCCCCTCTGACGAGGGGTCAAAGAACCCCTACCACCGGGTTTATCGGGGAACTGCGAGAAGAAAGAGCGTATCAGTCTGGGGGCATGAAGATCACAACTGCGCACCCACGACCGCTCCTCCGGGCCATACCCCTTCCAGTGCACCAAAAATGACAGCCGACCCCGAACCATCTTGGAGTCAAGAACCCTTTCAACCACAAACTCCCTCTGGCCACGTATCAGAAGAGGGGAAGGTCTTCCTCTGGAAGAAGGATTACTAATCGCCCGTTTTAAAAGGGAACAATGAAATGTTTTATTGATACCCAAAGAACGGGGCAGATCTAACTGAAATGCCACCGGATTGATAACCCTGGTGATCTTATAAGGGCCGATGAACCGGGGGCCTAACTTATGAGATGGCTGTCTCAACTTCAAATTCTTGGTAGACAACCAGACGAAGTCTCCTAATTTGAAGCTGCAGGGTCTTTCCCGCTTATCAAAAGCCCTTTTGGTCACTAATGACACAGACACAAGGGCTTTCTTCACTTTCCTCCAAATACCTCTAAGGACCGAAACGACAGAGGAACCACCAGGCGTGGAGTCCAGGGGGTCAAAAGAATTGGCCTTAGGATGATGCCCATACACACAAAGGAAGGGAGAGATCCCTGTAGCAGAGTGAGCCGCGTTGTTATAGGCAAACTCCGCCATTGACAGATGAGCAACCCAGTCAGTCTGACACTTGGAGACATAACACCTGAGGAACTGCTCCAAGGACTGGTTCACCCTTTCAGTCTGCCCATTAGACTGCGGATGGTAGCCTGACGACAAGCTGACAGAAATCTGGAGATCGGAACAAAATGCCCTCCAGAATTTGGCCACAAACTGGGATCCGCGGTCAGAGACCACATCAAGTGGCAACCCGTGGAGACGCACAACATGCAGCATAAATAATTCAGACAGGTGTCTGGCCGATGGCAGCCCAACCAGTGGAACGAAGTGCGCCATCTTCGAAAACCTGTCAACGACAACCCAGATGGCTGTCATCCCCGAGGATTTGGGCAAGTCCACAACAAAATCCATTGAAATGTGGGTCCATGGCTTAGATGGAATAGAGAGTGGATGTAATGGGCCAACAGGAACCCCTCTAGGAGTCTTATTTCGGGCACAGATGTCACATGCCCGAACCCACTGATCCACATCCTTAGCCACCGAGGGCAACCACACCGCCCTAGATAGCAACTCCCGAGTTCTGGCAATACCCGGGTGACCTGCCGACTTCTTGGCATGGAATTCCAGGAACACTCGCTGTCTTAACCTAGGAGGCACAAACAAAAAACCTACCGGAAGGTCTGGAGGTGCCTGCTCCTGTGCTCTAAGGACTAATGACAAGAGGTCCTGGGTAATGCCCACTTTAATACATGATGGGGACACAATGGGCAACGGCTCCTCGGTGGTCTCCTGGATTGGAGCAAAACTCCGCGAGAGCGCATCAGCCTTGATGTTTTTTGACCCAGGGCGATATGTTATCAAAAAATTAAAGCGAGCAAAAAACAAAGCCCATCGTGCCTGCCTGGCATTGAGACGCTTCGCTGACTCTAAATATGCCAAATTCTTATGGTCGGTGAGAATTGAGACCACAAACTTAGCCCCCTCAAGCCAGTGTCTTCACTCCTCGAGTGCATCCTTAATAGCCAACAATTCCCGGTTACCCACGTCATAATTCATCTCGGCAGGCGAAAATTTACGGGAAAAGTAAGCACAGGGATGAAGGCGATTATCAGACACTCCCATCTGAGAGAGCACTGCCCCAATACCCATCTCAGAGGCATCCACCTCCACCACAAAAGGACGCTCTGGATCTGGGTGTCGCAGCACCTTGGCCGAGACAAATGCCCTTTTGAGACGGGCAAAAGCCGCTTTGGCCTCACGAGACCAGTGAGCAACATCCGCCCCTTTCTTAGTGAGTGCCACCAAGGGCGCCACTATAGACGAAAATCCAGCGATAAATCGTCTATAAAAATTTGCAAAGCCCAGGAAACGCTGAAGCGCCTTCAAACTAGTGGGCTGCACCCAATCCAGGACTGCCTGTACCTTGGAACCCTCCATTTGGAAACCTTCTGGGGAGATAATATATCCTAGAAATGCGATTTGCTGAACTTCAAATTCACACTTCTCCAGCTTCGCCCCAAGCCGGTGGTCTCTGAGTTTCTGGAGGACTAAGCGTACATGCTTCCGATGTTCCTCCAGGGAATGGGAGAAGATTAGGATGTCATCTAAGTATACAACTAAGAATCTATCCAAATATTCCCTGAGCACATCGTTCATGAAATCCTGGAAGACTGCCGGGGCATTACAGAGCCCAAAAGGCATCACCAAATATTCATAATGCCCTGAGTGGGTATTAAAGGCAGTCTTCCATTCATCCCCCTCTCTTATTCGGATTAGATTGTACGCACCGCGTAGGTCAATCTTAGAAAAAATGGTGGCAGTACGAAGCTGGTCAAACAAGACCGAAATGAGAGGCAGTGGGTATGAGTTTTTAATCGTGATACGGTTCAATTCCCTGAAGTCGAAGCAGGGTTGCAATGAACCGTCCTTTTTACCCACGAAGAAGAACCCCGACCCAACTGGAGACTGTGAAGGTCTGATAAATCCTTTAGCCAAGTTCTCCTGAATGTACTCTGCCATAGCCTGAGTCTCAGGACGTGACAGGAAGTACAACCTGCTCTTGGGAAGCTTAGCATTCGGCAACAAATCAATGGCACAGTCATAGGGGCGATGGGGAGGTAGTACCTCTGCAACTTTTTTGGAGAACACGTCCGCAAAATCTGCATAACACCCTGGCAATCCTGGCAAACTTAGCTGCGAGAGCCTGACTGGAAGGCTCAAGCAACTCCTGAAACAATCAGTACCCCAACTAAGAATCTCCCCAGAGACCCAGTCAAATTGAGGATTGTGGGCCCTTAACCAGGGTAACCCCAACACCAATGGGGCAAAAGTACAGACAGTCACATAAAAGGACAATTTTTCAGAGTGTGTGGCTCCAATAAACAAAGAAATCTGGCTAGTGCAAGAGGTAATTTTACCCTGGGATAATGGTTCCCCGTTTAACCCACAAATCTCAATTTCCGACGCCAAGGGTACTAAGGAAACACAGTGTTTCAGGGCGAATTGGCGGTCCATAAAAACCCCGTCGGCCCCACTGTCCGCAAAGGCCTCAGTCTTGACAGTTTGACCGAGGATCTTCAAGGTCACCGGAATGATAAAAGTCTTCTTGGGAAATTCTGACTTCTGGCCTGACAGGATATTTCCCATCACCCTCAGGCCCTGAAGTTTTCCGGCTTTTCTGGGCATGATACTACCACATGACCCTTATTCCCACAGTACAAACACAACCCCTGCTGTCTCCTCCGCGTCTTCTCACGCGAGGAGAGGCGGGTAGCCCCAATCTGCATAGGCTCCTCGGAAAATTCCTCAGAGTCTGAGGTTCCCTTGGGAAAGAAGGAAACCTCGGTCTCCCTTTCAAGCCTACGCTCTCTCAGCCGTCTATCCACCCGGATGGATAACTGCATGAGCTGATCCAAGCTATCAGGCAAGGGATATTGTACCAGTTGGTCTTTTATCTGGTTAGAAAGACCTCTTCGGTACTGGTGTCTCAGGGCTGGGTCATTCCACTGGGTATCATGGGCCAACCTCCGAAACTCCGTACAGTAAACCTCAACTGGCCTTCGCCCTTGCTTAAGGATCGAAATCTGAGCCTCGGCTGAGGCCGTCTTGTCAGGGTCATCATACAACATGCCCAGTGCCGTAAAAAAAGCATCAACACTTTTTAGCGACGGACAGTCAGGCTGCAACCCATATGCCCAGACCTGTGTGTCTCCTTGTAGCAAGGAAATCACTATGCCCACCCGCTGAATCTCTGACCCAGAAGACTGAGGCCTAAGCTGGAAATATAACTTGCAGCTCTCCTTGAAACAAAAGAACTGCGAGCGATCTCCAGAAAAACGATCCGGAAGATTTACTTTCGGCTCCTTAACCCCTGAAGGTGCTGCTGCTGCGGGAGCTCCGCCAGCGGCCTGGGAGGTGTGCATTTTAATGGACAAATCATTAAATTGACGAGTCAGGACCTGCACCTGATCGACCACCTGTTGCAAAGTATTTTGAGGGGTATGCTCCATATTCCCACAAAATTTCAACAGGAGTATTGGGCTGCTGAATATGTTATGCACACCAGTGCCTGCAGGAATGTACTGGTGTTTGAACTGTTATGCACACCAGTGCCTGCAGGAATGTACTGGTGTCTGAACAGAGAGGGATGCAAAACAAATGAACTCACAGACAGACTGGGAAATATGACATAACGTACACAGAAGGTGATAGGGTAACAAAACCAACACAGAGTGAACAGAGAAGCCCAGAGGCTAAGAAACTGGGTGTCTCCCTAGTATTAGAAATGCTCAGATGGAAAAAGCAAGATGTTGTGTTTTAATACGTAGAGAACCCGAAATGCTGTTGCTAAGGGCAACAGCAAAACCCTAAAGGGTTACCAACGGGTGTGGCAGTAAACTCCTTGGTCAGAGATGGAATAATAGACACAAGGAGAGTCTCCACAATCCTAATTCTCACTTGCAGGGCCCAGGTTCAGCTTACTGCCACTAAACTGACACATGGACGCCCTGCACAGTGAGAGAGGATTAAGCAGGCAGGTCTGAAAGTACAGCCACAAACCTGCTGGGTTCACAGAATAGCAAAAGAACCTCAGCAGGCTAAACGACTGACTCCAGTCTTACTGCTAGGTCTGGATTGGCAGAGTGTAGTACCAAATCCCCAGGCCTATTTGCAGTAAGCAACAACAAATACAAAGCTACACAGTACTGGCTAACTTTCAGGAACTGACTAACCAACAAAGATTCAGCAGCATCTGCTTAACCTGAGAAGAGGCCTTATAAAGCAGGTGCTGTCCACGCCCCCCTCAGACCTCACAGACTGTGAGCACAAAAACCAGCACCGGATCCCCTGCCTGTAACCACTGCACAGCAAAAGACCCAAACCGGAGTATCAGCTGCGCTCAGGTTACTCCGCTAGCACTTGTCTCCTGGTTGCCATGACGACGTGGCAGCACAGGGCAGGAGACCCTAACAATGGTATGCTCTAACTCAGCCAGTGACCTACTCAAATCCCTATCTGAACCCTCTGGCACTTTCTCTTCAATTGATCCCACAAGTGAAGATGAAGTATCAACACTCTTTTCATCCTCCTACTCCACTACCTCTCCTCTTGATCCTATACCCTCACAGGTCAGCAAAAGTTTGTCTCCTGTGCTTATCCCAACCTTAACTAAAATCTGTAATCTCTCTCTCTCTACTGGCATCCTTCCATCTCTGTTTAAACATGCAGTGATTACTCCCATTCTGAAAAAACACAACTCTGACCCAAACACACTCTCTAACTACCGTCCCATTTCTCAGCTACCCAGTCCCTCCAAGCTACTTGAGAGACTTGCCTACACTCGCCTTACACACTTTCTTAACTACCACAACTTACTGGACCCACTTCACTCAGGCTTTCGTGCCCAACACTCCACGGAGACGGCACTGACCAAAGTAGTGAATGATCTGGTCACTGCTAGATCAAAAGGCCTTTACACACTACTCATTCTTCTAGATCTCTCTGCTGCTTTTGACACTGTTGACCACTCTCTTCTCATACAAACACTAGAGTCCCTAGGTCTTCAGGACACAGCCCTTACTTGGTTCTCATCCTACCTATCTAATCGATCTTTCAGTGTTCACTTCTCTGATTCTACCTCTTCTTCTCTACCTCTATCAGTTGGAGTACCGCAAGGCTCAGTCTTAGGTCCACTGCTTTTCTCAATCTATACCTCCTCTCTTGGTAAACTAATCAGCTCCTTCGGATTTCAGTATCATTTGTATGCTGATGATACTCAAATCTACCTATCCTCCCCAGATTTATCACCATCTGTATTGGCTCGTGTCACTGGATGCCTGTCTGCCATTTCATCTTGGATGTCATCTCGCCATCTCAAACTCAACATTTCCAAAACAGAATTAATTATTTTCCCTCCAGCTAAGGGTAGTTACCAACCTGATATCTCCATAACTGTGGACAATGCAACTATCCACCCTACCCCACAAGCTCGCTGCCTAGGTGTCATCCTTGACTCTGAACTGTCGTTTGTTCCACACATTCAATCTGTCTCTAAATCATGTTACATGCACCTTAAAAACATATCCAAAATACGCCCTTATCTTACACAAGATACTGCAAAAACTCTGATCCATGCACTCATCATCTCCCGCATTGATTATTGTAATAGTCTCCTTACTGGTCTTCCCAAACATAGGCTCTCACCACTTCAATCCATTTTAAATGCAACTGCGAGGCTAATCTTCCTCGCCAGACGTTCTTCGTCTGCTGATCCGCTCTGTCAGTCCCTCCATTGGTTACCGGTATTCTACCGTGTCAAATATAAAATACTTTTACTTACATACATATTACCCAAACTGCACCATCATACATCTCCTCACTCATCTCAAAATATCTCCCTACCAGACCCCTCCGCTCTGCACAAGATCTGCGTCTCTCATCCAGATGTAAAACCTGTTCCCACTCAAAATTACAGGACTTTACCCGGGCTTCACCCACTCTGTGGAATGCCCTCCCACGCACAATAAGACTCTCCACTAGTCTCCAAACCTTTAAACGTTCCCTGAAAACTCATCTCTTCAGACAAGCCTACCAAATTCCTGACACACATATAACCTTCAATGCTTCCCTATCCAGTTACATTCCCTCTGCACAGTCCCCATAACCTCACATTTTGTCTTCCAACATTGCTAGGTGATCATATCATACAACCCACTAAGAACCTAGCAATCTGGGGAAACATTATGTAACAGGTTGCATCTATCCTTGTGTATCAATACCTATTTCCCTATAGATTGTAAGCTTGCGAGCAGGGCCTTCCTACCGCTATGTCTGTCTTTGCCCTGTTTTTGTTCTATAACTGTTGTTCTAATTGTAAAGCGCAACGGAATATGCTGCGCTATATAAGAAACTGCTAATAAATAAATAAATACCTGGGTCTATCTCCGGCCGACTATGGGACTCACTCTTTCCGCATCAGCGCTGCTTCAGCAGCCACTGCGGCAGGTTGGTCCGAGGTCGAAGTCCGGCCACTGGGTAGGTGGAGGTCTGGTGCAGTCAGACGCTATATCAGGCCTTTTCCTCCCAGTGCGCCCTTTTGAGGACTAGCCGCTCGTCACAGTTGCACTTTGTGATTGTGGGAGCCTTGAGGAATTTTTGTTTTATCGTTGGTTTTAATTACGGCATTTGCCGGCTAACGAAATTTTGTGTTTTTGCCTCAAGTCAAATTGGGCGGCCCAACACCCCCCCCCCCCTCCTGTTAGGGTCATAGTTAGGTTACCCATTTACTCATACTACCTTCATTTCGTTTATTAACCTTCGTCACACCCTTCTTTTGCAGGACGGCGGTTAGATCCGCACTTTATATGGTTTGTCGGCCATTCATACGTCTACTGGCTGTCTGTGTCGGCTCTGGCCTGCGACACAACCCGGTATCCGGAGCTGCAGGCCGTGCGCTGGTTGGGGCGTAGAGGCCTCCGCTGGGACGGCCTGCGGGACTGGCTTCGGGCGGCGGTTGGCCGATCAGTACCGGTCTGACGGGGTGCATTTGTCGCCGGCCGGCATGCTGATCTTCTTGGAGGACATTATTCACGTTCTTCGGTCCCTTTAGATAGTTTTCTCTTTTGATAGTACGTTTGGGTTTTTGTTGCGTTAGTTAGTGTTCTGCTTGTTTAGGTCTCTTTAGTTAGTTTTTCTACCTTTTTCGTTGTGTGGGTTTTGAGTTCGGTGGCGGTGGCAGGTTGGTAACCTGGCAGTTGGCCGTTTCTGAACGGTTACTTTATTTTAATTATGAGTTCAAGGTTAGTAAGTTTTGGGTGTACTTTTAGGTAAATTTTATAGTTTTTATAATTACCGTAGTTTACGGGCATCGCTTTACCAAGTGGGTCCATATTACTGGTATAAACATATGTGGATGGCGAGGCCGGTGGCCCAATTTTTACCACGTAGGGGCGGTGTGTACCTCTGTCCCTGCAACTGTTGGTGGGCAGGGATAGTGGCAGAAGGTCGACCCCTGTCCTTGGATTTTTGATTTTCAATGTCCGGGATGGAGGCAGGAGGCCGATCCCGGAACATCGGGGGCAGAAGGCTCCCTCACACATATGTTTTTTATTGCTTGTTTTTCTGTATTATAATGTTGATCACCCATGTTACGTTTATCATGTTTAACCGTTCTTCTCCCCACCACCTTAGTTAGAGAGGGAAGTCTGCATTTTAGTTTTAGTATTTAATAGGCCTTCCTCTCAGTCAGAAAATAAAAGCTGACCCCTTTCACGCCAATTACAGTTGTTGTGTCTTTATTTTATAAGATAAGTGTGCTTGAGAGGCGCGTGGATGCATCTGACGCGTGGGGTTTATGAAGTTTTCATTCAAACCACGGGGACTCAAAACTGATAGTCTATGAATCCATTGTGCCTCTCTCTACAGTAATAGCCTATTTCGGTCTCCTCCGCTGCGTGGCTTAGGTACAAAATCGATAATTCTGTACAGAAGAGATGCCAGAGTATGATTTTTCTCCGCAAAATGTCGGGCTACTGGATGATCAAGTTTACCTTTACCTGACAGTGCTGCTCTAATTGTAGAGCGGTGCATAGCCATACACTCTTTAAACATGCACTGTGTTTTCCCTATATAAGATAACCCACAGGGACATAAGATCTGATAAATTACGTATGACGACTCGCATGTGAGGTGATAATTAATGGTATATTTTTTACCCGAATAGGGATGAGAAAAGGTGTCACCAGGTATTAAAAACCTCCGGGTGGTACAACCACATCTAATGTCTAAAACATCCGTTCTTTTTGTTGGATAAGTGTGTAATTGATGGTTTATCATAATCAGTGATGTCAGTTATCACCAGATCATCACGGAGATTACGTGCTCTTGTGAAACATGGCATTACGTCTGTATTACTAAATGGAAGGGATTCATCAGTTTTAAGTACTCTCCTGTTTTTCCTAGTTGCTGTATTGATTTTGGAAGAACTAACATTATAGTGCCTCACCCACGGTAATCTATCATTTTGAGGAGATTTAATCTTTTTCCTAAGCAACTGCTCACGATTCAACAGCAGTACTCTATTTTTAGAGTTAATCAGCAGTTTGCGAGAGTAACCCCTACTTAGTAATTTCTCAATAAGAATATCAATTTGCTCAATTGCTTTATTAAGATCGGAATTAATCCTTCTTATACGTAACATTTGTGAAAAAGGTAAAGATTTTTTTAAGCTAATGAGATGGCAGCTATGGGCACTCAATAGTGTATTACGGTCTGTGATTTTATGATGGACAGATGTAGTCAGTGTATCACCTTCTTTAGTCACATCTACATCCAAATAATCAATACTAACTTTACTCATCCTAATAGTAAATTTTACAGGACAGTCAGTATTATTATGTTCATCAATCATCCTTTTAAATACCATATCGTTCCCATTCCAAATGATGAATAAATCATCTATATACCGTGTATATAGATGAATCATATCAGCAACATTCGAATTACTGAAAAAGATTTCCTGCTCCATAAAGAACATATAAATATTGGCGAACGTATCCTGAAGATAGTGCTGAATAAAATAGCACTGAAACGTTGCTTAAATAATAGATTTTTGTACCTGGTTTTGATGGCTGAGTGCTGCACTGGTATGTCTTATATTCAAATTTTTGTGAAGGCACCGGCGTGATCATATTGAAGTTATCATGAGTGCCGGACTGATGCATTGATATATATATATATATATATATATATATATAATCTAGTTCCTCCCCCACATACACCACAGTCTGTGTTTTCCCCTCTCCTTCTTCCCGCACACCCCACTGACTGTCTCTCCACAATGACTCCATGCTGCATTCCCAGCTCCCCCACCTCATTCCGAAGCCTTGTATCCCCTCACAAATCAACTCTTACCCCGGGGAGAGACTTCCCAGTATCCAGACCCGAACACCGCACAGCAGGAACCGTGCAGCCCTCACACCCCATCAGAAGAGGCAGACGCAGAGCACAGGAATCCAGGCCAGCGGAGCTGCTTCCATGTCCCGTAACTGCCTGCAACAGTGCCAGACCCGGACACTCGTGCTGCACAGTCACTGTGCGTCAGAGGCTCCTGTCACCTGAGGTTACGCCCACACCGCCTACTGCTCGTTACACTATTTGGACTAGACGGTTCACATCCCTGCGTCACTGAGCAGCACATACTTGGGACCCCTCTGATCCTTGGGGCCCGGTACAGGTGTCCACTTTGTCCCCCCCTGTCGCTGGCCCTGATGCAATGTGTACGATACTATATACTTTTCCGATCTGCGTCAGAACAATATATCATCCAATATGATGTGTAGTGTATACCTGCTTTAAGCTGCCCACATATTGGCTAATTTGGTTTGCCAGTTTAGCTTTCTACTTTCCGTAGCCGCCATCTACACAGAATCGTATTCATTCAGTAAAGAAAATCTAGTCATACTACCATATCTGTGCAAATTGTCCACACACATTGCTTTTACACAAGGCCGATTCAGCACACTAAATGTGTGTGGTCAGCAGCAAGATATTTGATGGATTCTACCCATATATCTTGTCAGAGAACTAAAGTTAAAGGCAACATGCATAGAATTTTTTTTACCTCTTTATAAGCAAAACACTACCATAATGGCACATAATGGAATTCAATTCATTTGCTTAGAATTCTTACCAAATCTTAATCAACAGTTCTGATTCCACTTTAGTTTGTATTTTAGGTGTTCTTTTACTGCCCCAATAATTGGTAACAAAACAAATTAGTAAGCCATGGTTTTCAAAATGGTGCAATCTCATGATTAGAGGTTACACAACGCAGCCTAATATACAGCCAATGGGATTGTGTTGACTTTGCCTTCAAAAAGCTTAGCCATGTTGGATCGGGATTTATCTTCTATCAATGAAGTGGTTATGTTGGACTATACCTGGGATAGAACTGAAGGTTATGTTGAATCCAATTAACATTACAATGTAAGCTTTTTATCAGGGAGGGTATAACTCATGTTAAACATTACCTATATTTAAAGTTAGGAAATTATTCTTCAAATAATGAACAATTACTATATATTTGTATTGTCTTTTGGTTTGCGGTAACACATTTGTTTATTATGGTAACCTACAGCCCACGTAATAAGCGAAAGCATGAATGTACTAATTTTTTATTCTTTAACAGATGTGAAAATATGGATATTAGAGCTTTTTTTAACCCCTTCACTGTGGACAACGGATGTGAATTGTCCTCTACATATTCATCAAAACTGCAGACTATCACCAGTACCACTCGTTGTCCATACTGTATCATGGGCAACAAAAATACTTTGCTTCTTCCGACTGGAATCAGTATTATTGGGTATTGAGGAAAGAGGCCATGCCCCCACTATACCACCGACGTGCGGCTCTAGGCCCCCCTTTGTCCACAGTTAGGCAGGCCTCCGGCCTGAGCTGCATCGGGCATTAGGCCCCCTTTTGTCCACCCTGTTAGGCAGACCTCCGGACTCAGCTGCATCAGGCATTAGTCCCCCCTTAGCCCACACTGTTAGGCACGCCTCCAGCCTGAGTGGCATCGGACATTAGGCCCCCCTTAGTCCACCCTGTTAGGCAGGCCTCCGGACTCAGCTGCATCAAGCACCAAGCCCCCCTTAGCCCACACTGTTAGGCAGGCTTCCGGCCTGAACTGCATCGGGCATTAGGCCCCCCTTTGTCCACACTGTTAGACACGCCTCCGGCCTGAGTGGCATCGGGCATTAGGCCCCCCTTTTATCCACCCTGTTAGGCAGGCCTCCAGACAACAAGCTTAGGAAAGCAAAACGTACGTCACTTCCGCTCCGGGCCGGCTCCGACTTCCGGTCCTACGAACGCAGACGCCGGTGGTCACGTCTCTCCCCACTCTGGTTTGGCTTCTTCCCTGTAAATGGAAGCTCGATGAAGGCACCTACTTGGCAGCTCCTTCTTTTGCACCACCACTGTATATGTCAGGCATATGGGATCTGACTATAATTTACTTATATTCAGCACTGTATTTATAGTGTATCCACCTCTCTTGTTTCTATAGGAGTAGGCTCACTCATTTCAGCAGCCGGGATACCCTGCGCTGCCTTTGTATATACAATAGACATGAGGGTTCCCAGTGCAGCTATAAGAAACAGCAGAAGCATACTCCTCTCTTTTCTTTCAGATCAGGGTAGGAGATCAGGTGCCTCTCTCATCCCGTATTCGATGTGGCAACAGATACGGGACAGCAGAAGGCCCTCCTCTCCCGCTTACCCTAGTCTCTATTCTATATCTATATACGCAATATTGATAAGAGAAGCACCAACAAAGAGAAGCACCAACAATTAACTGCATAAGATTGGTTAATCCATCAGAGTTTGATCTTTTCCTCAGGACATTTTGCACTAGGAATGAGATTCTTATTTATTTAGAATGATATGCTACCCAATGAATATGGATTCGTTAGCAAGTGTGTACATATGTAAGAGGGGTGGCGGTGCAGTGTGGTGGTGCCTGCTGCCGTGCAGGTGTAGTTTCGCTACTCACCAGGCGCCGCACTCTCTCACCTTCAGGTACCGGAACCTTCAATGGACCTGGAAATCTTCAGTCGGATCCGGACACGGCAATTCCCTCTCGGAGTTGACGGACGAACGAGCTGAGGAGAAAATAGGACTACCTTAAGGGGGGGTATCAACCCTTCTTCCACCGGAAAAGGGGATACCCCAGGGGTGACGGCGACCTTAACCGGTTGGGTGAAAGGTCATCACAGGCACAAAGCCTCAGCCACCCAGAATTCACACACTCGCACTCTTGCGCGTAGTGTGATGAAGGGGTTCTCACGTCCGTGAGCAAACCCCTATTCCGGCGCTCGTGGACAGACAAAGGGACAAACGTACACAGATGCTACTCACCGTTAGTTCCGCACTGCGAACGTCTTCTCCTCTTACAGGTCCCGGTAAGGAGGCAAACTAACAAACAAACAGCCGTGCAGGGCCTAACTCCAACCTAGTGTAACACCCCTATCCTAACTACAACGGCAGAGCCCTCAAACTAGCTCTGTGGGTGTGGTGCAACAAAACTAAACACAGACTTAACAAGCTTACACTTCGCCCTGCACGGTAACAACATACATCACAATACACAGTGCAAGCAACTACCACGGTGCTGTCCCTTTAAGTACCTGAATCCGAACACTAGGTAGTGGGGGCCGCACAGCTCACCCACCTCCCGTACTCTGTCTTTCTAGGGACTCAGGCCGAGCAGGCCTGCCTACCTAAACACCTTGGGGTGGACTGGGCCTAGTGCCCAGTGACACCTGTATTCGCCTTCGGGGGAACCACTTATTGCTTGGGCCTATTGCCCCCTATTTGCGCACGGGCCCAAGGCCCTAACTTCCCACTCGTTGGGTGATCTGGGCCTAATACCCAGGGTCACCTTATATTCACCTCCCAGGGTCACCTTATATTCACCTAACGGCCGCCAACTAAACTAGGGCCTAATGCCCTCTAATGTCCCCCAGGTCTATCGCCTGATTTTGCCCCTTGGGCCTGTTGCCCACCTACTACTCCGTTACGGTGGCTTGGGCCTAATGCCCAAACCACCAAATCAAAAGGTGACCCCAAACTCCTATCTGTGCCACAGGCCTAGTGCCTGAACTGTGCCCCCGGGCCTAATGCCCATCCCTAGGTATGAGCATTTCTTAAACAAATCACAAGCGCTTCTATCTTTTAGAGTCACTAATGCCCATCCCTGATAGTCTAGGGAGGAAAGGGGAGGGGGCGAAAGTAGCCTCACTGAGGCCTCACCTGATCCGGGGGTCTCCGGCGCCCTCTTTTGCCGCTGACCCGTCCTGGCCAGTGGCGCCGCCTCCGCTCTTCAGCGTCCAGCCGCCGCTGGACATCTTCCTTCCGCAGCCCGACGTCTTCAGGCCTGTTCAACGGCCACCGGAGTTCTTCACCGCTCTTCGGCGCGGCCTCCCGTCCTCTTCTCCTGGCGGCGTCTTCTCTCTTCTCCCACCCATCTTCTTCTGCGCTCTTCCGCGCGCCCTGGGTCTTCGGCTCCCGCCCGAAGATTGGCCGTCGCTCCAGGAGCCGCGATTGGCTCCCAGAGGGCGCCAATATTTGAATACCTCCGCAGCCTCCGGTCCGGTGCAGGGAAGAGTCTAATCCCTGCACCGGACATCCGCCGCTCCTGCACACGGACAGGCACTGGGGACAGACAAGCTGCCCCAGCGCCGTCCACCCGGGCGCTCTGCAGGGGACACAGATCCCCTGCACCCTGCAGTGCTGATGTGCCCTGGGACACAGGGCACATCTCTACATTTCCCCCCCCCCTTTTTCCTTTGTAGTCCCTACAAAGGTACTCACGATATCCATTGTCCGCGGGTCAGGGAATTCCGAGGTCCCTCCGGCGAGGTTGTGTTCGAGGGCCCACACCGGACAGACTGTGACCCCACATCCTTCCTCCACCGGTTCCGGATTCCTCCTCTTCGTTCCTCCTGACCTCCATCGGTGGATCCTCTGGGGGAGTGGCATCTCCTCACGGTCGCTCGACGTGGGCCCCCAAGGGGACTCTTCCTCCACGGGGGCAACAGTCACCCACTCTTGGCCTTCCATATCGTCTGTGGCATCGTCCCTGTCTTCAGGGTGTGGTACCGACCACCACCCAACAGCGGAATCCTCCTGGGCATCCGCTTCCTCCCGGGCAACAACCACCATCTGTCGCATTTCCTCGTGGGGCATCTCCAAAGGTCCTATGTCTTCCTCTGGAACGGGTCCTCCCACGGCATCACGATCCTCTCTCCGTACGTCCGTCCAACTCGGCACTTCCGGCAGGTCTTCTTGCTCCAGGACTATCTCCTCCTCTTCACGGAGGGCAATCAACTGGGAGCACGACTCCACCCGATCCTGCCGGTCACACTCGTCGGCACTCCCAATGCCCGAGTCATCCTCCATCTGCTCTTGGAGGGATTCGTCGACGGACATCTCACCGTAGTCCGAGTCCTCCTCCACCGATACCTGGACTAGGGGATTATTTTCCTCCTCAGCATACTCCTTCTCTTCCTCTGGCATCTCTACTTCCTCAGCGTACTCCTTCGCTTCTGCTGGCATCTCTACTTCCTCAGCGTACTCCTTCGCTTCCGCTGGCATCTCTACTTCCTCAGCGTACTCCTTCGCTTCCGCTGGCATCCCTTGGTACCCAGGACACACCTGTTCCACACGTCCTGGTCGTGGACAGTTCCAACGCGGGGAGATTCCGGACGTCCCCGTCACTGGGTGTTCACGCTTTTCCTCGCAGCGTGGTCTCTTCACCTCCCAGTCGTCCACCTCCGCCTTATGCGGGAAAGGATTCTTCCTTACTGGGGTCGCTTTCTTGGGACAGAGCTGGGCACGACCATCCGCAATCATCCGGTCTTCATTCCATGGACAATCGGGAAGCTCATGTCCCCTAGCCTTGCAGAGCGCACACACGGGCTCTACAGCCACCCGGTTCCGAAGTTGCTGACGAGACTCCGTCAGCTGCTTCACTGTGGCCTTGTAGTCCGTCCTGTCTTCCATCCATGGACACTCCGGGAGTCTATGTCGGGGATCTCCACAGCTTTCACACTGGAAATCAACCTCGTCTTGGCTCCACTCTTCATCCCAGGGACAACTGTTATGCTCATGCCCGTAGTTTCCGCAGAGCAAACACCAGGACTCTTCCTTCACTTGGTCCTTCTGACGTCTTCGGTCCACTTCCTGGACCACCTTCTTTGGGGATGTCTCTCGCCAAGTATATTCGTCGGCAAAGTGCCCCGTTTGCCGACATTTCTTGCAGGGCGTCACAGCAGCCTTCTTGCGCCCCTTCTCCCGGCGCTCTTCCTTTCCACGCTGGCCCGACCGCTGCACCATCTTCAGGAGGTCTGCCCCAGACACCGTCACCCAGTCGCTCTGGTCCGCACACATCCGGGGGTGGGTCTGTTCCAGAGCCGTCCACAGGGAGGTCTTCTTGGGGACGTTCCACATCGTGCCCGTGATCCGAGATCCTTGATCCTGCCGACTACGCCAAAATGTAAGAGGGGTGGCGGTGCGGTGTGGTGGTGCCTGCTGCCGTGCAGGTGTAGTTTTGCTACTCACCAGGCGCTGCACTCTCTCACCGTCAGGTACCGGAACCTTCAACGGACCTGGAAATCTTCAGTCGGATCCGGACACGGCGATTCCCTCTCGGAGCTGACGGACGAACGAACTGAGGAGAAAATAGGACTACCTTAAGGGGGGGTATCAACCCTTCTTCCACCGGAAAAGGGGATACCCCAGGGGTGACGGCGACTTTCACCGGTTGGGTGAAAGGTCATCACAGGCACAAAGCCTCAGCCACCCAGAATTCACACACTCGCACTCTCGCGCGTAGTGTGATGAAGGGGTTCTCACGTCCGTGAGCAAACCCCTATTCCGGCGCTCGGGGACAGACAAAGGGACAAACGTACACAGATGCTACTCACCGTTAGTTCCGCACTGCGAACGTCTACTCCTCTTACAGGTCCCTGTAAGGAGGTAAACAAACAAACAAACAGCCGTGCAGGGCCTAACTCCAACCTAGTATAACACCCCTATCCTAACTACAACGGCAGAGCCCTCAAACTAGCTCTGTGGGTGTGGTGCAACAAAACTAAACACAGACTTAACAAGCTTACACTTCGCCCTGCACGGTAACAACATACATCACAATACACAGTGCAAGCAACTACCACGGTGCTGTCCCTTTAAGTACCTGAATCCGAACACCAGGTAGTGGGGGCCGCACAGCTCACCCACCTCCTGTACTCTGTCTTTCTAGGGACTCAGACCGAGCGGACCTGCCTACCTAAACACCTTGGGGTGGACTGGGCCTAGTGCCCAGTGCCACCTGTATTCACCTTCGGGGGTACCTCTTATTGCCTGGGCCTATTGCCCCCTATTTGCGCACGGGCCCGAGGCCCGACGTTACCCACGGGCCTAGCGCCCGCCTAACTTGCCACTCGTTGGGTGACCTGGGCCTAATACCCAGGGTCACCTTATATTCACCTAACGGCCGCCAACTAAACTAGGGCCTAATGCCCTCTAATGTCCCCCAGGCCTATCGCCTGATTTTGCCCCTCGGGCCTATTGCCCGCCTACTACTCCGTTACGGTGGCTTGGGCCTAACGCCCAAACCACCAAATCAAAAGGTGACCCCAAACTCCTATCTGCGCCACAGGCCTAGTACCTGAACTGTGCCCCCGGGCCTAATGCCCGTCCCTGATGGTCTAGGGAGGAAAGGGGAGGGGGCGAAAGTAGCCTCACTGAGGCCTCACCTGATATGGGGGTCTCCGGCGCCCTCTTCTGCCGCTGACCCGTCCTGGCCAGTGGCGCCGCCTCCGCTCTTCAGCGTCATCTTCCTTCCGCAGCCCGACGTCTTCAGGCCTGTTCAACGGCCACCGGAGCTCTTCACCGCTCTTCGGCGCAGCCTCCCGTCCTCTTCTCCTGGCGGCGTCTTCTCTCTTCTCCCACCTGTCTTCTTCTGCGCTCTTCCGCGCGCCCTGGGTCTTCAGCTCCCGCCCGGAGAATGGCCGTCGCTCCGGGAGCCGCGATTGGCTCCCGGAGGGCGCCAATATTTAAATGCCTCCGCAGCCTCCGGTCCGGTGCAGGGAAGAGTCTAATCCCTGCACCGGACACCCGCCGCTCCTGCACACGGACAGGCGCTGGGGTCTGGGGACAGACAAGCTGCCCCAGCGCCGTCCACCCGGGCGCTCTGCAGGGGACACAGATCCCCTGCACCCTGCAGTGCTGATGTGCCCTGGGACACATTTGGTGGACATCAATTGTTGTTTGCATTTACCAGAATTATTAACTCATTCAGACAAAAAACATCAGTTTGATTATTTTTTACTAATAAGAGATGTTTGTGCTCTGGGATCAATTACAATAGTAAGAAAATACAGGAGGAATAACAATATATAATTATTGGTGGATATTTATTGCTTGTTCTGCTTACAGATAGGAGCCTTTTTTGGATTAGTGTATGATTATAATTGTCATCAGTTTGTGGATATTCTGGAGTATGATTAAATGGATTCTAAAAGTACAGTGGTGTTGAGCAGGATTATACTAACAAAGGAGAATATTTGTAAACAATAGTGGTGCGAGTTAAAGCCATATGTAACCAGTCCCACTCATATACATAATTGTGAGAGGACAACCATATGATCTGTTTTATGGAATTTATGAACAGACCACAACAAAAGGGAGTACATTCAAACTCCAACATTATATAATTTTTTACTTTTATCTATCTGTGAAATTTTTGGTGGTGGTGACAGAGTGACTATATCCCCAACAGACCTATTGGTAGGCTAATTGGCATAAGGGATAACCGGATACGTATATGCATATTTAGATCTTCGCTTAATATTCAGCAATTCGTATGCTTGATGAAATTAGATTGTGTTAAAGCCTAAATTTTTTAATAAATGACTAATAAAGATTTGTTTTTAAATTCAATAATCATTTCACAAAGAGTGCCCCAGAAAAAAGATAAGGTCTTCTTTTTCTTTGTTTTTTTCTGCGATTGTTGCAGAAAAAACTTCCCCTTTTTTATTAAGGCCTCCAGACTCAGCTGCATCAGGCATTAGGCCCCCCTTAGTCCATACTGTTAGGCAGGCTTCCGGCCTGAACTGCATCGGGCATTAGGCCCCCCTTTGTCCACGCTGTTAGGCAGGCCTCCGGCCTGAGCTGCATCAGGCATTAGAACCCCCTTAGTCCACACTGTTAGGCAGGCCTCCGGCCTGAGCTGCATCAGGCATTAGAACCCCCTTAGTCCACACTGATAGGCAGGCTTCCGGCCTGAACTGCATCAGGCATTACGCCCCCATTGGCCCCATCAGTTAGGCGAGTGATCAGGCACTAGGCCCTACCTTGTTCTGCATTATTCTGTATGGTCACATATTGCTCTGCATTATTCTGTATGGTCATATATTGCTCTGCATGATTCTGTATGGTCACATATTGTTCAGCATAATTCTGCACTGTCCTGTATTATCCTGTATTGTGCTGTGACGTTACTTAGTGTTGTTCTCATAGGGTTGTGCAGCTATTGTGTGGTCGGATCGTGATAGGGTGCACCACACCCAGGATCTAATTCAGACTCTGTCGCAAGTGTGCAAATATCGCTAGGAATCGAGTTTTGTGCATGCACGTACACCAGTACGTGCATGTGCAGGGTCCTAAACTGCGTTCTCTCCAGAATGCAGTTTAAGACCTGGAGGGGGGGTGTGAGAACGGGGCGTCAACGCTGCATTTTGTGGACATCGACGCTCTATTTAAAGGGCGTGATCCAGACAACGCAGGTGTGTCTAAAACATTGCTGGGGTAGGTCACGGCGGCTGCGACCCAAAACATGGCAGGTAGCCGTCTGCCTTTGCAGCTAGGCTGCGTAGGCAGAGGGCTACTGGAACCATGCGAAAGCATCACCGCTGTGCAATGCTTTTGCATGTCTGCGCGGGGGGGGGGGGGGGGATTGGACCTGGCATGGGTGGTCTTTCCCTGCATGTCAGAGAAAATTATCGTAGATGTGCATTTGTTCGCACATCTACGATCAGGTCTGAATTACCCCGCAGTTCATAGTGCTATGTTGTTCAAGGGCTGGGGCCCTTCATTCAGGTCATGCGAGTGGCATACACTAGGGCCTAGCAAACCGGCAGGGAGCCACCGTGCGGGAGGGCTGTAGTGTGTTTATCCCAGAGAAGCGGAGAGCAAGACCATGTGCCCAGCAAGGGGACAAGGTTACTCCCTGTGAGCATATTCTGTGTAAGTTGTGCGTCCTCCCCTCCCTTTTCCTCGTGAGCATTTCCATTCAGGTTGCACCCCAGTGCCACGCACTACATGGGGCAACCAATCTGAGAACCAGAGTGCCAATGATGACCCTCCACTGACAACTGTGGAGGTCATCCACCACAGGCGTAAGTGATCACATTCCCCTGAAGGATAATAATAAGAAGAAACGGCTGCGCAAAAGTGGAAGAATAACCACCAATGGCTAATGGGGAATAATTAATAATAAGAGCTGACGTAGAAAAAGAAAAGATTTATTATGTTAATAACATTAATTAAGACATTCGGGGGTAAATTTACTAAGATTCGTAATTTCCGAAAAAAGGTCAAAGTTCAATCACGAATGACATTGACAGTGTAAAACTGCAACTTTTTGAATTGATTACGATGGATTTACTAAGCTGTCGTATTCGGGTTTTTCTTTTCTTCCGATGTCGATGTCATTCGTGGTTTTTTACCTATTTTTACGGCAGTGATTAGCAAAACACTGCCGACTTTTTTTACAATCAATCTCGGCCGGATCTGTGTGATCCGTGCTGGGGTTTTTTTTTTTTTTTTAATTAAACACTGTAAAATCATTAAAAAAAATGCGTGGGGTCCCCCCTCCTAAGCATAACCAGCCTCGGGCTCTTTGAGCCGATCCTGGTTGCAAAAATATGGGGGAAAAAATGACAGGGGTTCCCCCATATTTAAGCAACCAGCATCGGGCTCTGCGCCTGGTCCTGGTCCCAAAAATACGGGGGACAAAAAGAGTAGGGGTCCCCCGTATTTTTAAAACCAGCACCGGGCTCCACTAGCTGGACAGATAATGCCACAGCCGGGGGTCACTTTGATATAGTGCCCTGCGGCCGTGGCATCAAAAATCCAACTAGTCACCCCTGGCCGGGGTACCCTGGGGGAGTGGGGACCCCTTCAATCAAGGGGTCCCCCCCCCCCAGCCACCCAAGGGCCAGGGGTGAAGCCCGAGGCTGTCCCCCCCCATCCAATGGGCTACGGATGGGGAGGCTGATAGCCTTTGTTGTAAAAGAAAAGATATTGTTTTTAGTAGCAGTACTACAAGTCCCAGCAAGCCTCCCCCGCATGCTGGTACTTGGAGAACCACAAGTACCAGCATGCGACGGAAAAACGGGCCCGCTGGTACCTGTAGTACTACTACTAAAAAAATACCCAAAAAAAGACAAGACACACACACCGTGACAGTATAATTTTATTACATACATACACACATACATACATACTTACCTTAAGTTCCCACGCAGGTCGGTCCTCTTCTCCAGTAGAATCCAAGGGGTACCTGTTGAAGAAATTATACTCACGAGATCCAGGGGTCCAGGCTCCTCGGGAAATCCAGGGGTAATCCACGTACTTGACAAAAAAAACAAAACGGTGTCCCGAGCCACGAACTGAAAGGGGACCCATGTTTGCACATGGGTCACCTTTCCACGAATGCCAGAAAGCCACTCTGACTTCTGTCTAAGTGGGTTTCTTCAGCCAATCAGGGAGCGCCACGTTGTAGCACTCTCCTGATCAGCTGTGTGTTCCTGTCCTCACTGACAGGCAGCACACGGCAGTGTTACAATGTAGCGCCTATGCGCTACATTGTAACCAATGATGGGAACTTTCTGCCCTGCGGTTGACCTAAAGTGACGTCACCGCTGAGCTGAAAGTTCCCATCATTGGTTACAATGTAGCGCATAGGCGCTACATTGTAACACTGCCGTGTGCTGCCTGTCAGTGAGGACAGGACCACACAGCTGATCAGGAGAGTGCTACAACGTGGCGCTACCTGATTGGCTGAAGAAACCCACTTAGACATCAGTCAGAGTGGGTTTCTGGCATTCGTGGAAAGGAGTCCCATGTGAAAACATGGGGCCCCTTTCAGTTCGTGGCTCGGCTTTCCGTTTTCTTATTTTATGCAAGTACGTGGATTACCCCTGGATTTCCCGAGGAGCCTGGACCCCTGGATCTCGTGAGTATAATTTCTTCAACAGGTACCCCTTGGATTCTACTGGAGAAGAGGACCGACCTGCGTGGGAACTTAAGGTAAGTATGTATGTATGTGTGTATGTATGTAATAAAATTATACTTTCACGGTGTGTGTGTCTTGTCTTTTTTTGGGTATTTTTTTAGTAGTAGTACTACAGGTACCAGCGGGCCCGTTTTTCCGTCGCATGCTGGTACTTGTGGTTCTCCAAGTACCAGCATGCGGGGGAGGCTTGCTGGGCCTTGTAGTACTGCTACTAAAAACAATATCTTTTCTTTTACAACAAAGGCTATCAGCCTCCCCATCCGCAGCCCATTGGATGGGGGGGGACAGCCTCGGGCTTCACCCCTGGCCCTTGGGTGGCTGGGGGGGGGGGACCCCTTGATTGAAGGGGTCCCCACTCCCCCAGGGTACCCCGGCCAGGGGTGACTAGTTGGATTTTTGATGCCACGGCCGCAGGGCACTATATAAAAGTGACCCCCGGCTGTGGCATTATCTGTCCAGCTAGTGGAGCCCGGTGCTGGTTTTAAAAATACGGGGGACCCCTACTCTTTTTGTCCCCCGTATTTTTGGGACCAGGACCAGGCGCAGAGCCCGATGCTGGTTGCTTAAATATGGGGGAACCCCTGTCATTTTTTCCCCCATATTTTTGCAACCAGGATCGGCTCAAAGAGCCCGAGGCTGGTTATGCTTAGGAGGGGGGACCCCACGCAATTTTTTTTGTAAAAATAAGCACTTTCCCACCCCTTCCAACTGATATACATGCACGGATCTCATGGATCCCTGCATGCCTATCAAATCACGGAAAAAAAAAGCAGGTCTGTTTTTTTTTAGCACTTTTTTACGAGTTGTAATTTTTCACGGCAGTGTTTTGTGTTTTTTTGCTTTGCACTTCTTAGTAAATGACCGAGATTCCTACTTAAACAGCCGCGTTTTGACCGATGGTGTATTCATTCGTAATTTTTTACCTGAACTTGGAAAAAATTACGAATGCCCTCATCACTGCCGTGATTAGTGCTTAGTAAATTACCGAGATGACACTTTGATGAAAAAACGGCATCTCGGTCAAAATCGGGAGCTTAGTAAATTTACCCCTCGGAGTCTACATATAAAATGCAATAAAAAACAAATGAAAATAAAATTAAATATGTCAACACCTGTAGCTGTAAATTCTCAATCTGCTTATTGAGAATGGGAACCACAGAGTCCAGAATTGATGTGATTGGAATGTCCACAGTTCCAGATAAACAGCCTATCAGTGTGTGGCTGATGATAGATGTCTTGAGAGATTTTCACAGGCAGGTGGGCAAATTAATAATTAAATTATGATTACCTTCTCCTAGGGCTAGCCAGGATTTCTGTGGCTCAGTGTGCGGCTTGCTACCTAATAGGTAGAATGATCCAGGTGTGCAAAGAGGCGGGGTCCTGACGCGTTTCGTCACAGATCATGTGACATGAGCCACAGAAATCCTGGTTCTACACCGGCCCTACATCTTGGCTCAAACTGCTCATTGAACCACAGATATCCCGGCTCCACACCGGCTGCACATCCCGGCTCATTATACGGCCGTCAGCTACTCCTTTCATTATATTGGAGAGACCACCATGTATCAGGCAGTGAATTGCCCGCAAGCCATCCGGTTTTTCAGCCCCACGCATCGGCCCTGTGCACGGCAGCTGACATCTTCTCTTAGAACGTGGCTGAAGCTACATTCTTTACCGCTGGTTGCCTGGTTACCGCACAGTCATCTCCTCGCCGCGCAGACGGACACTGGGCATTGCAGGACCGCAATACCGAGGACGCTCGGTACGGACCAGCCCTAGGAGAAGGTAATCATAATTTAATTATTCATTTGCCCACCTGCCTGTGAAAATCTCTCAAGACATCTATCATCAGCCACACACTGATCGGCTGTTTATCTGGAACTGTGGACATTCCAATCACATCAATTCTGGACTCTGTGGTTCCCATTCTCAATAAGCAGATTGAGAATTTACAGCTCATACATCTTATGATCTAGGTGTTGACATATTTAATTTTATTTTCATGTGTTTTTTATTGCATTTTATATGTAGACTCTGAATGTCTTAATTAATGTTATTAATATAATAAATCTTTTCTTTTTCTACGTCAGCTCTTATTATTAATTATTCCCCATTAGCCATTGGTGGTTGTTCTTCCACTTTTGCGCAGCCGTTTCTTCTTCTTCTTATCCATTTATTATAAACACACACACAGTGTTTCACGGCAGCGCAGGTGCAGTGTGCAGTGCAGCGCAGGTGACAGAACAAGTCGATCCTATATGCATAGTATTACCTATACCGCCAGGTGGAATTCAGATATGTATTATTAGATTGGACCTTATATGAGATAATTAAGGTGAATATCTAAAGATTAAGCAAAAAAATTCTTTAGAATAACCTTTCTGATTGTATGTAAGAATATATATCACCAATATCACTACTGCTGCTTATTTGATAAGTTTGATGGATTACCATCATTTTCTTGTCATCAATTTTTGAGCCAAATACATAATTTCAATACGATAGTATTTGCTCTCATGTATTTATATTTTTACCACTGTTTAGAAGGGGAATTAATTGATATTTCCAGTACACCCCTGTCATTATTTTTTAGTTGAGTATTTGATTAATAAAAGCTAAGTTTTAAACTAAATACAGTTTTCATCCATCTATATATAATATTATCAAAAAGAGTGCTCCAAACATAGGAATTTCTTTCGTTTGGTGAGGCGTGGGCGCTTCCACACCCATCAAATTAATTTGTATCTGGTACACTATTCCTGGGAGCACCTCCAACGCAAGAACAGCTGCCCATTGGGGCTCAATTCGCTTCTGTTTAGTTGGTTTTCATGATTTAGTCATCTAATTATATTCAGTCTGGTGCAGGGTAAATCCAGTTTTGCGACAGAACAATTGTACAAATATATAAATTATATTCATGGTCTGAGGCGCTATTCAGCAGTTTTGTACCTTTATTTTTTACATTCCCCTGAAGAGATTCAGCGCACCCGCTTCCTTTTGCAGGCTGTTCATCCCATGGAGGCCGTTCACCTCGAGTCCCAGGATTGCCAAGGAAGGCGTTGGCGGCGACTACCCTCCCCCATATTCCACGCCGCGCACGTGGTCTCATTAAGAAGGGGCATGGCCACACAATAGATTCCCCCAAAAAACACATTACACCTCACAGCAGCGCTCCTTAGAAACATTACGCCGCATAGCAGCGCTCTTTACACACATTACGCCACACAGCAGCGCTCCCTACACATGTTATGCTGCACAGCAGCGCTCCTTACACACGTTACGCTGCACAGCAGCGCCCCTTACACATGTTACACTGCACAGCAGCGCTCCTTACACATATTACGCAGCACAGCAGCGCTCCTTACACACATTACACTGCACAGCAGCGCTCCTTACACATGTTATGCCACTTATCAGCGCTCCTTACAGGTTATTCAGCACAGCAGCGCTCCTTACACACATTACGCTGCACAGCAGTGCTCCTTACACACATTACGCTGCACAGCAGTGCTCCTTAGACGGGTGTAGTACGGTATGCCGGCGGCTAGGCTCCCGGCGACCAGCATACTGGTGCCGGGAGCCCGACCGACGGCATACCGACAGCATGGCGAGCGGAAATGAGCCCCTTGCGGGCTCGCAGCGCTCACCACGCAACGCTGCGGGCACGGTGGCGTGCTACGCACGCCACGCTATTTATTCTCCCTCCAGGGAGGTCATGGACCCCCACGAGGGAGAATATTTGTCGGTATGCCGGGTGTCGGGATTCCGGCGCCAGTATACTGTGCGCCGGGATCCCGACATTCGGCAACCTGAAGGCCACCCCCTTAGACACGTTACGCCGCACAGCAGTGCTCCGCCTACACACTACCGCTCCTCCAATCACCGGAGCACAGGCTCGGGAACATACAGAGGAAGCCCCACCTCCTCCTTCAGCCAGATCCGGACCGCGGCTCCGGCACGTGGTATACAGCTGAGCTCAGTAGCAGCTAAAGGTACTGGGGGACTGTCGGCCCGCAGTGCAGTGGCGGCATTTAATGAGTCAGACTGACTCATTGTAATGCTGCCGGCTGTGGGCCTCTTTATGGCGGTGGGCCCAGGTGCAATGCACTGGCTACACCGCTAGTAGTTCCGCCTCTGGCTGAACCTAAGGGTGTGTACACACGGTGAGATCCCTGCTATGTTCGATTTTGACTATGCGATTTCCCTTGAACTCCCCCAGAGCCCAGATAGCACAGATTGTACAGATTTTGACTATGCGATTTCCCTTGAACTCCCCCAGAGCCCAGATAGCACAGATAGTACAGATTTTGACTATCTGTGTTTGAGACTTTGTCTATGTACGATTTTGACTAAGTGCCAATTTTGACTATACTTTGTACTAGATTGTACACTAGATAGTCAAGATTGACTGCACAGTCTATCTAGCCTTACGATACCGACCCCAAGGGAGCGCGCATCGGGATCGAATCTGTATCGCAAGCTGCCTAACACCTTGAAATATGCACTAACTTTTCATAAGATTTTGACTATATAGTCAAAATCTCACAGATTTAACTCACCGTGTGTACACACCCTAAGAATGATAAATAAACACAATTTATTTAATTTAATATTTCTTTATAAATTTCTCCATAAGAAACGTTTGGCCTAGGAGTGCAGTTACAAAAATTCTGATACTCTAGGGCACCGTGATTCAAAAAAGTTTGGGAACCACTGCTATAGTGGGTAAAATGGAATACAAATGAACTTTGAAATGTAACTCTTTAAAAGAACATGTTTCTACTTTATGCATTGCCTCCTTTTGACACTCCTCCTTTTGTCTGCAGGTGTCAACTTACAGCATGTTGCTACATATTATCGCTAGACATTTTCCAGAAAGAGAATTGGTTCACCTACCCCCCCCCCCCCCCCCACACACACACACATCATACCTTAAATAGGGCTGAGCACACTCGGCACACACCTAGTTACGGCCCTGCTGACACACACCGCTACCATCGTGTACTAAATACCCCCCCCGTAGTACAGCACCTCCACACTACAGCACATTTGCCACACATACAGAGCAGCTTGTTGAAGAACCCTTACCAGGGGACTGAAGAAGAGTGCATTGTGGGACAGCTTCTCTGCCTGGCCTCTCACTGAGGAGATACGAGAAACAGCTGCCACGTCACATGGCTTAGCTTCCTGTTCAAACCTTTGTCCCCCAAAGGATAACAAAAACCTGTCAGCTGCGGGTGGCGATGGATCGGGGGGGGGGGGATGTGTTGCGGAGGATTCGCTGCGGCTGAAGAAGGGGGAGCCGGGAGAGGCCGGACGCCGGAGCCTGCAACGGTGTTATGTATATAATACTCTGCAGCACTCTGTGAGCTGCTGGCATGCCCCACCAATCCCTCTGTCTTCATGAAAAGACACTGTATGCGCATAGCGTCGATTCACTGCTGCTCTACAGCAGAGCAGCGATTGACAGGAGCCTCCCTACTGCCCCCCCCCCCCCCACACAGTAGGGCCCCCTAGTCATGTTACAGTGCACAGTAGTGCTCATTATACAAATAATGCCCACGGTAGTAATGCCCCTTACAAATAATGCCCTTGGTAGTAGTGCTGCTTATACACATTATGCCCACAGTAGTGCCCCTTATATGCATAAGGTCAGCAGTGGTAATGCACCTTATACACATGATGCGCACAGTAGTAGTTCCACTTATACACATAATGCCCACAGTAGTAGTGGGGAGCCTATTTTTCCCTGTTCTTTTCCCCTAATGTCAATAATGGATAAGCCGCTCCTCTGGAGATAGTGAAATGGCTGACCTTTTTATCAAAGAACTGGGCAGATATGCTGTACTAAGGGGGTCATTCCAACCCGTTCGTATGCAGCGGTTCTTCACTGCAAACGGGTCAGAAATGCACATGCACGGTGGACGCATTGCACAAGTGCGTCGTTGCCTGGCGACGATCGTCGCCAGGCAACAACGCCGCCAGCGACAAATGTGATCGCAGCGGCGATCGCAAGAAGATGGACAGGCGTGAGGCTTTCTGGGGTGGATAATCACCGTTTTCCAGGCGTGGTGAGTCCAACGCAGGCGTGTCTAGGCGTTTGGAGGGTGGTTGTCTGACGTCAGGACCGGGACCTTCATCGCTGGAGCCTTGTCTTGTTTTGCAGGAAACTTTTTTAGCATAGCAGGGCTGCACAAGCGTTCGCGGCCCTGCTATGCTAAAATACACTCCTCCATAGGCGGAGATTAGTTGATCGCACCAGCAGCAAAAAGTTGGTTTGTGCGATCAACTCGGAATGAGGGCCTAAGCCAGGACAAGTGATAAAGTGGAGAAAGAATAACAACCAATCAGTTACTATCTGTCATTTTTCAAACACAGCCTGTAACATGACAGTTAGGAGCTGATTGGCTGGTACTTTATCTCTCTTCACTTTATTACTCTGCAGGTCTTAATACATCTCCCCCATAGAGTAACCAAATGATGAAATGGAACAATGTGGTATAAATTATGTAAAATAGAGCTGTAACAAGTGACTATTTCCCTATCTTTACATATAATAAAGGTGACATAGCCCTTTTTCCTACAGTCCTTTTCCTTACCGCACAGGGGTCTGATTCAGATGCGGATGCAATGCTGAAATTTCTTGCAAGTGGCAAAATGCTTTTACACTGCGCATGCGTATAAGCTGCATTGTGCACAAGATGTGAACAAGCTCACATAGAGGATCCTATCGCAAAGGGATTGACAAGAAGTCGGCATTTGGGGTGGCTTACTGTACACAGGCGTGTTAGTTCTGCTGAAACACCTTTCTGTGCGCATGCAAAAACTACCCATTGCAACTTGTTTCTGCTAGAGAGCCCTCTGTGTATAGGAGACTTGCTCAGCCTACAACTGCTCAGACTCACTCAGGGTAAACTGCGATGCAATTGCGAATGGCACAAGATTGCAGCAACGATAGCTTTAACAACCGCAACTGAATCAGGTCCACAATTACGCCATTATGTTATACTATTTTAACAACTAAGGGGGCAATTTAATTATGTGCGAGTTTGTGTTACAACAGACGCACTTTCCGGTAGCCCTCTCATAAGTGCTTGCAGCCCTTTCTCGTCATAAAGGGTGAGAGTTTGGATGCCGTTGCCAGTGTTGAAACGTTGCAGCAATGGCAACTCATACCTAATTGGATTGACCCCTAAATGTTAGCAATTTATAGCTTTTATTACTTACTGGTCAAATTTATTTTCTGAAAGTACCCACTTATTACTATAAGAAAGAACTTATCCCCCCAATGTGTTATATTGTATAAAAACAATAGAGAATAGACCCTTTGGGTTAACTGTCCTTATTTTAGGCATTTTCCATGTCCTTAATAGAGTAACATATTTACAAAGAGAGATTTTTCTCTCTATACAGCCACACCACTGTTTGCAGTTTATCTCTCTGCCTGTTCATCCGCTAAAAATGTTTTTTTCCATCTTTTCCTCTTAGTCTACACTGCAGTTGACCTTTGGCAAGTTTAGGTAAGTATTGTACCCCTCCCATTACCTCTAGCTCACGGGGGGGGGGGGGGAGAATTAGATTTAAACTGCGGGTGGTGAGAGGTTAGGGTTAGGCTGCAGGTAGGGTGGGTTTGGGTTAGGCACCCCCAGTGGTGGTTAGGCTGCAGGGGTGGGAGGGTTAGGTTTGGGCAGCGGGGACGGAGGTTAGGATTAGGCACGTCCGCGGGTGGGTTAGGCATGGTACACACCAGGACGACATTGTGTAAAAAGCCCCGATCTCGACGCGTCGCTCAATCGATCTTATGGAAAAAGTGCCGAATCATACCTGTTTGCAAACGATTCTGATCCGATGCACGTATGTCGGATTGGAGATCTAGACCTGCTGCAGTCAAGCTTCGTCAATTGAGTGCCGATCGTGTGTGTTTTGCACTTCCAATTCATCGTAAGACTGTCGCGCGACCTGCATCATTTGAGTGGCATTTCCTGTACACTCCCACCCGCCACCATCTTCTCCAGCGTCGTGAGGTGTACCAGTAGTGCAGACACACAGTCTCTCCTCCTCCTGCTATTTATACCCCTCAGCAAATTTCGGGATAATTGGCAAGACGGTCGCCTGGTGTTCTATGTACCAAACGATGCATCAGTCGTTCGACCGGTCAGAGTCGGAATCGTTTGACACAAATGCACCATTTTTGCCAAATCGTGAACCTGGGCCTGTCCAGAACCTCCCGGGAAATTGAATGGAAATCGTTGAGCGATCATTGAACGATCGCGATCATTCTGGTGTGTAGTTAGTTAGGCACAAAGGGGGAGGTTAGTGTTAGGCTGCGGATAGGGAGGGTTAAGGGGGTGGGGAGGGGGGAAAACACCACTTACTCACCCCTGTTGGCCTTTTTTGCACCGGGATCCCGGCGTCAGTATTACGATTACCGGGATCCCATGCGCCGGGATATCATACTGATCCCCCTATTAGTACACCTCTTAATGCCCAGAGGGAAGGGCAATCCTGAGGCCATGGTTCCCCAGAGGTTTCCCCCCAAGGGGGTTTTTCCTCTCCTGAGTGCTGAAGGATGACTCTTCGTGAGTCCAGAGGTGTAGCTTTTATGCCATAATCAATCTGATGCCTCTCCCTGCAATGTATTTGAAGTAAAATAATGGCTAATGCGATCACTTTACTTCTGGGTTTAGACCCCGGCTGCGCTACTTCACATGTGCATTCATCAGACTGTGTATGTGAGAGCCGACAGTAATGCAGAGGGATCCCAAGTATCCTTCTCCTGGAAAGAATTGCATAATGTAGCCCACAGGCTATAAATGTTATTTAGAAATGGCATTAGCTGCCGGGACAAGCTCAGAAATGCTTTGCATTCTGGAACATGGTGAGTTTCACAGTTTACCATCTGCTGTAGAAACTTTTGGTGGGTGCTTTTATGTTCCAAATACGATGAATGCAACAGATATCTCCAATATCCATTGCCGTCCCCAATACATACATTCAGGGGCTGTTGAATATTTTTGGGCAGCCCCCAAAACTGACTGTTTTTGAAGATGTCTCGCAAATATTATTTGTTAAATATTTCACATAAAACATTTTTTATATTCTAACAAACTAAAAATTGTTTTATGTGTTTACTGACTGAGGCTCCGTTCTTTATTGCATGCTAATTTCACAGGGTCAGCAAATTGTTACTGATATAATTGTTACTCTACTGTCCTGCTCAGGGGCTTAGCCAGAACTTTGTGGGCCCCATAGCAACATTTTGAAGGGGCCCCCGTCCCAATGCTTCTAGAGAGACACAGGTGTTAATTTTATGCCGTATAATAATGCCCTAGTTAATTTTCTGAACCATAGTAGAGCCTTATTAAATGTTATGCCCGATAGTAGTGCCCTAGTTTCTTTTATGAATTGCAGTAGTGCTTAAGTTCACCATATGTCATATTTCAGAGCTGCCAGTACACATTATGCCACACAGTACCCCCAACTCACATTATGATATATAGTGCTTCCCGTACAGTGCTACATGTCCTTCAGTTCATATTATACCACATTACAATGAGCAAGTCCAGGGGCATATACCTAGATATATTGCAGGCCCCAGGGAAGAAGATTGAAAGGATCCCTATGTACCACCCAATCATGAAAATGTATATAACACATGTAACAGGGAAGGTGGGCCCCTCTCAGCTCTGGGCCCCATAGCAGCTGCACTGCCTGCACCTATGGTAGCTACGCCCTTGGTCCTGCTGGTGCTCCTGGCCTGCTGTATAGCAGCCAGACATATATTTTATATACAGCACTCTTGGGGATATGTATCAAGCCTTGGAGAGAGATAAAGTGCAATGTCCAAACCACCCAATCATCTTCTGTCACTTATCTAGCACAGTACATGAAATGATACCTGTAGTTAGAAGCATCATTTGCTTTGGACAAATACTCAACTTTATCTCTCTCCACGGGTGATACATCTCCAGGAAAATATCATGTCTCCCTTTCACTTAATTAACAGGTTAAATTCATAATTGGCAATGTCTTTGTCTTGGAAACAGGGTAAGAAATTCACAATATATGATAATGTTAAGAAGGGTTTCCACCTTCTGATAACATTGAAATGGCTTGTCAATACCCTTCTGGTATATTTACATTGATTTATCATTCATGTTTCTTCCATGCCAGACAGGGGTGGATGGGGAACGTAAAGTGGCCCTGGAAAAATATGAAAAGTGGCCTCATGTAAGATAGAGTAAAAGCCCGTACACACTGGCCGATATATCGGCCGTTCTCTTGAACGGCCGATATATCGCGGGTCCGTCGGCCAGTGTGTACGGCCGATACGTCTGTGAACTCCGTCGTTCACAGACGTATCGCGTCGGCCCCGCAGCACAGCCAACGGCCAATATATCTAACGATATATTGGCGCGTTGCTGTGTGTGTACGGCGGTCGGCCGACCGCCCGTACACATGCTGCGGCGGCCGGCGGTGATTGACAGCTGAACTGGGCGGGCGTGTGTACACGCCCGCCCAGTTCATGACGTCAGTCCCCGATGGATCGGGCAGTGTGTATGCTCAACACACTGCCCGATCCGTCCATAGATCTATCTGCAGATCAATTGATATGCAGATATATCTTTCCAGTGTGTACCCACCTTTAGTCAGCTATAAGTGGGGCACAACACAAATTTGGGGTAAGCAAATTGTTAGCCTGAGCCACAGTGGTAGTAAGCAAGACCAATGCAGCATGGTAGGCAGTCACAGCACCAGCAGAAGAATCCTGTCACAGGAGGTGGAGATCACACCAGTAGGTGAGGTATTGCACTGGTAGGCACACCAGCGTGACAAGTACACACATTAAATGATTATTACTACTACTTAAACCAACAGCATGGAATTCCAAAGATTAGCAATGATTTGGTAAAAGGTCATTATATAATATAGATCATTCTTACTCGGGTCTCATCCATTGCTAAACACCCACTGTGTTACACCCTTACGGTGTAAAAGAAAAAATAAATCACAATGTCTCTGTCTACTATTTTAGTTCTATTCAATACAAGGAGGATCCCAGTGACCACCATACAATGCCCATAGCAACCAACCAGGTTCTAGCTATCATTTTATAGAATATATTTGATAAATGATAACTAGAAGCTCATTGGTTGCTAGTCCCGAGTTTAAAGGAAGCGATGACAGGCTGCCATAACAACATGCACACATCTATTCCGAATACGGAAATACAGAGTGCCCGACACGTCATCAAGACAGCAGGCAGGGAGGAAATGAAGTAGTCACAGTGCCATCTCCATGGGAATGGAGACGCAGTGATGGAGATTCCAGAAGCCAGTGCCGTAACTAGGCATTTTAGCGCTGTGTGCAAGAAACGGCATTGGTGCCCCCCTATGCAAGATAGGGGCAGTAATATATAGTGGCGTGGCTTCATGGGGAAGGGGCGTGGCCACAAAATAAACCAGTTCATACTACGGTGCACAGTAGTCTCCATTATTCAAATTACGCTGCACAGTAGTGCCACTACACCAGGTAGATCCCCTTTTACACATTACGGCAGACAGCGTCCCCTTTTTACACATTATGGCAGCCAGTCCCCCTTTTTACACATTATGGCAGACAGTGTCCCCCTTTTTTACACATTACGGAAAACAGCGTGCCTTTTTACACATTATGGCAGACAGTCCCCCTTTTTACACATTACAGCAGGCAGCGTCCCCTTTTTTACACATTACAGCAGGCAGCATCCCCATTTTTACACATTACGGCAGACAGCGTCCCCCTTTTTACACATTACGGCAGACAGCGTCCCCCTTTTTACACATTACGGCAGACAGTGTGCCTTTTTACACATTACAACAGACAGTACCCCTTTTTACACATTACGGCAGACAGTCCCCCTTTTTACACATTACGGCAGACAGCGTCCCCCTTTTTACACATTACGGCAGACAGCGTCCCCCTTTTTACACATTACGGCAGACAGCGTCCCCCTTATTACACATTACGGCAGACAGCGTCCCCCTTTTTACACATTATGGCAGACAGCATCCCCCTTTTTACACATTACGGCTGCCAGTCCTCCTTTTTACACATTGTGGCAGACAGAATAGAGAGAGAGAGAGATGCTTACCATCTCTCCCTGCTGGCACTCAGGCTCCTTGTGCTGGCAGATCCCAGGCAGCCGCAGGGGAGAAAGAGGAGGAGGGAGGGGGACTGGAGCCGCAGCAGCATTATGTACTTGGTAGAGGCGCCGCTGCAGCAGTCCCCTCTCCTTCCGCATTGGGGGCTGCCGCTGTGAATGCTGGGATGAGGGAAGCGCATCCCAGCAATCACAGCAGTGCCGGGCAGCCAATGCGGAAGGAGAGGGGACTGCTGCAGCGGCGCCTGTACCAAGTACATAATGCTGCTGCGGCTCCAGTCCCCCTCCCTCCTTCCCTGCCTCCGGCGCTGCTGCTCTCCAGCGCGGCGCACACAGCACATTGACTGGAAAGAGACCAGCCTCAGCAGGTATGTATTTTTCAGTAGGAGGAAGTGATTGGATATTATGGGTATATAAGGATTTTTTTGGATGGACTAGCAACACTCATTACCTTGAAAAAGACCCCAGAGGGGGTTTAAACGCATTTGTTGGATCAGGCGACTGGGGGGCATACCTCCCAATTATCCCGATTTTCGCGGGACAGTCCCTTTTTTTGGGACTGTCCCGCTGTCCCACCCACGGGCCGCAGTGTCCCGCGGTGGGTGGGGGGGTGTAGTTGGAATCCTCCTGCACTTGATGCTCTGCGGTGAATAGACGCTGTGCAGGAGGAGAGGGGGCATGCCAGCATGCCTACTCAGTGACGAAAATGGGGGCATGGCTCGCAATTGCGGGTCCTCCAGCAAAGCCATGCCCCCTTTTCATAGGCCATGCCACCTTTTCGGGAGCCGCGCACGTGTCCCTCTTTGATGCAACAGAAAGTTGGGGTATGTGGGGGGTGCAAGGAGGACATTACCTTAAGGAACAGAGTGCCTGCGAGTCTACCCGGGATACCGCATGGTGATATATCATCCTCCCTATGCCCATTTGGAACTGATTAAAACCCAGTTCCAAGATTTCTGGTAATTACCCATTCTTGAGTGTTGTATACATGAACCTTTGGACTTATTTTATTGTATGATGTGTGGTTTTTTAAAAAGCGTATTATGCTACGTGTTTTTTCATTCTTTCTTGCATGTACTGAAAAAATATGAGACATCATTGAAACACATACATGGGCGTTTCTATCATGGATGCAATGTTTGCAGAGCCCCTGGGTCCAGGGGGGCCCCACACTGCACACATTGTTTAATACTTGCCTTTCCGGAGTCCCGCGGGGCGCTGCAGCAAATATATAACTTCCAAAATGGCTGCCGCGCATGCACAGTAGTAAGTTTGTCTTCGGACCATGGCTGCCGCCATAATTACGGAGACCTGCGCATGCACAGTAGACTCCAGCACAATGATGGAGCCTACAGCACTGTGGAGAGGAGGGGGCCCACCCGGAATCCTCACAGGGGCCCCTCTCTTCTCTTAAAATGCTATATATATATATATATATATATATAAAAACACATACAGTACACACACACACACACACACACACATTTATAGAACACTGCAAGAAAATGGATTTGGAGACAAATCTTCTTTATACCGCATTCGTGCACTGAACCCGAGAGCTCGCCGCCATTCAGCCACAATACCCCTCATTAAATAATACATTCCACTACACTGCCACAACCGGGACTCCAACCCACAACCTGCTGCATCCCAGCCAAACAACCTACCCACCAAGCCACTTGATCCGGCATAAAAACTATGAGATTTCTAACTATATGAAGCTACCTGTACCCTTTAAAAAAATAACCAGCACCATAAATCGAGCAGATCCATGCAGTGTGCAGCCACACATCCAGTCCCTTGCAGCCACACACTACATAGATCTGCCCAGCCGCAATGCTGATCACCCCTTCACAAAGTACAAGGTAAGCTTCAAATAGTTAGAACTCTCCAGCTTGGAATTCTCTAGATTTTTATGCAAGGGCAGATAGCTGAATGAATAGTGTCCAACTGCAATGCCATAGGCAACGGGTTTGAATCCTGGGCACATCAGCACCCTGAAATGTAATAAAGGACAGTGTGATTGAACAACGTAGAGCTATCAAGTCAAGTCCATGAATGCTGTTATAGCAGACATGTCAAACTCAAAATCCCAAGTCTTGTGTGGGCCGCTAGAAAGAGATATTTATATATAAGTATCCTTGAAAAAGGGCATGCCGCCTGAAACGCGTTGGTTAGCACACAATAAAGACACCAGCCACAGCCCCTGGAGGACGCAAGTCCAATATCTACCGACGGGCACACGGAAGAAGCCGCAAGAGGGAATCAGCCGGGAACCGCTGACTATATAGGTACTAGTAATACATTGGATCTCTTAAAGCTTTTAATCTGTGAACTCTCTAATCATCACACTTACAGTATTAGCTAACAATTTTTTTCCCCACAGGTGTGCATTCACATATAAACAAGCGCACTGTTATTAATAGGGACACCACTGGGTTGCCAGGAGTGGTGCCGGGCAATATAAGAGGCCGGGCAGGTAAGCAAAGCCGCACCGTGCTGCAGGTGAGATGCTGGGCGGGAGGTGATGGAGTTGCTCCCCTGCTCGCTGCTCTCGCTGGCCATGCTGTGTGCGCTGGGGGCCATGCTGCTTGCCTGTGCTGGGAGCCTCCTCCTCAGCCTGCTGCCCCTGCTCCAGCCCACTCCCTTCCTCGCTCTCTGCTGCTGTCCAGAGCCCGTTCCTGCCTGCGGTGCTGCTATCGCCGCTGGGGCTGGGGGGTGGCAGCTGCTGAGCCAGACCCTGGTCATCCTATGGAGCCTGGACTAGGTGGGCTACATCCCGGGGCGGGAGTCGGGCAGACACCACTAACCTGGTCAGCGCTCTGGATCAATTGCCTGCCAACGGACCACATAAGTAACCCTGGACAGGGGCCGCAAAAGGATGCGGTAGGGGCCGCGAGTTTAACACCCTTGCTGTATAGGTATTAGCGACAGAACGGGTGGGGGAAGGAGACAGGGACGGTTAGGAAGTGCTGGGTTTCAAAAAGGGGGGAAGCTGCAAGTGAAAGTAATTACAACAGGTAATTGACAAGTGCTGCCACCTGCGCCCCTTCTCTGCAGCGCTATGTGCGGTGCCCCCTCCGCACACAACCAGTTACGGCCCTGCTCAGCACAAAAATTCTCATGAAGTAAATGACAATATTATGTATGTATGTATGTATGTATGTATGTATGTTATATATATGATAAATCAAACATGTTAATACTAGTAAGTGTGTAGTGGCTATAGCCAGATTTTCAGTAAATCAAGGGAGCTCAATCTAGTTAGAAGGTAAATGTGCTGTTTTGTATTATTAGACACATTTACAGTATGTATGTGTGTCTTTGTTGGTCATGTATTGCATCAGTTTGGAGAGCCTGGCTGCCTTGGAGGTTTTGTTTTCGCTGTCCTGATTCCTTACCTCCATAATACAACAGGCAGTTTAACCCAGCCGAACCAGTTCAAGGTGGATGTCACCTTCCCACCACCCAGTCACAGGTACAGTGATGAATTCCTCTGATATGGGAGTGGTTGGGTGAACAGTGCCAAGGCAAACAAAAGGTTCTGCAAAGGAGTAGGGAGCCCTCAAGTGGATGTTCTTAAGAAGACACAAATTGTCCATTAACAGTATTGAGATTGAATGGACTAATACAGTATATATACCAAATGTGGGCAAGAATTATGGACATTATAAACAAGAAATAACTTGGCCCTGTTAATGAATTAGTAGAAAGAATCAGTCTGCTGTTCTGTACAAACTGATCAATGTCATGCAAACCTAGCTTATGGCCCCCCATACATTATTGCGATTTATCCTACGGGAGAAATCACAGCCGATGCCCCTCGAGCCTCCTGGGAGCTTCCAGGCCGGCAGGATCGCATGCTATATATATTGCATGCGGCCCTTTTGCATGTGATACTGTATATCGCATGCGATCCTGTTCCCCACTGCCGGAGCTCGCCCCGAGTAGGTGGTCATCTCCGACTCTGATCCCATGCGCACGGGACCACGCATCGGATCGGATTGGATGTCAAACACATCCGATTTGGACACTTTTCACCCGCACAGTACCCCTAATTCACATTATGATATATAGTGCTCCCCGTTCATATTGTGCCTCATTTCAGTGCCCTGGTTCATATTATATAACATTAAAATGCCCTCCAGTTCATTTTATACCACACTACAATGAGCAGGTCCAGGGGCATACCTAGATATATTGCAGGCCCCAAGGAAAACGTTTGAAAGGACCCCTAAGTACCACCCAATCAGGGCCGGTGCAAGGTTTCTCGGCACCCTAGGCAAAACTTCTGCCTTCTGTCCCTTCCCCCGGGTGGTCTTCTGGTTGCCGAATGTCGGGATCCCGGCGCACAGTATACCGGCGCCGTAATCCCGACACCCGGCCTACCGACACATATTCTCCATCGTGGGGGTCCACGACCCCCCCGGAGGGAGAATAAATAGGGTGCCTGCAGCGTGGCGAGCGCAACGAGCCCGCAAGGGGCTCATTTGCGCTCGCCACGCTGTCGGTATGCCAGCGGTTGGGCTCCCGGCGCCGGTATGCTGGTCGCTGGGAGCCCAGCCGCCGGCATACCATACTACACCCCCTTCCCCCTACCCACCCTTCAGATGAAAGGCATGCTGCTCTCACCCCCTCCCCCCTACTCTGGTAAATGTCTGCTGTTCTATCCCGCCAAAATCTGTGTGCATGCTGCTACTCATCCCCCCAGACTGTGTGCATGCCTGCTCCTTATCTCCTCCCCCCACCCCCTCACCACACCGCTGCTCTCGCCCTCTTTCCTTATCAATGCAGAGAATGCACTGTGCAGCCACCTTACCTGCAGGCTGCAGTGCAGAGTTGAAACTGAGTAGTCTGTGAAAGAGCCTGGAATGAAGAGCAGTGCTGCATGTCACCCCCAGCCAGGACTCCAGGAGCTGTCAAAGTTACTGCCTGTGCCGGGTGGAGGTGGAGCTGGAGGCTGCAATACGGGAGCTTAGCAGTCACGACTACTGTAAGATACGCATTCTGGGGGATTGCAGTGGCTGTAAAAGGTAGGACTATGCTACCTTTTTTAGGCAGCTGTAGCAGGCCGCCCTCTCAGGTCCCGGCGCCCCTAGGCAGCTGCCTAAAGCTGCCTAGTGGAAGCTCCGGCCCTGCACCCAATGGCAAAAAATGTATATAACACATGTAACTGTAACAGGGAAGGTGGGCCCCTCTCAGCTCTAGGCCGCATAGCAGCTGCACTGCCTGCACCTATGGTAGCTACGCCCTTGACCAAAGCTACAGGTAATGTTATTTAATTGTAGGAAAAACAGAAAGCAGTATACCAACTCCAATATTGAGTTTAGGATATCTGTAGCTTAGATACAAACTACTGTTATTTCCGGCGGCACACAGAGAAATGAAAGGCACAATTTTAAAATTGAATTTAATATAAGTAATGTAAATAATACATATGTGTATAATTAAATTACGACTTTAACAGCTGCAAAAGTATTATTAAACTCATGCAATAGAGCTTATACCATAATTAGTCCATAATATCCTTATGTCTATTTAAAGCCCTTTTGTGACATTTATTATTAAAAGCCACATAATATTTTATTGGTGTTCTTTGGAACAGTGTATGCACGAGAAGGTGGCAGAATTCCATACTGGGTTCTTGGTTGCATTATGCTGTCTCCCAGTAGTAACTATGGGGGTAATTCCAAGTTGATCGCAGCAGGAAATTTTTTAGCAGTTGGGCAAAACCATGTGCTTTGCAGGGGAGGCAGATATAACATGTGCAGAGAGATAACATTTGCAGAGAGAGTTAGATTTGGGTGGGTTATTTTGTTTCTGTGCAGGGTAAATACTGGCTGCTTTATTTTTACACTGCAATTTAGATTGCAGATTGAACTCACCACACCCAAATCTATCTGCCTCCCCTGCAGTGCACATGGTTTTGCCCAACTGCTAAAAATTTTCCTGCTGCGATCAACTTGGAATTACCCCCTATGTAATCATAGGGTAGCTGTTTTGAGGGGTTCCAGTATGAATGGTCGACCATGTTATGGTCGACAGTCATTAGGTCGACCACTATTGGTCGACATTGACATGGTCGACATGGACACATGGTCGACACATGAAAATGGTCGACACATGAAAGGTCGACATATGAAAAGGTCGACATGAGTTTTTTAACTTTTTTTGGTGTCGTTTTTTGCGTAAAGTGACTGGGAACCCCAATTAGTGCACCGCGTCCCCTCGCATGGTGCCTTCGCTCTGCTACCGCTTCGCTCGGCACACTTTACCGTTCCAATCGTAGTCCATGTGGATCGTAAAGTATGGAAAAGTTCCCCAAAAGAAAAAAAGTTAAAAAACTCATGTCGACCTTTTCATGTGTCGACCTTTCATGTGTCGGCCATTTTCATGCGTCGACCATGTGTCCATGGCGACCATGTCAATGTCGACCAATAGTGGTCGACCTAATGACTGTCGACCATAACATGGTCGACCATGTGAACGGATACCGTTTTGAGGTATATAACTGTAATGACTACAAAAGAGGAGAGATTGAAAGACTGTGTATGATTAAGAAAAGGGTAAACTAACAAGGAAGAGTAAATATAGTTTCATTGTATTGTTGTAGTGGTTCAGTGATTTTCATTAAAATATCTAGTCAACAGCATTAGAGGCATGTGCGGTGACCACTGTGATATTTAATGTTTCTTATGGCAGTCACTGGGATGCTCAAATTGCTGCATGATGGTCATGGGATGATATCTGTACTGTATAGTGGTCCCTGGGATGCTGTCTATACTGTATGGTGATCACTGGGATGCTTTCTGCACTGTAATAGCAATCCCTATTCTAATCTTGATATTGTATAGCAATCAATGGGATGCTGTGTTTACTGTATGGCAGTCACTGGGATGCCATTTATACTGAATGGAGGTCATTAGAATGCTCTTGGCATTACATACCTCCCAACATGATCCTCTCCAGGAGGGACAAACTGCTCTACTTCTGGACTGTTCTCTTAATTTATGATTGCCGCTTGACGGTACTTGTTTTGAACAGGTTAATGAGTAAGAAAGGTGTTTCAGCACAGGTGATGGCAATCATAAATTAAGAGGGAAGTCCAGGAGCAGAGCATTGTGTCCCTCCAGGAGAGGGTCATGTTGGGAGGTATGGCATTATATTGCAGTTACTAGCATGCAGTCTGTTCTATGTGGTAGTCATTGGGTCGCTATTTGTACTGTATAGTATGCACGTGGATGAAGTCTGTACTGTATGGCAGTCATGTATTGTATTGAGGCTAGGGCTAACAGTTTACTAATCCTGTCTACATTCGTGTTAGGCCCTAACTTCAGATCCAAATTCACCACAGACTGCAACAGATACGTCACTCTCCCCTTGGTATTATTGGGGTAATCTTTCCAGCAGAAAAGCAAATGTGAAGAACACCCCAATGTGCAAGTGCACCCTACCATCCCCTAGACAGCTCCAATATTTGTAGACACAATTGCATTCTTTTGTAAAAGCCCCTATGAATCACAGCCACAGCCCCCACGCACTTCAGACAGTTATGCTCTTGTTAGTTTGTGTTTAAACACATACACATACAGTATATCCATATAAAACAATTGCATGCACAGAACAGTCTCATTCACTTAGCTAAATTATTAGTATTTATAATGCAGAGAGCAACAATTATGGACGTGGCATTAATTGGTCATCTCTGACCTTGTAGCTTTAGACATGGGATGTAGTTATGTGACCGGCGGTCAGGAGACCACCGGTCACAGTATCAACCCCTACATCCCACACGCTCCGAATCCTGGCCGCCAGTAAGCCATACCCAACCCTTAGACACACCAGGCCAGTCTCCTACTGTCAATTAAGTCAATCACTACAGAGATTCTTGCACATAAGGACTCAGGCTTCCTCTCTGTCTGGCCATCCCATACAAGCAACACATCACTCAAGTTCCCTGACCCAGTTATCTTGACAGAATCCAACTGGCAGGTAGTTAGGTGCAGTGCCGTAACTAGACATTTTAGCGCTGTGTGCAAGAAATAGCATCAGCCCCCCCCCCCCTCCCCCATATACAAAACAGGAGCAGTGCGCATCAAAAATATAGGGGCATGCCTTCATGGGGAAGGGGCATGGCCACAAAATAATACCAATTCATAATATTCACTATACAGAAGTCTCCATTATACAAATCACGCCGCACAGTAGCACCACTTACACACATTATGCCAGGTAGAGCCCCTGTTACACATTACACCAGGCAGACTCCCACTTTTACACAGTACGGCAGGCAGAGTCCCCTTTTTACACAGTATGGCAGGCAGAGCCCCCTTTTACACAATACAGCAGGCAGATTCCCCTTTTACACAGTACGGCAGGAAGAGTCCCCTTTTTTTTTTTTACACATTACGGCAGGCAGAGTCCCCCTTTTTTACACATTACAACAGGCAGAGTCCCCGTTTTTTTTTACATATTACAGTAGGAGAGTCCCCCTTTTTAACATTACAGCAGGAGGGTCCCCCATTTTTACACATTAGGCAGCAGAGTCCACCTTTTTACACATTATGGTGGCAGAGTCCCCCTTTTTGTACACATTAGGCAGGCAGAGTCCCCCTTTTTACACATCACAGCAGTCAGAGTCCCCCTTTTTACACATTATGGCAGCAGAGTCCTCTTTTTTACACATTAGGCAGGAAGTCACCCTTTTTACACATTACGGCAGGCAGAGTCCCCTTTTTACACATAACGGCAGGCAGTCCCCCCTTTTTTTACACATTAGGTAGGCAGAGTCCCTCTTTTTGCACATTAGGCAGGGAGAGAGAGAGAGACAGCCAGCCAGGGACAGTCACCTTTCAGCCTGCTCCTCTCCACCAGCACCTCAGCACCATGTGCACCTGCAGGTCAGACAGGAACTCCCTCATCTGCTCCAAGTCCAGGGCGCTTTTCTCCTCCAGAGCAGCGGCTAGGGGGTCACCGACATACTCCAACAGCAGTGGCAACAAACATGTTCTGGATGAATATCTAGGAACCGGGGTTCCGCTTCCAGGCCGGCGCTGCACTAATCTCCCCTGCATGGGTCCGATATCGGAAGCTGCAGGACAGTGACCAGGGGGCGCCGGAGGAGGAGGGACAGTACAGTGGCAGCAGCAGCAGAGAGCGCCTTCAGAGTGGAGGAGGAGGAGCTTCTGTCCTCTCCCTGCTCCATGTCCTCCTTCAGCAGGCAGCATCCAATTTTCGCCGCCTGCCGCAGCTCCTCTTTCACACCGCTGCGGTAGCGGCCGGGGGTATCCGTTCAGATGGTCGACAGTCATTAGGTCGACCACTATTGGTCGACATTGACATGGACACATGGTCGACGCATTGAAATGGTCGACACATGAAATGTCGACACATGAAAAGGTTGACATGAGTTTTTTTACTTTTTTTTCTTTTGGGGAACTTTTCCATACTTTACGATCCACGTGGACTACGATTGGAACGGTAATCTGTGCCGAGCGAAGCGAAGGCACCATGCCCGAAGCATGGCGAGCGAAGCGAGCCATGTGAGGGGACGCGGTGCACTAATTGGGGTTCCCAGTCACTTTACGCAAATAACGACACCAAAAAAAGTAAAAAAACTCATGTCGACCTTTTCATGTGTCGACCGTTCACGTGGTGACCATTTTCATGTGTCGACCATGTGCCCATGTCGACCATGTCAATGTCGACCAATAGTGGTCGACCTAATGACTGTCGACCATAACATGGTCGACCATTCATACCGGAACCGCGGCCGAGCACCTTTTCCATTTGGGCCGTGCTGCCAGCGGTTCTGCGCCCACAGTGCATGTGCGCTGTGGGCAAGGCACCGCTGGCACACACCTAGTTACGGCCCTGGTTAGGTGACACTCACAACAGGAGATGGAAGCAGAAACAGGTCCTTCATTTACTCACATGTATGCATTAACCGCCTCTAATGACAGATGTTGGCTGATGGCCATATATTTTTTTACATGAATAAGATGTGTGCATGATACAGCCAAGATTAGCACTATATCCTGAAAAACACCAGTAAATGGAAATTCTCCTTAGGACTGGATTTTGGGGGGATATATATATACAGTGTTGCACCATGCTCTTTAGTATATTTTGATTGATAGCCACATTACTATCTATAGAGGAGAGAAGATCGCACTAAGGGGATTATTCAGAGATGGATGCAGATCGTTGCATCCGCAGCAAGATCTGTGTCCATCTCCTGACATGCTGGGGGCTGCCCAGCACAGGGCAAGGCCATCCAGAATGAGTGGTGCCACCGCATGATGCGTCCATAATATAATTGATTTAAGGTCGACCCCTGCCTACGCAGCCTGGCTGCTCTGGCAGGGGGTCCACCATCATTTGGTGTGATGTCACACAACCTCCCCAAAAACACTTGTGACATGCCCCCGTTTTGGTCGCCACACCCACGAAACACCAAAACGCTGCCCCTCGAGCAGCCGCCGCTGTCACTCATCTTGTGGCTGCATCCCTCCAGGATGCGGCCGCAAGGAGAAGGGTCGCACACTGCGGCCAGTGCGTGTGCGCATACCAGACGGACGCGGCTACTGCCTACAGATGCGTGGCTGCGTCCATCTGTGCATTGCCCCCTAAGAGCCCTATTCAGGTTTGTTAGCAAACCAAAAAAGCATACTAACGGGCAAAACCTTGTTGCACTGCAGGTGGGGCAGATGTAACATGTGCAGAGAGAGTTAGATTTGGGTGGGGGATGTTCAGACTGAAATCTAAATTGCAGTGTAAAAATAAAGCAGCCAGTATTTACCCTGCACAGAAACAACATAACCCACCCAAATCTAACTCTCTCTGCACATGTTACATCTGCCCCACCTGCAGTGCACATGGTTTTGCCCATTAATGTGCTTTGTAGGTTTATAAACATCTACATTTTCTTATAGTGAAATATTTTTTAAGTAGATTATTTGATTTCCGTGAAAATGAAAATGACATTGTAGTTAAAAGCAGAGTAATGAAAGCAGAGCATGCTGGCAAGGAAGGCATTAAAAAGTGACCATATTTTACTAGTTTTTACTTTTTATCCCCTAAAAGGAGGTGACTACATGCTTCTGCCAGCTCAGCTAACAATTAAACATAGCTCTGCCTTTCATAAGTTAATTGCATTCCTGAGACACTGAGTCAAATGTCTTAGAAACAACTTGGAAGAGCTTTGTATATAAAAACGTAGAGAGAATTTAATGTCATAACAGTGAAAAAGACATATTTTTTCCAGCAAAGGTAGCAGCCCACATTTCCACAGTACATTTTAAAGGGGAACAGCAGTACTCTTAATTACTATACCAAACCCCTTACTTTCATAACACTTTGAGAACACTAAAGTTGTTGTGTTATTTTTCTCTAGCTACACATATCCAGACAATTGGCGGCAGGTAATTGTAAAAGCTGTGTAATGCTTATTTAACCCTGTAGGGTTGAGGGTTGTAAAGACAATATATCCCCACTAACCAGGGGTTAAAGTGGGGGGACGGGACTGAGTGAAACTGAGTTCCGTCACCTGTAATGGTAGGTGGAACCAGGGGTGTATCTACCTATTGGCCAGGATGGCACTCGCCAGGGGCGCCAGGCAAGGAGGGGGCGCCGCCTGGCTGTGCCACAGGCGGCCAAAGGATAGAAAAGCAGTACTGTCAGACTGTACCTGGTGAGAGTCTGTTACTGCAGGAGCGGTGCTGGTCTCCGGCAGCACCGCCCTTGTAATCAGACTCAAAATAAACTACAGCTCCCAGCAGCCCTTGTTGCTGGGAGCTCCCGGCAGCAAGGGCTGCTGGGAACTGTAGTTTATTGTGAGTCTGATTACAAGTGCGGTGCTGCCGGACACTAGTCTGATCACTAGTGCAGTGCGGTGCTGACGGACACCGGCGCCGCGCCGGCAGTAACAGACTGTCACCAGGTACACAGCAATTGTTATATAGCACAGTGCTATAGATCTGTTTGTTGTTGAAGATAATAAAAAAAGTGTCAGTGTTTGGGAGAAGGGACTATAGTACCTGGAAAACTACACGATTTCATGCATGTTAGATGTAAGTAAGTAGTAAGTAAGCGAAAACTTTAACTTGTTACGTGTAATAAAGAAAATACATATCTTACCTATTTTAAGGTCACATTCAAGGAAATGTATATCAGTTAATTGTATAATTGACCATTTTATCTTTGAAGTGATGGCAACCTGATGTTTCTTCTAACAGGAAGCACTTCTACCATCCAACTAATGGTGTTTGGTTAATGGCTGGGTCCATTTGAGGCTCATCTCACAGCAGCTCATTAGCATTTCATTCAGGATGCAGTCAAGATGCCAGCGTTTGGCATCCCGGCGGTCGGAAAGCTGACGCCAGCATCCCGAAATTGCTCGGAATGCTGATGCTGGCATCCCAACATAGATAGCGATGCAGAATGCCAAAATCCGGATCGAGTTGGAGCCAAAGTCTCCACTGGCAAGCCACGTGGGAGGGTTAGGGTTAGGCTGCGAGGGCGGGAGGGTTAGGCTGCAGGGAGCGAGATTAGGAAGGGTGAGTTAGGGTTAGGTACCACTGAAGAGGCTTTTGATGGGGGTGGGCGGGTTAAGGTCAGGCTGATGGAAAGGTGGTTTAAGGGGGAGGGATGGTGTAACGTAAATACGAGACACTACTGTGCGGTGTAATGTGAATGAGGGACACTACTGTGTGGCATAATTTGAATTGGAAGTACTATTGTGTCCACGCACTTCCCCCCACAAAACCATGCCCCATTTCCAATACTCACACCTTATTCCAAATGTGTGTAGGGGGGGGCGCCAGCCCCTTACTTTGCCAGGGGCGCTCGGACCCCTAGATACACCCCTGGGTGGAACTAGTTACACCTCCGCCACGACCCTGCACAGGAATTCCAACAGAAAAGCCTGCACCATTAGCCTTGTCATTAGATGATGTGGCGTTAGTGTCACTGACAAGCTGCGTCTGCCTCCCCCTACCTCAGGTCCTGGCGGCTCCAAGGTCCTCCTCCGCCTGCGGCCCATCCCTCCTGGTACTCACACATGCTGTGTCTGTTAGACGGCGTTCATCCCCCTCCTCAGGTCCCACCGGTTTCATTTTCCGTCATGGAGTATGTGATGTTGTGGGGGAAATGAGTTCCACCACCTTTCCAGGACCACTTTAAGTCCTGCCCTAGTTTACTGCATTGTAATGCCAAACTGAAAGCCTATGTGATACTTCATAATGCTGCAGGGAATGGTACAAAAGATGGGATGATAAACCTATACCCCAATAATGTCATGGAGCACAATATTATCATGTATGCGTCATCGAAACAAACTTGATGCTATTGAGGCTCAAAAATGGTGGATTATTATTGAGCAAGCCTGTAAATCTAGTCCAGTAATCCAATACAATTAACAGGCTAACATTGCCATCCAGTAGCGTTGCCTGGTGTTGAACAGCCAGTACAGAGGATCTGGTCTGTTATAAGTCTACTTGCTCCTTGATAATGTTGTAATAGCTGAAAGTGTATAATGGAGACCCTGACCAGTACTAGCCTATCTGGCATTTAACGATTTATTCAGTGATTCAGTACCAGATTAAAGTCTGTGGGGGCGTCAGGCCGCTGACAATAATATTACAATATGCCACACTCATTAAAGACCCGACCATTTTGCCCAATGGCACACGCTGCAGTATTCTCATTCATATTGTGCCACACTGTAGTGGCCCCAGTTCATATTATGCCGCACTGTTCTGCATCTAATTCATAATACTTCACCCTGTATTATACTCAGGGTCGCATTATGTCACCTTACGCTGCACCCAGTTCACATTACATTACCCTGTAGTGATCCCAGTTTTGCCTCCCTCCAATGCCCCAGTTTGCACTATGCCCCACCATGGTACTTACCTCCCTGTGCTCCTCCGGATGTCCTCCAGATGTCTCTGTTTGCATACAGACAGAGCAGCTTTCAGCTCCCTAAACATTGCAGATGTGATACATCACTAAAGGTGCTCAGGAGCCTGTTTTCGAGAACTCTGATAGTTATCGGGGGGAATATGGAGGGTGATAAATCGTCCTGTAACAGAAAGAGGAAGCAACAGAGCAGACGTCATAGTGTGAAAATGCTGTAGACCGACTGTAGCTAACCAATCTTTAGTCAGGACAGGCAAATGTATTCCAGAATGTGGAAGAAAAAAGGATATTAAAAAGTCCCCAAATATAGTCAAGCTAGGTATCAGCTATAGAGCAGTTGTTTTTGTCAGTGTCTGCTAGATGCTGCCAGTGCCTGAAACCATGGCAGGCAGACAAGGCATGGAAGACTCATTTGTTCATAGAAGCACAGAATTTGATGGCAGATAAGAATCACTTGGCCCATCTAGTCTAGATAGATAGATAGATAGATAGATAGATAGATAGATAGATAGATAGATAGATAGACAGACAGACAGAGTGGCTTTAAACAATACAGAAATTACAAACATGGTGTAATGGTTAACATATCTGCCTCACATCACACAGGTCATGGGTTCGATTTCCACCAAGGCCCTAAGGCTGGGTAGACACTGGAACTACCAGCAATCGTTCCAGCTTTACTGATGATTTCTCTTGAGGCCAGAACAAGTGAGATTGAGCGCACACGTACTGTGATCTTGCTAATGGCCGAACAATATATATCATCGTTTGGTCGCATGCTATTTATCATTGCTCCTGTACTCGCTAAAACAAGTTTCATGCCACTGTGTTCTAGGAAGTGGCATGGAGATTATGTCAAATCAGTCCGACATATAGTTTATTGCCCAGTTTGCCGTACACACTGCACGATAGGCACCGAATCGCTAGTGATATCCCTAGGTTTGATGAACATCACATCAAACCTGGCGACCGTCACTAGTGACTGAGAGAGCACACAGTCACCCATACACACTGAGCGATGTAGGCCATTTCTCATTACAAAACAGCAAATCAGCCTGAATTCGCTCCAGTGTTTACCCAGCTTAACTGTGTATATTCTCCCCGTTCTTGCGTGGGTTTCCTCCAGGTATTCCAGTTTCCTCCCACAATCCAAAAATATGTACTGTGGTATCAGTGCTGCACTAGCAGGGTGGTACATATAATAATGTGCATAGACCTGTGGGCTGGCAGCATTTTACTATGATGTATCAGTGGTAATGAGGTGCAGGTACCACTTATCATAGTATATTTGCGGCTATAATGCCAAAAACACCTGTTTTGGGGGGGTTAGCCGCAAATATTAAGTATCTCCTGAATATAAGAAGGAGGGACCCCTCCATTGATGCCCCCCACCTTTGGTTTCTATGCAGGATACGATACTGCCCGATTTACCAATATCGGGAATGCAAAGCATTCCCGATATTGGCCCCTGCAGCTACCGTTATCTGAAGATTGTGATTGTAGCTGGCAGAGGGTTCCCCCAGAACCTTCACTGGAAGTGGCCTTCTGTGTATGTGCAGTCGCACTGAACGCGCATGCACAGAAGACCCAGCAGCCGTCACGGCACATAACAGGGACGAGCTCCTTTTTGCGCCCAGGTCCCTTCCTGTGCTGCAAGATACATTCAGGGGATAGGATCGCATATTATAAAGCAATCCTGGGTGGTAAGATTCCGCCCAGATCGCATTGAATATGCGATCCTTGATAAATGGACCCCTATGTTAGATTATCAGTTACCTCCATTAAACAGGCATGGATTATGGATAATTTACAAGTTAGTATCGGACGTCCTAAGGAAAATGCACTTAGGTGTCTCCAGTATTTGCTAGAGATGTTGGCTCTCTGTTGCATATCCAGTGGGATTGTCCTGCACTCCGATCCTACAGAGCCAACGGAAGAGGAACATATAAACATTGCTGCATCAGCACACATGACGCTGAAATAAACATCAGGGTGGCAGAAACCGAATTCTATGTGCAGATGGAATACATACACCTGACCGCCGTTTAGGATACAGCTGACAGCGCCATCCCAAAGGTGAAAATCCTTACACGGGCTCTCACACTCTGTACAGGTCTGCTCCTTCTCTGCTGAGGGGGGACGGAGCTTCTCTCTGCCTGGCTTGCAGAGAGGGAAGGCACAGGAAGCGAGTACACAGCAGGGGATGGAGCGGTCGGGCTGACTGCATAGTGACCGACCCTCCTCCATCCCCGCTCAGCATGTGCCTTGAGATGAAGGAGGCGAGGAGGAGGGACCATTGTCAGCAGCAGCGCCCGGAGCTGAGGCAGACAGTGGCAGCGGTCAGGGCCGGATTAACAATGGGGCTGATGGAGCTGCAGCTCGAGGCCCACTCTCCAAAACAGGCCCACAGCTTCTGCAGATCTCTATGCAACTGTAGATAGGAAACAAATGTTTCCTTCTACAGCAGCCTGCAGTGTCCTAGGCCACCGCCCCCTCTGTTATCAACACCCCCCCTCCTCTACCCCTACTCCCATCCCGCCCGCCCTTCTGCTCACCCTTGTACCGAGTCTGACATGCTGCCTGGGATGCTGTGGCTGGTCCCACCCCCAGCCATAAGCTGCCCTGCTGATGCTGTATGCTTTATGACTAGGCAGACAAGTCCAGTTAGCCCCTCCCACCTCCAGGACCAGGCCCACCCCCCTCCTGCTCCTATAACCCCAGCTGCCTTCTGTTCCTCCCACCCCAATCCTCAAGCCCGACCCTCCTTACCCCCTGTCCTACCTGAGCCTGTCCTCTCTATAATGATTCTCTGGAGGAGGGCCTTCAGCCAAGAAGGAACCCGAGGAAAGAGACAGAGAAATTCTCCTTACAGGTAACTGCCTGTGTAGGGTATGATCTCATGTAATGGGAAGGAGGGTTAGTGCAGTGTAATGCAGTGTGGGGGGAAGAGGTTAAAATACCGCCAGTCAGGATCCCGGCGGTCACAATACCGATGCCGGAATCCCGACTGGGTGAAATGTCGCTGCCAGAATACCGGCAACACAGGTTATATTCTCCCTCTACGCTGGTTTGGGTAGGTAGCACAGTAATGTGGTGTTTGTAGGTAGCGCCGTAATTTGGTTTTGGGAGGTAGTGCAATTCTGGGCTTTTGGAAGGTAGCGCAGTACAGTGGTGTGGGAAGGTAGCGCATTAATATGGTGCGGGAAGGTAGCGCTGTAATGTGGTGTGGGAAGGTAGCGCATTAATATGGGGGGTAATTCTGAGTTGATCGCAGCAGCAAGTTTGTTAGCAATTGGGCAAAACCATGGCCCTCATTCCGAGTCGTTCGCTCGGTATTTTTCATCGCATCGCAGTGAAATTCCGCTTAGTACGCATGCGCAATATTCGCACTGCGACTGCGCCAAGTAATTTTACAATGGAGATAGTATTTTTACTCACGGCTTTTTCATCGCTCCGGCGATCGTAATGTGATTGACAGGAAATGGGTGTTACTGGGCGGAAACAGGCCGTTTTATGGGCGTGTGGATAAAAACGCTACCGTTTCCGGAAAAAACGCGGGAGTGGCTGGAGAAACGGAGGAGTGTCTGGCCGAACGCTGGGTGTGTTTGTGACGTCAAACCAGGAATGACAAGCACTGAACTGATCGCAGATGCCGAGTAAGGTTGAAGCTACTCAGAAACTGCTAAGTAGTTTGTAATCGCAATATTGCGAATACATCGTTCGCAATTTTAAGAAGCTAAGATTCACTCCCAGTAGGCGGCGGCTTAGCGTGTGTAACTCTGCTAAAATCGCCTTGCGAGCGAACAACTCGGAATGAGGGCCCATGTGCACTGCAGGGGGAGCAGATATAACATTTGCAGGGAGTGTTAGATTTGGGTTGGTTATGTTGTTTCTGTGCAGGGTAAATACTGGCTGCTTTATTTTTACACTGCAATTTAGATTTCAGTTTGAATACACCCCACCCAAATCTAACTCTCTCTGCTCATGTTATATCTGCCCCTCCTGCAGTGCACATGGTTTTGCCCAATTGCTAACAGAATTCCTGCTGCGATCAACTTGGAATTACCCCCATGGTGCGGGAAGGTAGCGCTGTAATGTGGTGTGGGAAGGTAGCGCAATAATGTGGTTTTGGAAGGTAATGCAGTAATGTGGTATGGGAAAGTAGCACAGTAGGGTAGTGTGGAAAGATAGCGCTGTATGGTGGTGTGGGAACGTAGCGCAGTAATATTGAGTGTGGAAGATAGTGCAGTACTGTGCTTTTGGAAGGTAGCGCAGTAATATGGTGTGGAAAGGTAGCACAGTATGGTGGTGTGGGAAAGTAGCACAGTAATGTGGTGTGGGAAGGTATTGCAGTAATGTGGTGTGGGAAGGTAGCGCTGTATGGTGGTGTGGGAAAGTAGCACAGTAATGTGGTGTGGGAAGGTATTGCAGTAATGTGGTGTGGGAAGGTAGCGCTGTATGGTGGTGTGGGAAAGTAGTGCAGTATTGTGATGTGGGAAGGTAACGCAGTAATGAGGCGTGGGAAGGTTGCGCAGTACAGTGGTGTGGGAAAGTAGCGCAGTAATATGTTGTGGGAAGATAGTGTGTTGTGTGTGGTAGTGCAGTAATGTGGTGTGGTTAGTTAGATATAGTGTGGTAAATTGCGCGGTGATAAGTACTAGCCAATCAGCTCCTAACTGCCATGTCACAGACCGTGTTTGTAAAATTACAGTTAGGAGCTGATTGGTTGCAGGGCCGGTTCTAGGTATTTTGGCACCCCCGGTGGAGAATAGGGGCGTGGTTTCATACAGGGGGCGTGGTCAGTTACGCCCCCTGTAGAGTTGTGCCCCCATTTGTGCCCCCTGTAGCGTAGGGTTGTGGCTGGGGAATAGGATACAGAGGCACCCACAGAGCCCAGGTAAGGTGTTGCAGAGTAACAGCACCTGTCACTGTGAGGAGACACCACTCAGGCATATTGTGGAGGGCGACCTGGCTGCTTCTCTTTTGAGCCGGGGTGCAGCACAAAAGCCCGACAGCTCCACCATCCAGCAGCACCGTGGGTCCAGCCAGCCGGGGGCCGGGATAGAAGAGCTGCAGGCAATCAGCGAGCTGGTGGGTGGGGCCTATGAGTGCAGCCGCGAATCAGTAGAGGGAGGGCGGGCCGAGGTGTGTGCAGCGCCGGGTCTGCGTTCTTATGCTCAGTGCCGGGCTCGGAAGGTCCTCTCCAGGAAGGGAAACTAGACGCGTAGCGTCTAGTTCCCTTCACTGCGGGGGGCACAGTAGCGGATCTTGCCATGGTGCGGCGCCCTCCAGTTGGTGCCGCCGCCCTCCAGAAGGCGGCGCCCCGGGCAAAAGTCCTGCTTGCCCGTGGCAAGATCCGCTACTGATTGGTTGGTACTTTATCACTGTGCAATTTAAATCTGTGCTGTAGACTGGAGAGGTAGTGCAGTGAAATAGTGTGGAGTTGTAGTATGGGAAGGTAGCGTAGTGATATACTGCAGAGATGTAGTTCAGTCATGTAATGTGAATAAGTATCATAGTGATATAGTGTGGGGAAGTAGCACAGCAATGTAATGTGGGGAGGTAGCAGGCCGGCGGGGGGAGTAACGGCAGCGTGCGGTGGGGGTGAGCTGGACAGCGGCGGGCGGAGGGGGTAAGCTTGGCGGCGGTAGCGGGAGCTGGCGGTGATGGGACATGTCTGCGGCGGTGGGGGAGGCGTTGCAGGGAGAGAGGTGCCTGGCCGGAGTACGGCCAGGCAAGGTACCTCTCATCCCTGTAGCCCACTGCACCACTCCCCATCTCCTCACCTCAATCCGACTTGTTTCCAAGTCAGATTGAGTTTGTCGGAAAGGGGGCCAAAACCTGTCGGATTTGGCCCCATTTCCGACAGAAGCATGCGGATCGGCAGCTATTCAGTCAATCCACGTGTTTTCCAACAAGTCAGGAATTCCCGACTTGTCGGAAAAAAAACTGCCTCTAATGAATAGGTCGGAACCCCTTCCGACCTATTTCGGTCGGAAGCTGCCATCTTTCCGACAAGACGGCAGCTTCCGACAGTTATTGAATACACCCCTTAGGGGTAGATTTACTAATATTTGAGTTTCAGTCGTTTTTGACCAAGATCAATGTCGTCTGACATCGGCCGTTATATTTTGCAACTTTTTGAAAACAAATTTGGAAATTTACTAAGCTCTTGTGTTTGTTCATTTTGAGTTTTCCGACGTCGATGTCATTTGTAATGCAGAGCAGTGTTTTATGGGGGAGTTAAGTAAAACACTGCTGAACATGAAGGCATGAATCAGTGAGATCTGTGCAGGGCTTCATTGCCCTTCTGTGGCATTACCTTCTTGACTAGTGGAGCCCGGTGCTGGTTTCAAAAATACGGGGGACTCCTACATCTTTTTCCTCCATATTTTTGGAACCAGGACTGCTCCAAGAGCATGGTGCTGGTTCTTAAAATACCGGGGGACCCCTGCTAAATTTGTTCGTGGTATTTTATTATCCAGGTTCGGCTCAAAGAGCATGGTGCTGGTTATGTTTAGAAGGGGGAACCCCACACAACTTCCCCCCCCCCCCTGATTTTAAACACTTTTACACAGAGAAGCATGCACAGATCACACTGATCCGTACATGATTCTCCAAACAAGCCAGCCAAAAGCAGGTCTATCTGAAAGTTCCATTTTTGTAAGAACTCCATCCTTTTGCAACAGTGTTTGTGTAATGTTTGCAGTGATTGAGAATACGAATCCATGGTAAATGCCCGTGTTCTTTGAGCTGCATTTGAAAAACCAACCGTGTTTGGCCGATGGTCTTTTTGTTCATACATGTGTGGCTGGCCATGTAACTCAATACGAATTAATCATGGGGGTCATTCCGAGTTGTTCGCTCGCAAGCTGCTTTTAGCAGCTTTGCACACGCTAAGCCGCTTTGCACACGCTAAGAGTGAATCTTAGCTTATCAAAATTGCGAACGAAAGATTAGCAGAATTGCGAATAGACACTTCTTAGCAGTTTCTGAGTAGCTCCATACTTACTCGGCATCTGCGATCAGTTCAGTGCTTGTCGTTCCAGGCTTAACGTCACAAACACACCCAGCGTTCGCCCAGACACTCCTCCGTTTCTCCAGCCACTCCCGCGTTTTTCCCAGAAACGGTAGCGTTTTTTCACACACACCCATAAAATGGCCTGTTTCCGCCCAGAAACACCCACTTCCTGTCAATCACATTACGATCACCAGAACGAAGAAAAAACCTCGTAATGCCGTGAGTAAAATTCCTACCTGCATAGCAAATTTACTTGGCGCAGTCGCACTGCGGACATTGCGCATGCACATTAGCGACTATACGCTCCGTTGCAACAAAAAAATAACGAGCGAACAACTCGGAATGACCCCCCAAATTCTACCGCATAACCTTTATGTGACATCAGATTCCTCAATATGAATCTTATATACCATAAGATTCCTTCGCAAGATGCTTTAATGCCATCAGACCCCTCTACACTCCTTTTTATGCCATTAAGGCCGCTACATGTATCCTTTTTTTAAACTCTTTCACATGCCTCTTATCTGCTGCCAGACCCCTCCACATACACCTTATGTACTAGGTAGCACTGGGGATAACCAGAGCCGGCCCTAACCAATATGATGCCCTAGGCAAGAATTTGGCTGGTGCCCCCTAGCACTGCCGCTAGTTCCTCTTCTGACCCTGCACCCCTTTCCCAGCACCATCACCCCTCACCCATAGCAGTCCTTATTTTGGTGCTCCTACCACCTATATTTTAAATAGGAACAGTGCGCACATTCAGCGCACAGCCCAAAAAGGGGTGTGTTCTTGCTGGGAAGGGGCATAGCCATGCAATGCAATAGTACCCCCAATTCAAATTACATCACACAGTGCAACTTTATTCACATTTTATCATGCGATAGTGTTCCTATTTCACGTTATATCACACAGTAGTACCACTTTACCTTATATACATTACTCCTCACACTACATCACACTGAATTACTCCTTATTCACATAACACCACACCACACTACACTGTGGCTGTATCTGCATACGACATGGTACACTACAGTGATTTCCAGGAATACACTGTAGCGTAGCATTTCGTAAGCAGATTCATCCACAGTCACACACAGAATATAGGCATGCCGCATATCATTTTAATCAGCAGAAGCTGCTGGTGCCCCATGGCATTCCAAATGCCATAGGCATTTGCCTAGTTTGCCTATGCCTAGGACCGACTCTGGAGATAACATCTAGTAATTCATATTTAGAATAAGGGGTGATTATTGAACATATGAAAGTGAACCTACATTTTTGAGGCATGGGAGGCCCTAGTTAGTATCTTCCAATGTTATGACATGGAGGCCTTGATATGGAAGACTGTGATCATGCCCATGCCCCCAGTTGGAATAGTTTTTAGTTCTAGACAGCCCTCAACCACATTCCTTTCTTACTAAATCAGCCTTAAATCGCTGCATGCACAGAAGCACCTGCTTCAAATGCATGTAGCACCAGGTCATGACAGACATGCCACCCAATCTCCCACAAGTTAAATGAACATGCCAACACAGGACAGTCTGCTTAAATCACGATTGAAATCAGGACAGTTAAGAATTATGCCTAGCTTACCAAAATGTCTCCTCAAAGGTGGTGGAAATCTTTATTTGTTGTTTGAAAAATTAACCAAAAATGAAACTGTCAGTAAATGTGCAAGCAGTCCTTATGTCTTCTTATTGCTAGGAGTCAGTAAGCAATATCTAAGTATATTTACTTTACTGTACAAAAATGTGTGTAGGCTGTGTTTGAATGGTAATGTTTTCAGGTTAGCAGTGCAGGAAGGTGGAAAATAGAAGCCTAATTTTCATGTCTGTTCTATTCTTCAATAATAAGCAGATATTTATATAACAAACATATCATTTAGCACTAAACATCCTAGTGACATTTGGTGGACCCGTTCATTCCAAGTAAAGCATTCGTTACCTCTAAACCCAATAAATAAAGACACGGAGACTTGAATTTGGCAGAAAAATTGCTAGCTATTTATTTGACCCTAACCATAGCAAACCTGTAAATGAAAACTTTGTTAAGATGCCGATACAGCCGGCATATGGTGGCAGCAAAAAGAACGGCTCTACTAACCTAAATTAACCGTAAAATACTAAAAATTCGAAACCATCCTAATTTTACTACAACTATCAAAAACCGGTAATAGGTGACAACTCCACCCCCACAGTGACTACCCACCGCTCCTGGGTGCCCTGCCGCTGCCTTCCCGGACGGGTGGTCAAGCGGCCAATAAGTCGATGGAGGTGAGTGCACCTAAACCAAATCAAACTGTAAATCACTACAGCTTACCATACAACCACCAACTGCCGTTCTTTTCCGCCAACAGCGAAAGACTCCTTCCCAGAGTCTTCGCACCGCCACCATAACCTCACCCTAACTCCAGCAACCCTAGGAACAGATCCTCCAGGAAAAAAAAACATCATCCCCTCATTGGATAGATGCACACCATCAGGCCGAAGAAGGTGACTTTGTCTCTGACTGAATCCTAGGGTGGCGAACCACTTGGCCTCCGTGGGACAACCCACATCGCCACCGCCCCATTCACCTTCTGCCTGGCCTCCTCAATTTCGCGACCGTCCGTCACACCTTGCCAACTCAACCTTGGCACCATCAAGAAGAACACCAATATACAAGTGGTCCATTCCCCTTCTGCGTGGCCTCCTCAATTTCGCGACCGTCCGCCACACCTTGCCAACTCCACCTTGTCACTATCAAGGAGAACACCAATATACAATTGGTCCACTGCTGCGGCCAAACTTGCCAGATCCTGTATCATGGCCCACCGCATCTCCAAAGAAGTCCTCTTCCCCAGGTCGTTGCCACCTAAATGGACAACCAACACCCTAGGGCTAACATGCTTGCTGGCCTGACTCACTAGTCTACTTCTCCACTCCGTCCACATCATCCCTTGCCAACCAAGCCAACGAACTTCTCGAGCCCTAGGAAACATCTGCGCCCCCTGCGAGGCCAAAACTGGGAGGCCCAATACACATAAGAGTGGCCAACCACCAAAATAGGCCAGTCATCTTCCAACCAACCTGAAGAGGAGGAAAAGGGGTAAAAGTGGTTACTAATCATCTATACCATTGTTTAATTTACTGCATTAACCTGAAGGATCTGCCAAAAAGAAAAATTTTGCTGTCGTATATTGCAGCAGTCTCGGCCTAGCCGATCTGTACGAGCAATCAGCCAATTTGAAGCCTAACATGAACACACAAATGGGAAAGATGAAAATAACAAAAAAAAAAGGGGGGGGGGGGAAGGGGTAAAACATGTAATAACTCAGCTGGAGGTGAAAGCATAAAGACCTGCTGAGGGACTCTGATTGAAACAGATTAGCCGAATTGTGGATTAGAATTCAGTCCGTCAAGTCAGGCAAAAAATTGCAAAATAACTCCAGACCCCCGCTGCCGGCTCATGCCAGCAACGGCGAGTAGCTAATCCCTGAGTAGGATAAAAAGGGGAGACAAACAAACGCACAACACCATAACGTACTGAACTGTAATAACATGATTAAACGACTGGGATTGACACACAAGTACGCGCGAGCTAACATCTCATGCAACGGGGCGCATATACCATCTGTAACTTGACGACTTCCATCGCCCCACCGCCTGGATCTCAGCCATGTAAAATCCCGTCGCCGCAGCCGACATCGCAGCCCCTATGCGGAAGGAATGCGTCCCGAACGCAGCGGGTGGAAGGCCCAAGCTCGCAAGACAGCGACCCAGCATCCCATGAAATAGATACGTCGTCACCGGCAGCCCGTCATAGTGCAGCGGCCATGACCCCCGACCGTCGGGCCGTACTGACTCATATTGCACTGCCAACCTCACTGGGCAAATGCTCTCCTCAAGAGCCGGAACCAAGGTGACCCATTGACCTCTCCCCACTTGGTCCGTCTTAGAGCGCCGCAATCTGCAAAGCAAGGACTTCTCACCCACCACCACGTCTCCAACCAGCATGCGCGAATCTGCTCGCTTAGAAGGCGCTACCAGTTCCGAAACCCTAAAAGCCCCGTGGTAAGCCATTGAGCACGCCAAAATGAAGAACAACCGCAATCAAAACATGGACGACGCGACACCTCTAACCGCCCTGATGACATCCAGCAACAAGGCCGCCTCAATGGGCCTCCTCCTGTCAGGCGGCGTCGGCGCGACTCGCGCCCACCCTTTCATCGCCTTCAACAGAATCCCGCTCTTAGCCACGTCGGGGACGCCCTTTATTCTGCTGAAAACGAAATCCTGGCTAAGTACCGGGAGACCACCGCTCTGGATCTACCCGAAACATAAAGCTACCAAATAAAAGAAAGCATCCTCCGTTGCCCGCTCTTACCTTGCTGAATTCGTCCTTAAACAAAACTCCTCCTACTCGCTCCAAGCTTACGGCTTACGCGTGGCTGGCGCGACTGACCGCAACGCAAGACCCTCCAATCCGTCCCGATACCTTCCAACATAAACGGGGAAACTGAACACCATGTTCGTCGGCCTCCGGTGCCAACAAACAAACACTTACCCACTGCCCTCGTGACAGAGCGTCGGCAATTCCGTTCTCCAGCCCCGGCACATGTTGCGCGCGGAACCACACGTTCCGATGTAGGCATGTCTACAGCAACCGTCCCAGCACCCGCAGAATGACAGCGACTTCGCCCCCTTGTTATTTATCGCATGCGCCAACGCCCAGATTGTCACATCTAAACAAGATGCTGCGAGGAGCCAGCCGTTCGCCCCAAACCTCCAGCGCCCCCATAATGGGGAAAAAACTCCAGAAGCAAAAGGTCCCTGGTTACGCCTTCGCAATGCCGTCCACGAAGCCGCGCACCAAGATCCCTCCCGATAACATCCGTATCCAGAGGCCCCAGCCGCGTCGGTGAACAACTGCAACCTAGTGCTGACCACCGTTGGAGCCTGCCATATACACACCCCGCGTTGAGATCCTCCAGGAATGAGGCCCATATTGCTCCATCCCCTTTAATCTCGGAGGATCATCGCACGAAATGATGTGGTCTGGCACACCCCGCAGTCGCCCTTTCCAGCTTCCGGCAGTGTGATCTTACGCGACCCTTCGAACCGTCCAATAGCTTCGCGGAGCTTCACCACCTTGTCCCGATGCAGCCGACCCGATCCTGCCGCTGTGTCGAAATCGATCCCCAAAAGGACAAACAGGAGGACGGTCCCTCAGTTTCCTCCTCGTCCACTGAAACGCCGAAGTGGAAAAAACAGGGCTCGGATGCTGACCAGCAAGTCGCCGCACCGTGCTGAATGTGCCGCCCCGCACACAGGAAGTCATTGAGGTAATGAGCGACCCCATGACCCCTTGGCGAAGCCTCCACGAACCAGTGTAGAAACGTGCTAAACCGTTCGAAAACGAGCATGAAACGGAACACCCCCTCGGCAAACCGTTGCCGATTAAATACTCCGCTCCGAAACCCCATAAAACGGAATGAGTCCGGATGTAACGGCAGCAACCGAAAAGCGGACTCAACCTCAATCTTAGCCATGAGTGCCCCAGTCTCGTAACTGCGGACCAGCGCCAATGCCTCGTCAAACGACTGATAAACCACCGAACCATGATCCGGCGGCCTCACGTCATTGACCGCCGTCCCCGATGGGTAAGACAGATGTTGAATAATCCGAAAAGCGCCCGGCGTCTTCTTCGGAACCACCCCCACTGGAGAGATGACCTCCGTATCCACTAGGCCCGAACCGACACCTCGCTCGCAACAGGCACGCGAAAACAAAACTAAAACCGGAAAACAGAAATTTTGCATCCGCCCTATTTGGATACCAATTTAACCCCTTGCCCATCGTTTCTAAAGCAATTGGCGTTGGAGCTCTGTGGAGCGCTCCCGCCCGTGGCCTGCCTGGGATAAGTTTGCTTACCCCGGGTACCTTGACGACTGCCTTTGAAGCAGGAGGAGGCTGGATTTGGCCGATCCGCCGTCCGCGCCTTACCCCTGGGCGGACGACCCTGCGCGGTGGTGCCCGTCCGCCCCCGGCTTCCGGGGCTCCTCCGTCTGCTGTGAAGCCAGAGTGACTTTGAGCCAGACCTAGACGTCCCTGAACCCAAAGTCCCTGACCCGCTAACCATCCTGCTTCTACCTACGCTACTCCGATCCTGAAGAAGTGCGCTGCAAGTCATGTATGAGAAGCATGTACCGAATCACGTTCCTGTGCTCGACCGGCCTATCTTCCAGGTAGCACGCCGCGAAGACCCAAAAACCGGCCAGCCAGTTATCGAAGGTACGGAAGGCCTCGGCCCCGATGTCCCTCTTTGCAGTCGCCGACCTATACTCCTTCTTCGCTTCCTTCGTACAGCCGAACACATGCACGAAGTCCCACTGCGAATCTTCCTACGGCCTCTATCCCGCAGGCCCCGCATCACTGCAGTGCAGTCGCAGCGAACAAAACCGTGCAAATCGCTGCGTTTCTTGGCCCTGCGAGCTTCCTCCCTAATCCGCTTACGCCTCTTCGAGCTCCCAGCTGCCCCGCCGCCCTTTTGGCGAATTTAGTTGCCTGATTCCTCGCCCTAGTCGCGCTACTGACTTCGGACGCCTGCGACGACAGAGCAGAGGAAAAGGAGGAAGAGGAAAAGCTGCGAGAACTGGGACTCGTGGATGAGCCCGCTACCGACTGTAACACCTCACCTGAACCCGTCGACTGCACCGACACGGAATCCTCCGGCGTGGCAGAACCGACGTCTTCTTACTCGTACTCCACCATCTCCACTTCGCCGCGATCCCCTGCAGGAGAGAAAAAGGGGCGAAAGACACAGGAAATAATGCGGCGCATGCCGAGCAACTCGTGAGGGGGTTGTCCCCGCAGCGCGTCCCTGCCCGTCCTGTTCCGGACAGTGCTCCAGGTCTGCGGCGGCCTCTCCGAGCTCCCTGCAGGCGTGTCAATTCGCCGCGCCACTGAAGCTGACCGCCTTCCGGACCCGCCTTCCATCGCGGCCGCGTCGGAGCTTGCCGCTACCCCCGGTGACGCAGCCAGCGGCCGTAATGCCGCGCCCACCTTGGCCAGAGCCAACGCCAGAGTTCCGGAGGGGCCCTTACTGGCCCGAACCACGGCGCCGGCTCCCCGGTGCCCCCAGCCGGGGCCCGTGCACGCATACCCGCATGACGCCCGACGGCGTCACCCGGGGGCCGACGTCTGCCGACCCGTCCGCCTTGGCGGGGAAAAAAGGGGGGAGGGGGGGGGGGGGGCGCCCGTCTCTACCGAGGGACCGGCCGCCGGCGTCAACGCTGCTGTCGCTCTCCGAACCCCCCGCAGATCGGAGCCAACTCCGCCCGCTAGGAGGGATCTGCGGCGAGGCCGGTAGCGCCCGCAGCAGCCCTGCGACCCCCCCCCCGCCCCTCCTCCCCCCCCCCCGCAAGCCACTGGCATCTGGCTCCAGGGGAGCGAGTTGGGGAGACAGAGATATGTGCGGCGTCGCTGCGCCCGCACGCGCGCAAACGGCGCCGCCTGCTGTGAGCACGGGCTCGCGCGCTCATCGTGCGCGCGCCCCGACTCCTGGTGCCTCTAACCCCCCGTGTTCCCCCTGTTCATCCCTCCCTGCAGAGCCCTGCTTATGTTATCCTGAGGGAACCACCCTCGTACCTCTCCTCCCCCCCCCGCCCCCCGCCGGACTCCGGCTGCAGGGGAGCAAGCTGGGGAGACCGGGAGGCTGGCGACGCCGCTGCGCGCCCCCGTGCGCGAACGGCAATGCCAAAAGCGAGCGTGGGTGCGCGCGCACCTAGTGCGCGCGTCCCACTGCTTCCCGGCCGGCCGCATCCCTCTGCAGATCCGCCGCGCGAGGCCCAGTGACAGACCTCGCGCGGCTAGCAGCCGAACTCCCTTCTGGCTCCTCCACCCTGCAAAGTGCTCAGGGAGCTGAACATGAGCCCCGTGCGGCTCCACGGACGGGCGCCCACAGCGGCGCGCATGCGCACGCCCGCGGTCGCCCGCCTCACACTAATCACCCGCCGCGCTCGGAGGTGGGGGCAGCCGCCCTTCCACCTCCGGGCGGCCGGGACGCACCGCTGGCCCACCCTGCCGCTCAAGTCCCTCCGGCAAAGCCGGCCCGGAACCCAGCGACAAGGCCGACCCGGGCTGCCGCACCGCGGCCCTGCTCGAGCCCGTGGAGGCCCAGCCGAATTGTAGAGGGGGAATGCAGAGGAGGGTGTTAAAATAAAGCTAATGAGCCCCAGGGGAAACACAGCAAAAGTTGGGAAGCCGGCTATGCAGCACTCACCCACTCAAAGGCAATTTCACCAACAAGAGAGAGACAAAATGTCTATCCTTCCCTATATATACTAACCCTCCCCTTTTCCCAAAGGGCTGTACTTTCCTTCCAGCTAGGTCCACCCCTCACAAGATGTTTAACTCATTCCTTTCCTATGCTGTCAATTCTCTCTCCAAAGATTATTTTAGTCATTTATATTAGTTTCCGCCCCAATGGAGCCTACAATCTATATTTCCTGTCACAGATACACACTAAAGTTTCTGTCAAGCCAATTAACCTACCAGAGTGCTTTTGAAGTGTAGGAGTAAACTGGAGCAATCAGAGGACCCATTAGAACATTCAAACTCCACAAAGAAAGGGCCTTAGGGGGTCATTCCGAGTTGATCGTAGCTGTGCTAATTTTAGCACAGCTACGATCATGTTCCTAGACATGCGGGGGGATGCCCAGCACAGGGCTAGTCTGCCCCGCATGTCTGTCCGCCCCCCCCCCCCCCCCCCCCACACACACACAAGTACAAAAGCATTACACAGCGCGATGCTTTTGTACTTGTTGAGTAACTCCCGGCCAGCGCAGCTCTTGCGGCTGACCGGGAGTCGCTCGTCGCTGCCCCTGGTCGCAGCGGCTGCTGCGGCCCGCCCCCCACGTGGTCCGGCCACGCCTGCATTTGCTGGTCCGCCTCCTTCCCGCCCAGCGACCGCCTCTGCCTGTCAACCAGGCAGAGGCGATCGCTAGGGAACGACAGCCTTCGGCCATCCGGCATGCGCTGCCGCACTGCTGCGCCGGTGCATGTGCAGTTCCGAACCGATCACTGCGCTGCGATAAACTGCAGCGAGCGATTGGGTCGGAATGACCACCTTAGTTGGGAGTTGTACTCAAGACCTCAGTAATGCTAACTACTAAGACAATCGGGAGGCGGTCATTAGGTTGACATACATTGGGTCGACCACTGAAGGTCAACATGGTCATTAGGTCGACATGTACTAGGTCGACGTGCAAAAAGGTGGACATGAGTTTTTCACCTTTTTCATACTTAATGATCCACGTGGACTACAATTGGGAATGGTAACCTGTGCCGAGCGCAACGGTAGCGGAGTGAGGCACCTTGCCCGAATAAGGAGATATGCTGCACTAATTGAGGTTCCCCGTCACTTTACGAAGAAAACAACACCAAAAACAGTCAAAAAACTCATGTCGACCTTTTTTCCAATCGACCTAATGACCATGTCGACCTAACCACCTTCAGTGGTCGACCCAACGTATGTCGAACTAATGCATGTCGACCTAATGAACCACACCCAGACAACCATGTGGCCCAACACTGCTATGCAGCAGGTACTTCTCCATCTTGCGTCACTCTGGAACAGCTAAGGCTTGAAAGTATGTAGAAAGTCTCAATACAAACTTGAAATAGAGGAATTCCTTCAGATGGCCATGGCCTGTGACATAATTGTAGATGCTGTGTTGGTGTAATGTGGATGGTGGAAGTTGTATCTGTGCCAACCACTTGTTACTCAGAAAGTGCTTCTGCAGCCATTGTTCAGAATTACTACAGCTAGTAAAGACACTTTTATAGCACTACAGAACACTGTAGTAATTTGCACACAGGGCAATATACATGGTGTCAGAAGTCTGTCTGTGATGGCACATAACGTCTACCGCACATACTGTAGATCCACTAGTTTTTGATTATTCCAGTGTGGTTTAAGTTCAAGAAGGAATAGCACATATACTGTTGTGCCACACTCTCATAAAAATAAAAAAAAGTACAGGCATATACCTTGCTCAACCTAGCTGGTACCTATGCTGTTGGCAAGCTGACACATTTGTTTGTTTGGAGGGGAAGATCAAGAGAATCCATGCATAGTAATAAAAAGTTTGATATGCTTACCAGTAAAATTTTTTTATAATAAACAGACAATGCTTTTAACACTGCTGTGCAGAGCCCCTCTGCGTGTATCCAGTCATATGCTGCAAAATTGAAACTACTAGGACAGATTATGGTGATTTACTGTTAGTCAGTGTACCCGTCAGGGACAGAATTACGTATGGGATTTATAATGATGTTACTTGTGCACATTTTTATGTAAAAAGGAATTAACCCGGGGTACTGCTATACACATATGCATGCTACATGAGCAGTCCAATAAAAGTTGAGTTTAAAAGTAACTCTGATTTATGCAACTTGCAGCAACAAAGGTTTTATAATGTTTTTTTCTTTCTATGGGCGATATTCAAATTATATATCCCGCTCAATCTTCTTTCTAAAATCCCCGTTATCGCAAATATCCTGCGCATAGTAATCAGGTTTAGCTGTGTAAAGGGTTGGGTGCCCGGTGGGTAGCAAGTTGAAATTATGATACCACGCCCCCGAGGGCAGAAACAGAACGGGTGTGGAAGGGGGTGGAAAGAATTGAATACCGCCCTATGTGTTTTGGGGGTCATTCCGAGTTGTTCGCTCGCAAGCTGCTTTTAGCAGCTTTGCACACGCTAAGCCGCCGCCTACTGGGAGTGAATCTTAGCTTATCAAAATTGCGAACGAAAGATTAGCAAAATTGCGAATAGACACTTCTTAGCCGTTTCTGAGTAGCTCCACACTTACTTATTATATACAATTATTATAATTAATTATAATTATTAATTATTAATTATAATATAATTAATACTTATTATATACAATATTGCGATTAGACCTCTCTTAGCAGTTTCTGAGTAGCTCCAGACTTACTCGGCATCTGCGATCAGTTCAGTGCTTGTCGTTCCTGGTTTGACGTCACAAACACACCCAGCGTTCGCCCAGACACTCCTCCGTTTCTCCAGCCACTCCCGCGTTTTTCCCAGAAACGGTAGCGTTTTTTCGCACACACCCACAAAACGGCCAGTTTCCGCCCAGAAACACCCACTTCCTGTCAATCACATTACGAACACCAGAACGAAGAAAAAACCTTGTAATGCCGTGAGTAAAATACCTAACTGCATAGCAAATTTACTTGGCGCAGTCGCACTGCGGACATTGCGCACGCGCATTAGCGACTAATCGCTCCGTTGTGAGAAAAAAATAACGAGCGAACAACTCGGAATGACCCCCTTTCACTTTAAATACATGTGGGGCTGGTCTCTTCAAAGTGCTGCTGGGATTTCTAAGTGAGTTGGAAACAGTATAAAGGTGAACTCTGATTAATCTCTGTCTATCCATACAGAGATATTAATTTTGTGAGAGAAAGTAATCTGATTGATTGATTGATTGATTGTATCTATACTGTTTCTTTTTGTTTTAATACATCTGTACTGGGTTTTTTTTTGTGTTGTTTTTGTTTTGGAGGGGAAAAAAAAAAAAGTGTGAGGTGATAGCCTGAGGGGTTAACTCAGGTGTGAGTAATCAGGAGTAATCAGGAGGGTGAGGGGCTGATTGAAACAGCTGGGTGAGCCTATATAAGCAGTGACCAGACTCTTTGAGCCTGCTCTGTGGGGCTGGTCTCTTCAAAGTGCTGCTGGGATTTCTAAGTGAGTTGGAAACAGTATAAAGGTGAACTCTGATTAATCTCTGTCTATCCATACAGAGATATTAATTTTGTGAGAGAAAGTAATCTGATTCTGATTGATTGATTGATTGATTGATTGTATCTATACTGTTTCTTTTTGTTTTAATACATCTGTACTGGGGGTTTTTTTTGTGTTGTTTTTCTTTTGGAGGGGAAAAAAAAAAAAAGTGTGAGGTGATAGCCTGAGGGGTTAACTCAGGTGTGAGTAATCAGGAGGGTGAGGGGCTGATTGAAACAGCTGGGTGAGCCTATATAAGCAGTGACCAGACTCTTTGAGCCTGCTCTGTGGGGCTGGTCTCTTCAAAGTGCTGCTGGGATTTCTAAGTGAGTTGGAAACAGTATAAAGGTGAACTCTGATTAATCTCTGTCTATCCATACAGAGATATTAATTTTGTGAGAGAAAGTAATCTGATTCTGATTGATTGATTGATTGATTGTATCTATACTGTTTCTTTTTGTTTTAATACATCTGTACTGGGGTTTTTTTTTGTGTTTTTCTTTTGGAGAGAAAAAAAAAAAAAAGTGTGAGGTGATAGCCTGAGGGGTTAACTCAGGTGTGAGTAATCAGGAGGGTGAGGGGCTGATTGAAACAGCTGGGTGAGCCTATATAAGCAGTGACCAGACTCTTTGAGCCTGCTCTGTGGGGCTGGTCTCTTCAAAGTGCTGCTGGGATTTCTAAGTGAGTTGGAAACAGTATAAAGGTGAACTCTGATTAATCTCTGTCTATCCATACAGAGATATTAATTTTGTGAGAGAAAGTAATCTGATTCTGATTGATTGATTGATTGTATCTATACTGTTTCTTTTTGTTTTAATACATCTGTACTGGGGTTTTTTTTGTGTTTTTCTTTTGGAGGGAAAAAAAAAAAAGTGTGAGGTGATAGCCTGAGGGGTTAACTCAGGTGTGAGTAATCAGGAGTAATCAGGAGGGTGAGGGGCTGATTGAAACAGCTGGGTGAGCCTATATAAGCAGTGACCAGACTCTTTGAGCCTGCTCTGTGGGGCTGGTCTCTTCAAAGTGCTGCTGGGATTTCTAAGTGAGTTGGAAACAGTATAAAGGTGAACTCTGATTAATCTCTGTCTATCCATACAGAGATATTAATTTTGTGAGAGAAAGTAATCTGATTCTGATTGATTGATTGATTGTATCTATACTGTTTCTTTTTGTTTTAATACATCTGTACTGGGGGTTTTTTTTGTGTTGTTTTTCTTTTGGAGAGAAAAACAAAAAAAAGTGTGAGGTGATAGCCTGAGGGGTTAACTCAGGTGTGAGTAATCAGGAGTAATCAGGAGGGTGAGGGGCTGATTGAAACAGCTGGGTGAGCCTATATAAGCAGTGACCAGACTCTTTGAGCCTGCTCTGTGGGGCTGGTCTCTTCAAAGTGCTGCTGGGATTTCTAAGTGAGTTGGAAACAGTATAAAGGTGAACTCTGATTAATCTCTGTCTATCCATACAGAGATATTAATTTTGTGAGAGAAAGTAATCTGATTCTGATTGATTGATTGATTGTATCTATACTGTTTCTTTTTGTTTTAATACATCTGTACTGGGGGTTTTTTTGTGTTGTTTTTCTTTTGGAGGGAAAAAAAAAAAAAGTGTGAGGTGATAGCCTGAGGGGTTAACTCAGGTGTGAGTAATCAGGAGTAATCAGGAGGGTGAGGGGCTGATTGAAACAGCTGGGTGAGCCTATATAAGCAGTGACCAGACTCTTTGAGACGGCTCTGTGGGGCTGGTCTCTTCAAAGTGCTGCTGGGATTTCTAAGTGAGTTGGAAACAGTATAAAGGTGAGTTAGAATACAGATAAAGGTGAGTTTTTTAATACACAATCAGGAACACACATTTACAGTACCATTAAACTTCTGGTGAGACTGCAAGGGGCTGACCTTGTGAGTGAGTGAGAGGGTCTCTTACTTGGAGTAGCAGAGGGGCTGTGATTGTGCGGGTGTGAGGGGCATTTTTTTTTTTTTTTCTTAGCAGGAGCTGGAAGCCGAGTGAAAAGGAGGAGCAGTGAGCTGGTACAACTGCAACTGCTAAGTGGAGTATAGGTGCCGCAGGTGAGAGCACTACGGCTGCATAAAAGTGAAGGACCAAGAACCGCACAAAGATAGATAAGTATAAGCCAGCTTAATTATTGTATAAGTGATATTGCTTGTCTTCTATTTTTTATTTTTGCTGCTTTTTCTTTGAGTGTAACAGGGAGTTAGACCTTGCAAACAATATGGGAGGGGCTGTGATTGAGGACCTCACTCAGTGCATGTCGTGCAAGATGTATGCACACCTGGAGCTACCGGCCCAGTGTGAATACATCTGCACGAGGTGTGTGCGAACTGTTGCCCTGGAAGCCCAGGTAACTGATCTAGAGCAAACGGTTACGCGACTGAGGGAGATTCACAATCTCGAGCGTAGTTTAGACAGAACGGTGGAGGAGTTGCGGGAGGGGTCACTGGTAGAAGAGGATGATGATCAGCTAGCCAGTTGGGTCACAGTTAGAAGGAAGAATAAGAGGGGGAGGCACGACATCTCCGAACTATCAAACCCGAACAAATTTGCCCGATTGGACGAGGAATCGGAGGATGATAGCGAATTAATGACGGTGCCGGAGGAGACTGCTCCCTCTAGCATCCAGAGGTGCGGTCCCTCTGGCGCGGTTGGGATAAAAGATAGAGAGGTACCTAGTCAAATGGTGGTGGTAGGGGATTCTATCATCAGGAAGGCAGATAGGGCAATCTGCTACCGGGACCGTGATCGCCGTACAGTCTGTTGTCTCCCGGGTGCTCGGGTACGGCACATCGCGGACCGGGTAGATAGATTGTTGGGAGGGGCTGGCAAAGACCCGGCGGTCTTGGTGCACGTTGGCACCAATGACAAAGTTAGCGGAAGGTGGGATGTCCTTAAGAAAGATTATAGGGACTTAGGAAAGAAACTGAAGGCAAGGACATCTAAGGTAATATTCTCGGAATTATTACCCGTGCCACGCGCTAGTCCAGGGAGGCAGAGGGAGATTAGGGAGGTAAATGTGTGGCTTAGGGATTGGTGCAGGAAAGAGGGGTTTGTGTTCCTGGAACACTGGGCGGACTTCTCAGTCAGACGCCATCTCTTTTGTCGTGACGGATTGCACCTGACTGAGGAGGGGGCAGCGGTGCTGGGGGGAAGGATGGTTAGAAGGTTGGAGGAGATTTTAAACTAGGAGCCTGGGGGGAGGGTTTAGCTAAAAACTACGGGTCATGCAGTGAGAATAGTGGGGATGGCGGTAGTAAACAAAATGGGGGAGAAGTTGGGGGGAGGGTAAGAGCAGGCAGTAAGGTTATTAACATGGGTACTAAAAGGGATTTTACCAAAGCACTAACCAATGACGATTACAGGTCATCCTTGCCACATAAGGTGAAAGATGTCCCTAATGCAAGGGAAAATACTTATCTTAGTTGTATGTATGTAAACGCCAGAAGCATTACTGGTAAAAAGGGTGAACTAGAAATACTTGCAGCAAGCAAACAGTATGATATTATAGGCATTACTGAAACTTGGTGGGATGAATCTCATGACTGGACAGTCAATCTAGAGGGCTATACACTGTTTAGGAGAGACAGACTAAATAAAAAGGGTGGAGGGGTGTGTCTGTACGTAAAGCCGTTTTTAAAACCTAATATATGGGAAGATACTCAGGAGGGTACTGTAGACACTGTTGAGACACTATGGGTAGAAATTGCATGCGGGGAAAAAGGAACAAAAAAGTTAGTATTGGGTGTATGCTATAGGCCGCCTGGTATCAACGCATCTGATGATGAATTGTTACTAAAGCAAATTGAAAAAGCAGCAGGAGTAGGAGACATAGTAGTGATGGGAGATTTTAACTATCCAGAGATAAACTGGAAAAACGATTCATGTGATACTGCTAGGGGCAGTATGTTTTTAAACACACTAAATGATAACTACCTAGTCCAACTAATTGAGGAACCAACTAGGTACAATGCAATCTTAGACCTGGTATTAACAAACAATCAGGATTTGGTATCGGGTATTATAGTAGGGGAACCCATAGGAAACAGCGACCATAATATGGTCTCATTCAATATCAGTTTCTACAAACAGCCCTATACTGGCTCAACTAGGACTTTAAATTTTAGCAAAGCAAATTTTGAAATGATGAGGGTATTTTTCAGGGATATTGAATGGGAAGGTTTGTTTTTAGGAAAAAATACTACGGAGAAATGGGAGGTACTAAAATTCCTGCTAGCTAAAAATACACTCAAATATATTCCTATGAGTAGCAAAAAAGGGAATAAAAATCATAAACCGATGTGGCTTAACAAAAAGATTAAGGAATTTATGGGCAAGAAAAGGCGAGCATTTAAAAAATACAAATCTGACGGGGAAGCAGAGTCATTTCAGCACTATAAGGAATGTAACAAAAATTGCAAAAAGGAAATAAGAGCGGCTAAAGTAGAAACTGAAAAACTAGTAGCAAAGGAAAGCAAAGCAAATCCCAAAAAATTCTTTAAATACATCAATAGCAAGAGATTAAAAAAGGAGAGTATAGGCCCTTTGAAGGACACGTTGGGAGTCTTAAGCAAAAATGATAATGACATAGCGAACACACTAAATGAGTTTTTTTCAACAGTATTCACTAGAGAGGACCCAATTCAGGGACTGACACACAATCTCAATAAGGACAATATCACACTGATAGGTACTTATTTAAGCGAGGAAGTAGTCTGTCACCGATTAAAACATCTAAAGATTAATAAATCACCAGGGCCCGATGGTATTCATCCAAGGGTTCTAATGGAGCTTCACTCTGAACTGGCAAAACCGCTATCTCTGATCTTTGAGGATTCAGTTATATCAGGTATGGTTCCCAAAGACTGGCGTATAGCGGAAGTAGTGCCTATATTCAAAAAGGGAAGTAAAGCTGAACCAGGTAATTATAGACCAGTTAGTCTTACATCTATAGTGGGGAAAGTATTGGAAGGTATTCTAAGAGATAGTATTCAGAAGTTCCTTGAAACCAATAAGGTCATTAAAAGGAATCAACATGGGTTTATGAAGGACAGATCCTGTCAAACCAACTTACTTGGCTTTTATGAAACAGTAAGCGCAAACCTAGATCAGGGTAAAGACGTGGATGTAATCTTTTTAGACTTTGCCAAAGCGTTTGATACTGTACCACACATGAGACTTATATACAAGCTACAAGAATCAGGGCTAGGAAGCACAATATGCACTTGGGTCAAAAACTGGTTAGATAATAGGAAGCAGCGCGTTGTGGTTAATGGATATTTCTCTATCGTCCTAAGTGGATGCTGGGGTTCCTGAAAGGACCATGGGGAATAGCGGCTCCGCAGGAGACAGGGCACAAAAGTAAAGCTTTTACAGGTCAGGTGGTGTGCACTGGCTCCTCCCCCTATGACCCTCCTCCAGACTCCAGTTAGATTTTTGTGCCCGGCCGAGAAGGGTGCAATTCTAGGTGGCTCTCATAAAGAGCTGCTTAGAGAGTTTAGCTTAGGTTTTTTATTTTACAGTGATTCCTGCTGGCAACAGGATCACTGCAACGAGGGACAGAGGGGAGAAGAAGTGAACTCACCTGCGTGCAGGATGGATTGGCTTCTTGGCTACTGGACATGAAGCTCCAGAGGGACGATCACAGGTACAGCCTGGATGGTCACCGGAGCCACGCCGCCGGCCCCCTCACAGATGCTGAAGCAAGAAGAGGTCCAGAATCGGCGGCTGAAGACTCCTGCAGTCTTCTTAAGGTAGCGCACAGCACTGCAGCTGTGCGCCATTTTCCTCTCAGCACACTTCACACGGCAGTCACTGAGGGTGCAGGGCGCTGGGGGGGGGGGCGCCCTGGGAGGCAAATGAAAACCTTTAAAAAGGCTAAAGATACCTCACATATAGCCCCAGAGGCTATATGGAGATATTTACCCCTGCCTAAATGTACTAAATAGCGGGAGACGAGCCCGCCGAAAAAGGGGCGGGGCCTATCTCCTCAGCACACGGCGCCATTTTCTGTCACAGCTCCGCTGGTCAGGAAGGCTCCCAGGTCTCTCCCCTGCACTGCACTACAGAAACAGGGTATAACAGAGAGGGGGGGCAAAATAAATGGCAATATATTAATATAAAAGCAGCTATAAGGGAGCACTTAATCATAAGGCTATCCCTGTCATATATAGCGCTTTTTGGTGTGTGCTGGCAGACTCTCCCTCTGTCTCCCCAAAGGGCTAGTGGGTCCTGTCTTCGTATAGAGCATTCCCTGTGTGTCTGCTGTGTGTCGGTACGTGTGTGTCGACATGTATGAGGACGTTATTGGTGTGGAGGCGGAGCAATTGCCAAATATGAGGATGTCACCTCCTAGGGGGTCGACACCAGAATGGATGCCTTTATTTGTGGAATTACGGGATAGCGTCAACTCGCTTAAGCAGTCGTTTGCCGACATGAGGCGGCCGGACACTCAATAAGTGCCTGTCCAGGCGCCTCAAACACCGTCAGGGGCTGTAAAACGCCCCTTGCCTCAGTCGGTCGACACAGACCCAGACACAGGCACTGATTCCGGTGGTGAAGGTGACGAATCAACCGTATTTTCCAGTAGGGCCACACGTTATATGATTTTGGCAATAAAGGAGATGTTACATTTAGCTGATACTACAGGTACCACTAAACAGGGTATTATGTGGGGTGTGAAAAAACTACCAGTAGTTTTTACCGAATCAGAAGAATTAAATGACGTGTGTGATGAAGCGTGGGGTGCCCCGATAAAAAACTGCTAATTTCAAAGAAGTTATTGGCTTTATACCCTTTCCCGCCAGAGGTTAGGGAGCGCTGGGAAACACCTCCTAGGGTGGACAAAGCGCTAACACGCTTATCAAAACAAGTGGCGTTACCCTCTCCTGAGACGGCCGCACTTAAAGATCCATCAGATAGGAGGATGGAAAATATCCAAAAAGGTATATACACACATGCAGGTGTTATACTACGACCAGCTATTGCGACTGCCTGGATGTGCAGTGCTGGGGTAGTTTGGTCAGAATCCCTGATCGAAAATATTGATACCCTGGACAGGGACAATATTTTACTGTCGTTAGAACAAATAAAGGATGCATTTCTTTATATGCGTGATGCACAGAGAGATATCTGCACACTGGCATCACGGGTAAGTGCTATGTCCATTTCGGCCAGAAGAGCTTTATGGACACGACAGTGGACAGGCGATGCGTAGAGGAGTTATTTGGGGTCGGTCTATCGGATTTGGTGGCCACGGCTACGGCCGGGAAATCCACCTTTCTACCTCAAGTCACTCCCCAACAGAAAAAGGCACCGACCTTTCAACCGCAGCCCTTTCGTTCCTTTAAAAATAAGAGAGCAAAGGGCTATTCATATCTGCCACGAGGCAGAGGACGAGGGAGGAGACAGCAACAGGCAGCTCCTTCCCAGGAACAGAAGCCCTCCCCGGCTTCTACAAAAGCCTCAGCATGACGCTGGGGCTTCGCAAGCGGACTCGGGGGCGGTAGGCGGTCGTCTCAAGAATTACAGCGCACAGTGGGCTCACTCGCAGGTAAATCCCTGGATCCTGCAGATAATATCTCAGGGGTACAGGTTGAAATTAGAGACAGAGCCACCTCGCCGTTTCCTGAAGTCTGCTTTACCAACGTCCCCCTCAGAAAGGGAGACGGTTTTGGAAGCCATTCACAAGCTGTATTCTCAGCAGGTGATAGTCAAGGTACCTCTTCTACAACAAGGGAAGGGGTATTATTCCACTCTTTTTGTGGTACCGAAGCCGGATGGCTCGGTAAGGCCTATTCTAAATCTGAAGTCCTTGAACCTGTACATAAAGAAGTTCAAGTTCAAGATGGAGTCACTCAGAGCAGTGATAGCGAACCTGGAAGAAGGGGACTTTATGGTATCCTTGGACATCAAGGATGCGTATCTCCACGGTCCAATTACCCCTCACACCAGGGGTACCTCAGGTTCGTTGTACAAAACTGTCACTATCAGTTTCAGACGCTGCCGTTTGGTTTGTCCACGGCACCTCGGGTCTTTACAAAGGTAATGGCCGAGATAATATTTCTTCTTCGAAGAAAAGGCGTATTAATTATCCCATACTTGGACGATCTCCTAATAAGGGCAAGGTCCAGAGAACAGCTAGAGATGGGTTTAGCACTATCTCAAGAGGTGCTAAAGCAGCACGGATGGATTCTGAATATTCCAAAATCCCAATTAATGCCGACAACTCGTCTGCTGTTCCTGGGGATGATTCTGGACACAGTTCAGAAAAAGGTTTTTCTTCCCGAAGAAAAAGCCAAGGAGTTATCTGACCTGGTCAGGAACCTCCTAAAACCAGGAAAGGTGTCTGTACATCAATGCACAAGAGTCCTGGGAAAAAATGGTAGCTTCTTGCGAAGCAATCCCTTTCGGCAGATTCCATGCAAAGGGATCTGTTGGACAAATGGTCAGGGTCGCATCTTCAGATGCACCTGCGGATAACCCTGTCGCCGAGGACAAGGGTATCCCTTCTGTGGTGGTTGCAGGAGGCTCATCTATTGGAGGGCCGCAGATTCGGCATGCAGGATTGGATCCTGGTGACCACGGATGCCAGCCTGAGAGGCTGGGGAGCAGTCACACAAGGAAGAAATTTCCAGGGAGTGTGGTCGAGCCTGAAAAAGTCTCTTCACATAAGCATTCTGGAACTAAGAGCAATCTACAATGCTCTAAGCCAGGCGGAACCTCTGCTTCAAGGAAGACCGGTGTTGATCCAGTCGGACAACATCACGGCAGTCGCCCATGTAAACAGACAGGGCGGCACAAGAAGCAGGAGGGAAATGGCAGAAGCTGCCAGGATCCTTCGCTGGGCGGAGAATCACATGATAGCACTGTCAGCAGTATTCATCCCGGGCGTGGACAACTGGGAAGCAGACTTCCTCAGCAGACACGACCTTCACCCGGGAGAGTGGGGACTTCATCCAGAAGTTTTCCACATGCTATTAAACCGTTGGGTAAAACCAATGGTGGACATGATGGCGTCTCGCCTCAACAAAACACTGGACAGGTATTGCGCCAGGTCAAGAGATCCGCAGGCAATAGCTGTGGACGCGCTGGTAACACCTTGGGTGTACCAGTCGGTATATGTGTTTCCTCCTCTGCCTCTCATACCAAAGGTATTGAGGATTATACGGCAAAGAGGAGTAAGACTAGTGGCTCCGGATTGGCCAAGAAGGACTTGGTACCCGGAACTTCAAGAGATGGTCACGGACGATCCGTGGCCTCTACTTCTGAGAAGGGACCTGCTTCAGCAGGGTCCTTGTCTTTTTCAAGACTTACCGCGGCTGCGTTTGACGGCATGGCGTTTGAATGCCAGATCCTAAAAGGAAAAGGCATTCCAGAAGAAGTCATTCCTACCTTGATAAAGGCAAGGAAGGAAGTCACCGCGAAGCATTATCGCCGTATTTGGCGAAAATATGTTGCGTGGTGCGAGCAGCGGAGTGCTCCGATGGAGGAATTTCAACTGGGTCGTTTTCCTACATTTCCTGCAATCAGGATTGTCTATGGGTCTCAAATTGGGATCTATTAAGGTTCAAATTTCGGCCCTATCAATATTCTTCCAAAAAAAAAATTGGCCTCAGTCCCTGAGGTCCAGATTTTTATCAAAGGAGTACTGCATATACAGCCTCCTGTGGTGCCTAAGGTGGCACCGTGGGATCTAAATGTAGTTTTAGATTTCCTCAAATCCAATTGGTTTGAACCACTAAAGAATGTGGATTTGAAATATCTCACATGGAAAGTGACTATGTTACTGGCCCTGGCTTCGGCCGGGAGAGTATCTGAACTGGCGGCTTTGTTTTATAAAAGCCCTTATTTAATTTTCCATTCGACATAGGGCAGAGCTGCGGACGCGTCCGCATTTTCTCCCTAAGGTGGTATCAGCGTTTCACCTGAACCAGCCTATTGTAGTGCCTGCGGCTACAGACGACTTGAAGGACTCCAAGTTGTTGGACGTTGTCAGAGCCTTAAAAAATATACTTTTAAAGGACGGCTGGAGTCAGAAAATCTGACTCGCTGTTTATACTGTATGCACCCAACAAGTTGGGTGCACCTGCTTCTAAGCAGTCGATTGCTCGTTGGATTTGTAACAAAATTCAACTTGTACATTCTGTGGCAGGCCTGCCACAGCCTAAATCTGTTAAGGCCCATTCTGCAAGGAAGGTGGGCTCATCTTGGGCGGCTGCCCGAGGGGTCTCGGCATTACAACTCTGCCGAGCAGCTACGTGGTCAGGGGAGAACACGTTTGTAAATTTTTACAAATTTGATACCCTGGCAAAGGAGGACCTGGAGTTCTCTCATTCGGTGCTGCAGAGTCATCCGCACTCTCCCGCCCGTTTGGGAGCTTTGGTATAATCCCCATGGTCCTTTCAGGAACCCCAGCATCCACTTAGGACGATAGAGAAAATAAGAATTCACTTACCGATAATTCTATTTCTCGGAGTCCGTAGTGGATGCTGGGCGCCCATCCCAAGTGCGGATTATCTGCAATACTTGTACATAGTTATTGTTAACTAATTCGGGTTATTGTTTAGGAAGCCATCTTTCAGAGGCTCCTCTGTTATCATACTGTTAACTGGGTTTAGATCACAAGTTGTACGGTGTGATTGGTGTGGCTGGTATGAGTCTTACCCGGGATTCAAAATCCTCCCTTATTGTGTACGCTCGTCCGGGCACAGTACCTAACTGGAGTCTGGAGGAGGGTCATAGGGGGAGGAGCCAGTGCACACCACCTGACCTGTAAAAGCTTTACTTTTGTGCCCTGTCTCCTGCGGAGCCGCTATTCCCCATGGTCCTTTCAGGAACCCCAGCATCCACTACGGACTCCGAGAAATAGAATTATCGGTAAGTAAATTCTTATTTTTTCAACTTGGACTGAAGTGCTAAGTGGTGTGCCGCAAGGCTCAGTATTAGGACCGCTATTGTTCAATATTTTCATTAACGACCTAACAGAAGGTCTAGAGAGCATGGTGTCAATTTTTGCAGATGATACCAAATTGTGTAAGGCTATAAATACAGAGGAGGATGCCGAGTCTCTTCAGAACGACTTAGTTAAATTAGAAGCATGGGCAGCCAAATGGAGAATGCGCTTCAACACAGACAAGTGTAAGGTAATGCACTGTGGTAACAAGAACAAAAATTACACCTACCTACTAAATGGGGTAAAACTAGGGGATTCTGTACTGGAAAAGGACTTAGGTGTCCTCATAGATAGCAAGCTAAGCAGTAGTACCCAAAGTAGGACTGCAGCAAAGAAGGCTAATAAGATATTAGCATGCATAAAACGGGGTATTGATGCTAGGGACGAGAGTATTATACTCCCATTATATAAATCACTAGTGAGGCCACACCTTGAATACTGTGTACAGTTCTGGGCACCGTACTACAAAAAGGATATCCTGGAGCTTGAAAAGGTACAAAGGAGGGTGACCAAACTAATTAAGGGCATGGAGACGATGGAATACAAGGAAAGGCTTGAAAGACTAGGCATGTTTACATTGGAAAAGCGGAGACTAAGAGGGGATATGATCAACATCTACAAATATATAAGGGGACAATACTCAGAGCTTGCGCGGGACCTGTTTTTGGTTAGATCAACACAGAGGACTCGTGGACACTCGCTCAGGTTAGAGGAGAGGAGATTCCGCACAATACGGCGTAAAGGCTTTTTCACGGTAAGGACAATACGTGTTTGGAATTCCCTGCCCGAGGGAGTTGTAATGGCAGAATCTGTCAACACCTTTAAGAATGGGTTAGATAAATTCCTATTGGATAAGGATATCCAGGGGTATGGTGCATAGTCATGCATTATAGTTACTATTTAGTCAAATCATCATGCAGAGGACACCACAAATAGGTTGAACTCGATGGACAATTGTCTTTTTTCAACCTCAGATACTATGTTACTATGTTACATGTGACTTCTGACTATCTATTCCTTCTTCAAGCGTTATCCAAAGTAATACTTGAGATTGGAATGCTGTCCAGATCAAGCTCTGTGAAGGCTAGCCCACCACACACAGACCCCGTAATGGCTGACCCAAATTACATACACTCAATCAGTCATACCATGGTCAACAAGGTTGTAATAGTCTTTTAAATAAACAGTAAAAGGAGATATTGTATAAATTATTCAATGTCTACTCAAGAATTAGATGATGATAATAATAACTTTTACTTATACTTAACAATTCATAAACAGAGTGTAAATACAAGAAAATACAAAGAAAACATTTATAGTTACGTGTCTCAGCAGTATGCCATGCTAGAACTTAAATCCCAAGTTTTCCTATTAGTCTACTTTATTGTAGCTCTGATATTTATACTTATCTTATCAGATGATGTCCTCAAGACTCATCTGTAGATTCAATGGAAAGTAACCTTGACATAACACATAAAGGCCTATGGACATGTCTTACTTCACTTAGCATATGTCCATTTTTCCCCAAGAAACCTTGACGGTGGCCATGTTAAATGTATAACTTCATAATACAGAAAGAAACCAGCACACAAAAGCAGACACAATACTTAATAAAATAGTCAGTCCTTAATTAATTTTGAAGGCATCTGCTGCTGTCTCTTGATGTTCCTTAGTACCTCAAATAAAATGAATAAACACACAGATCACAGTGTAAGGGTGTGTACACACGGTGAGATCCCTGCTATGTCCGATTTTGACTATGCGATTTCCCTTGAACTCCCCCAGAGCCCAGATAGTCAAAATCTGTACAATCTGTGCTATCTGTGCTTGAGATTTTGTCTATGTACGATTTTGACTAAGTGCCAATTTTGACTATACTTTGTACTAGATTGTACACTAGATAGTCAAGATTGACTTGCCTGCACAGTCTATCTAGCCTTACGATACCGACCCCACGGGAGCGCGCATCGGGATCGAATCTGTATCGCAAGCTGCCTAGCACCATGAGATATGCACTAACTTTTCATAAGATTTTGACTATATAGTCAAAATCTCACAGATTTATCTCACCGTGTGTACACACCCTAATACTGATAAATTCATTCAATTTGGTATATTTGATGTCAATAACTCGTACTAGAGCATATAGTCTACCAAATTAATGGTAGACAAATGGAGCTCAAGGAGAGGATCTGACCGTACTGGATAAATGGTCCACTGTTATGCAAAAATCCTTGGCAACTGGTGCTTCAGGTAATATGTAAATTAAAAAAGACAGTCCATAACGTAAAACCATACAGTACATTTAATATAGACAATAACAGATAAGATACCCATACCACAGGACAATGTGGAAAGGTGGTATAAAGTTGCCACAGGAAGGCTGGCACATGTAAGCTTCAATGTGTCACGCAGTTATTTCAGATTTAAAATAAAATATTGCAGTACACAGATTTATACATGGAAAACAAAATGAAATCGGTTTTCAAGAGTATTTTTTCAATAGTTTTTCTAAAACATGCTGTGAAATGATTAGTGTTGTGTTATATGAATCATTACAGTCAGTGGCGGATTTCCCACTAGGCACGTGAGGCATGTGCCTAGTGGTGACACTTGCTGGGGAGGTGGCACAGCAGTCTCTCTTGCATGCAGAGGCGGATTGGCCATAGGGTCTACAGGGAAGATTCCCGGTGGGCCAACGCACCAGTGGGGCCTGTTTTGTTTGAGGACATGTGGTCCTATCTATAGACATAATGAATAAGATGCAAAATAATTTGCATATATGAAAATGACTTTGCCACTTAGCCTGTGATTGCAGATGATCTAGTGTATGCTCTGTCTGCCTGCTTGGCTGACATATAAGATTGAGTGAATAGTGATTGGGATATGGTTGGTGTAATAAGCAAGAAAATATATCTTTCTAAAGAATGATGTAGTTTCCTAAATTCTGAAGGTGTATCATATAATGTGCTCATAATATTTAATTTTATTTCTTTTTAACTTCCCCCTTGATGCTGGACATGCTCACTATCTGCAAAGTCTTGGGGGGAGGGTGCTGCTGCCATGGCCCATGGCTAGACCTTACACCTCTGGTGCTGCCCATGCGGGGCCACTAGTACAAATTTTTCCAGGGCTGCTTTTTGTTCCCAATCCGCCCCTGTACACTGTACAGCAAGTGATGTCTACTGAATATACAATATGCAGCATATGTGATATATATGGAACATATACTGTACAGTATATATATATATATATATATATATATATATACACACACACACACACACACACACAAACTGTACAGCAAGTAGTATATGTAGACTATCATTTGTACAGTATGGGAGATATATATAAATATACACTGTACAGCATGTGATATATCTACATAATATACACTGTACATGACATGAGAATATCTAAATTATGCGAGATATATAGAATTTCTGTACAGAATGTGACATATATATATACAGTAAGAGAGAGAATATACACTGTACAGCAAGTGATATATATGTGGAACATATACTGTATGTAGAGCATAATATAGAGAGAATATACACTGTACAGCAAGTGATGCCTACAGAATATACAATATGCAGCACATGTGATATATATGGGACATATACTGTACAGTGATGTGCACCGGAAATTTTTCGGGTTTTGGGTTCGGGTCCGCGGCCGTGTTTTGGGTTCGAACGCGTTTTGGCAAAACCTCACCGAATTTTTTTTGTCGGATTCGGTTGTGTTTTGGATTCGGGTGTTTTTTTTAAAAAACCCTAAAAAACAGCTTAAATCATAGAATATGTGGGTCATTTTGATCCCATAGTATTATTAACCTCAATAACCATAATTTACACTCATTTCCAGTCTATTCTGAACACCTCACACCTCACAATATTATTTTTAGTCCTAAAATTTGCACAGAGGTCGCTGGATGGCTAAGCTAAGCGACACAAGTGGCCGACACAAACACCTGGCCCATCTAGGAGTGGCACTGCAGTGTCACGCAGGATGGCCCTTTCAAAAAATACTCCCCAAACAGCACATGACGCAAAGAAAAAAAGAGGCGCAATGAGGTAGCTGTGTGATGACTAAGCTAAGCGACCCTAGTGGCCGACACAAACACCTGGCCCATCTAGGAGTGGCACTGCAGTGTCACGCAGGATGGCCCTTCCAAAAAATACTCCCCAAACAGCACATGACGCAAAGAAAAAAAGAGGCGCAATGAGGTAGCTGTGTGACGACTAAGCTAAGCGACCCTAGTGGCCGACACAAACACCTGACCCATCTAGGAGTGGCACTGCAGTGTCAGGCAGGATGGCCCTTCCAAAAAATACTCCCCAAACAGCACATGACGCAAAGAAAAAAAGAGGCGCAATGAGGAAGCTGTGTGACGACTAAGCTAAGCGACCCTAGTGGCCGACACAAACACCTGGCCCATCTAGGAGTGGCACTGCAGTGTCACGCAGGATGGCCCTTCCAAAAAATACTCCCCAAACAGCACATGACGCAAAGAAAAATGAAAGAAAAAAGAGGTGCAAGATGGAATTGTCCTTGGGCCCTCCCACCCACCCTTATGTTGTAAAAACAGGACATGAACAGTTTAACGAACCCATCATTTCAGCGACAGGGTCTGCCACACGAGTGTGACTGAAATGACTGGTTGGTTTGGGCCCCCACCAAAAAAGAAGCAATCAATCTCTCCTTGCACAAACTGGCTCTACAGAGGCAAGATGTCCACCTCATCATCATCGTCCGATTCATCACCCCTTTCATTGTGTACATCCCCCTCCTCACAGATTATTAATTCGTCCCCACTGGAATCCACCATCTCAGGTCCCCGTGTACTTTCTGGAGGCAATTGCTGCTGGTGAATGTCTCCATGGAGGAATTGATTATAATTCATTTTAATGAACATCATCTTCTCCACATTTTCTGGAAGTAACCTCGTACGCCGATTGCTGACAAGGTGAGCGGCGGCACTAAACACTCTTTCGGAGTACACACTGGAGGGAGGGCAACTTAGGTAGAATAAAGCCAGTTTGTGCAAGGGCCTCCAAATTGCCTCTTTTTCTGCCAGTATACGTACGGACTGTCTGACGTGCCTACTTGGATGCGGTCACTCATATAATCCTCCACCATTCTTTCAATGGTGAGAGAATCATATGCAGTGACAGTAGACGACATGTCAGTAATCGTTGGCAGGTCCTTCAGTCCGGACCAGATGTCAGCATCAGCAGTCGCTCCAGACTGCCCTGCATCACCGCCAGCGGGTGGGCTCGGAATTCGTAGCCTTTTCCTCGCACCCCCAGTTGCGGGAGAATGTGAAGGAGGAGATGTTGACGCGTCGCGTTCCGCTTGACTTGACAATTTTCTCACCAGCAGTTCTTTGAACCTCTGCAGACTTGTGTCTGCCAGAAAGAGAGATCCAATGTAGGTTTTAAATCTAGGATCGAGCACGGTGGCCAAAATGTAGTGCTCTGATTTCAACAGATTGACCACACGTGAATCCTGGTTAAGCGAATGAAGGGCTCCATCCACAAGTCCCACATGCCTAGCGGAATCGCTCTGTTTTAGCTCCTCCTTCAATGCCTCCAGCTTCTTCTGCAAAAGCCTGATGAGAGGAATGACCTGACTCAGGCTGGCAGTGTCTGAACTGACTTCACGTGTGGCAAGTTCAAAAGGTTGCAGAACCTTGCACAACGTTGAAATCATTCTCCACTGCGCTTGAGACAGGTGCATTCCACCTCCTTTGCCTATATCGTGGCCAGATGTATAGGCTTGAATGGCCTTTTGCTGCTCCTCCATCCTCTGAAGCATATAGAGGGTTGAATTCCACCTCGTTACCACCTCTTTCTTCAGATGATGGCAGGGCAGGTTCAGGTGTTTTTGGTGGTGCTCCAGTCTTCTGTACGCGGTGCCTGTATGCCGAAAGTGGCCCGCAATTCTTCTGGCCACCGACAGCATCTCTTGCACGCCCCTGTCATTTTTTAAATAATTCTGCACCACCAAATTCAATGTATGTGCAAAACATGGGACGTGCTGGAATTTGCCCAGATGTAATGCACGCACAATATTGCTGGCGTTGTCCGATGCCACAAATCCCCAGGAGAGTCCAATTGGGGTAAGCCATTCTGCGATGATCTTCCTCAGTTGCCGTAAGAGGTTTTCAGCTGTGTGCGTATTCTGGAAAGCGGTGATACAAAGCGTAGCCTGCCTAGGAACGAGTTGGCGTTTGCAAGATGCTGCTACTGGTGCCGCCGCTGCTGTTCTTGCAGCGGGAGGCAATACATCTACCCAGTGGGCTGTCACAGTCATGTAGTCCTGAGTCTGCCCTGCTCCACTTGTCCACATGTCCGTGGTTAAGTGGACATTGGGTACAACTGCATTTTTTAGGACACTGGTGAGTCTTTTTCTGACGTCCGTGTACATTCTCGGTATCGCCTGCCTAGAGAAGTGGAACCTAGATGGTATTTGGTAACGGGGGCACACTACCTCAAGCAATTGTCTAGTTCCCTGTGAACTAACGGCGGATACTGGATGCACGTCTAATACCAACATAGTTGTCAAGGCCTCAGTTATCCGCTTTGCAACAGGATGACTGCTGTGATATTTCATCTTCCTCGCAAAGAACTGTTGGACAGTCAATTGCTTACTGGAAGTAGTACAAGTGGTCTTCCGACTTCCCCTCTGGGATGACGATCGACTCCCAGCAGCAACAACAGCAGCGCCAGCAGCAGTAGGCGTTACACTCAAGGATGCATTGGAGGAATCCCAGGCAGGAGAGGACTCGTCAGACTTGCCAGTGACATGGCCTGCAGGACTATTGGCTTTCCTGGGTAAGGAGGAAATTGACACTGAGGGAGTTGGTGGTGTGGTTTGCGCGAGCTTGGTTACAAGAGGAAGGGATTTACTGGTCAGTGGACTGCTTCCGCTGTCGCCCAAAGTTTTTGAACTTGTCACTGACTTATTATGAATGCGCTGCAGGTGACGTATAAGGGAGGATGTTCCGAGGTGGTTAACGTCCTTACCCCTACTTATTACAGCTTGACAAAGGCAACACACGGCATGACACCAGTTGTCCGCATTTCTGTTGAAATAATTCCACACTGAAGAGCTGATTTTTTTTGTATTTTGACCAGGCATGTCAATGGCCATATTCGTCCCACGGACAACAGGTGTCTCCCCGGGTGCCTGACTTAAACAAACCACCTCACCATCAGAATCCTCCTTGTCAATTTCCTCCCCAGCGCCAGCAACACCAATATCCTCATCCTGGTGTACTTCAACAGTGACATCTTCAATTTGACTATCAGGAACTGGACTGCGGGTGCTCCTTCCAGCACTTGCAGGGGGCGTGCAAATGGTGGAAGGCGCAAGCTCTTCCCGTCCAGTGTTGGGAAGGTCAGGCATCGCAACCGACACAATTGGACTCTCCTTTGGGATTTGTGATTTCGAAGAACGCACAGTTCTTTGCTGTGCTTTTGCTGCAAGTCTTTTCTTTTTTCTAGCGAGAGGATGAGTGCTTCCATCCTCATGTGAAGCTGAACCACTAGCCATGAACATAGGCCAGGGCCTCAGCCGTTCCTTGCCACTCCGTGTCGTAAATGGCATATTGGCAAGTTTACGCTTCTCCTCAGACGCTTTTAATTTTGATTTTTGGGTCATTTTTTTACTGATCTTTTGTGTTTTGGATTTTACATGCTCTGTACTATGACATTGGGCATCGGCCTTGGCAGACGACGTTGATGGCATTTCATCGTCTCGGCCATGACTAGTGGCAGCAGCTTCAGCACGAGGTGGAAGTGGATCTTGATCTTTCCCTATTTTTTTAACCTCCACATTTTTGTTCTCCATATTTTAATGCGCACAACTAAAAGCCACCACAGGTATACAATGTAGATGGATGGATAGTATAGTATTATATATTACTTATGGACGACGAGTGCACTGACGACACAGAGGTAGGTACAGCCGTGGCCTACCGTACTGCTTATATATATATAATATATACTGTATATAACGGACCTGGTGGACACTGTCAGCAGACTGCTAAACTAGTATGAAGAAAAAAAACACACCACAGGTATACAATGTAGATGGATGGATAGTATAGTATTATATTACTTATGGACGACGAGTGCACTGACGACACAGAGGTAGATACAGCCGTGGCCTACCGTACTGCTTATATATATAATATACTGTATATAACGGACCTGGTGGACACTGTCAGCAGACTGCTAAACTAGTATGAAGAAAAAAAAAACCACCACAGGTAGGTATACAATGTAGATGGATGGATAGTATAGTATTATATTACTTATGGACGACGAGTGCACTGACGACACAGAGGTAGGTACAGCCGTGGCCTACCGTACTGCTTATATATATAATATACTGTATAACGGACCTGGTGGACACTGTCAGCAGACTGCTAAACTAGTATGAAGAAAAAAAAAAAACACCATAGGTATACAATGTAGATGGATGGATAGTATAGTATTATATTACTTATGGACGACGAGTGCACTGACGACACAGAGGTAGGTACAGCCGTGGCCTACCGTACTGCTGCTTATATATATAATATACTGTATAACGGACCTGGTGGACACTGTCAGCAGCCTGCTAAACTAGTATGAAGAAAAAACAAAAAACACAGGAGTGTTTTTCAGGCAGACAAACGTATACTGGACTGGTGGTCACTGTCAGCAAAACTGTGCACTGTACTCCTGCTATAACTGCTCCCCAGTCCCCACAATTAGGCAGTGTGAGCAGAGCAGTGCACTCAGCACAGATATATCATGCAGCAGTGCAGCACACTGAGTGAGCACAGATATGGTGGAGCGTTTTTTTCAGGCAGAGAAACAAAGGATTAAACTCACTGGTGGTATAATCAAAACCCTGCACTGTACTCCCTAACAGCTGCTCCCCGTCCCCAATCCTCCCCACAATTATAACTAACTAAGTCACTCTGTGTTCTACTATAACGGAGAGGACGCCAGCCACGTCCTCTCCCTATCAATCTCAATGCACGTGTGAAAACGGCGGCGACGCGCGGCTCCTTATATAGAATCCGAGTCTCGCGAGAATCCGACAGCGGGATGATGACGTTCGGGCGCGCTCGGGTTAACCGAGCAAGGCGGGAGGATCCGAGTCGCTCGGACCCGTGTAAAAAAATGTGAAGTTCGGGCGGGTTCGGATCCCGAGGATCCGAACCCGCTCATCACTAATATATATATATATATATATATATATATGTGTAGACTATCAAATGTACAGTATGGGAGATATATATAAATATACACTGTACAGCATGTGATATATCTACATAATATACACTGTACATGACATGAGAATATCTAAATGATGTGAGATATATAGAATTTCTGTACAGCACATGTGACATATATACAGAACACACATTGTGACATCATCCTACATCACAGCAGCACACCTAGCTGGACACTGTACAGACACAACACACAGTGCAGCCGCAAGGAAGCACTCACCCTTCCCATCCTGCCGGTGCAGCAAAGGTCTCCGCCGCTCTGTTCCGGGCTCTGGAACCCTGACCCGGCTGTCTTCAAGACACTGCCCACATCTTGGAAGGAGATGCCCCCTGGTTTGGGCGGAGCTGGTTGCCGTGGAAACCATCTCTCTCAGAAGCCTCCTGATTTGTCATCGGCAATCCCTGCTATCATGGCGCGGAGTCTCCTGATTGGCTGCTGTGAGGAGGTGGCGCCAGGGTGTCAGCATCAGAAGCCGGGAGACCTGGCTGCAGCCGATCGTCGTTACCTGGCAACCGCCTGAGGCATCAGCATCCATCTCCTGTCACTACCCATGTGGTGTATATATCCTTATCCCCTATCACCTGACACGGGGGTCTATGTATACCTGACAACCCCAGGGGTTATATATCTAACTTCCATGTCACCTGACGGCAGGTAGAGCCACATTTTACACCTAAGGCAGACAGAGCCCCTTTTTACACCTAAGGCAAGCAGAGTCCCCTTTTTACACATTAGGCAGGCAGAGTCCCCCTTTTTACACATAAGGCAGGCAGAGTCTCTCTTTTTACACAGTAGGCAGGCAGAGTCTGAGAGAGAGTATTCTACTTACATGTGACCAACTGGCAGGCCTCTCCTCCTCTCCTTTCCGCCCTACGCTGTGCTCATCGCAGCGCAGGGCATTGTGGGAGGGCTGGGAGAGACGTCATCTCTCCTAGCACACGGGTGGGAGGGAGCTACAGTGCTGTCCGGCTACCTATGTGAGAGGTAGCCAGGCAATGCAGCTGGGCGCTGGTGGTGTCGGCGGGGGGATGCAGGCCGGACATGTCCCGCGCAGCAGCGGCCCAGGAGACAGGCGGCGGCGGGAGTGAGTAGTGAGATAGCAGGCGTGCGGGTGGGGGTGTGCTGCCAGATAGTTCGACCTCAGTGCATTTGCGCTGTGGGCAGGGCCGGCCCAAGGCTAAATTTTTTGGTAAGTGAATATAGATTTTGGCGCCCCCAACCCTCCCCCCCTTTCCCATGGTTGATGGAAAATATTATACACACAAAAGCTTAAAGCGCATTAAGCGAAATATGAGAAATATGGGTGAAATCAACTGCCTACCATAAAGTTAAAACTTAAAGGGCAAAACCATTAAATAAGTGTTTTCTAATTAATCTAACTTTTCAAAATTGGGGTCCTACCTGTCCTTTTCTGGGTCCCATTGGAATGAAGGTTTTTATTAATCTTATCAATTATTCAAATATAAAAACAGAGACTTGATTTGGACACTACAAAGTGTTGAAAGGGGGGGGGGGGGGTGATGGGGTGACAGTGTTGCTGGGCTGTGTAGCATACAGGACACTGCACCAGAGTTGTAACTAGACATTTCGGTGCCCTTTGGCAGAGAGTATATTGGTGCTCCCCCTCCCATATTTGAGTACAAGGACAGTGCGCGCCGAAGGCGCGCACCAAAAATTTAGGGGCCTGGCTCTATGGGGAACAAGCATGGCCACATAATAGTACCAATTCACATTACACCACACAGGTAGAGCACGTTACACACATTGCACCAGGTAGAGCACGTTACACACATTGCATCAGGTAGAGCACGTTACACACATAGCGCCAGGTAGAGCACGTTACACACATTGCACCAGGCAGAGCACGTTACACACATTGCGCCAGGTAGAGCACGTGACACACATTGCACCAGGTAGAGCACGTTACACACATTGCGCCAGTTAGAACACCCTATACACATTGCACCAGGTAGAGCATGTTACACACATTGCGCCAGTTAGAACACCCTATACACATTGCACCAGGCAGAGCACATTATACACATTGCACCAGGCAGAGCACGTTATACACATTGCACCATGCAGAGCACGTTATACACATTGCACCAGGCAGAGCACGTTATACGCATTGCACCAGGTAGAGCACGTTATACACATTGCAACAGGCAGCAGAGCACGTTATACACATTGCACCAGGCAGAGCACGTTATACATATTGCACCAGGTAGAGCACGTTATACACATTGCACCAGGCAGAGCACGTTATACACATTGCACCAGGTAGAACATGTTATACAGATACCTGGTGCGCAGTGGCGCAACTTCATCCCAATAGCCCGGAGGCAAGAACAATCTTTGTGCCCCTCCCAGCATGAGATGTAGTTAATATCCTGGCAGTTGAGATACCAGCGGTCAGAATACTGACACCGGGATCCAGACCGCCGAGAATGCCATCAGCTGCGCAAGGGCTATTCCCAATCATGGGTGTCCACAACACCCATAAAGTGGGAAAAGAATCTGTGATGAGCACAGCGAGCCACCGAACCCGCACGTGGCGAGCGCAGCTTTCTAGCGCTCGCCCCGCTGCCGGGCATTCTGGCAGCCGGGATTCCATACCCAACGCCCCAGCACCATTATAATAAGAATTTACTTACCGATAATTCTATTTCTCGGAGTCCGTAGTGGATGCTGGGGTTCCTGAAAGGACCATGGGGAATAGCGGCTCCGCAGGAGACAGGGCACAAAAAGTAAAGCTTTAGGATCAGGTGGTGTGCACTGGCTCCTCCCCCTATGACCCTCCTCCAAGCCTCAGTTAGGATACTGTGCCCGGACGAGCGTACACAATAAGGAAGGATTTTGAATCCCAGGTAAGACTCATACCAGCCACACCAATCACACTGTACAACCTGTGATCTGAACCCAGTTAACAGTATGATAACAGCGGAGCCTCTGAAAAGATGGCTCACAACAATAATAACCCGATTTTTGTAACTATGTACAAGTATTGCAGATAATCCGCACTTGGGATGGGCGCCCAGCATCCACTACGGACTCCGAGAAATAGAATTATCGGTAAGTAAATTCTTATTTTCTCTATCGTCCTAGTGGATGCTGGGGTTCCTGAAAGGACCATGGGGATTATACCAAAGCTCCCAAACGGGCGGGAGAGTGCGGATGACTCTGCAGCACCGAATGAGAGAACTCCAGGTCCTCCTTAGCCAGGGTATCAAATTTGTAGGATTTTACAAACGTGTTTGCCCCTGACTAAGTAGCCGCTCGGCAAAGTTGTAAAGCCGAGACCCCTCGGGCAGCCGCCCAAGATGAGCCCACCTTCCTTGTGGAATGGGCATTTACATATTTTGGCTGTGGCAGGCCTGCCACAGAATGTGCAAGCTGAATTGTATTACACATCCAACTAGCAATAGTCTGCTTAGAAGCAAGAGCACCCAGTTTGTTGGGTGCATACAGGATAACAGCAAGTCAGTTTTCCTGACTCCAGCCGTCCTGGAACCTATATTTTCAGGGCCCTGACAACATCTAGCAACTTGGAGTCCTCCAAGTCCTTAGTAGGCGCAAGGCACCACAATAAGCTGGTTCAGGTGAAACACTGACACCACCTTAGGGAGAGAACTGGGGACGAGTCCGCAGCTCTGCCCTGTCCGAATGGACAAACAGATATGGGCTTTTTTTGAGAAAAAAACCACCAATTTGACACTCGCCTGGCCCAGGCCAGGGCCAAGAGCATGGTCACTTTTCATGTGAGATGCTTCAAATCCACAGATTTGACTGGTTTTAAACCAATGTGATTTGAGGAATCCCAGAACTACGTTGAGATCCCACAGTGCCACTGGAGGCACAAAAGGGGGTTGTATATGCAATACTCCCTTGACAAACTTCTGGACTTCAGGAACTGAAGCCAATTCTTTCTGGAAGAAAATCGACAGGGCCGAAATTTGAACCTTAATGGACCCCAATTTGAGGCCCATAGACACTCCTGTTTGCAGGAAATGCAGGAATCGACCGAGTTGAAATTTCTTCGTGGGGCCTTCCTGGCCTCACACCACGCAACATATTTTCGCCCCATGTGGTGATAATGTTGTGCGGTCACCTCCTTCCTGGCTTTGACCAGGGTAGGAATGACCTCTTCCGGAATGCCTTTTTCCCTTAGGATCCGGCGTTCCACCGCCATGCCGTCAAACGCAGCTGCGGTAAGTCTTGGAACAGACATGGTACTTGCTGAAGCAAGTCCCTTCTTAGCGGCAGAGGCCATAAGTCCTCTGTGAGCATCTCTTGAAGTTCCGGGTACCAAGTCCTTCTTGGCCAATCCGGAGCCATGAGTATAGTTCTTACTCCTCTACGTCTTATAATTCTCAGTACCTTAGGTATGAGAAGCAGAGGAGGGAACACATACACCGACTGGTACACCCACGGTGTTACCAGAACGTCCACAGCTATTGCCTGAGGGTCTCTTGACCTGGCGCAATACCTGTCCCGTTTTTTGTTCAGACGGGACGCCATCATGTCCACCTTTGGTATTTCCCAACGGTTCACAATCATGTGGAAAAACTTCCCGATGAAGTTTCCACTCTCCCGGGTGGAGGTCGTGCCTGCTGAGGAAGTCTGCTTCCCAGTTTCCATTCCCGGAATGAAACACTGCTGACAGTGCTATCACATGATTTTCCGCCCAGCGAAAAGTCCTTGCAGTTTTTGCCATTGCCCTCCTGCTTCTTGTGCCGCCCTGTCTGTTTACGTGGGCGACTGCCGTGATGTTTTTCCCACTGGATCAATACCGGCTGACCTTGAAGCAGAGGTCTTGCTAAGCTTAGAGCATTATAAAATTACCCTTAGCTCCAGTATATTTATGTGGAGAAAAATCTCCAGACTTGATCACACTCCCTGGAAATTTTTTCCTTGTGTGACTGCTCCCCAGCCTCTCGGGCTGGCCTCCGTGGTCACCAGCATCCAATCCTGAATGCCGAATCTGCGGCCCTCTAGAAGATGAGCACTCTGTAACCACCACAGGAGAAACACCCTTGTCCTTGGATATAGGGTTATCCGCTGATGCATCTGAAGATGCGATCCGGACCATTTGTCCAGCAGATCCCACTGAAAAGTTCTTGCGTGAAATCTGCCGAATGGAATTGCTTCGTAGGAAGCCTCTTTTCCTGGTTTTAGGAGGTTCCTGACTAGCTCGGATAACTCCCTGGCTTTCTCTTCCGGGAGAAACACCTTTTTCTGGACTGTGTCCAGAATCATCTCTAGGCACAGCAGACGTGTCGTCGGGAACAGCTGCGATTTTGGAATATTTAGAATCCACCCGTGCTGTTGTAGCAGTATCCGAGATAGTGCTACTCCGACCTCCAACTGTTCCCTGGACTTTGCCCTTATCAGGAGATCGTCCAAGTAAGGGATAATTAAGACGCCTTTTCTTTGAAGAAGAATCATCATTTCGGCCATTACCTTGGTAAAGACCCGGGGTGCCGTGGACAATCCAAACGGCAGCGTCTGAAACTGATAGTGACAGTTCTGTACCACGAACCTGAAGTACCCTTAGTGAGAAGGGCAAATTTGGGACATGGAGGTAAGCATCCCTGATGTCCCGGGACACTATATAGTCCCCTTCTTCCTGGTTCGTTATCACTGCTCTGAGTGACTCCATCTTGATTTGAACCTTTGTAAGTGTTCAAATTTTTTTAGATTTAGAATAGGTCTCACCTAGCCTTCTGGCTTCAGTACCACAATATAGTGTGGAATAATACCCCTTTCCTTGTTGTAGGAGGGGTAATTTGATTATCACCTGCTGGGAATACAGCTTGTGAATTGTTTCCCATACTGCCTCCTTGTCGGAGGGAGACCTTGGTAAAGCAGACTTCAGGAGCCTGCGAGGGGGAAACGTCTCGACATTCCAATCTGTACCCCTGGGATACTACTTGTAGGATCCAGGGGTCCTGTACGGTCCCAGCGTCATGCTGAGAGCTTGGCAGAAGCGGTGGAAGGCTTCTGTTCCTGGGAATGGGCTGCCTGCTGCAGTCTTCTTCCCTTTCCTCTATCCCTGGGCAGATATGACTCTTATAGGGACGAAAGGACTGAGGCTGAAAAGACGGTGTCTTTTTCTGCAGAGATGTGACTTAGGGTAAAAACGGTGGATTTTCCAGCAGTTGCCGTGGCCACCAGGTCCGATGGACCAACCCCAAATAACTCCTCTTCCTTTATACGGCAATACACCTTTGTGCCGTTTGGAATCTGCATCACCTGACCACTGTCGTGTCCATAAACATCTTGTGGCAGATATGGACATCGCACTTACTCTTGATGCCAGAGTGCAAATATCCCTCTGTGCATCTCGTATATATAGAAATGCATCCTTTAAATGCTCTATAGTCAATAAAATACTGTCCCTGTCAAGGGTATCAATATTTTTAGTCAGGGAATCCGACCAAGCCACCCCAGCTCTGCACATCCAGGCTGAGGCGATCGCTGGTCGCAGTATAACACCAGTATGTGTGTATATACTTTTTATGATATTTTCCAGCCTCCTGTCAGCTGGCTCCTTGAGGACGGCCCTATCTATAGACGGTACCGCCACTTATTTTGATAAGCGTGTGAGCGCCTTATCCACCCTAAGGGGTGTTTCCCAACGCGCCCTAACTTCTGGCGGGAAAGGGTATACCGCCAATAATTTTCTATCGGGGGGAACCCACGCATCATCAAACACTTCCTTTAATTTATCTGATTCAGGAAAAACTACAGGTAGTTTTTTTCACATCCCACATAATACCCTCTTTTGTGGTACTTGTAGTATCAGAAATATGTAACACCTCCTTCATTGCCCTTAACATGTAACGTGTGGCCCTAAAGGGAAATACGTTTGTTTCTTCACCGTCGACACTGAAATCAGTGTCCGTGTCTGTGTCTGTCGACCGACTGAGGTAAAAGGACGTTTTAACGCCCCTGACGGTGTTTGAGACGCCTGGACAGGTACTAATTTGTTTGCCAGCCGTCTCATGTCGCCAACCGACCTTGCAGCGTGTTGACATTATCACGTAATTCCATAAATAAGCCATCCATTCCGGTGTCGACTCCCTAGAGAGTGACATCACCATTACAGGCAATTTGCTCCGCCTCCTCACCAACATCGTCCTCATACCTGTCGACACACACGTACCGACATATAGCACACACACACACAGGGAATGCTCTGATAGAGGACAGGACCCCACTAGCCCCTTGGGGAGACAGAGGGAGAGTTTGCCAGCACACACCAAAGCGCTATATTTTACAGGGATAGCCTTATAATAAGTGCTCCCTTATAGCTGCTTTTATAAAATCACAATTTCGCCAAATTTTGCCCCCCCCTCTCTTGATTTAACCCTGTTTCTGTAGTGCAGTGCAGGGGAGAGCCTGGGAGCCTTCCTGACCAGCGGAACTGTGTGAGGAAATGGCGCTGTGTGCTGAGGAGATAGGCCCCGCCCCCTTTTCGGCGGGCTCGTCTCCCGCTTAAAAATGGATTCTGGCAGGGGTTAAATATCTCCATATAGCCCCGGAGGCTATATGTGAGGTATTTTTTGCCAAAAAAAGGATTTTCATTGCTGCCCAGGGCGCCCCCCCCCCAGCGCCCTGCACCCTCAGTGACTGCCGTGTGAAGTGTGCTGAGAGCAATGGCGCACAGCTGCAGTGCTGTGCGCTACCTTAAGAAGACTGAGGAGTCTTCTGCCGCCGATTCTGGACCTTCTTCTCTTTTCAGCATCTGCAAGGGGGCCGGCGGCGATGCTCCGGTGACCATCCAGGCTGTACCTGTGATCGTCCCTCTGGAGCTAATGTCCAGTAGCCAAAGAAGCCAATCCATCCTGCACGCAGGTGAGTTCACTTCTTCTCCCCTAAGTCCCTCGATGCAGTGATCCTGTTGCCAGCAGGACTCACTGTAAAATAAAAAACCTAAGCTAAACTTTTCTAAGCAGCTCTTTAGGAGAGCCACCTAGATTGCACCCTTCTCGGCCGGGCACAAAAACCTAACTGAGGCTTGGAGGAGGGTCATAGGGGGAGGAGCCAGTGCACACCACCTGATCCTAAAGCTTTACTTTTTGTGCCCTGTCTCCTGCGGAGCCGCTATTCCCCATGGTCCTTTCAGGAACCCCAGCATCCACTAGGACGATAGAGAAATATATATACATATACACACACACATATATATATATATATATATATATATATACCACCTGCTTGTCACACTAAGTGCCCAGGTGCCCTCCAAGGTGATCTTCCACCAGATACATATCACAAGAACGGGCAGCACTCACGGGACTGTCAATGGCAGAAATCAATGGACACAATACAGGTGTGACTTCCGTGTCCACTGATTTCCGCCATTGACAGTCCCGTGAGTACTACCCGTTCTTGTGAGATATATGAGATATATATATATATATACACACACACACACACACACACACACACACACACACATATATTATATATACATACACATTTATATACAGTATATATTTACATACAGTATATGCACACAGACACACACACATATATATATATATATATATACACACATATCTATATATATATATATATATAATATTTATAAAATATAATATGTAAACACACAGTACCCGGAGCAATAATAAAACAGCCAGGCTTACTTTTGCTGTAATACAGGAGACAGGAGAGTGAGAACTCACTCTTCTCTGTCTCCTCCAAGGCGCATACATGCTGCTCCACATGCTGCCTGCCACTGCCAGGGACTTACCCTGCAGCCTACGCGCTCAGCCAATTACCGAGCCGCAGGCTGCTGCTTTACAGGCTATTGGGCAGCTGAGCCGTCGCTCAGCTGTCCTGTACTGTTAGGCTGCCCTGGCGGTCGGCGCTGCGGGTATAAGGTTGCCACGGCAACCAAGGGAAGTCGGAAGCACAGCTCAGTGCCGCAGATCGGTAAGAGCTCCGATCTGTGGCACTGCCACAGCGCGGCTCCCTCTCCTCCTCACCCTGGCCGCCTCCGCATCCGGGGGCACCTCTACTGAACTCCGTCCGCGAGCCCACATACCGCGGTATACAACAGGCAGCATGGGCTAGGAGCGTGGTCCACGCTGCCGGCGCCCTCCACAGTGTGGCGCCTTACTCTTACGCGTAACCCGCGTAACGGGCGGGCCGGCCCTGGCTGTGGGCAAGACACCATTGGCACACACCTAGTTACGGCCCTGCCTGACAGCCCCAGGGATTATACTTTATATCTTACCTCCACATCACCTGACAGAGTCTATATACCTGACAGCCCCAGTGGGTATGTATCCTACCTCCATATTACTTGACAGCCCCAGGGGGTATGCATCTTACCTCCATGCAAGGGTGTAGCTACCATAGGTGTAGAAAGTGCAGCTGCTATGGGGTCCAGGGGGTATGCACCTTACCTCCATGCAAGGGTGTAGCTACCATAGGTGCAGAAAGTGCAGCTGAGAGGGGCCCACGTTCCCTGTCAAAGTTATGTGTTATATACATTTTTCACCATTGGGTGATAAAAAACATTTGCCTTGGGACCTACAATATATCTAGTAATGCAACTGTACCTGCTCATTGTAATGCGGTATAAAATGAACTGGATTATGATGTATGAAAAAATGAATGTATTTTAAAATTAATGTATTATAATGTTACGTAATATGAATTAGGGAACTATAGTGTGGCAAAATAGGAACTGGGAAAACTATGTGTTCATGTGAATTGGTGATACTGTGTTGCATAATGGGGGTCATTCCGAGTTGTTCGCTCGCAAGCTGCTTTTAGCAGCTTTGCACACGCTAAGCCGCCGCCTACTGGGAGTGAATCTTAGCTTATCAAAATTGCGAACGAAAGATTAGCAGAATTGCGAATAGACACTTCTTAGCAGTTTCTGAGTAGCTTCAAACTTACTCGGCATCTGCGATCAGTTCAGTGCTTGTCGTTCCTGGTTTGACGTCACAAACACACCCAGCGTTCGCCCAGACACTCCTCCGTTTCTCCAGCCACTCCCACGTTTTCCCCGGAAACGGTAGCGTTTTTTCGCACACTCCCATAAAACGGCCTGTTTCTGCCCAGAAACACCCACTTCCTGTCAATCACACTCCGATCACCAGAACGAAGAAAAAACCTCGTAATGCCGTGAGTAAAATTCCTAACTGCATAGCAAATTTACTTGGCGCAATCGCACTGCGGATATTGCGCATGCGCATTAGCGACTAATCGCTCCGTTGCGAGAAAAAAATACAGAGCGAACAACTCAGAATGACCCCCAATGTGTACTGGCAGCCCTACAATGTGATATAATGTGAACTAGGGCACTACTATGGTTCAGAAAATGAGCAAGGGCACTATTATGGGGCATAAAATTAACAACTCCTGCGGTCTCTCTCGAATCATTGGGGCAGGGGCCCCTTCAAAATGTTGCTACGGGGCCCATGAAGTTCTGGCAATGCTCCTGCCTCCATGTCACCTGACAGCCCCAGCGGGTGTGTATCCTACCTCCATATTACCTGACTGCCGCAGGGGTATGTATCCTACCTCCATGTCACCTGACAGCCCCAGGGGTATGTATCCTACCTCCATGTCACCTGACAGCCCCAGGGGTATGTAGCCTACCTCCATATCACCTGACAGCCCCAAGGGTATGTATCTTACCTCCATGTCACCTGACAGCCCCAGGGGTATGTATCTTACCTCTATGTCACCTGACAGCACAGGGGCTTATGTATCCTACCTCCATGACACCTGACAGCCCCAAGGGTATGTATCTTACCGCCATGTCACCTGACAGCACCGGGGGGGTATGTAGCCTACCTCCATGTCACCTGACAACCCCAGGGGTATGTATCCCACTTCCATATCACCTGACAGCACCGGGGGGGCATGTAGCCTACCTCCATATTAGGCCCAGACTAGGCCCTGGGGTGAAATGACCCTGGTGTGTGTGTGACCAGGAACTGGAGGGGGCATTGTCAGCCCACAAAGGATTTATATGATAAAATGATGATAGAAAGTGACAGACTTTAGGGCCCTGGATCAGTAGAGTCTGCATAGTGCCTTGTTGTGCCGCCCGCATGTGAGAGGGGTCCAGCCTCTATGTTACATAGAATAACAGAATTCATGCAGCGCACAATCTGGCTTTGGTATTATGTATAGAAGTGAAATGATGGTCAATAAATAATATGTATCCAGGTGTAACAGATTCTTATACAAAGGGAATATCAAACAGTGAATGTCAGCTATAGCAAAATATGTCTATAAGTCCTTTACAAATAGCGTCTTATGTTACACACTAGAATCCAATGTGGTGATTACGCCCCAGTCTGTATACGCTCCTGCTCACCCACTGTATCCAGCCAGACTATATATTAATGGAGAAATACTTATCCACCAATCCTGAATCTTACATTTTTAAAAAAAAATATATAAATATACATGCATATATGAGAAATAATAACTTTGAACATCAAGTCCTCTTAGTGGTAATATAATCACTGACATTGTATATAGTATATGGGTACTCTGCACATGGTAATGTCCGCATTATGCAATGCTCCATGTCTCACGCTTCTTACACAGAACCTCGTTTTAATGGGAACCGATCAGTTCTCACAGACACTATTTGGCAGGTAAGTGGTAGGTGAGGTGCACATTACAGTACTTACCAGTGTTATTACCTCTGCTCCTCCATGGGCTATGGTATGAGTGGGTATCTGTGGTTGGTATGTTATGTGTATGATATATAATAAAAATCACTTGTGTGCTTCATCTAAAATGTATTTTTACTGTATTACCATCATACAATTAACCATCTCTAAATGAAGTAAAATAGACATAGGAGGACCGGCAGCCATATGCACAGACCCCATTGGCTGCTTTCTCCTGTGCATATCTCTCCTTGCTAATCCTAGCGTGATTGGTCAGTGGTGATAGTGGACCAACGCGTTTCATCATGTGTGTGATTTCCTCAGTGGGTGTGGCTGTGCTTCTACGATCCCTCAAAGATCTCTCTCTCCAGCTTTTGATATCTTCTTATTGGTAATCTACCGTGTTTGTCATGCATGCCTTTACCTATCTCATCCCCTTGAGAATTGCTTCTGTTTCATTGATATGGCCACTCTGTAGTTGCATTGTCATCGGACATCCCGTTGCATCACCGTGGTAACTTTTATGTTGGCCTATACTTCAGGCTCTGATACTAGTTGTAAATTCTCCTTTATGGTGATCAAATGCAATGGTTAAAGTTCATACTGGTTGTCCTCTAGTGGTCACCTAATGTTTATCCTTCTGTACTTAAGGGGAGCATTTACTAAGCAGTGATAAGAGCGGAGAAGTGAGCCAGTGGAGAAGTTACCCATGGCAACCAATCAGCACTGAAGTAACATCTATAATTTGCATACTATAAAATGATACAGAGCTGCTGATTGGTTGATGGGGAAATTTCTCCACTAGCTCACTTCTCCGCTCTTATCACTGCTTAGTAAATGTCCCCCTTAGTCACTATAATTGCTCAGTGTTGTTTGTGCGACATCCACAACTGCGGTGCAGCCTTTATTTTCCATATTCTACCAATTTTGTTCCTAATGATAACTTCTATGTTGGAATTTTTTAGTTTCAATATTTTATTTTAGCCCTTGTAACTTATAGGGCTGAATGTAATAACTCCGAAAAGCATGAAGTGCGGGAATGTGTGCGAGTCTGGTGATTATTAAAGCGGCAATCATTTATAGCATGTGTCCTGCTATAGCTTATATACCCTATAACGTATGTTCTTGGGTTCCTACTATTTTCTTTTGGTTTTGCACACCCTAAATTGTCTTTGTATTATGCCTTATATGATACTCAATTTTGCATACTTAACTGTGCACACAATTATATTTCTTATGGATCTATATTCAGACCTCCAGGTTGTAAGGTTTTATGCTGAGTTCCCACCACCTCTCATTTTTGTAAATTTTGGCCAAAATCCCCTCTTTGCTAATTAGGTTGTATCTGCTCAGTTGTTATAAGTCGCAGTGCTTCAAGGTTGCAGTCATGTTTTTCCCTGAAATGTTGGGATGCACTATGTTACTGAAATCCATTCTTACGTTACTTATATGTACCTCTGTTCTTCTTTCCATAGGTCTTTGTGTATGTCCCACGTACTGCCGATTGCAGCAGCAGATATACAGTATTCTGTTGGTGGAGTCACAGGTAAGTTTCTGCCTTATTGTGTACGGCTGTTTGGTTTGGTTTGATGGAGCTGGGCCGGACTGCACACCCTAACTTCAAACATAATAAGTGCTGCCATGCTGAGACTTATAGTGGCACACAGAAAAAAGAAAATTGCTGGTGCACACTTCAAACACTAAGAATACTAATAATCAGAATTATTATAATTAACTTCTTAGTTTGGCTAAAAGTGCGAGCCCTCCTACCACGGCAAGGCGAACCTTTATCAGGTGGGTCCCTACAGCCCTAATACTGACACAGTATATAGTATATATTTATCCAGGACTTACCTTTCATAGTGTCTATTCTAATGTGTAGACTGCTATGCTCAGAAACCTTATTACTACTCCATGTTAAAATGTAGAGTTTATTATAATTATTCTGATTATCAGTAATCTTAGTGTTTGAAGTGTGCACCTGCATTTTTCTTTTTTTCTGTGTGGTTAAGTTTGATGTAAAGCTTACTGTGGGTTTTGTGCTTCTGTATCCCAGGTTCCTGCAGTTACAGCATTCTCCGCAGTGGAATATTCCCCCCGTTTCCTTTGTAACTGAGGTTTGTACTAATTCCTAAAGTGCTTCTTATCTGGTCTCTGTTTTAAATCAGGGGCTTACTATATCTGATTGTTGTTGGAAAGTTTCTGAGTTGTGTGTCCTTATGTAATATATGTCAGTCTTGGTTTTGGTCGCCGATCAGTGGATTGGATCAGTATCCGGAAATTGTAGCACTGATCTGGGCTGCCATCAGAAATTGTGGGGCCCAGGACAGCCTGAATAGACTGGAATGCAACAGGTTATAGGTTTGAATCCTGGGTGTGGCCAGGGCCGGTTCTACACCTTGCGGCGCCCAGTGCGAAAGTTTCCACTGGTGCCCTCCCCGCTGCAAAACAGTTAGCTCACGAAAAATAGGGGCGTGGCTTTATAGGCGAAGGTCGTGGCAAGTTATGCCCACAGTAGCTGTGCCCCCAGATTTGCCCCAAGTAGTTGTGCCCCCCAGTTGATTTGCCCCCTGTAGCTGTGCCCCCTGTAGATTTGCCCCCAGTAGTTGTGCCCCCCAGTTGATTTCCCCCCTGTAGGTGTGCCCCACTGTAGATTTGCCCCCAGTAGCTGTGCCCCCAGTTAATTTGCCCCCAGTAGCTGTGCCCCCAGTAGTTGTGCCCCCATTTAATTTGCCCCCTGTAGCAGTGCCCCCTGTAGTTGTGCCCCCTGTAGCAGTGCCCCTTGTAGCTGTGCCACCAGTTGATTTGCCCCCAGTAGCTGTTCCCCCTGTAGCAGTGCCCCCAGCATGTGCTCCCTGTAGATCTGCCCCTTGTAGCTGTGCCCCTTGTAGCTGTGCCCCCAGTAGCTGTTCCCCCTGTAGCAGTGCCCCCAGTATGTGCCCCCTGTAGATCTGCCCCCAGTATGTGCCCCCTGTAGGTCTGCCCCCAGTAGCTGTGCCCCCAGTATGTGCCCCCTGTAGATCTGCCCCCAGTAGCTGTGCCCTTTGTAGCTGTGCCCCCTGTAGTAGTGCCCCCAGTAGCTGTTCCCCCTGTAGCAGTGCCCCCAGTATGTGCCCTCTGTAGTTGTGCCCCCAGTAGTAGTGCCCCTTGTAGCTGTGCCCCCTGTATCTGCCCCTAGTAGTAGCGACGCTTTAAAGCCTAAAAGAAAAAAATAATACTTACCAGCCTCGCTCCTGCTTCCGGACCGCCGCTGCTGCTGTCTCCGGGTGCCGGCTCCTCTCTATGGGAGAGACATCATGACGTCTCTCCCATAGCAGCGCCGCACTGACACTAGGGGTCAATTTTGACCTCTAGCGTCAGTCAGGGACGCCAGGTGCAGCGGGCGCACACTGCGCTCGCTGCAGCCGCGGAGCGGGGAGGGAGGGCGGCTTAGTAGCGGCTCTTGCCACAGCGGCACCCTCAGGGTAGCGGCGCCCCGGGCAAAAAGCCTGCTTGCCCGTGGCAAGAGCCGCTGCTGGGTGTGGCAGTATATTGAAAGGGTGTCGTACGGTATGCCGGTGCTCGGGCTCCCGACGCCCAGCATACCGGCGCCGGGAGCCCGCCCGCCGGCATACCGACAGTGTGGCGAGCGCAAAGGAGCCCCTTGCGGGCTCGCTGCGCTCGCCGCGCTACGCGCGCCACACTATTTTGTTCTCCCTCCAGGGGGGTCGTGGAGAATAGTTAACGGTATGCCGGGTGTCGGGATTCCGGCGCCGGTATACTGTGCGCCGGGATCCCGACATTCGGCATACAGAAGACCACCCTATTGAAATGTGTTATTTATTAAATTGTATTGTACTGCCTAAGCACTCCTAAAGAAACGCTCTGCAGCACCAGCCTCTCTTTCTGCCCCTCCTCCCCTTGCAGCCCCCACAGCTTACTGTTCTGGGCACCAGTTGCTAGTGCTGGGAGAAAGTCACAGGAATGAGGAGGAATGCAGGCAGGAGGCGGCGCTCAGTCCGGCTTTGGTATTAAGCAAGCATAGAAGTGAAATGAGTCACCAAATAATATGTATCCAGGTGTAACGGACTCTAATGTGATTCTAGGGAATGTCATAGTGATTGGCAATTGTAGCACAGAATGTCTATAAGTCCCATACCAGTATCTTCTTATGTTATACACTACAGTACACGGAGGTGATTATGTATACTCTCCTCGCCCCTGTATCCAGCCAGACTGAATATTAATGGAAAATCCTTTTGGGGCCAAAATCCCCTCCTGGCCAATTCTGATGTTCACTGTCACTTGCTATAAATCTCAAACCTTCAGGGTTACAGTCATGTTTCGCTGCATTATGTTGCTGAAATCCTTTTCTTATATTACTTATATGTTCCCCTGTTCTTTCTACCCATAGATCCTACGTGCTGCCAGTTGGAGCTGCATCCAGCAGATATACAGTGTTGTGTTGGTGGAGGCACAGGTCAGTCTCTGTCTTATCGTGTATGGCTGTTTGGTTTGATTTGATGTAAAGCTTATGGTGGGTTTTGTGCTTCTGTGTCCCAGGTTCTTCAGGTTACCACATTTTCCGCAGTGGATGATCCGCCCGTTTCCTCTGTAACTGAGGTTTGTACTAATTCTTTATTATTCCTAAAGTGGTTCTGATCTAGTCTCTGTTGTAAATCAGGGACTTTGGTCTATTATTGTATATAAGGAGGTCACATAACTTGCAGGTAACTAGTGTGTACTCTTCCAAGCTTGCTGATTTAGAATGTTAAGGACTTTGGACCAAATTCAGACCTGATCGCAACAGCAAACTTTTTCTCTAATGTGCAAAACCATGTGCAGTGCAGGTGGGCCGAATGTAACATGTGCACGGAGAGTTAGATTTTGGTGGGGTGTGTTCAAACTAAAATCTAAATTGCAGTGCAAAAGTAAAGCAGCCATTATTTACCCTGCACAGAAACAAAATAACCCACCCAAATCTAACTCTCTGCACATGTTACATCTGCCCCACCTGCAGTGCACATGGTTTTGCCCGTTATAGAAAGATTTTGCTTTTGTGATCAGATCTGAATTAGGCCCTTACATCCTTATATTCTGAATGATCTTTACTTTCTTGATATGTGGTTGTAGAAATAAATCAGTGTATTCTGATAGATTCGCTGTCAGTGAATTTATAAATTTTATATGTGATGTAAGGGGTCTCTCTGGGGTTCTCTCCAAATCCTTGTGTATTTTGGGAGAAAATAAAAAACTGGGGTCACTTGCTGTGGGTTATTGAGGAATTCATACTCTTATTTGTTGAGGCTACCTTCTTCCTTCCCTACCTGAAGTGGACTATGAAGGACTTTCTGAAATGTTGTTTGTGGGTTCCTGTTTCAATTTACATTCTGTCTGTATCCCCTAATGTCCAATGTGCTTCCTCTTATATTGGGACTTCTTCATCGGTACAATACCCCCTCTCTTCCTCTTCTAAGGCTTCTCTCTGCTTTTATTACACTCAGACACTTGTGATATTTGCCAGTATCACCCAGCACAGCAGATGACTTGGGCTTGACGCTAGCTCTGAGTTGGTGGGTATCCGGTTGATAGATAGACAGTGTCTAGTTAGACAGTCAATAGATAGACACCATATGTTAGACAGACATTAGGTCAACAGGGTTAAAAGGTCGACAGGGTCAAAAGGTCGAAATGAAAAAGGCAGACAATACAAAAGGTCGACACGGTCAAAAGGTCGACATGAAAATTATTGACAAAAAAAGATAGACAAATGATTTTTTTTATTTAACATGTTTTTGGACTATTTCATACCTTCTCTATGCATGTCGGCATAGAGTTGGATATAAACCTTGTGGCGAGCGCAGTGAGCCACCGAGCCCGAAGCGTGGCGAGTGAAGCAAGCCCTGCGAGTATATGCCTTTCTACAATTTGGGGTCCCAGATGACAAAACTATCCACACAAACCACAAAAATGCAAAAAACATGGTGTCTACCTTTTTTTATGTCGACAATTTTCATGTCGACCTTTTGACCCGGTCGACCTTTTGTACTGTCTACCTTTTCCATGTTGACCTTTTGACCCTGTCGACCTAATGTCTGTCTAACATATGGTGTCTATCTATTGACTGTCTAACTAGACACTGTCTATCTTTTATACCAAACCCGAGTTGGGGGAGGGGTGTGTGTGTGTGTGTGTGTGTGTGTGTGTGTGTGTGTGTGTGTGTGTGTGTGTGTGTGTGTGTGTGTGTGTGTTTGTTGTGATTTTGTAGCTTTGTTTGTAAAGAAATTCCTTTTTTTAGTGTTCTTGCAAAAATGTTCCCATCCAAATATGTTTCAAAATGTATTTAATTTATTGGCTGGTTCAAATTTTAGGGGTCTATTTACTAAGCTTTGGACGGAGATGAAGTGGATGGAGATAAAGTACCAGCCAATCAGCTCCTAACTGCCATGTTACAGGCTGTGTTTGAAAAATGGCAGTTGGGAGCTGATTGGCTGGCACTTTATCTCCGTCCAAGGCTTAGTAAATAGACTTGAGATGTGGGATTCTGACAGGATTTCTCCACTTAAATTAAAGGTTCCTATTGGTTTAGTGTCAGATATCTCTGTGGTGATAGTTTTGGATCCCTCTCCTCCTCAATCTCCTCTTCTAGTTTCCTTTTCAGTGTTGTGTTTGTCCTCCTGTTGTTCTCAGTTGTGTTGGTATTGGGGGTCATTCCGACCCGATCGCTCGCTGCAGTTTCTCACAGCGCAGCGATCGGGTCGGAACTGCGCGTGCACCTGGGCCACAGTGCGCCAGCGCATGCCAGCCGTCGTTGCCTAGCGATTGCCTGAGGCAGAGGTGGTCGCTGGGCGGGACGGGGCTGGACAGTGGCGTTAAGCCACCGTTTAGGTGGCGCGGTCCGGCCAACGCAGGCGTGTCCAGACCATTGGGGGGGCGGGCCGCGGTGGCTTTGTGATGTCACACGCAGCCGCTGCGGGCCGGGGAGCGTCATGTAGATCCCGGCCAGCACGCTAAAACTGCGCTAGTCGGGAGCTACTCTTGAAGTGTAAAGGCATCGCCCCTGTGCTGGGCGTCCCCCCGCATGTCAGTGTGGATGATCGTAGCTGTGCTAAATTTAGCACAGCTACGATCAACTCGGAATGACCCCCATTGTTGGGCTCTGGCTTGTGTCTGGTGTTTTATACACACCTAATTCTAAAAAATCGTCGTCCCCCCATTTTATTGTGGGTCTTATGTTAATTCTATAAGTTGGCAATTCTTTGCGGTCTGTGCTTACGTTCTCCCCATTTTTCTGTGTAAGTTGCCCTCAGTGTAGTGAGGTCTAGGTAGTCCTTGTTCTAGTTTATGTCTGTTGCTTGTCTATTTTCTTTTGTGTAGATTTAAAATGATTTAATTTTGTCTTCAGTCTCTGTATTCCTCTAATGATGTGTACACACGGTGAGATATTTTCTTTGCAAGAAAAATTAGTGCAGATCGCAAGGTGAAAGTTACCTTGCGATCCCGATGCGCGGTCCCGCCAGGTCGGCATCGCAAGAAAAGATAGACTGTGCAGGCAAGTCAATCCTTGCTAGATTGGTTTACTATCTAGTTCATCTCACATGTCAATGACATCTCACATAAGCCAAAATCTCATATAAGCCAAAATCGTAAGCACACATAGTCCATATCTCAAGAAAAGTTAGTCAAAATCTGAGCTATCTGGGCTCCAGGGAGTTCAAGGGAAATCGCAAGTGAAAATCGGGCATAGCAAGGATCTCACCATGTGTACACACCCTTAAGTCAGGGCTGGCCAAACTGGTCCCTGAGATCTACCAACAGTTCATGTTTTCCAGGCCTACTGGAGATCTCTAGAATTGTCTGTTAGGAATGAATGCAGCACATCTTACTTAGTAATGGCTACACCTGTGCACCAGCTAGGTGGTCTGGAAAATGTGAACTGTTGGTAGATCTCGAGGACTGGTTTGGCCAGCCCTGCTCTAACTATTCTTCCTTATGTGTATTATTTTCTTGTTGTGGCATCTTAGATACTGTAGTTTGCAATGTAGTTATTTCATATACTCCAGATAGTCCTTTGTGAATGTCCTCCTGTTGTTTGTTCCATTCTAAGCTGTAGGTGTTTCACCGTAGTCTCATTTCTTTCTCTAGTATTTTGTAGATTTGTTAAACCATCAGTGGCCCTATCCAGTGCCAGATTAAGGTCCATATTGCCCTGGAGCTGAAATTCATGAAGGGCCTATTGTTGCCACGCAGTGGGTGTGATTAGCGCCACAGATAATTTCTTGCTGTGTGGGCATGGGAGTGTGGTGGCATACTACTGTACATCACTGCAATTCCTCCCCACGCTACTTCACTTCACTATATCATTTTCCTGTCAACACTGTCTGCGCTGCAGGGGATCCTGTAGGCCTATTTTCAATGGGTGGCCTGGAGCTGCAGCTCCATCTGCACCATTGTTAATCCGGCCCTGGCCCTATCTAATCTTCAGCGGCTAGAGTCCAACAATCTCATATGCGCTCCTTGTGTTATGCTGCAGGTGTTACTTCCCTGGGCTGCTATAGTCTAGTGCAGAGGTTCCCAGACACCGTCCTTAAGGCACCCAATGGTCCAGGTTTTAAGTATATCCATGGCTCAGCGCAGATGGCTAAATCAAATTGACTGAGCTACTAATTAAGTCTCCTGTGGCCAAGCATGGATATACTTTCAACCTGGGCCGTTGGGGTGCCTTGAGGAACTTATTTGGGAACATCTGGTCTAGTGGACTAAACATAAATGGTAATAGAAGTTGGCTGACTTTAGCGCTCTGGATCAGTAACAGTCCACATAGCGCCTCATTGTGCCGCCCGCATGCAGGAGGGGTCCATCCTCTGTGGTACATATAATAACAGAATGTATGCGGCGCTCAGTCTGGCTTTGGTATTAATCATAGAAGTAAGATAATAGTCACCAAATAATATGTATCCAGGTGTAACGGACTCTAATGTGATTCTAGGGAATGTCATAGTGATTGGCAATTGTAGCACAGAATGTCTATAAGTCCCGTACCAGTATCTTCTTATGTTATACACTACAGTACATGGAGGTGATTATGTATACTCTCCTCACCCCTGTATCCAGCCAGACTGGATATTAATGGAAAATCCTTTTGGGGCCAAAATCCCCTCCTGGCCAATTCGGTTGTTCACTATCACTTGCTATAAATCTCAAACCTTCAGGGTTGCAGTCATGTTTCGCTGCATTATGTCGCTGAAATCCTTTTCTTATATTACTTATATGTTCCCCTGTTCTCTCTACCCATAGATCCTACTGTCCGTCCCACGTGCTGCCAGTTGGAGCTGCATCCAGCAGATATACAGTGTTTTGTTGGTGGAGGCACTGTCTTATCGTGTACAGCTGTTTGGTTTGGTTTGATGTAAAGCTTATGGTGGGTTTTGTGCTTCTGTGTCCCAGGTTCTTCAGGTTACAGCATTTTCCGCAGTGGATGATCCGCCCGTTTCCTCTGTAACTGAGGTTTGTACTAATTCTTTATTATTCCTAAAGTGGTTCTGATCTAGTCTCTGTTGTAAATCAGGGGCTTTGGTGTATAGTACATCTGGTTTTTGTGGTAAGGTCTCTTTGAATTGTGTGCCGTTATGTAATATATGCCAGTGTCAAGTAAGAATTATATGTATATCATACACATACCAACGGCAGAGTCCCACTCACACCTCAGCCCATGGAGAAGCAGAGGAAGTGAGAGCAGCGACACGGGTAACGCACAGCTCATCTTCCACTTACCTGCCTAATAGCATCTGTAAGAACTGATACTGTTCTCATTAGATAACGTAAGATGCTGTGTAAGAGGTGTGAGACATGGAGCATTGCAACCTGCGGACATTACCGTGTGCTGAATCCCCATATACTATATACAGTGTCAGTGTTTCTGTTACCACTAAGAGGACTTGATGTTGGTTCAGACCAGTACACAGTGCAATTTCCTTTACAGAATCTGGAAAGCATTTGTGGTGTAAATCTAAATGACAAGGGGTCTCCCCAAAAGTACATTTCCCCATCCCAGGAAAGAAAAATGAAAAACTCATTTATTTTATTTACATACTTTTAAGCTACATCTCAACATAATCAGCATTAAGGGCTAAACACTTGTCATAATATGACGCCACTCTCCATGGATAGGAGCCACGATTTTACCTCAGCCTTGGCATTGTCCATGTTGAAATTCAGTTCATCGCACAATATTGGTCCAGTTGATGAGTGGCTAATGTCCTCATTCAAATGGTCCTGAATGCACTTTGCAGTCAGACACGTTTCGCAGTGGCGGCTCCATAACGCAAGACCACACGTCACTCCAAGCCACAAGCAAGCTTGCGTAACCATTGTTTTTCTCCTGCAATAGGGAAACTTACTTTTGAGAAACCCCTTGTAGATTAAAGCAATTGTGCCAGTTCCATGCATTTGGGATTGTAGTAAAGACACATTTGATATGGGCTTAGCTTTCACAACCCTTGACGTTGAAAAGGGGCGGATGGGGCGTGTAGCTTCCAGGTAAGAGCCTCGGTGGGCTGCGAGGACTGTGGGACTGCCTGTCGCATAGGGGCCAGCCCTCAGTAGTGCTTCAGCTTTCTTGTATGCCAAGTAGCTCACCGGTGCCTGTCAGTCACCTGCCCAAGGAGAAGCACCAATCTACTGACATCGCAAGAAGAGGCTGTCTTCTCCTGAGACAGAGAGCTCCTCCAGTCCAAGACAGAAGTACGCCACAGACATGCATCAGAGGCAGAGCAGTCAGCGTCCGGCAATCTGGGGTAAGTGCTGTGATGTAGAGGGACAGGAGGTTGGAGTGACGGGGCAAGAGGTTACCAGTGACAGGGGGCAGGAGGGTGGAAAGACAGAGCAGGAGCCTGGAGTGGCAGGGCAGGTGGCTGGAAAGACAAAGTAGATGGTTGGAGTCACAGTGGAAGGAGTGACAGGAGATAAGAGGCTGAAGTGACATGGCAGAAGGCTGGAGTGGCAGGAGATAAGAGACTGGAGACATAGGGGACAGGAAGCTTGAGAGATATGGGGCAGGAATTTGGAGTGATGGGGCAGGAGGCCGGAGAGACAGGACAGGAGCCTGCAGTGGCAGGAGGATGGAGAGATCGGGCAGAAGGCTGGAGGAACATGAAGCTAGAGTGACCTTGGGCAGGATAGTGAAGAGACACAGTAGGCTGGAAGGGGCACAAGGGACAGGAGGTGACACCGACGCTATGAATCTGGTTGAACCTCTGTTGTATGATCATGACATTGGATATATTTCTACACAAAGAGACATCTCTCGACATGTGATGTACGTGAATAGTGACTGAAGACACTGTCTGCCCTGGGAGGATCAATTTCCTCAGAGGTTCCCTGCTGCAGAGAAACCACTGTATAGGTAAGGTGTAGTTATATATAGTGCCCACAAAATACCAGTAGATGTAATTTTATTTTTATTTTCATGGGGGTGCTATTAGAACCTTTCACCCTGGGCCCTAATTGGTCTAAAACCGGCCCTGCAAGGAGTGATACACTTGCATGACTGGCAGTCTGCCAACGCCTGCCATAGCAAGCAGAGTGACCCATGAAGGATATCCTAACATCATGAGATCAGGCCATCCTTGTCATGTGAGGAAGAGCTTAGTGGGAGGGCGGACAGGGGTGGGTGAGTTTCTGAGGCCCCTGTCACCCACTGCTCTACTTAGTAGAGCAAGCGGTGAATAGATGCCGCACACAGTGTCTATTCCATGGAGAGACTGACTGGGAGTGGAGTGCTGTGCATGCCCTTAGTGTGGCTCGCAGGTGCTGTGCTTCACCTGAGTCCATGCCCCCTTTTTTCTTGCATGCACCTCCGACGTGTAAAGGTCCCAGCCGCTGCTACTAGAAGGTTGGGAGGTATGCTTTATAGCGTTTTCTGCAGTGCTATCAGCACTAGGGCTAATGGTCTGTAAACCTCACCAACATTTGCTCGTGGCCATGCCTACATACAGTATATGTCCTCATACATCTTTACTGCAGTCACACCAAACAGCCCCTCTTGGCACGTCAGGACAATCTCCTAGTGTCGGTCATCTTTTATGTCACAATTACAGGACGCACGAGGAGACTGTGCTGATTGATTTGATAAATGACACTGGTATATTGTGTGTGACTGAGCCTCTGACTGTGTACAATGTAGCAGCTGCAGCTTTCTTCCAATACAAGTTCCGCAGTGCTCTGTATACAGACTCAGTCACACACAATATACAAGTGTCATATATCACATTAATCAGCACAGTATCCTGCTATGTCCTAGTCGCATTGCATTGGTACTAAGATACCTTTTCTGCAAATAAAGATGCCCAACTTTAGCAGAGTTGCATGGGACCTGGTGGCTCACTCATGCCAGGCATCTCAAGCTGCATGGCAGGCTGGATGTATGAGGACACATCTGTAGGGCCACTTTCCAAATTTTCCAGGGCCACTTTAAATTCCCAATCCGTCCCTGCTTGCATGGGAGCCCTGTTAGGCCTATGGCCAGATGAGGCCAGGTGATTCTATTTTTGTTTTTGTCATTACAATTTGTTTTTTTTTATTTTGTAATTGGTGAGAGAGGAGAGGGCAATGTTCAGTAAATTATGGTGATTGACTGATACTGTTGTGCCTAGGGGCGGCCTGAACTTTATTAATAATGAATCACTTTATTTATTGTGACGGTGACATGTACATTCCATGAAAATAACAGACCATTGTGCATATACAATAGTGATCATAACATATGAAACAAAACAAGTTGTACGTCTGTCCCCTCCCTGGTACCCTTTCTACCCCCTCCTTTATGTTTTTCCTTCACCCCCTACCACTTATTCCATTATATAATTCTTCTACAAAGATAAAAACACGTTGATATTGATTATTCTGTCATTGTATATATTGAGATTTTTGTTATTATTGCAATCTTTTGATATACATGTGATATATATGTGTTACTGTTTCTGGACTATGAAAATCACTTCTTGATGTATTACTTTTGTTAGAGGTGGACGCAGTTGCTGAAGCTCTGAGATGTCCACATTCATTGTTCGTGGATGGTGTAATTCCACATGTGGTCCCAGTAGCGGATCTTGCCATGGGCAAGCAGTACTTTTGCCCGGTGCGCCGCCTTCCGGAGGGCGCCGGCGCCATCCGGAGGGTGCCGCACCATGGCAAGATCCGCCACTGTGCAGTGTGCCCCCCAGCAGCGCCCCCCCCCCCCCCCGCTGTGAGAAGGGAACCAGACGATATGCGTCTAGTCTCCCTTCGTGGCGCTGCCCCCCCCCCCCCCCGCTGTGAAGGGAATCAGACGCTAAGCGTCTAGTTTCCCTTCATGGAGAGGACCTTTGCTGTGCGGTGCGCGATGACGTCATTGCGCACCGCACAGCCTTGTGGCACAGACGCTAGGGGTCATAATTGACCTCTAGTGCCTATGCTGTGCTATGGGAGAGACGTCATGACTGACGTCTCTCCCATAGATCCGAGGAGAAGAGCGGCGCCGGCGGAGGTCTGCAGGTCTGGAATCAGGAGCGGGGATAGTAAGTATACTTTGGGGGGGGGGTTTATTTCCTTTCAGCGGTGCTACAAATGGGGACGTGACTGACCATGGCCCCGTATTAAGCCACGCCCCCTATCTTTTGCCCGGGGCTCCACAAGGGCAAGAACCAGCCCTGTGTGGTCCTAAACAATCCACCAATGGTGCATTATCGCCATCACCATGGACACTTGCACCAGTCTATGGCAGACGTAGTCTCCTTCTGATCTCGGTCTAAGCATGGCTTCTGTGGCTGCTGGACTGGATGTGAGAATGCTGCTACTTGCACTGACATGCCCACATCACTCCCACAACATGCCCGTAAGATGCCCATTTTTTTGCATTCACTTCCATTTGAATGTCACAATTGTAGAATTCTTCAACATATATTGATGGGTTATTAGCGGTTTTGATAGTAACACTCAAGATGTGACAGTGTTTTCTTAATGTCCAGGGACGTGCAGTCAGGGGAGGCAGGGGAGGCAGTGCCTTCCCTGTCATTAATGATTAAAATAATAAAAAGAAGATACTTATGACACATATTCTGTGTCATAAGTATATTAATCTAATCACATTCCCTGCCTAAATTGTTTGGGAGGCACCGGTCGTGGTGCCTCCGGGAGTGAATGGGAAAGGTGTGGGAGCGGGGTGTGGGAGCAGGGGCAGGCGCGGGGCCTACCAATGGGCATTAAAGGCCCATTGAATATACATGGGAAAGCGGCACCATTAGAGGTGCCGCTTTCATACAGGGACGTGCTTTCAACCCATGAAAGCACGCCCCTGTCAGTAAGGCCACAGTGATTGGCCAGCAGATCCGTCACTGGATCCGCTGTCAATCACTGTGTGGGCGCGGCGGAGGTGCAGGCGGCTGGTGGCGGTGGAGGCGCAGGCGGCGATAGGCGGCGGAGGTGCGGGCAGCAGTGCAGAGTTTGGCAGCGGAGAGGTACCAATTTAAAAAATGGCGCCTCAGAGTAATTTTTTAAATTCAAGATGGCCGCCGCGAGCCAATCACGGCTGCTGCATCATCGCCCCACCCCCTCCGGCTGACTTATATAAGTCAGCGCGAGGCAACGGCGCGTCAGTTTCCGATGATGGAGGAGGAGCAGAGAAGAGCTCCTGAAGGCAGAAGACGACGGAAGTCCTGGATGGGCGGCGGCTATGCAAAAGAGCTTAGCAGCCGCCGCCCACCAGGTGAAGATGCTGGAAATCCTGGGGAAGGCGGCGGTCATGCAAAAGAGCTTAAAGGCCGCTGCCTCCCGGGTGAAGACGCCGGAGGAATACGCTGCAAACCATGGGGAGGTGGCGCCCCCCCATGTGAAGACGCCGGAAGCCCTGGGGAGGCGGCGGCCATGCAAAAGAGCTTAAAGGCCGCCGCCCCCAGGTGAAGACCCTGTCCAATTAACTTTTTTTTTTTAAAGACAGTGTGGTGTTTTTATTTTAATATTTTCTTTACAGGTGGACAACAGGTGCCAGCAGGCCATTTATGTCCGGGCACGCTGGCACTTGTGGTACTCCAAGTGCCAGCATGCTGGGGCAGGCTTGCTGAGACCTGTAGGCCACCTGTAAAGAACAATATTACTATTCTTTACAGGTGGACTACAGGTGCCAGCGGGCCATTTATGTCCGGGCATGCTGGCACTTGTGGTTCTCCAAGTGCCAGCATGCTAGGGCAGGCTTGCTGGGACCTGTAGGCCACCTGTAAAGAACAATATTAACAATGAACCCCGCACCCACCGCCACCAGGGGTGCGGGGCATAGCACTGGACTATCAGCCCAGTGCTGGTTATTGCTCGGGAGCAGAGGCGTATCTAGGGTAGGGCGAGTGGGGCACGTGCCCTGGGCGCCTTGGCAGGCCAAGGAGAGGGGGGCGCCGCCGGCGGCCAGGGCATCATGCCTCACTCGCCCCCGTCAACCCTAAATGTGAGGGGAGGAGAGCGCAGCGTCTCTCCCTCCCCTCACCGCCGCTGCCAGCACTAGCAGCGCTGCTGTGTCCGGTCTCCAGCGTTAGCCAATCAGAGCTTGCGGACCGGCTCCTGATTGGCTGCCGGTCCACGAGCTCTGATTGGCTAGCGAACCGGCGCCAGACACAGCCGCCGGAGACGGGACGGGAGACCTGGACGGAGCGGTGAGGGGAAGGAGAGGCGCTGCGCTGCGCTCTCCTCCCCTCACATAAGCGGCCGGTGAGTGAACGGGGGAGGGGGGGGGCACGGGCACAGTGGGGCATGTATCTGGCACCAAATGGGGCATGTAACTGGCACTGAGTGGGGCCTGGCACTGTGGGGCATGTATCCGGCACTGTGGGGCAATGTAACTGGCACTGTGGGGCAATGTAACTGGCACTGTGGGGCATGTATCCGGCACTGTGGGGCATGTATCCGGCACTGTGGGGCATGTATCCGGCACTGTGGGGCATTGTATCTGGCACTGTGGGGCAATGTAACTGGCACTGTGGGCCATTTTCAGTGGCCACACCCCTTCTGGAGCGTGGCCACACCCCTTCTGGTGTGTGGCCACGCACATTTTTGTGTGCTTCTTTTGTTTTTGGTTTGTGTTTTTTTTTTTGGGGGGGGGGGGGGGCATTTTACATCTTGCCCTGGGCTCCAAAAAACCCTAGCTACGCCTCTGCACGGGAGGGAGACCCCATTTTTATTTTTTGGGGTCCCCACTTCCGAGGAATTCTGCCCAGGGCTGACTAGTTTGGGGGGGGGGGGGGGCAGATTAATGCTATGGCAGTGGGACCCCATACCGAGTTTCTCCCCTGCTATGGCATTATCCCCCCTGGCTGGTTCTGCTTGGTGCTGGTTTTAGCAACGTAGGGGGAAGGCTACACTTTTTTTTTCTCTTTCCCACTCTGGAAAGGGGGGGGGGGGGGGGGGGGTATGGTTAGCTGCTTGTGCCTCCCCAGCCACTGACCTCACCGCACGCCACTGTTAATGTCCATGTATAACCTTCAGGTGACTGTGCAATCTTTGTTTGCTATTCCTGTACCCTATACTAAACAAGTTGCATTCTGCCAGTCTGAGGAAGAAATGCCTTACATTAATAGCTAGTACTGTAACTATCTGTCTCCGATACCACATGTAACCCTTGGATAGCTTTCCCATGACTACCAGATGCCTGCTGCTTTATGTACAGTACCACCCCTGCTCCAGTGGTCAGTATTCTAGACATGGGATAATTCACTCTAACCCAGGCATGTCCAAACTGCGGCCCTCCAGCTGTTGAGAAATGAGCGGATTCGGTTTTACTCGGTTTTACTCGGATTTACTCGGTTCACAAAACGGCATCTTATTGGCTCACGGATGTCACGTGTTTTGGATAGCCAATAAGATGCCGTTTTGAGAACCGAGTAAAACCGAGTAAAACCGAGTAAAACCGAACCTCGCTCATCACTAGAAACTACACATCCCAGCATGCCCTGACACAGCTATTGCATTCTCTGACAGCAAAACTGTGTCAGGGCATGCTGGGATGTGTAGTTTCACAACAGCTGGAGGGCCGCAGTTTGGACATGCCTGCGCTAACCACTCACTTACCTCTTCTTTCCTACCCACACTTCACAAGTATACATGTAGAATTGTTGATTTGGCTATATCTTGTGTAATACATATGTATTCTCTTCTGCATGCTTGTTTTGGAGTGCTGAATGGGGGACTTATCACAATACCATCAGAAATGCAGGCCCTAAATGGCCATCATTAGAGGACTGTACTTTATACTTTACTGAAATGTCCTAAAGTGGACCTAGTTTTACTCTGAGACGTACACTTTGCACAACATCTACACCATGGAGGCCCTATCCTCACACACGGCATGCATGTAGTGCCACATGGACTAAAGGGGAGGAGCAGTACTAATAGCTTTTCATATAACGCCTGACTTTATAGACACATGAAATAAAGAAGGCAGGTATGCAGGTATCTAATAAATAATCATCGGTACATTAAACAACCAGTAAATACTGTATTATATGTCTCTAATATAGATGTATCCCATATCCAAATATTCCGAAGTACAGAATATTCCGAAATATAGAATTTTTTTGAGTGAGAGTGAGATAGTGAAACCTTTGTTTTCGGATGGCTCAATGTACACAAACTTTGTTTAATACACAAAGTTATTAAAAATATTGTATTAAATGACCTTCAGGCTGTATGTATAAGGTGTACATGAAACATAAATGAATTGTGTGAATGTACACACACATTGTTTAATGCACAAAGTTCTAAAAAATATTGGCTAAAATGACTTTCCTGCTGTGTGTATAAAGGTGTATATGTAACATAAATGCATTCTGTGCTTAGACTTAGGTCCCATCGCCATGATATCTCATTATAGTATGCAATTATTCCAAAATATGGAATAATCCGATATCCAAAATACTTCTGGTCCCAAGCATTTTGGATATGGGATACTCAACCTGTATTAAGTAGACCAGCTTTCCACATATTAACTTATTCTGTTTAGGGAGCTTCTTTGATTGTTATTTCTGCTGCGGGGTACACTGGGCTCCACAAGGATAGACATTGGGGGTGTAGAGTAGGATCTTGATCCGAGGCACCAACAGGCTCAAAAGCTTTGACTGTTCCCAGATTGCATAGCGTCGCCTCCTCTATAACCCCGCCTCCCTGCACAGGAGCTCAGTTTTGTAGTTGGTCATTGCAGTAGCAGGCATATCAACAGGAGGCTGCTCCAGGCAGTCTAAGAAAAGAGCTTTTTTTGAAGAAAAAAGTGAAGTCTACAAGGGCTGCAGCGGAGGTTAGATGTCAGGGACATTCTCTGCTGCGGCTCCATCTCTCCCACAGCTGCGCTGTAGACTCCCGCGCCCTGGTTGCCGGGTACACACAGCAGGAGACTCCGGTTTTCTTCTTGGTCAGACACACACGGCTGGGGCTCTCCGGGATCACGTGGCCGCATTTTGGGAGGTGGTAAGTGGGTCCTGCTCGCGGGACCCGCGCTTTATCGCGATCCGACGTGGCCGGTGGGAGGCGGGCCGCGCGCGCTGGAGTGTACACTGTGTCAGTACAGGGACCCCACTAGGCCACCAGGGCAAGGGCACAGGTCGGTTTCTCTCATAAACCGTTTCTCATGCAGCCCACAGTACCGGTCGTTAAGTCCAGCAGGGGGAAAGGCTTAGACCTGTAGCCCCTCCCCCAGCCCCAGGGCGCCATTTAGAGTAAATGTTCCCGACCTCGAGCTGCATATCTCTCTCTCTCCCTCACTCCAAGCAGTGTTTGGGCGCCATTACACTCAGCTACACTGTTCCTGGGACTGTTTGGGCAAATCCTCCTCTATAAAGCCGCCTGCATGTCAGCGCTGTGCATCTTACAGGACACTTAAGTATTCTACATGTCTGTTGACAGTGCTAAGAAAGAGTGCATTTAGTCAGGGTAATTTAGTACAAGTACCCTGTGATATACATCCAGTCTTTACTGTGCATTGTTATATCTATCTTCTATATAGCTATATAGCTAGTCCAGTGCAGTATTATTGCATGTCATAACTTCTGCATTGTACATCTGTGACGATATGTGTGTGCATTTGCCTGCTGTGTGACTTCCATTTCGTGTTTCTCACTCAGCTTGCTATCCCTATATTCTATAACCTGAGGGGGCTAGATGCGTCAGGTTTATTATTAATATAGGTTATTCACAAGATATACTCAGTGTGTATTTTTCTATGTGATTTTAGTCACCGTATCTCTCCTAAATTCCTGTTTGTGCTGACTACACTGCGCATGGGTTTGGGTCAGGTATTGTGCTGCTGATATTGTACTGTGTTACCTTGTATTGCGATATATCATGTCCGCCAAAAAGGTTAACGGTTCTGGGGCTGAACCCACTAGGAGTGGTGATGAAGTCGCAGATACATTTGAGGAAAACGTAGCAGCTGAGGGTTTTGGTTCTGGGGGTTCCTTGCCCCCCAGTGGGACTGTAGCAACTGACTACACTAGTTACCAAACTAACGCCCCCTATGGGACCTCCTGTGCCGGTGCAACCGTTCATGGTCCCCACGGTTAATCCGCCGTGGGCAGATCATTTGTCCAATCAGTTACAGCAATTGAACCATTCCTTGAATACTAAGAAGTCAAACCCTCGCCCGCCTAAGACCAAAGGGTCCTCTAAGCGGACCATTACTTCCTCACAATCCACTGCTGATGAGGATGGCGTTTATACTGACCCCACAGATTCCAATCCTGATCTATCTGATGGGGAGGGTGTTTCACAAGTTCCTGATTTATTGGAGGCTATACGGTCAATTCTTCAGATTACAGATGAACCGGAACCGTCCGTTCCTCCTAAGAATCCGGATAGGTTTAAACGTCAGAAGGTGGTTAAACTAGTTTTACCTCACTCTGATCATCTGGTTGATATTCCTCTGGAATCCTGGGAAAACCCAGGAAAGAAGTTCACGCCTCACAAGAAGCTACTTGCTCGCTATCCTGTCGCGCCGGAGTTGACTAAAAATTGGGAAACACCTCCGCCGGTGGATTCACATGTGGCAAGGATGGTGGTCTCCTCAGCTCTACCTATCACTACCGTTACGTCTCTGAAAGAGCCTACGGATAAGCATGTAGAAGGTTGTCTAAAAGCGATTTATACCCTTGCGGGCGCCGTACTTAGGCCCACTATTGCAGCGACATGGGCTGCAGAAGCTATTGAAGCATGGGCCCAGGAGTTGGAAGCTGAAATCTCTGCTGACCATGCTAGACAATGCTTGTCATATATTGTCACGGCTTCTCACTATGTTAAGGAGGTGGCTTCTGATGCCGGTGTTCTGGCAGTCAAGGCTTCGACTACATCAGTTCTAGCTCGCCGGATCTTATGGCTGCGGTCCTGGTCTGTGGATCTTGTCAAAGTCAGAAAAATATCATGCTACACGTTGCCATATATCCACCCCATGCGCGTGCCTGCTGCATGTGCACATTCTCTCCCGTGCGTGCGGATACTCGCAGTTGCGTGACGGCGCCCCTACGGGCGTGCGCTTGAGCGCATGGTATGTGCATTTACGGTAGAGTTTGTGTGCGTCTAGCGGGCGACTCAATCGTTAAATAATAAAACCAAATAGTATGTTTTATAGATAATGTTCCCCTTAGTGATAACTGTAAGTTTGTTTAATGTGACTTGTTCATGGACATAGGAATCCCTCTTTTCATGATACAAAGGGTCTGTCTAAGGTTGAACAGTGGTGTCTGGTACCTAACCGAAGAGTATTTTAATAGCAACAATCCGGTGTTGGTTAGGTAAAGATTAATCGCTCCTGCGTATAGTTATGGCCATTAGTAGATTCTGGACATTTCATATATTTTCAGTTCATTATCCATGCGGCGGGAATCCGGCGATTCCCTCCCACCTGAGCAGTTTGTAATAGCCACAGCCCACCTGTTCAAATCCACCTATGACCTTTTGTTGTGATGCGAGGAGACATTCCTGTGTCCAATGAACAATGAGATTATAGGTCCCTTTGTAGTGTACTGTATGCAGTGTATATAAGATCAGCCAGCCTGGGCAGCTCACGCTCACTCCACAAACGGTTTTCATATTGACTAACTTGGAGCTGGTACCAGGAATAGCGCAGCGATCGTTCCCAGTGTGTGTAAGTAATTCTCTGTAATCAACTCGCTCTTTGTTTGTATTGGCCATTCACTCTCTCTCTCTCTCTGTTATAGTATAAGATTGTAACGTTATTGTATATTTCTGTCTAAATATTCTGTTAGAATTATATGTTAGCTTGTAGTGTATGACTTGTAAACTGTTTACCCCTTTTCGATATAACTAAAAGCTTGTTAGTAAAGGTGTTGGAACCTTAGCACGGTATCGTGTGTTCATTACATTGCAGAGGGTAATAGGAGTGTCTCGATCGCTCAAACAGCTTTAGGATTAACAAGGTTAAGCAGCGTTATATCGCTGCAGTATTTCAGTACAAGGTTTACAGCATAAGAGTATCCTTTCTGTGTGTTACATTCAAGGTTTACTGATTGTCATCCTGTGAGCGTCTGCGCCGTTCGTGATCTCCTCGTGGTCTCGAGCGTCCGCTACGCTGGTAGCGTAGCATTACGGTAGTCGCCCGCCTATAGCGTGCTCGACACCACGCATTAAGCTGTGAGCGAGCGTGCCGCATGTGCGTCTCGATCACGGCCGAGCGTATGCTACGCTAAGCGCGTACCCTTACGGTACCCCATACGCCAATTGCGTACTGAGTCTCTTACCCATATAGTGAAGGTTATAAGGTAATCAAAATCAGCATTATCAATCTGGACTCTAGAAAAACCCTGGAGGTACTCCCTTTTAAGGGAAATATCCTTTTTGGAGAGGACTTAAATAAGATAGTGGCTGATTTGGCATTAGCTAAAACAGCCTGTCTACCAAGTACTGCCCCTTCTGTACCGAAGGTTAAAAGTACTTCCTTTCATCCCTTTCATCCTTCAGGAAAAGCAAAAGGTCAGGCGTACACCAAACAGAGTCACACTTCCAAATCTGGCAAGCCAAAGCCCAAACGTGCCTGGGTTGCCCGTCAGCCAGCTTCCAAGACCGATAAGCCTGCCGCATGACGGGGCGGGCCTCCTCCTGGGGGATCCCAGGATGGGGGGCCAGCTTCTAAAGTGTACCCAGGAATGGTTGAAGACCACTTCAGATGCCTGGGTACGGGAAGTCGTCACTTAGGGTTACGCCGTCGCCTTCAAAACCCGTCCCCCTCATCGATTTTGCCTGAGAGACCTTCCTTCGGATCAGGTAAAGGCAAAGACTTTTCATTCGGTGGTACAGACCCTCCTGGAAACAGGAGTGGTAGTACAGGTGCCTCTTGCTCAGAGGGGCCAGGGGTACTATTCGCCGCTGTTCCTAGTCCCGTAACCGAATGGGTCCTCCCGGCCCATTCTCAACCTCAAGGCGTTGAACAAATTTGTGAAGGTATCCAAGTTCCGTATGGAAACTCTTCGCTCTATTGTCCTGGCTTTGGAACCTGGAGATTATATGGTCTCCCTGGTCATACAGGATGCCTACCTGCATATTCCTATAGCAGTGTCGCATCAGCAGTATCTGAGGTTTGCGGTTGGCAATCTACATTACCAATTTTGGGCGTTACCATTTGGTTTGACCACGGCTCCGCATGTCTTCACCAAAGTCATGGTGGTGATGACGGCTGTACTCCGTTGTCAAGGGGTCAGGATCCTACCGTACCTGGATGACTTGTTGATCATGGCAAATTCCCCAGAAATTCTCCTACGTCATCTGGATCTGACTGTCTGGTTTCTGCAAACCCACGGGTGGCTCATCAACTGGAAGAAATCTTCCCTGGTCCCTGCTCAGAGCATGGTGCACCTGGGAGCGTTATTAGACACTCGCAACCAACGGTTGTTTTTGTCTCAGGACTTCCTATCTCGTCCACAAGTGTCGATACATTCGGCGTTGCAAGTGCTAGGCCTCATGGTGTCAGCATTCGACATGGTGGAGTATGCTCAATTTCATTCTCGCCCCCTCCAGAGGCTAATTCTGACCAAGTGGGACGACCTACCTCACCAGATCAGGTCTCAATTGATCTCCTTGACACCGGAGGTCTGTCTGTCACTGAGCTGGTGGCTTCAGGACCAACGATTGAGCGGGGGTCGTCCCTTCTGGATACCCGACTGGGTCCTGCTGACGACGGATGCCAGTCTGAGAGGTTGGGGCGCAGTGTTGGAGCAACACTCTCTTCAGGGTCGGTGGACCGTGGAGGAGTCTCGCCTCCCGATCAACATTCTGGAATTACGGGCGGTATTCAACTCATTGAACCTGGCCCAGCATTTAATACAGAACTGACCTGTTCAGGTACAGTCGGACAACGCCACCACAGTGGCTTATATAAATCATCAAGGCAGCACTCGAAGCCGCTTGGCAATGATGGAAGTATCACGGATTCTTCAGTGGGCGGAACGCCATCTACTGGCCATATCGGCAATATTCATTCCGGGGGTCCTGAATTGGGAAGCGGACTTTCTCAGTCGTCAGGACGTACATACCGGAGAGTGGGGCCTCCATCCAGAAGTATTTCAACTCCTAGTGGAAAGGTGGGGCCTTCCAGACGTGGACCTAATGGCGTCTCGACACAATCACAAGGTTCCGGTCTTCGGAGCAAGAACAAGGGATCCTCAAGCAGCGTTCATAGATGCGCTGGCGGTTATGTGGAATTTTCGGCTGCCGTACGTGTTCCCTCCGGTGTCACTCCTGCCCAGGGTTATACGGAAGTTCAAGCAGGAAGGAGGACTTCTGCTTCTCGTAGCTCCAGCGTGGCCCAGACGGCACTGGTTCTCAGACCTTCGGGGCCTCTCGCTAGAGTGTCCCCTTCTACTTCCACAACGACCAGACCTCCTCATTCAGGGCCCCTGTGTCCACCAGGACTTGGCCCGGCTGGCTTTGACTGCGTGGCTCTTGAAGCTTCCATCTTGAGGGCCAGAGGTTTTTCTGAGTCGGTCATTCAAACTATGCTGCGGGCCCCGGAAACTGGCTTCTGCTCGAATTTACCATATGGTCTGGCATTCTTACTTTGGTGCGCATCTAACAATTATGACGCTTCCAAGTTTAGTACGGCCAAGCTTTTGGCTTTTCTTCAGCAGGGCCTGGACCTTGGCCTGCGTCTGGCTTCCATTAAGGTTCATATTTCTGCCTTGTCGGTTTGGTTTCAGAGAAAAATCGCAACCTTGCCTGAGGTACATACCTTCACTCAGGGTGTGTTGCGAATCCAACCTCCCTATGTCCCGCCTGTGGCTCCTTGGGATTTGTTGGTGGTTTTGGAGGCGTTGCAATATTCTCCGTTTGAACCTCTTGAATTGGCTGACCTTAAGTGGCTTTCCCTTAAGGTGGTGTTTCTGCTGGCTATTGCCTCTGCTAGAAGAGTGTCGGATTTTGGTGCCTTGTCTTGTAGTTCCCCATATCTGATTTTTCACCGTGACCGGGCGGTTCTACAGACTCTCCGGCCCTTGTCTCTCCTGATTTGTCTCCCAAAGAGCGGTCTTTGGATGTGGTACGGGCTCTCCGTATCTATGTGAAGAGGACTGCTTCCATCCGAAAGTCTGATTCTCTCTTTGTTCTGTTTGGTTTTCACAAACGTGGCTGGCCTGCTCACAAGCAGACCTTGGCCAGGTGGATTAGAATGGTGATTGCACATGCTTATGTGAGGGCTGGTCTGTCCGCTCCTGCTCACATTAAGGCCCATTCTACTCGGTCTGTTGGACCTTCTTGGGCGGCCCGCCGTGGTGCGGCCCTTGAACAATTGTGCAAGGCGGCTACGTGGTCCTCAGTGAACACGTTCATGTGGTTCTATGCCTTCGATACTGCCGCTTCCCAGGAGGCTTCCTTTGGATGCCGGGTTCTCATGCCCACTACAGTGCGTCCCCTCCCATGAGGAACTGCTTTAGGACATCCCCAATGTCTATCCTTGTGGAGCCCAGTGTACCCCGCAGCAGAAAACGAGATTTAGGGTAAGAACTTAGCTTTGTTAAATCTCTGTCTGCGAGGTACACTGGGCTCCACAAGTCGCCCACCCTGACGCACTTAGCTTTTTTGGGTTGGTGTGGCATTAGCCGCTGACACTTTCTCCTGGGGTGAAATTGTGTTGTCTGTGGCTACTAACTGTTGTTGTCTCTATTACCTGCTACTGCATTGGGCTGGTTAACTAAAAACTGAGCTCCTGTGCAGGGAGGCGGGGTTATAGAGGATGCGGCGTTATGCATTCTGGGAACAGTCAAAGCTTTTGAGTCTGTTGGTGCCTCGGATCAAGATCCTACTCTACACCCCCAATGTCTATCCTTGTGGAGCCCAGTGTACCTCGCAGAAAGAGATTTAACAAAGTTCTTACCATAAATCTCAGTTTTTTTTAAATGCAGTGGCTTACTGTTGTCAAAGTCAGAAAAATATCTCTATGCACACTACCATATTTGCACCTCACACTGGTCCGTGCTGCGCATGCGTACGCTCTCCCGTACGTGCGCATACTCACAGTCGCGGGCACCCGCAGGCGCATGGTATGCGTATTTACGGTAGAGTTTATGCGATCGTAGCGTGCGACTCAATCATTACATATTTTCACTAATAATGTATTTTGTAGATCATGGTCCCTTTGATAGATTCTGAAAGTTTGGTTAATATAGAATGTTCATGAACAGAGAAATCCCTCTTTGTTTGATACGAAGGGTCAGACAGGAGTAATACAGTGGTGTTTAGTATCCATCGGAAGAGTATTTAAATAGAAATATTCCGGTGTTGGTTTAAAGCAGATCAATCGCTCGTGCGAATAGTTATGGACATAAGAAGTTTATGAACATTTACTTTATTTGCACTTTATTACCCATGCGGCGGGAAACCCAGTTTCCCTCCCACCTGAGCTGTTGGAAATAGTCACAGCCCACCTGTATGAATCAACCTATGACCTTTTGTTATAATGCGAAGCCGAATTCCTGTGTCCAATGAACGATAAGATTGTAGGGACCATTGAATTGTATTGTGTGTGGGGCATAAATAGGCAGGCCGACCGTATCCAGTTCACTCTCTTCAACGGTTCTCATTGCTGATAATCGGGAGCTGGATATCGAGGCGCACGCGATCGTTTCCCCTTGTGCGTAAGTTTTCTCCGCAATCATATTGTCTTGATGTTATTGTGAGCCATCTCTCTCTCTTCTATTTCTCCCTTATTTTCATTTGATTGTATTGTATTGTATTGTATTGTATTGTATTGTATTTTCCTGTGTAGTTATCTGGTTAGTTAGTCTATGTTATATTGTAGTGTATCATTTGTACTGTGATTCCTTTTGCAAGTATAATAGTTATAATACATATAATAGGTTTTGGACCCTAAGCCCAGGTATCTGTGTATTTCTTATAGTGTTAAGTATTCCCTGAGCGTCGGTGACGCCCAAGCAGCTTTGTAGTTAATCAGGTTACACCAGGTTGCATTTACACTCTATCACCACACTAAGGTTTACTGTATATTTCATTGTTAAAGGTATAGATATAAAGGTTTAACGTTATAAGCGTCTGCACCGCTGGTGATCTCCTCGTGGTCCCGAGCGTCCGCTACGCTATAGCGAATCATTACGTTAGTCGGCAGCCAATAGCGTGCCTGCCTGTGATCTCTGGGCCGTAAGCGAACGTGACGCTTGAGCGTCTCGACTACGGTTGAGCGATCGTTACGCAACTTGCGTACCCTTATGGTACTTCTTACGTAGATAGCGTACAGTGTTCTTAGACCTCTTAAAGTGTTTTATATACGATAAATATTTAGCTTTATCAATTGGGGGCCGTCCAGTCCTTCACATATCTGCACTAGGTAATATCAGCAGACATTATCCATCAGCAAAGGGCGGGAGGTTGTATCCCTCGTAGTGCTGACGGGATAAGCGTCTGCTTCGCTTAGGTAAAGGGTGCTGAAGGAATCCGGGAACCGGAGGTAAGAGCAAAACGCTAGTGTCTTTTAAAACTGTTTATTTTTCTATCTTGCGTACACACGCACACATATATATCTGCATTTCCTTTTCATTTGTGTATTTTCGTATGTCACTCTCCTGTTTGCTTTTTATAATTGATAAACGTGCTGAGAGAGATTTGCCGCTATTTCAATAGTTTGAGTAAAGACAACATAGTTAAAGTATAGACAAACACACGGTTTTGCCTGGGAGATAAGGCGAAGTCGGAGTGGTGCGCGGTAGATGATAAAGGATCATCTGCATTGATAAACGTATAAATTGTGTTACGGTGGATCTTTGCTTTGCGTACACGTGTCCCTAACAAAGACTTGCGTACGCAATCCAAAGGCCGACGCACGCAGCGTATATTACGCAACGGAGCGTCTGTGTACGCCCACGTAACTCAAACCACAAGTTGATTTTGACAGGCGATAAATAGCGCAAAGCGGTAAATAGCGCAACGCGGTAAATAACGCAAAGCGATAAATAGCACAAATTGATTTCAGTTTTTCAAAACTTAGTTTAAATACCTTACTTTACTGTAATACCTCTGGGGAGAGCTATCAGACTACGGGAAATGATTTTTCTGATCAGAAAACTATAAGAATGATAGTGGGTTGAAAACGGTATGAGTGTATTGAATCCCGCTTTGTGGACTTTGTGATCTGTGTGATCTATGAGCACGGCCTGAAGTGAAAACGTGCAACAGAGTGTGATAAAGTTTTCGTTGTGTTACGCTCTGGCTGTTTTGGAGCACAGTAGGGAGACTCCAATGATCCTACCATTTATGGGCAACAAGTGTCTATAAGTGGTACGATTGGACCGCACGGTTGTATGTGTGACCAATAACGCAACGTGATATGAGGTCGTATATCCATGCGTAAATCTTGCCCTCATACGTGTTGTAGGTAGCACATGCAAGCGTGATTTGTGTAAAGAAAAAGGAAGGGAATTTTCTCAGGAAAATCTCTAAAGATAGGGCCTGCAACGGCTACACGTGTCTGCTAGAAGGCGGAACGGAGATACCCGGAGCAGAAGAAGTTCAGTGGAAGAGCTTTAAGGATTTCCAACGAAGTTCTGTGTTTGGTGCATTTTAGGAAGTTTTTCTGTGTTAGACAGGTCCACAATGGCAGCCAAGTGCACAATACAGAGACGGTCGGAGGTCAGGATTCAGACTCCAGAGGCTTGCAGACCCCGAGGGTCTGCTCGGTTAGTAATGTGGAGGAGGTATGGTCCCCACACTGAGACCTTTTGTGATGAATGGACACGAATGACTGCGGGGGATAAGGCACCATTTCCCGGGATAGGTAGTTTTAACTCAGAGGTGTTGCATAATTTAAGGAGAAGGATATGTCTCATTAAATCAGCAAAGAGACGAATCAAGCATTATGATTGTTTACAGTTATGGCAACAGGAAGGTGAAATGCAAAGAAATGTAACTTACTTACCTAACTTTCATCTTGAGAGGAGAGACATGGCAATGGAGGGGATTGTGGTTGCGGAGAAAAGCACAAGGGTGAACAATAAAAACGCTCTTAGCAACTGTAGTATAGATGATAAGAATAAGTGTAATAAATGTAACAAAGATAATTGTAATACTGTTGAATGTACAACTATTAACCCATGCAAGTCGCACCCCATGTTAAACTTTCCTCAGGAACACCAACAAGAAAGTGAGCCCAGAACGATGTCGGCACCTCTTCCAGAAGCCATCACACAAGACATCCAGGTGGACGCGACCCAATCGGTAAAGACTGTAAACAAACCCCCTAATGGAGGGTCAGGTGAGGTCGTATCCACAGGTACGTATGGTATTATACATTACGCACAAACAAATGTACCTCATATTGTAGAATCAATTCAGAATGACGTTACTGGACTTAATCCTGTCAGGGTAATTGCAGTACCAAATGGGAAAACTGACTCTTCAGGAGTCACCCCCGTCAGGAACATCGCCATGTACTGCCTCTTTTCCCGAACAGAATTAAGAACAATTCTGTCTGAATTTCCTGATCCCAGGAAAGACTTAGTTGCTTGTCAAAGATACATTAGAGTGCTAGGACACACTGCAGAGCCAAATAACAAAGATTGGAGGACAGTTTTGAGGGCATGTTTACCCCCCGATGTTGATTCATTGAAATTTATCGCTGATTGTAAGCTAGATGAGGAAGTGCCACTAACAAACGAGTATAACCAAGATAATGTAAAAAGAATCAATCTACAGTTGAAAGAATATTTTCCTACAGTAGTAAAATGGAATAAAATCTTTACAATAAAACAAAAAGAAGGTGAATCCGCATCAGAGTATTTTCACCGGGCTCTGCAGGATATGGCTAGGTACACTGGTATAGATGACATTGAAACTAATGTACACCACAGAGAGGTAGCTGTGTCCGTATTAATGAACAACTTAAAAGACACACTAAAAATTAGGGTACAAACTTCCATACCACATTGGAGAGGTATCTCGGTGGCTGCATTAAGAGAGTCCGCTATCGAGCATGACCGAAATATCCAAAGAACCAGGGAAGCACAGGGAGAGCGGTTGATGACACTGAACATCCAAGCACTAGAGGATGCATCAAGTCGACCGGAACCCCAGGCCCCTAGCATATGGAGAAAGCCAAGGATTTGTTACCATTGTAGAAGAGAAGGGCATTATGCCAGCAACTGTAATAACCCACATAAAGTCAGACCCCCTAGACCAAGAAATGAGCAAAATTATAACACACACGATTATAATCAGGGATCACATAGGCAGGACAGGTGATCATTAGGACTGATGGTAAGCCTGAGGTAACGGTTAATAAATTGGGAGGTCATTCACTGAAGACACAGGAATGACCAGGTGAAACGTTGTAAATGTATTTGTGAAGAAAAATGTTTTTCTCTCTCTCTCTATCCCCATCTCTGACGATTATTGGTAAGAATTCACACATTGCATATCCACTTGGTCCTTGCAGAAGTCTACCAAACCCCAGCATGACCTATCCGCCACAATGTATTTCTGGCCAGATACAGACAGTGGAGTAATGCAGGTGCTGGTGGGGAGGGACTGCTCAAGGAGACCATTAGACACGTAGATATGACAGCCTGATAATAATAACAATGTTTTCTTAAGGTTGAAAAATGTTTGATAAAAATGCCTTGTTTCTCGGTTCCTATTGTTGTTTGTTGTTGAGTTATGTAATATATATATGCACATGAAGTGTTCTCTCTCTCTTTTGTTTTTTTGACTCTCTCTCTCTTCTCACTCATGTTTTCATGGTTTAAAGATGGTATGTCACCCCTCAGTTGGACCAATGGTAATGCCAGATTTTTGCTCCTTACAGAAAGATCGTCGGTTAGGAAGGAATATTGCATCACCAGAATGTTCGTTTGGAAGACTGAAGAGACAGCACCTTTTGAGAGGACAGCAGAACAAGAAGAACAACAAGACGAGAGAACTTATTATCGTAACAAGTTCTCTCCCCCACAAACTGTTTTCTTATACCCCCATTACAAATTTCTTCTTTTCTCCTCCTGTAAGATGGACTTGCCCCAAGAGACTGTGATATGGATTTTTCCTGTCGACCCTGATGTTGACCAGAGCAGTCTGTTTCGGTGAGAGTACCAGTGAGGTCGAGAAAGGATCCAGAAAGGTTCTGATGACTGAGACGGAGGTGTAAATTTCCAATAGCAACCCAATCACCAAGCAAAGGCGAGTACCGGACACGATCTAACAACCTTGTTATTTGTAAACATTTTGAAGGATTGTTAGTTTAAGAAGAAAGACTGTATCTGTAGGCTCTGTGACAATACGGTTGAGGATGGATGCATAAAGAAATGCCAATCCAGTTTTAATATCCATATGGACCGGCATCCATTGAGTGACTATCACTCCTTAGTGGGTAATGTGTTAAACAAAACAGATTGTTGGGTATGCTCTCAAGTACCTCAGGGTCATAGCAAATCAGGGCTAGTACCATTTCCTTTAACGATAGAGGAGGTACTTGAGTTAAATGGTGGGAGACCGGTGGACCGGAGGTTTAATATCTCCAGCCCTCCTAGTTTGAAGCTCCACCAATACCATGTGGATAGGTCCCTATTATGTTTCAACATCTCCAATCCCCGAAAACCGGGAAATTGGGAAGTGTCATGGAGTAACCACACCATGACCTTTTCGCATAGAGCAGATAGAATGCCTACAGATACAGAGCTTGTACGCCACATAGCCAGTAGAGGAAAATCTTTCCGGTATAGGTATACCTTAGGAAATAGGATTACTAAAGTTGGAGAGGTATCACCAGGATACTGTGCACATATCGTACAACCTGATACGTGTACTAAGCAGATGGAAGAATTAGGGTTAGGAGATTTCACATGGAAGGTGTGTAATATGGTTATGTCCTACTCCGTCCCATATGTTCTCCCCGATGATGCATATTTCCTATGCGGGAGAAAGGCGTACAAGTGGCTTGCCCCAAACTCTGAAGGATTGTGTTATATTGGAAAAGTATTGCCTGAAGTAATGACTGTATCACATGACAAAATGAAAGACATACACCGTGGTGCCCAAGCTCCTTATACTCACACCCATTACGAGCACGTTGTTAAAAGGCACCTGATAGAGAAGACAGAGCATCCGGCCTCTGATCTGATAAGTGAATCCACCGGGATTCAATTCTTAATCGCGTTAGATTTCACCCGCACCGCTAGAGGAGTGCTGAATTATAAATACATATCGGCGCTCGCAAATTTGTTAGATAATATCACTGAAATGTATGATGACACGTTTAGATATACTGGAAGGGAACTTCAAGCTTATAAAACAGAACTGGTGCAGCATAGAATGGTTCTCAATTACCTCACAGCAGTGACAGGCGGATATTGTGTTACATTAGCAACACAGTACGGCGTGAAGTGTTGCACGTATATCACGAATAGCACCGAGGATCCGGTCGAGGTCATAGACCAAAAGATGGACGATATTCTCCAATTGAAGTGGGAATTTCGCCGAAAACACAATCTCACTCTTGCTGCTGTAGGTAATGAGCTGACTGGTTGGGTGTCATGGTTGAACCCGCGAAATTGGTTCTCCGGTTTGGGAGACTGGGCTCAAGGAGTCATAATGGATGTTGGGAAGTTTCTCCTATGTATCTTAGGTGTTGTCATATCGATTGGATTGATATTTAGATGCGGTCAGGCTTTAATGAAGTGCAAACATCGTACCAGGGTAATGAGTTTGAGGAGTGAGGAAACTGTAATTAACCTGGATTTGATTTATGACCCAATGATAGAAATAATGATGTAATGAAAATGCGATTTCTACGGTCCGTTTCTTTCACCTGTTTTTCTGGTTTTTCTCCAAGATAAAAAGACCCACTTGGACGAGGAAGTTGACGAGACGCTATACAGACAACGGATAGACCAAAGAAGAAGTTTTGACCACTTTAGATACGGACATTTGATGAACTTTGCCATGGATCCCCAGTTTCCCTAGAATTCTTAAACTCACGCTAGCCCAACATTTTTGTAAATCTATTGGCATTGACAAAGCTTTTTGCTCGCACCTAATGGGCAAAACAGCGCAAAGAAGACGACTTTCAACTGATACCGAACAAAACTTCAACCGACAGATGTACATTAACCTGACATAGAATACCACTGCATTTTCCATAAGTGTTCTTTATCTTCATCTCTACAACCCTCAGGTAATAACACACATAGTCGATAGGAAATACAGGCACAGATATCAGCAACCACATACCTCCCCTATTCATAAAATGTGCTTCCCCATTTTGTTACAACCAAAACCGAAAAGAGCTCGGTAAAGTTTGACAGCCCATCCACAGACCCGTACCACGGGATAAGAAGGAATTCAAATGTATACTTCGCAATACCTCGAAGCTTGATTTACAACACGTACGGCACGATGATACATGACCCCCCAAACATGGACTCATACACACACGCTTCTGCTATCTCACTAGGTCATACCCTCTTCCCACCTACTCCTCTCTCCTCCCTTACCCAACCATGTAAATGTATTAACCCCTAACATATATTTTTCTCCTTTTGAAATGTTTTCAGGAAGTGGCAGTTATTGTTGACTGCCAAAGGGTGGACTGTCAAAGTCAGAAAAATATCTCTATGCACACTACCATATTTGCACCTCACACTGGTCCGTGCTGCGCATGCGTACGCTCTCCCATACGTGCGCATACTCACAGTCGCGGGCACCCGCAGGCGCATGGTATGCGTATTTACGGTAGAGTTTATGCGATCGTAGCGTGCGACTCAATCATTACATATTTTCACTAATAATGTATTTTGTAGATCATGGTCCCTTTGATAGATTCTGAAAGTTTGGTTAATATAGAATGTTCATGAACAGAGAAATCCCTCTTTGTTTGATACGAAGGGTCAGACAGGAGTAATACAGTGGTGTTTAGTATCCATCGGAAGAGTATTTAAATAGAAATATTCCGGTGTTGGTTTGAAGCAGATCAATCGCTCGTGCGAATAGTTATGGACATAAGAAGTTTATGAACATTTACTTTATTTGCACTTTATTACCCATGCGGCGGGAAACCCAGTTTCCCTCCCACCTGAGCAGTTGGAAATAGTCACAGCCCACCTGTATGAATCAACCTATGACCTTTTGTTATAATGCGAAGCCGAATTCCTGTGTCCAATGAACAATAAGATTGTAGGGACCATTGAATTGTATTGTGTGTGGGGCATAAATAGGCAGGCCGACCGTATCCAGTTCACTCTCTTCAACGGTTCTCATTGCTGATAATCGGGAGCTGGATATCGAGGCGCACGCGACAATCATATTGTCTTGATGTTATTGTGAGCCATCTCTCTCTCTTCTATTTCTCCCTTATTTTCCCTTGATTGTATTGTATTGTATTGTATTGTATTGTATTTTCCTGTGTAGTTATCTGGTTAGTTGGTTTATGTTATATTGTAGTGTATCATTTGTACTGTGATTCCTTTTGCAAGTATAATAGTTATAATACATATAATAGGTTTTGGACCCTAAGCCCAGGTATCTGTGTATTTCTTATAGTGTTAAGTATTCCCTGAGCGTCAGTGACGCTCAAGCAGCTTTGTAGTTAATCAGGTTACACCAGGTTGCATTTACACTCTATCACCACACTAAGGTTTACTGTATATTTCATTGTTAAAGGTATAGATATAAAGGTTTAACGTTATAAGCGTCTGCACCGCTGGTGATCTCCTCGTGGTCCCGAGCGTCCGCTACGCTATAGCGAATCATTACGTTAGTCGGCAGCCAATAGCGTGCCTGCCTGTGATCTCTGGGCCGTAAGCGAACGTGACGCTTGAGCGTCTCGACTACGGTTGAGCGATCGTTACGCAACTTGCGTACCCTTACGGTACTTCTTACGTAGATAGCGTACAGTGTTCTTAGACCTCTTAAAGTGTTTTATATACGATAAATATTTAGCTTTATCACTGTGGATCAACAAGGCTATTTAGAGTAAGTATTGATACCACTGCACTCCAGTAATATGAGGGGTAGACAAAAGATTACTAACATCAAAAAATAAGGATAAAATAAACTAAGGGAGCACTATTACTAGAGGCACTATATATTAATTGAGGTATAAATTTCAGGTAGTTCAGGCCCCCTGCGGCACTTTCATTTATAACCTCACTACCTCTGACATTTGGGAAGAAGAGCTTATCATCATTTACACTTTCAGTATTTACATGGACATCAGGGCTGGTGCAAGGATTTTCGACACCGTAGGCAAAACATCAGCCTGCAAACCCCCCTTCCCTCCATGTCCATCTGCGACGGGGTCCAGCACTAGCACAGTTTGCACGGCTTGTAATTTGTGGCATGCCGTCATGACGTCAGACCGCACATTGCATGCAAATGAGCCAAACAAGCTGGCGCTGCTGTGTTAGTGACACTGGCTGCCTGCTGACTTGTCGCAGCCGAGTAGAGTGCTATCTAAGTATCTATATGTGGCGCTGTGTGTAGTTAAGGTGGGCAAGCAGAGGTGGAACGACCCGCCTCCAATTATAACTGCCGGAACGCAGTCCCACCTCATTCTGGCCAACTTTAACCCCTGGTTACGCACAGACGTACTAATTTTGCATATTACATTGATCAGTGCAAGCTCAAACTGTAGTTTTGTCACACATTTTCAGCGAGAAAAACACTTGGTGGGTAGAGTCTCATAGGACCTAATGCCCTGAGAGATTCTATTTAGAAACATAAAGATGCATACACACTAGGCAATACGCTCCATGGGTGATATCGCCTAGTGTTTTCCTTACCCTCTCGGGCTGCCAATATTGGGCCTAATTCAGACCTGATCACTGTTGTGCGAAATCGCACAGCGGCTGATTATCAAATGACTGTGCATGCGTATGCACGAGCTCAAACAGCGACAGAATGGTGCAAAAATTTTGATCGCTAGGCGTACGCAAGGTGATTGACAGTAAGCGGATGTTTGTGGGTGGCAACTGGCTATTTTCTGGGAGTGTTAGGAAAAACGCAGGCGTTCCCAAGCATTTTCAGGGAGGGTGTTTGGTCGGCTCCGGCCCAGATCAGCCTGATTCTATTGCACTGGAGGAGTAAGTCTTGGGATCCGCACAGACTGCACAGACTGGAAAAAACGGGTGTCATTTGATATGCCGGCTGCCAGGATCCCGGCGCTCACCATACCGACGCTGGAATCCTGACAGCCGGCATACCGACATCTATACTCCCTCTTGGGGTGTCCACGACACCCCTGGAGGGAGAATAAATAGCGTGGCGTGCATAGCGCACCACCGTGCCCGCAGGGGTCTCTTTTGCGCACACCCCACTGCCTGCATACCGGCGGTCGGGATGACAGCGCCGGTATGCTGGGCGCCGGGATCCCAAGCGCCAGCATAACATACTACACCCGAAAAAACATTCGATGGTGAGTGAGATGCGAATGTATTTGCAGCTGTCCGCTGCCTGGCGAAGTTTTGCATATGCAGACTGCACGGGGCGGGTTTTCACTCTGTCTGGTCTGAATTAGGCCCATTGTGCATACACATTGTACGATATCGCTAACCATTTAGCCAGCGGGGAGGGATGGTTGGGGGGCCATGTGGGGAAGGTAAGTATATTTACCTTCCCGTCGGCATTCTAATTATCAGGATGCAGCGGTTTGTATTCTGACCACCGGCATATTATACCCAACCTTCCACAAATGTCCTATTTAGATGTTATGAATGCTCAAATGAGTAACCAATGTGTGACTGAGCATGACATTTAAATGAGGTTTTAATTAGATAAAATGGAGTCACAGCGCTCCAATCTCTACTCACAACATATTACAAAGATGTATACAATAATATTAATCAATAGAATAAACCTCACACGTCAGATGCATCCACGCGCCACTCAAGCACACTTATCTTATAAAATAAAGACACAACAACTGTAATTGGCGTGAAAGGGATCAGCTTTTATTTTCTGACTGAGAGGAAGGCCTATTAAATACTAAAATTAAAATGTAGACTTCCCTCTCTAACTAAGGTGGCGGGGAGAAGAACGGTTAAACATGATAAACGTAACATGGGTGATAAACATTATAATACAGAAAAAGCTAGCGATAAAAACATATGTGTGAGGGAGCCTTCTGCCCCAGATGTCCCGGGATCGGCCTCCTGCCTCCATCCCGGACATTGAAAATCAAAAAATCCAAGGACAGGGGTCGACCTTCTGCCATTACCCCTGCCCACCAACAGTTGTAGGGACGGAGGTACGCTCCGCCCCTACGGGGTAAAAAATTGGGCCACCGGCCCCGCCATCCACATATGTTTATACCAATTATATGGACCCCACTTGGTAAAGTGATGCCCGTAAACTAATTCAAAACTATGAAATTTACCTAAAAGTACACCCAAACTTCTAACCTTGAACTCATAATTAAAATTAAGTAACCGTTCAGAAACCGGCCACCAAAAAGCCGACACAAGGAACACAACTGAAGAACAAAACCAAGTCCCCAGGGCGGGAGGGCGGGTCACGAGAAGAGCTGGAAGAGAGGCAGGAAGTACCCGGTCAGCAGCATATATGCAAGACAGGCCAGCCCCTATACATGATCCAGCCAATCAGCCCCTCAGACCCTCTCTCTACGTTCCTCCCACCACAAAACATTAACCCCTTCCAAGCCAAGGTGATGCATAGAGCGGCGCTGCGGAAGCCCAGACGGTGCGTTTATGCTGCTATGGTCACATAGGGCCAGATGTACTAAGCCTGAAAAGTGATAAATATCACAGTGATAAAGTACTAGCCAATCGGCTCCTAACTGTCATTTTTCAAACACAGCCTGTAACATGGCAGTTAGGAGACGATTGGCTGGTGCTTTATCACAGTGATATTTATCACTTTTCAGGCTTAGTACATCTCCCCCATTATGTTCCCTACGCAGTCTTAAACCTCACACGTCAGATGCATCCACGCGCCACTCAAGCACACTTATCTTATAAAATAAAGACACAACAACTGTAATTGGCGTGAAAGGAGTCAGCTTTTATTTTCTGACTGAGAGGAAGGCCTATTAAATACTAAAACTAAAATGTAGACTTCCCTCTCTAAGGTGGCGGGGAGAAGAACGGTTAAACATGATAAACGTAACATGGGTGATAAACATTATAATACAGAAAAAGCTAGCGATAAAAACATATATGTGTGGGAGCCTTCTGCCCCAGATGTCCCGGGATCGGCCTCCTGCCTCCATCCCGGACATTGAAAATCAAAAAATCCAAGGACAGGGGTCGACCTTCTGCCACTACCCCTGCCCACCAACAGTTGTAGGGACGGAGGTACGCTCCGCCCCTACGGGGTAAAAAATTGGGCCACCGGCCCCGCCATCCACATATGTTTATACCAATTATATGGACCCCACTTGGTAAAGTGATGCCCGTAAATTAATTCAAAACTATGAAATTTACCTAAAAGTACACCCAAACTTCTAACTTTGAACTCATAATTAAAATTAAGTAACCGTTCAGAAACCGGCCAACTGCCAGGTTACCAACCTGCCACCGCCACCGAACTCAAAAACCCCAAAAGGCAGAAAAACTAACTAAAGGGACCTAAAATGCAGAGCAAAACTAACTAAAGAGACCTAAAAAGTAGAATACAAACTAACGCAACGAAACCCAAAAAGACAATCAAAAAAGAAAAACTACCTAAGGGGACCGAAGAACGTGAATAATGTCCTCCAAGAAGATCAGCATGCCAGCTGGCGACAAATGCACCCCGTCAGACCAGTACAGTGTCGGATTCCGGAAGGAGATACCACCGTGCGGCACGACCAGCCCGCCATGCTGGAGGACAGCACGACCAACAACCGAACTGACCCGCCTCATCGCCCCGGGGTTAAAGGCTCCGCGCCAAGACCGCCGAGGGACGATGTCCGACCAGAGGATCAGGCAAAACGGCCAGTCAGCCATAAGTTCCAACAGCTGACGGCTGATCTCGAGGCGATGTCAAGCCCCGTGCGGCGCACCAGTATGAATGGCCGACAAACCATATAAAGTGCGGATCTAACCGCCGTCCTGTAAAAGAAGGGTGTGACGAAGGTGAATAAATGAAATAAAAGATAGCATTTGTAAATGGGCTACCTAACTGCGTCCCTAACGGGGATTGGAGGGGGGGGGGGGGTTGGGCCACCCAATTTGACTTGAGGCAAAAACAAAACTTCGTTAGCCGGCAAAAGCCGTAGGTAAAACCAACGATAAAACAAAAATTCCTCAAGGCCCCCGCAATCGCAAAGTGCAACTGCGACGAGCGGCTAGTCCTCAAATGGGCGCACTGGGAGGAAAAGGCCTGATATAGCGTCTGACTGCACCAGACCTCCACCTACCCAGTGCCCGGACTTCGACTTCGGACCAATCCGCCGCAGCGGTTGCTGAAGCAGCGCCGATGCGGAAAGAGTGAGTCCCATAGTCGGCCGGAAAGAGACCCAGGTACAAAAGACAACGTCCCAAAACCGACCGGAAATGATATCTGGTCAACGGGGAACCGTCACTATGGACGAGCCACCCGGGGGGCGTTGGAGGCCGAAGGGGCGTATAAGCCTAGGCCGCGGCAACTGGACAAATGCCCCGCGCACGAGCCCAAACCCATTCGAACCCACTGCCCCCTGCCGACTACGTCAGTCTTGGAGCGCTGAATCCTGCACCACAAACCGTCGGGGCGTACGAAGACGTGGGCTGCCAGCATGGGCGAGGCAGAAGTCCGAGAGACAGACACCAGCTCACCCACCCTGAATGCACCGTGGAAGGCCATCGTAAAGGCCGCCATGAAGAGGCGAACTTCGTATCCCGAGGAGCAAATACTCCTAAGGGATCCCAAATTCCGCCTCAGCAAAGCACCCGTGATTGGCAGGCGAGTATCCGGGAGGGGCGGGATCGCCCGAGCCCAACCTTTCAACACCCGCCGGAGGAAAAGGACTATGTAAAATCCGCTTTCCCCCGAAGCTGCAGAAAGTATGATATACTTGCCAGAATCCTGCTAACAGACGCCCGCGAAATCCCGTCGGAGTACAACATCCAGATGTAGTCTAAGAGTAAATCGTGAGAGGTCTTACCACTCTGGTCTCTCTCCAGGAGGAAGCGACTCCACCGCTCCCAGGCGGCCCGATAGACCGTAAAAGTGGCAGGGGCCAAAGACCTGTGGGCTAACTCCTCCAATCCGGTTGGATGACCTGCCACACATAAGCAGGACAGGATTCCCCTTGGATTAGCGCTGCAGGAGCCAAGCGCCTAAACCGCTGCCAATCGCCGCTAGACAGGGCATACGCAAGTTCGTTACGCACGCCAGGGACATGCTTGGCTCGCAACGTAATGTTGTTCACCAAACAGAGCAAGACTATCTGCGCAAAGACCCGTAGGACCGGCAAGGACGTGGATTTTTGGCGGTTTATGGCAAAAACCACGCCCAAATTGTCGCACCAGAAGATAACATGTTTGTTACGCAGGGCATCGCACCACAATTCCAGAGCGACCAGAATGGGAAACATTTCCAGCAACAGCATGTTCGTCGTGAGGCCCTTGCTAAGCCAGACCCGAGGCCAAGGACACGCGCACCAACGGCCCGTGAAATAAGCTCCGAACCCGTAAGCGCCAGAGGCGTCCGTGAAAAGCTCTAGGGATGGGCTAGACACGGCCGCCTCCTGCCAAATACAGATGCCGTTGAAACGAACAAGAAAGTCGTCCCAAATACGCAAATCTCTTCGGATTTCGAGGGACTACCTAAGAAAATGATGCGGGCGTCTAATCCCCACGGTGGCCCGTTCCAATTTTCTGCCGAAAACCCTGCCCATGGGGATCACCTTGCAAGCAAAGTTAAACAGGCCCAATAAGGATTGAGCCTGTTTGAGAGTGAGCTTGCCCGCAGCCAGCGCATATAGGATGCTGTTGTGTAAGCGCAACACCTTGTCCGCAGGGAGCCTACACAGACCACCGACGGTATCGATCTGAATCCCGAGGTAAACCAAGGAGGCGGAGGGACCCTCCGTCTTTTCAGGTGCCACCGGAACCCCGAAGTGTGCGAAGAGGGCCAGAGCCCCCTGCAGTAAGTTGACGCAGCAATCAGAGTCTGATGGGCCGATAAAAAGAAAATCATCCAAGTAGTGCGAAATTCCCCGTTGGTCCGTCGATTGCTCGAGACACCAGTGGAGGAAAGAACTGAATCTTTCGAAGTAGGCTCAAGAAACAGAACAGCCCATAGGGAGGCACCGATCGATGTAATAGCCATCATCTATCTTAAAACCCATAAACCGAAAGGCAGACGGGTGCAGCGGAAGGAGACGGAATGCTGCCTGGATGTCCAATTTACACATCACTGCCCCAGGCCCAAAAGACCGGATGGTGTCTATGGCCGAATAAAAGGATAGGTAAACAACCCTACACTGCTCATAAGGGATGGCATCGTTAACCGATGACCCCAGAGGACAGGAAAGATGTTGGATAAGCCAAAATTTTCCCACGGTCTTTTTGGGCACTATGCCTACGGGGGACAAGACCAAATCTGGCAAGGGGGGTACCCGGAAAGGGCCTATCATTCCACCTAACGCCACTTCAGCCTCCACCTTCTGGCACGTCCGGAAACTCCCGAGCCGAGCGCAGGTTTGTACCCGCCCCGGGACCCACCCGTCCATGTATCGGCAAAGTGGAAGCCCGACGCGAAACCCGAGTGTAAGAATTGGGCGTCCGCCAGCCGCGGGTACCGTCGCAGCCAGGGAATGAGCGCCCAAAGTCTAATTGGGGTGGGAGCTGTGGCCAGCGCCAGAGGCCACGGGAGCGCGACTCTGCCGGGTCTGTGGTCCGGAAGCCCCTCCGGTCGCTGGACTGGGACAGTCCTTAATCCCGTGGCCCCCGCCACATCTGATACAGGAGTGAGGAAAACGACACCGGCCGCCTAAGTCACATAGGGCATTATTAAAAGCGAAGCATTTGCTATGCCCCGCGCGCCTTGAACCGCCGCGAAAGCCGGCCAAACGAGAGGCAGGTCGGTTTGCCCAACGCTTCGCCGTGCCGACTTCCTCAGTGCCAGCTGAACCCTGGGTCAGTTCCGAGCACAATTCCACATCTTTCTTACCGAAGTTATAGATCAGCCGCCCGTGTTGTTTGCGCCGAAAATCCTCATCATAACGACGCCAGGCCGACCCTTTGTACTTATGGTACAGCACGTGTATGAGGAATTGACACCGCACAACGTTCATGTGTTCGTCTGGGCGCGTCTCCAGGTAACAAGCAGCAAAGATCAACATACATCGCACCCAATTCGGGTAGGACCGCAAAGCGTCCTCGCTGGCCTGCCCTTTTTTCTTAGCTGAAAGTAAGGCTTTGCGATCGTCACCAGTAAGAGCGAAAATATTTACATATTGGCCCTTACGGATACGGTCCCGGACCCGGGGCCTGAGTCCACGTTGCACGGCCGTATTAGCGCAGTGCACGGTGTCCGATTCCACAGAGACTTGGGAGGCGGACAAGGTTGAATACCGACGCTCGCGCCGTCTGCGACACTTAACCCTGTGCAAGCCGCCGTCGGAGGAGGACAGACTCTCCGAGGACGTGGAAGCAAGGGAAGAGTCCATGTCCCGGCGCCTGCGGCTGCGCCTGCTGCGCTTGCTGGAAACCCTACGCGCCCTGCTGCCTACGCTAGAGGAGCTGGAGTGAGTACCCGCTCCCAAGCCGCTATGGGGTGTAACCGCGCTCCCCCTGGACCAGTCGGGGTCCGATGAAGACTCACCTGCACGAGAGGGAACACCGTCCGTCCCAACGGCCACCGGACGACTCGAGGATGCACCGACAGACTCCATTCCGAAAACGACTTCCGTGGCTGGGGAGACAAGAGACGCTGTTCCCCAGCTCCCCCACCGGACCCGCAGCCACCGGGAGCGAGGCAGGTGGGGGAACCGTCGCGCCAGGGGACAGAAGCGGGGTAAGAGATTGCGCAATGCTATCCGCCAAAGAAGCAGCGGGCCGCCCTAGTCCCCCGGGTACGGAGGATAACAAGGGTGCAGCCGCAGTGGCAGGCATAGGAAGATCAGAGCCGCCACGCGAGTTGTGCGCCCCACGGGAGGTTCGTAAACCTCCCGTTGGGAGCAAGGACCCAGACGAACCCTCACTGTCGGGCATCACGGTACAGCCGTCCCGCTGCGAGGAACCTCGCGCAAACCGCCTGCGCCGCGACCTCCTCCTATCCCGAGCATTGCCCTCAGGATGAGAAACCGGAGAGTCGTCACTACTGGAAGGAGGTAGCGCGACGTCGGAATGAAAACCGTCCGCAGCGACGTCGGCAGGCGATGACAGGACGTGGGGAGGGGAAGAACGGTCGGCCTCCGCCGGCGCACGCCGCCCGCTGATGGGGTGAGTGACCCCGGGAGGAGCCGCACGGCCACGGGCGGCGGCAGCAGCGCCATGCGCCCTCCGAGTCAATCCGGGAGGGGCAGGCGCTACGGGGCCAACCACGACAGGAGAGGCCAGGAGGGCCGCCCCGCCGCGGGCGGACGCAGAATGTCCTCTTCTAACCGGCCCTGCCCTATCCGCAACTGGCAACGGGGGATGTGCAACAGCAGAGCGGGGGCGATGCCCCGCTCTGTCAGGGGAGGGTGCAGGCCAGACCTGACCGGCCGAAGGGGAGAGCCGGCCAGATGGGTCAGGCCTCATCTGGGCCCCCCAGCTGGCAGGATGAGAAGCAGCACGCGTGCGCTGCCTAGACTGCACGTGTCTGGCAGCCGCGCGACCCCCCGCCCGCCCAGTAACCCCAGTAGTGGAGGGATCGTGGCCGCCATGCTGGAGGTGGGTGATGCCCCCCTGGTGGCAGCAAGCCGCCGATCCGCGAGCCCGGGAGCTCCGTCCCGGCCCCACGTGATCGGAGCGGCCGCGGGTAGCGACGGGCTCAGGGACGGCAGAGCCCCGTCCCTGGCAAGCCGCAGCGTGCGCCCTCTATCCCCCTGCGCTCCGTCCCCCGCCGCGGCTAGCAGCGGGGACGGAGAGTGCACTCGCGGGGGAGCACGGGCGGGCAGCCGAGCCCGGCCGCGCGCGCCCCTAACCTCTTCGGCAGCCGCAGCAGGCACTCCCCAGGCTGGCTGGACCTCAGAGGCGTCCAGGAGCCGGGCGGGGAGGCCAGCGGTGCGGCTGGGTTGAATTCTGGCGGCCATAGGGGAGGCACAGGGCGCACAAGGGAAGAATAGAAGGGTAAAGAAAGCAAGGAGAAGTGGGAATATAGAAAGGAAAAGAACAGAGGAGAGGGAGTGAAAGAAGTGTAAAGGGAGATTTTAGGAAGTAACAGAGAGAATAAGGATATATGCTGTAATAAATGAGTGTACTTGCAGTCACGAGAAGAGCTGGAAGAGAGGCAGGAAGTACCCGGTCAGCAGCATATATGCATGACAGGCCAGCCCCTATACATGATCCAGCCAATCAGCCCCTCGGACCCTCTCTCTACGTTCCTCCCACCACAAAACATTAACCCCTTCCAAGCCAAGATGATGCATAGAGCGGCGCTGCGGAAGCCCAGACGGTGCGTTTATGCTGCTATAGTCACATTATGTTCCCTACGCAGTCTAACAAAACAAACTTAGCCATTGAAAAACTTATATTTATTTCTTTATTTAATAACAGTTTCTTATATAGCGCATCAAATTCCGTTGCGCTTTACAATTGGAAATAACAATGATATAACAAACCGGGTGATAACAAACAGTCATAGAGGTAGGAAGGCCCTGCTCACAAGCTTACAATCTATAGTAGGGGTGGGCAATTATTTCAGCTGGGGGGCCGCTTAACACTTCCAGTGAATAGTCGAGGGCCACACACAAAATATCTTGTAAATCGGGTCTGAACTGCGCATGCACCGCAATGTGTAGGTGCGCCGGTCCGCAGCGTCGGGCAGCGATGGGATGGTACGAACAAAGTGATCGCACGGGCGATCGCAAGGTGATTGAGAGGAAGAGGACGTTTGTGAGTGGCAATTGAGCGTCCGGAAAAACGCAGGAGGGACCAGGCATTTGGAGGGAGAGTTTCTGACGTCAGCACTCAGCTCTGGCCCCGATCATCGCACTAGAAGAGTAAGTCCTGGGCTGCGCAGAGACTGCACAAACTTCTGTTTGTGCAGCTCTCTGCAGATGCGATCTCACCCCTGCACAGCGATTTCCCCCTCCCCTGTAGGCAGCGACTACCTGATCGCAGCAGTGCAAAAATCGCCTGCTAGCGATCAGGTCTGAATTAGGCCCATAGTTACGTATATAACAATAAAAACATAGTGTGGATAGATATATATATATAGATATAAAACTACACAAACATACACCACAATATACATTACATACATAGTTTTTTTACAGGCAAAATCCAAGATGTGTAAAAAAACACAGTAATCCAGTAATAATTTTTTTTTTTTTTTAAACAGTGCTGAAAACACCCCCCCCCCCCCCCTAGACCCATATAGCAGTCTCTACCCCCCTTCCCTGCTGGACCCATATAGCAGTCCCTACCCCTCTTCCCCCCCTCCCCTAAACCCATATAGCAGTCCCTACCCCTCTTCCCTAAACCCATATAGCAGTCCCCCCCCCCCCTTCCTAACCCCCCTTCCCTGAACCTATATAGCAGCTTTTAAAGTTAAGCACAGATCCATTTACCTTTTTCACAGTGGCAGATCCGCTGCCTGCTGCCAGATCCCCGCTGCCTGATGCCAGATCCCCGCTGCCTGCTGACTGATCCGCTGCCCGCGGTGCCGCACAGAGTCGCTGCTGCTGCCCGCTCCTGCCGTGGCCCCGCCCCCCGTGCCGCCCAGCGCCTGACGTCACAGTGGAAATCCCGGTCAGCAGTGACGTGACCGGGATTTCCTCTGCGGCGCAGCGTCTGGGAGGTACGTAGCGCAATGACGAGCGGCTCAGCCAGTCGGGCCGCTTGTCATTGCACACTGTGTGGGACAGCGGGGCCAGGCAGGATCGGTTCGCGGGCCGCATCCGGCCCGCGGGCCGCTTGTTGCCCACCCCTAATCTCTAGGGAAATAGGCATGTATATACAAGGATAGGTGCTATCTATTGCATAGTTGTCCGCCAGATTGCAAAGGTTCTTGGTGTATGATATGGACATACAGCCATGATGAACCGGGTTCGAGAGGAAGGGAAAGTGAAGAATGAGAAGACATGTGATGATATGTGTGGACTGTGCAGAGTGGATGCAATTTGATAGAAAGGTTATACTTGAGTACTATGCACATGCACTCAGTATCAATGTTACTGGTAGTATTGACATTAATTCAAGGGTTAATAAATCTCTCCAGAAATCCCTAATTTGAGTGAATGCTAACTCAGGTATTAGTATAGTGAAAGATGTTGTGTGTGATGTGTTCTGGTGGGGAGTTGTCCTGGTCCCCCCCAGGTACACAAAAGTTTTCTGGCCATACCCTTCGTGTGGGGTGGTATTCATGTGACCACCGGTCAGCGTGCTGGCTGATCACCTTCTCTAAAAGCAATGCCGCTGTCTCATTTTTCTATGTCCCCAACTGCTGTCCGATCCATCAGCAGACCGGTGTCAACGGGTGCAATAGCGCGTGAAGTGGAGGTGGGTAACTTGCGGGAGGGTAACGTGTGGAAGGCAGTTGCGGGAGGGGGGCCAGGTAACATGCGGTAGGCAGTCGCGAGAGGGGGCGGGTAACATGTGGGAGGGGGGGCGAGTAACATGTGGGAGGCAGTCAAGGGAGGATGACATGCTGGACGCAGTCGCAGGTCGGGGGGCGGTTGGTAGTCACGGGTGTGAGGGGGGAGGGTGCTATCATGGTGCTGGGCAGGAATATACAGGGTTCTATCGAGTACGGGGGGTTACGGAAAGAGGAGCATGCCACAGACAACAAGAGCCGCCCTGCTTATTGTCTGAAGGGTTATATGTACACTGTCAACGCCGGGTGATAACAGTTGGGCGGTGCAGCATCTCTGCTCAGCTGAGCTCAGGGAATAAAGGAAGCATTCTTTCAATGGCAGCATGCAGCACCGCCCTCCAGTGGCCGGCGCCCATAGCAAGCTGCCTAAAGCTGCCTAATGGTGGCGCCGACCCTGACGGACACCAGTATCCATTTAAAATATATATTGTTCCATTTTCATTTAAAATAAACCCTATACTGATCTCTTTTCTTACAGCACAATTGTTTTTCCTTTTCTTTTCTCTTTTGGAATAGTGCTAGTGCACGTTTGGTCAGCCACCCCCCAAACCCATTTTTTCAAAACAAACCTCAGCTGACTATGAGTTGGTGCACAGTGCAAAGTACCTATAACCTAGGATGCCGGTAACAGTGCCTCAGTGAAAATAAAATTTATGTGCCCCTAGTCCCTGCGGGGCCCCTAGGCTGCAGCCTAGTCAGCCTTATGGATAATCCCTTATTATGGGTGTACAATACATTAAGATTCATTATCCGCGCACTATTTTGTTTGATTACTGCTACAGAAAAGCACTGGGGACCAGGATGGATGCTGAGTAGCATGGCCTATTACAGACAGGGAGGGTTTTTTTAATTTTTTTTTAACACATGCAGACAGGAAAGACAGTTGAAAGTGGTTTTGGTTGGAGCTATCACACCTCTGGCATTTTTTCTAGTGTGTTTTCCTGCAGTTTATGAATCCACAGCTATATATAGTCCATGATTTGTACTTTCAACATATAAAGAGTAGAGATAAGCGGGTCTGGTTCTCCGAGAACTGGACACACCCGAACTTCTTGATCCGGGCCGGGATCCAAGTCAGCTCGGGTTCACGCCTGACTCGCATCCCAAAATAAGGCAAAACGGCATCCTCCTGCTGTTGGATTGTGCTGTGTCCATCCAGGGGTGCTGTATTGTCCATCTAGGGGTGCTGCAGTGTTGTACATCCAGAAGCTGAGGCTGCTATGTTGTCCATCAGGGGGCTGGGGTCGCTTTGTCCTCCAGGGGTCTCTGTGCTGTGTCCTTCCAGGGGTGCTCTGTCCATGCTGTGCCCATCCAGGGCTGCATGTGTTGTCCATCCAGGGGTGCTCTCTCCCAGTGTAGAAAACAAATACAGCAAAAAATATAATTTAAAAAAAATCAATATTTATTTTTGTTCTATACCCCAGTGTACTATACTATTATTTTTCTGTGACACTGCTGGTCAGACTGCAGTGTATAATCATACAAGTATTGTGACAATGTAGGTGGTACCCCAATTTCATGCAAGTATTTTGACACTGTAGTTTATACCGCAGTGTAATTTTTATGTAAGTATTGTGACACTGTAGGTCATACTGCTATGTAATTTTCATACTTGCATTGTGACACTGTAGGTGATACCCCAATTTCATTAAAGTATTATGACACTGTAGGTCATACTGCTGTGTAATTTTCATACACGTGTTGTGACACTGTAGGTTATACTGCTGTGTAATTTTCATACACGTGTTGTGACACTGTAGGTTATACTGCTGTGTAATTTTCATACATGTATTGTGACACTGTAGGTCATACCCCAATTTCATACAAGTATTCTGACACTGTTGGTCATACCGCAGTGTAATTTTCATACACGTATTGTGATGCTGTAGGTCATACCGCATAAACGTAGTGATTGGTTTGTTAAACTGTGCATCTCCTGTTTAATATATACATCAGAAGGGTGGGTGGAAAGGCCCAAGGACAATTTCATCTTACACCTCTTTTCTTTGCATTATGGGGGTAATTCTGAGTTGATCGCAGCAGGAACTTTGTTAGCAGTTGAGCAAAACCATGTGCACTGCAGGGGAGGCAGATATAACATGTGCAGAGAGAGTTAGATTTGGGTGGGTTATTTTATTTCTGTGCAGGGTAAATACTGGCTGATTTATTTTTACACTGCAATTTAGATTGCAGATTGAACTCAGCACACCCAAATCTAACTCTCTCTGCACATGTTATATCTGCCCCCCCCCCCCCCCCCCGCAGTGCACATGGTTTTGCCCAATGCTAACAAAGTTCCTGCTGCGATTAACTCAGAATGACCCCCTATGTGTTGTTTGGATCATTGCTTACTGTGATGACAAACATTTGTATAGTTTATTAAACTACCACCCTGTCTGCCACTGCAGTGCCATTCTGTTTCCTATATGTGCAACGTTGGAGGTTTAAGTGCCACATGTTTGTGCCGCCCACTGCTGTCGCTTAGCTTCATCATCCAGCTACCTTGGTGCAACCTTTTGGCCTTAACTGGATGAAAACAATATTGTCAGCTGTAAGGTTGTCAAAATTACCTGGAAATTAGTGGAAATGAATGTTATTAGGGTTAACAATACATTAGGAACAAAACACGACGAAATTCTGTGATTTTAGTTGGTTTTTACGATTATTGTAAAAAAAAAAATACAGAGATAAAACCAAAATCGACAAGGGTGGTTTTGCCAAACCAAATACGGATCCAAAACACAAAATAGATACAGATCAAAACCCAAAACACATGACGGGAGCCGGCGCACATCTCTAATTTATTTACCTCTACCCCCTTAGAAAACCGGGTCTGATGCAGAATATACTGGGATGGAAAGGAATATAATGGAGGGGTCATTTTAAAAAATCCCTTAACTACTGTTTTGGTTTTTTTTCCCATTGTGACACACAAAACTATTCATATAGCATATGGTGTGAGATGTTGCAGTTTTGTTTCATGTGATTTGGTGTCCAATTTTGGCTTGAGGAAATTGTATATGAAATTGCATGACAGCCTATGGTGTTTTCAGTTTAGTAAATTTCCCCACTAGTTTGCGATTGGTGAAGTGTCTTTTATGGTCTTGGAATAAGGACAGCGTGATTAACACTATCCACGCATATGCTCATCTAGTAATTATAAGCAGTGAGGTGCCATGAGGTCAATGGCAGGGGAGGCACTGAATATTGATAGAGCCAGATTTACACACACTTGTATGATTTGGTGGTGAGTTTTGACTATACAAATGATTAGAATAATACACAGATTATATTTAGAAGTTCTAAATATCTTCTTAGTATTATTCTGATAATTTTTTGGGGGTGAATATTGTGGAGTATACTGGAGTATAACAGGTGAGGTTCTGCCTACCCTGACCGCACGTCACTGATTATAAGCATTCAAGTAGAGGAGGGATCTCATGCATAGGGGGTAATGACACCCAGCGACTAAGTGTCGCCATCTATTCTGGAGTTCAGCTGTCATTTCTTCTCAAACATCAGATCCTTTTGCACTATTACATAATTTCTGAAGCATTCTAGAAGAGTTCCCCAATCCCCACTAATAGTAAAAGTATGGTTGGGTGCAGGGCCGGATTAAGCCTTCAGGGGGCCCGGGTCACTGGAAACAGGGGGGCCCCTCACCCTCATGTCAGGATATAATAACCTTCTCTCACCCCCACCTTAGAAAATATGAAAATATGTTGCTTTCCCTACCTCCGCCCCCCCTTCCCCCATCCCGTACACACACACCTTCCCAATATCTTTATATACTCACTGATCTCTGCGGACAGACAGCTTCAGAGTCCAGCAGCCACCCGAGTCCCGCTCCTCAGTGCCTTCTTGGAGGATGTGACTTTATTATGTCACCAGTAGAGATGAGCGGGTTCGGTTCCTCGGAATCCGAACCCCCCCGAACTTCAGCCTTTTTACACGGGTCCGAGGCAGACTCGGATCTTCCCGCCTTGCTCGGCTAACCCGAGCGCGCCCGAACGTCATCATACCGCTGTCGGATTCTCGCAAGGCTCGTATTCTATCGCGAGACTCGGATTCTATATAAGGAGCCGCGCGTCGCCGCCATTTTCACACGTGCATTGAGATTGATAGGGCGAGGACGTGGCTGACGTCCTCTCCGTTAGAATAGATAGAGACACTTGAGTTGATTACTTAGTAATTTTGGGGAGCATTAGGAGTACTCAGAGTGCAGAGTTTTGCTGATAGTTACTAGTGACTGACCACCACCAGTTTTATTTATTATTTAATATAATCCGTTCTCTGCCTGAAAAAAAAACGATACACAGTCACATACCATATCTGTGCTCAGCCTCAGTGTGCTGCATGATAATATCATCTATATGTATATCTGACTGTGCTGAGTGCTCACTGCTCACACAGCTGAATTGTGGGGGAGACTGGGGTGCAGTTATAGCAGGAGTACAGTGCACACTTGCTGCCAGTGTGACTGACCAGTGACCACCAGTATATTGTCTGCCTGAAAAAGTTAAACACTCCTGTCTGTGGTGGTTTTTTTTTTTATTCTATAAACGCATTCTGCTGACAGTGTCCAGCAGGTCCGTTATTCATTATATTATATAAATATTAACCTGCAGTAGTGTTATATTTTTTTTGTTCATCTCTATCATCTTTATCATCTCTATATTAGCAGACGCAGTACGGTAGTCCACGGCTGTGGCTACCTCTGTGTCGTCAGTGCTCGTCCATAATTGTATACCTACCTGTGGTGGGTTTTTTTTTTCTATCTTCTTCATACTAGTAGTTTAGGAGTCTGCTGACAGTGTCCAGCAGGTCCGTCATTTTATTATATATACCTGCAGTAGTGATATATATATTTTTTTTATATCATTATCATCTCTATACTAGCAGACGCAGTACGGTAGTCCACGGCTGTAGCTACCTCTGTGTCGTCAGTGCCTCGTCCATAATTGTATACCTACTTGTGGTGGGGTTTTTTTTTCTATCTTCTTCATACTAGTAGTTTAGGAGTCTGCTGACAGTGTCCAGCAGGTCCGTCATTATATTATATATACCTGCAGTAGTGATATATATTTTATATCATTATCATCTCGATACTAGCAGACGCAGTACGGTAGTCCACGGCTGTAGCTACCTCTGTGTCGTCAGTGCCTCGTCCATAATTGTATACCTACCTGTGGTGGGTTTTTTTTTTCTATCTTCTTCATACTAGTAGTTTAGGAGTCTACTGACAGTGTCCAGCAGGTCCGTCATGATATTATATATACCTGCAGTAGTGATATATATATTTTTTTTATATCATTATCATCTCTATACTAGCAGACGCAGTACGGTAGTCCACGGCTGTAGCTACCTCTGTGTCGTCAGTGCCTCGTCCATAATTGTATACCTACCTGTGGTGGGGTTTTTTTTTCTATCTTTTTCATACTAGTAGTTTAGGAGTCTGCTGACAGTGTCCAGCAGGTCCGTCATTATATTATATATACCTGCAGTAGTGATATATATATATTTTTTATATCATTATCATCTCTATACTAGCAGACGCAGTACGGTAGTCCACGGCTGTAGCTACCTCTGTGTCGTCAGTCACTCGTCATCCATAAGTATACTAGTATCCATCCATCTCCATTGTTTACCTGAGGTGCCTTTTAGTTGTGCCTATTAAAATATGGAGAACAAAAATGTTGAGGTTCCAAAAATAGGGAAAGATCAAGATCCACTTCCACCTCGTGCTGAAGCTGCTGCCACTAGTCATGGCCGAGACGATGAAATTCCATCAACGTCGTCTGCCAAGGCCGATGCCCAATGTCATAGTACAGAGCATGTAAAATCCAAAACACAAAAGATCAGTAAAAAAAGGACTCAAAAATCTAAATTCAATTCGTCGGAGGAGAAGCGTAAACTTGGCAATATGCCATTTACCACACGGAGTGGCAAGGAACAGCTGAGGCCCTGGCCTATGTTCATGGCTAGTGGTTCAGCTTCACATGAGGATGGAAGCACTCAGCCTCTCGCTAGAAAAATGAAAAGACTTAAGCTGGCAAAAGCACAGCAAAGAACTGTGCGTTCTTCGAAATCACAAATCCACAAGGAGAGTCCAATTGTGTCGGTTGCGATGCCTGACCTTCCCAACACTGGACGTGAAGAGCATGCGCCTTCCACCATTTGCACGCCCCCTGTAAGTGCTGGAAGGAGCACCCGCAGTCCAGTTCCTGATAGTCAGATTGAAGATGTCAGTGTTGAAGTACACCAGGATGAGGAGGATATGGGTGTTGCTGGCGCTGGGGAGGAAATTGACAAGGAGGATTCTGATGGTGAGGTGGTTTGTTTAAATCAGGCATCCGGGGAGACACCTGTTGTCCGTGGGAGGAATATGGCCATTGACATGCCTGGTGAAAATATCAAAAAAATCAGCTCTTCGGTGTGGAAGTATTTCAACAGAAATGCGGACAACATTTGTCAAGCCGTGTGTTGCCTTTGTCAAGCTGTAATAAGTAGGGGTAAGGACGTTAACCACCTCGGAACATCCTCCCTTATACGTCACATGCAGCGCATTCATCATAAGTCAGTGACAAGTTCAAAAACTTTGGGTGACAGCGGAAGCAGTCCACTGACCAGTAAATCCCTTCCTCTTGTAACCAAGCTCACGCAAACCACCCCACCAACTCCCTCAGTGTCAATTTCCTCCTTCCCCAGGAATGCCAATAGTCCTGCAGGCCATGTCACTGGCAATTCTGACGAGTCCTCTCCTGCCTGGGATTCCTCCAATGCATCCTTGCGTGTAACACCTACTGCTGCTGGCGCTGCTGTTGTTGCTGCTGGGAGTTGATGGTCATCCCAGAGGGGAAGTCGTAAGACCACTTTTACTACTTCCACCAAGCAATTGACTGTCCAACAGTCCTTTGCGAGGAAGATTGAATATCACAGCAGTCATCCTGCTGCAAAGCGGATAACTGAGGCCTTGGCATCCTGGGCGGTGAGAAACGTGGTTCCGGTATCCATCATTACTGCAGAGCCAACTATAGACTTGATTGAGGTACTGTGTCCCCGGTACCAAATACCATCTAGGTTCCATTTCTCTAGGCAGGCGATACCGAAAATGTACACAGACCTCAGAAAAAGACTCACCAGTGTCCTAAAAAATGCAGTTGTACCCAATGTCCACTTAACCACGGACATGTGGACAAGTGGAGCAGGGCAGACTCAGGACTATATGACTGTGACAGCCCACTGGGTAGATGTATTGACTCCCGCCGCAAGAACAGCAGCGGCGGCACCAGTAGCAGCATCTCGCAAACGCCAACTCTTTCCTAGGCAGGCTACGCTTTGTATCACCGCTTTCCAGAATACGCACACAGCTGAAAACCTCTTACGGCAACTGAGGAAGATCATCGCAGAATGGCTTACCCCAATTGGACTCTCCTGTGGATTTGTGGCATCGGACAACGCCAGCAATATTGTGTGTGCATTAAATATGGGCAAATTCCAGCACGTCCCATGTTTTGCACATACCTTGAATTTGGTGGTGCAGAATTATTTAAAAAACGAGAGGGGCGTGCAAGAGATGCTGTCGGTGGCCAGAAGAATTGCGGGACACTTTTGGCGTACAGGCACCACGTACAGAAGACTGGAGCAACACCAAAAACGCCTGAACCTGCCCTGCCATCATCTGAAGCAAGAAGTGGTAACGAGGTGGAATTCAACCCTCTATATGCTTCAGAGGTTGGAGGAGCAGCAAAAGGCCATTCAAGCCTATACAACTGAGCACGATATAGGAGGTGGAATGCACCTGTCTCAAGCGCAGTGGAGAATGATTTCAACGTTGTGCAAGGTTCTGCAACCTTTTGAACTTGCCACACGTGAAGTCAGTTCAGACACTGCCAGCCTGAGTCAGGTCATTCCCCTCATCAGGCTTTTGCAGAAGAAGCTGGAGACATTGAAGGAGGAGCTAACACAGAGCGATTCCGCTAGGCATGTGGGACTTGTGGATGGAGCCCTTAATTCGCTTAACAAGGAATCACGGGTGGTCAATCTGTTGAAATCAGAGCACTACATTTTGGCCACCGTGCTCGATCCTAGATTTAAAACCTACCTTGGGTCTCTCTTTCCGGCAGACACAAGTCTGCAGGGGTTCAAAGAACTGCTGGTGAGAAAATTGTCAAGTCAAGCGGAACGCGACCTGTCAACATCTCCTCCTTCACATTCTCCCGCAACTGGGGGTGCGAGGAAAAGGCTCAGAATTCCGAGCCCACCTGCTGGCGGTGATGCAGGGCAGTCTGGAGCGACTGCTGATGCTGACATCTGGTCCGGACTGAAGGACCTGACAACGATTACGGACATGTCGTCTACTGTCACTGCATATGATTCTCTCCCCATTGAAAGAATGGTGGAGGATTATATGAGTGACCGCATCCAAGTAGGCACGTCAGACAGTCCGTACGTATACTGGCAGGAAAAAGAGGCAATTTGGAGGCCCTTGCACAAACTGGCTTTATTCTACCTAAGTTGCCCTCCCACAAGTGTGTACTCCGAAAGAGTGTTTAGTGCCGCCGCTCACCTTGTCAGCAATCGGCGTACGAGGTTACATCCAGAAAATGTGGAGAAGATGATGTTCATTAAAATGAATTATAATCAATTCCTCCATGGAGACATTCACCAGCAGCAATTGCCTCCACAAAGTACACAGGGAGCTGTGATGGTGGATTCCAGTGGGGACGAATTGATAATCTGTGAGGAGGGGGATGTACACGGTGATGAATCGGAGGATGATGATGAGGTGGACATCTTGCCTCTGCAGAGCCAGTTTGTGCAAGGAGAGATTAATTGCTTCTTTTTTGGTGGGGGTCCAAACCAACCCGTCATTTCAGTCACAGTCGTGTGGCAGACCCTGTCACTGAAATGATGGGTTGGTTAAAGTGTGCATGTCCTGTTTATACAACATAAGGGTGGGTGGGAGGGCCCAAGGACAATTCCATCTTGCACCTCTTTTTTCTTTGCGTCATGTGCTGTTTGGGGAGTGTTTTTTGGAAGGGCCATCCTGCGTGACACTGCAGTGCCACTCCTAGATGGGCCAGGTGTTTGTGTCGGCCACTTGGGTCGCTGAGCTTAGTCATCCAGCGACCTTGGTGCAAATTTTAGGACTAAAAATAATATTGTGAGGTGTGAGGTGTTCAGAATAGACTGAAAATGAGTGGAAATTATGGTTATTGAGGTTAATAATACTTTGGGATCAAAATGACCCCCAAATTCTATAATTTAAGCTGTTTTTTAGGTTTTTTTGAAAAAAACACCCGAATCCAAAACACACCCGAATCCGACAAAAAAAATTCGGTGAGGTTTTGCCAAAACGCGTTCGAACCCAAAACACGGCCTCGGAACCGAACCCAAAACCAAAACACAAAACCCGAAAAATTTCCGGTGCACATCTCTAGTCACCAGCCCACCCACAGTGTTTTTTTGCGCAGCGCGTCTACTTGACACTAGCGCTACAGATGGGGAAAGCAAGCATGTGGGCACAGAATTAAGGGCAGGGCTGTTTCTAGACATTCCCAGTGCAAACAGTAACAATGTACCCCCCTTGATGTCTGAAAAATGCAGCAAACTGGCAGTCAGTGTCCCAGACACTAAACCATAACCATGCACTTGTTAATGCCTCCTGTGTTGCCCTACAGCCTGCCCCCAGCACTCTCCCCGTCAGTCCCCTTTAGTCTAAACTGCTATTGCTTTGCTCCTCAGGGTTCCTCACCTAGTCTCTCACCTTAAAGCAGACCACCTGCTGCTGCTGCTGCGGCGGGAGTTCGGGACTGGAGTCAGGACAGAAACAGCATAGCAGTGAGGAGGCGAACTGTCAGCAATCCCCGCCTCCAATCCAATGATTACTGTGTGCTGGGGCAGGGACGCAGACACCGGGCACAGCGCGGGACTGTACTGCTGCAGCTGGAAACAGGCACGCCGTGCGATTGCCTGCCTCGCCACTAGACCGTTAAGTGTGCAGGCATCTGGGATGATTCTCTTTCTCTCCAGGCTCTGCTGCGGGCAGCAGCTCTCCCAGCAGCTACCGCTGTTGCTGGGAGTGCTGCTGCTGGTGGAGCCTGGAGACAGGCAGAATAGTCAGTGTACAGCAATTTTGACCGGGGGGGGCCCTTTGAGATTGGGGGCCCCGGGGTACTTACCCCCTGGGCCCTCCCCTTAATCCGGCACTGGTTGGGTGGCATTAAGCAAGCAGCAGGTGTCCCATCTATGTACAATTAAGCTGTGTACACACTACAGCGATGTCGGCACAATATGCCGTTTCGTAACGACATATTACCTACATCGCTAAGTGTTTACGTGGATGCTAGCGATGGACGCTTGGTTCTATGTGCTGCACATAAAACCAAGCGTTGTCGCTAGCATCCTGTATTATGCTAATGAAGGACGGAACATGTTTATTCCGTCCTTCATTAGCATCGCCCAGGTGTGTACACACGATCTAGGGCTGATGGGACGCTCTAGTGTGTACCCACCTTTAGAAAGTTATCACATTCTTTAATGCACATATGCACCAAGGCTTATTCAGTACAAAAATGGGCAGTGGTGGAACATTGCGTTCATACCTTATACAAAAGAGATTGAACTGTATAGAAGCAGTTGGGTGACACTAAACTGCATTACTACTATCTCCTGTCTTTCCCAAGACAAATTAAAGATGGCCTACCATAAATGATTGCCACTTAAAAAAAATGTACGAGTTTGGCTGGAATCTCGGAGCTCCGCCAATCTTGTACTGCATTACATCCAGTCCTTTGACGTTCCTTATAATTAGAGATGTGTGGCTGGCACTTTTCGTGTCTTGTGTTTTGGTTTTGGTTCTAATTCCACTTCCGTGTTTTGGTTTTGGCTTGGTTTTGCCAAAACTACCCTTTTGTGTTTTGGTTTTGGATCTGGATGATTTTTGAAAAAACACATAAAAACAGCAAAAATCACAGAATTTGGGGGTAATTTTGCTCCTACAGTATTATTAACCTCAATAACAATCATTTCCACTAATTTCCAGTCTATTCTGAACACCTCACAATATTGTTTTTAGGCCTAAAGTTGCACCGAGGTGGCTGTATGACTAAGCTAAGCGACACAAGTGTGCGGCACAAATACCTGGCCCATCTAGGAGTGGCACTGCTGTTGCAGACAAGATGGCACTATTCAAAAACTAGTCCCCAAACAGCACATGATGCAAAGAAGAAAAAGAGGTGCAATTAGATAGCTGGATGGCCTAGCTAAGCGACACAAGTGTGCGGCACAAACACCTGGCCCATCTAGGAGTGGCACTGCAGTTACAGACAGGATGGTTCGATTATTAACCTCAATAACATTAATTTCCACTCATTTCCAGTCTATTCTGAATACCTCAAAATATTATTTTTAGGCCAAAAGGTTGCACCGAGGTGGCTGTATGACTAAGCTAAGCAACACAAGTGTGCGGCACAAACACCTGGCCCTTCTGGGAGTGGCACTGCAGTTGCAGACAGGATGGCACTTAAAAAAACTAGGCCCCAAACAGCACATGATGCAAAGAAGAAAACGTGGTGCACCGAGGTAGCTGTATGACTAAGCTAAGCGACACAAGTGTGCGGCACAAACACCTGGCCCATCTAGAAGTGGCACTGCAGTGTAAGATAGGAAGGCAGATATAAAAAAAGGCCCCAAACAGCACCTCATGCAAAGATGTAAAAGAGGTGCAATGAGGTAGCTGTATGACTAAGCCATGTGACACAAACAATTGGCCCATCTAGGAGTGTCACTGCAGTGTCATACAGGATGGCACTTAAAAAAAAATAGTTCCCAAACAGCACATCATGCCAAGAAGTAAAAGAGGGCAAAAAGGTAGCTGTATGACTAAGCGACACAAGTGTGCGGCACAAACACCTGGCCCATCTAGGGTTGGCACTGCAGTCCCACTGCAGTAATGGCGGATACCGGATGCACGTCTAACACCAGCATAGTTGTTATGGCCTCAGTAATCCGCTTTGCAACAGCTTATATATATATATGGATTCATACGGCAGTACCGCTAGACATATATGGCAGTATCAGTGGACATATACGGCAGGATCACTGGACTGGATTTATACGCCAATACCACTGTAATTATATGGCAGGATCACCGGACTTATACGCCAGTACCACTGAAATTATATGGCAAGATCACTGGACTGGATTTATACGCCAGTACCACTGGAATTATACGGCAGTATCACTGGACTGGATTTATACGTCAGTACCACTGGAATTATACGGCAGGATCACTGAATTTATAAGGCAGTACCACTGGACATATATGGCAGTATCACTGGACTGGACTTATACACCAGTACCACTGGAATTATACGGCAGCACCACTGGACAATTACGGCAGTATCACTGGACTGGACTTATACACCAGTACCACTGGAATTATACGGCAGCACCACTGGACAATTACGGCAGTATCACTGGACTGGACTTATACGCCAGTACCACTGGAATTATATGGCAGGATCACTGGATTTATACGGCAGGATCACTGCAATTATACGGCAGGATCACTGGATTTATATGCCAGTACCACTGGAATTATACGGTAGCACCACTGGACAATTACGGCAGTATCACTAGACTGGATTTATACACCAGTACCACTGGAATTATACGGCAGCACCACTGGACAATTACGGCAGTATCACTGGACTGGATTTATACGCCAGTACCACTGGAATTATATGGCAGGATCACTGGATTTATACGGCAGGATCACTGCAATTATACGGCAGGATCACTGGACTTATATGCCAGTTCCACTGGAATTATACGGCAGGATCACTGGATTTATACGGCAGTACCACTGGACATATATGGCACATATGGCAGTATCAATGGACATATACGGCAGGATCACTGGAATTATATGGCAGGATCATTGGGATTTATACGGCAGTACTGCTGGACATATACAGCAGTATCAATGGACATATATATGGCAGCACAGGGACACCACCACTGGACTGATGCGGGACAATACAGCACCACTGCAATGGACTGGACTTATATAGCAGAATTATGACAGCAGAGGACACCACCACTGTGACTGGACTGATGCAGCACAACACACCACGACTGGACTGATGCAGCACAACACACCACGACTGGACTGATGCAGCACAACACAGCACCACTGGACTGGACTTATACAGCAGCACTGGACATATGGCAGCAGAGGACACCACCACTGTGACTGGACTGATGCAGCACAAGACACTAACACTGAACTGATGCAGGACAAGACACCACCACTGGACTGATGCAGGACAAGACACCACCACTGTGACTGGACTGATGCAGCACAACACAGCACCACTGGACTGGACTTATACAGCAGCACTGGACATATGGCAGCAGAGGACACCACCACTGTGACTGGACTGATGCAGCACAACACACCACCACTTGTCTGATGCAGCACAACACAGCACCACTGGACTGGACTTATACAGCAGCACTGGACATATTGCAGCAGAGGACACCACCACTGTGACTGGACTGATGCAGCAAAATACACCACCATTGAACAGATGCAGCACAACACAGCAACACTGTAAGGGACTTATACAGCAGCACTGGACATAAGGCAGCAGAGGACACAACCACTGTGACTGGACAGATGCAGCACAAGACACGGACACTGAGTACACTGAGGATGGAGACACGTCCTCTCTCTACACTCTCCAATGCCGGAGTGAAAATAGCGGCGACACGCGGCTCCTTATATGGAATCCAAACCCCATGAGAATCCGACAGCGTGATGATGACATTTTGCCTCGTTCTGTTTTCCAGGTCAGGCGGGAAAACCTGAGCCTGACTCTGATCCGGGCTCGGGTGGTGAAGCTCGGGGGGCGTTCGGTTCTCTGAGAACCAAACCCGCTCATCTCTACTTATAATACGTGTACGGATGAGTCCATGTGTGTTACATTTATGTATTTGCTTATCTGTATGCATGCCAGTACCACACAAGAGTTCTGTCAGACTTGTGTAATCAGACCCTAAATGAGGATTATGGAATATGACCTTTGAAAGAGATGAAGAAACAGCTGACACAAAAATACAAAACCACACTGAAATGGGCAGAGAAATGAAAGTACATAAGAATCAACTTGAAAACAGCAGTAAGAATTGCTATTCATTTGTCCATTTTCACACTGTTTTCACATTGTACAGCGCCGTAATTCCCTCTATCTGCAACTTTGTGAACGTTATTTTTGGTGGGGGTTTTAAGGAAAAAAATGAACATATTTTGTTTGGGGATTGGTAGAAGATAGATGTTGTTGGTCATGACAATGGTCAGAAAGGTGACCAAAATGCTGACAATACTGTTATGCTACTACAATGATGCTGTATAAGAATTTGTACCGCAACTGGTGACACTGGATGAGCTGAATAGGTGGTAATAAATTTCATAATGCTTTTCTATATTACTTGGTTTATATAAAATGTTGAAAGTTTCTATTTCTTTTATAGTAACCCTGTACTATAGATTAGCACCGATGTGTTGTTGGCAGAATACGGATGTCGGACACTGGGTTTAACCAGTGGCATAGCAATAGAAACATAGGGGGTAATTCCAAGTTGATCGCAGCAGGACATTTTTTAGCAATTGGGCAAAACCATGTGCACTGCAGGGGAGGCAGATATAACATTTGCAGAGATAGTTAGATTTGGGTGGGTTATTTTGTTTCTGTGCAGGGTAAATACTGGCTGCTTTATTATTACACTGCAATTTAGATTTCAGATTGAACCCACCACACCCAAATCTAACTCTCTCTGCACATGTTATATCTGCCTCCCCTGCAGTGCACATGGTTTTGCCCAATTGCTAACAAAGTTCCTGCTGCGATCAACTCAGAATTACCCCCATAGAAACATAGAATTTGATGGCAGATAAGAACCACTTAGCCCAACTAGTCTGCCCCTTTTTTTTTATCCTTTAGGTAATCTCAACCCTTTTTGAACCTTAATTCTTTGTAAGGATATTCATATGCCTATCTCAAGCATGTTTAAATTGCTCTACAGTCTTAGCCTCTACCACCTCTGATGGGAGACTATTCCACTTATCCACTACCCTTTCTGTGAAGTAATTTTTCCTTAAATTTCCCCTGAACCCCCCCCCCCCCAGTCTCAATGTATGTCCTCGAGTTCTAATACTTCTCTTTCTTTGAAGAATGTTTCCCTCCTGAACTTTGTTAAGACCCTTGATATATTTGAAAGTTTCTATCATGTCTCCCCTTCCCCTTCTCTCCTCCAAACTATACATGTTAAGATCTTTTAGCCTTTCCGGGTACGTTTTGTGATGTAGGCCATGCACCATTTTAGTTGCCCTTCTTTGTACTCTCTCTAATGTATTTATATCCTTCTGGAGATATGATTTCCAGAACTGGACACAGTATTCCAGATGGGGACGCACCAATGACCTATACAGTGGCATTATCACTTCTTTTTTCCTGCTACTGATTCCTCTCCCTATGCAACCAAGCATCTGACTTGCCTTTCTCATTGCTTTGTTGCATTGCTTTCCTGCCTTCAAGTCACTTGAAATAGTGACTCCTAAATCCCTTTCCTCCTCAGTAGTTTCCATTATAGTACCCTTGATACTATATTTAGCCTTTGGGTTTTTGAGACCCAAGTGCATGATTTTGCATTTTTTAGCATTAAACTGTAGTTGCCACGTTCTTGACCATTTCTCAAGCCTAGCTAGGTCATCAATCATTTGTTTTACCCCTCCCGGTGTGTCTACCCTGTTGCATATCTTTGTATCATCTGCAAAAAGGCATACCTTCCCTTCAATACCAGACGCCTGCGGTGGCTTGGGGGTGCTGGCGCTGACTGACACTCAGTGGCGCTGCCTGTTTTGTATCTTTTTATTACTAATTTATTGTACCTTGGCAGGCAGGCTGACAGGCGTCAGGAAGGGATTACTGGGCTTTGTAGTGTACATTGTCGGACTGGGGCATACAGGGACCACCGGGAAAATTCGGTAGTAGAGGCCCATGCTCAGAGGCTTGGCTAACCATTGCTGCATGGCCTGGACCCTTGACAAATATGTATAGTAAATAACATATGCATAATTTATAATTCAGTTGCACAATCTGGAACCTGATCCCTAGAGGAAGGAGTGGGGTCCTGGGCAGTGGGGCCCACCGGGGGGTTTCCCTGTACCCCGGTGGGCCAGTCTGACCCTGGTAATAAATCATGTCAATGTCACTTCCATCCGCTGTGTGTGTGTATAGATAGATAGATAGATAGATAGATAGATAGATAGGGGGGATGGGAGTGGGACAGAAAATAGATTTCCAAGGGGAAGCAAAATTTATAGTTTCCCCACTGGGTTTAACACGAGGTAGCCAGAGATGGATTGTTGTTGTTAGATGCCTTCAAGTCGATGCCGATTTACGGTGACCCTATGTGTAGCACCTTGGGGTTAGCGGGTATGTCTATTTGGTTGGAAGAGGTTTCACATATGTTATGCGGCTATGTGCAGACCTTTTCCTGAAAGTGTTCTTCTCCATATCAAGGGCCTCATTCAAGTTGGATCACAGTGTGCGGTCCAACCGCAAAAAATACGAAAAAGATGCAGGCGCAAGCGCAGCGCCCATCCTGCACATACACCCACATTTTTCTGCGGGGGGGGGGCAACAGAATATGCAATCGCCTCTGCCTGTCAATCAGGCAGAGGCGGTTGCGGGGCGGGGGACAGCAACATTCCGTTTATAGGGCGGAGACGGAGCATTGCAGGGGCGTGGCTAGAAAACAGTGGGTGTGCCGGCATGAATGGGGGCGCGATGGGGGCGTGAATGCGGCGAGTGTGTGACATCACACGCAGCTGCCGCGATCGAAACATGGTGGCGGTCCTCCTGCGGGTGCAGGAGGACAAGCAGAAATTGCGATATGATGGAAATTTCTGCTTGTTGAAGGGGGGAGCATGCTGGACGGCCTTGCCCTACGATGGGCAGCCCCCAGCATGTTAATAAAAGGATTGCAAATTCTGCTAATTAGCAGAATTTGCAATCCTTACTGAATTAGGCCCTATGTCTGTAGTACCTTGCTTAGAGAGGTAGGATAAATTGATACGCAACAGGAATGAGGCACAAATTCCATCAGTATGTCTTTTTATTGAGCCACAATGAACTCTGTATTAAAGAGGATGATTAGTTGTTTGGCAAAAATTAGACAACATCAAGAATGACTTGTCATTAAAGATTGGTAAATCACAGTAGACTTTATCTAATGACATGCAGAAAACAATCAGTAATTCAATAGGACAATCAATGAAATCACAGCTATATGCTTATTCCAATATGACAATAATAATTTGGTGACGAGATGAGTGATGAAAAATACAATTCACAATGACAGTTTCTATATGCCTAGCTTTCCCTAACAAGGATGTTTCAATCTTCACTGGAAAACAATGTTGGAGCTCTTTTTAAATCCTGAAGTGCACAGTTTTACAATGGGGTCAATGGCACATGTGAACATGATGAATCCTAGGTTAACAAGAAAGTCACTACAACTCAATCTATGATAAAGAGGATGAAATTAGTAAAGGTATATATTTGTGCCTCTCAACAAATACATGTTAAGGGGGGTACACACGGAGCAATGTTCAGCTAATTTCTAAGCAATCAATCTAGATTGCTTAGAAATTAGCTGAACATCGCTGCGTGTGTAGGGGGGCCGGCAACAGCGATGAGCGGTCTCGCGCGTCGCTATCATCTGTGCTGGATTGGACTGGCAGGCACAATCTAGCAGGTCACTCATTTCACCGCTGGGTGAAATGAGCAGCCCCTAAACTGCTCAGCACACCTCTCTGGGGAAATCTCCCCGTCAGTATGGACCTTTACTTAGTAGTAAGGGTTCCTTGGGTAAATAAACGCAGTCCTTTCCATGTAACCTTTCACTTGCACAAATCTCTTTCTCCTTAAGGATCACTGAATACTGTATGTCTTTCAGCTGTTCTTGAACAGAGTGTGTTTGTCTTAAAAGCTTTACTTAAGCAGGGGCTGGTTTGTAAGATGTTGCTTTGAAGGGCTGTATTACACTGCTTGTTCCATTTGTGCAGCGTGTGACAAATGGACACTTGGGCTTGGAACTTTGTTTGCATGTTGCTCGCAACAATAAGTACTCACTCAGAGCTTCTGTGGTAGATGTACTCACTAGCTGGCCCTGTCACAGCGGTTCCTTGTACACAAGATGGCTGCGCAAGCTGCCCCTTTCAGTAGGCCTGGCAGTGTCCACTTTCCGGCTGCAACATCTCACCCTCGCTCACCTGTTTCGCTGCTCTCTTGTAGCACCCCACTGCTTCTACTCTTCAGTGCTGCTCTCAGCTCTCACCGAGCATGACCACACGGTTTGCATCCGTTACTCAGCTGCCGCTCCACTCCCCACTCAGCATGTCCAGCACCTCCAATCACTTCCATCAGACTCCACCTTCTTCATACCACAAGGCTGCTCTGCTCCCAGGCTCCCTTGTCCAATCCACACTCACCATCTGGAACATGTGACCAGATCAGGGTCTGTCTTTAACCCTTACTGCACCAGCAAGTCAGCCTTAAAGGGGCACACACACACTTTCAAGGGTGCCACATTTGTATAGCTGTCCTGAACAAATGTAATTCTTCAGTCAAGTGGCTCAGTGTTGATTGTATGGTGTCCACAGTTGTTGTGATAGTATCAAACCAGCTCACTGCTGGTCTTCCCCTTTTTCGTTACTCTTCAACTTTTCCAAACATAATAGAGATGGATCAAGGTGCAGAATTATCTCAGACCTTATAATTATAATTTTTTATTGCCATTATTCGCAGTAATAAGGAATTGATTTATGGAATATTTTAAAATGCCTGCAGGGACAGGTTATCCCTTCACTACTTCATTGGGCGCAGTGTTACGCAGTCTGTTGACCACGCATGCGCTACTGGTATGGATCCCTCTCCTGCTACTTTTTGTGAAATGTAGCTCATACTGTAGGCTACAACGAGCTAACACCATCTTCAAATGGCATTAGCTACTGAGGCCAGGTTCCAGAATACATCACATTCCAGAGCTTGATAAATTCAGCTAGAAAGCAGCCCACATGGTAACCTAGGGGGGCTGCTTTTGTGGGCGAAAACGGAAGACTGGGTGCCCGGCTACATAAATTCAGGGGATACTTATTATTTGCTGGTACACTCCTGAAAGCGGGTGTTTGGGGGGGGAATAACAAATAATACATAAATAGGCCTGAGGTATATTGGTCACAGGAAAAGATCAGGGTCAAGTAATTCACAGGATCAAGCAGGATATTAATAGTCCAGTATTTAATGGCCACCTGTCTAGCCTCTTGATATACAGGGGTCTGTTTACTAAGCCTTGGAGAGAGATAAAGTGTACGAAGATATACTATTAACTAATTAGCTCCTGTCACTTTTCAAAAACAGCCTGTAACATGACAGTTAGGAGCTGGTTAGTTTATCTCTGTCCACTTTACTTCTTTCCAAAGCTTATTATAGACCCAGGGCCATTTCTAGGGTGTCTGCAGCAGTGTTCCATGCGTACTGGCCATCCGCATGGAATACTGTTGAAAATGTTCCTCCCTAAATGGTCACTGTGTCCAGGGCCATCTTTTCGTATGGGCTCAATGGGCTGTTGCCCAAGGGCCCCAGGAGTCTAAGGGTCCTAGGCTGATAGCTGAGGGTCCCCTCTTTCCAGGGGTACCAGATTTTTGAAAATCGTCTTTGGGGAACCAGAGATATCTGACTTCGAAACAGTGGTCCCCATCCAAGACTGTTAATTGCTCTTCCCAGCCAGATATCTTGGGTTCTGTCTGAGGGGACTCTCCAAAATATGGCTCCCCTTCCCTTTCAGTGGACACTGGCAGCTTGACTCTACTATGCCCAGAACCGGATATATCAGCCTTCAAGCAGCTGGTCCTTGCTCCAGCTCCACACATCTGGTTTGCAGTTTTATATTTTCACCGGTGGATTGCTCTGGATCCTTAATTCTGATCCCCAAGTCCCCAGTACCTCCTGAAAGGTGGCACTCTCTAGTTTTTTATCACATTCAAAGCTAAGAAATCTTTTTCCAGGAACTGGAGATATCGGCAGTCAAGCAAGCTGCCCTCCCAACGGAAAGTTATGAATATTAAGCCCACTCCACTATCCACCCCTCCCCTGCGTATTACACCCCCACCCCCTACCACCCTGGAAGTCATGTACCAGGGCCCATTCATTCAGCCCAATGCCTCTTCTATAGTTTAGTGTTCTCTCTTCCATCCCATCTTCCACCATTTGTGCAGTAAAGGAGTAATTAGCAGAAATTACTGCTCCAGGTCCTACATGCTGAAGATAGAACACCCCCTACCGCCCTACACATCCTACCGCTGTAGGATGGGTGCATTGCTGTGCCCAGGGACCTACACTGGTGTTAAGACGGCCCTGACTGTGTCAGACAAGACAGATGTTAGATAACAAGTAGGACCTCTATTAACAGAAAGGTGCAAACAGCGGTACTCAGAAGTAGAGATGAGCGGGTTCGGTTCCTCGGAATCCGAACCCGCCCGAACTTCAGGTTTTTTTACACGGGTCCGAGCGACTCGGATCTTCCCGCCTTGCTCGGTTAACCCGAGCGCGCCCGAACGTCATCATCACGCTGTCGGATTCTCGCGAGGCTCGGATTCTATCGCGAGACTCGGATTCTATATAAGGAGCCGCGCGTCGCCGCCATTTTTCACACGTGCATTGAGATTCATAGGGAGAGGACGTGGCTGGCGTCCTCTCCGTTTATAGAGATTCGAGAAGAGAGTGAGACAGAGAGAGACACAGTAGTAATTTGGGGAGCATTAGGAGGAGTACTACTACTACTAGTACTTGCTGAAGTGATAGAGAGAGATAGTGTGACTGTATTATCTGACTTGTGGGGGAGACACTGACAGTGGGGAGCAGTTAGAGTCTGAGAGCAGGACTCAGGAGTACATATAACGTACAGTGCACACTTTTGCTGCCAGAGTGCCAGCCACACTGCCATTGTTTGTGACCACACTGACCACCAGTATAATATATATTGTGATTGTCTGCTTAGGACTCAGGAGTACTACTTGCAAGTTGCTGATAGTGTGACCAGTGACCTGACCACCAGTTTAATAATCACCACCAGTTTATGAGTTTAATATATATATATATATATATATATAATTGTATATAATATATATATAATATTGTATACCACCTAGCACCTACCCGTGTTTTTTTTTTTTCTTTCTTTCTTCTTTATACATACTACTATAGTAGCTTACTGTAGCAGCCTGCGGTGCTGCTGAGCTGACAGTGTCCAGCAGGTCCGTCATCAGTCATTACATAATAAATATATAATATATACCTGTCCGGCTGCAGTACTAGTGATATTATATATACATATATATTGATTTCATCTCATTATCATCCAGTCTATATTATCAGCAGACACAGTACGTTAGTCCACGGCTGTAGCTACCTCTGTGTCGGCACTCGGCAGTCCATCCATAATTGTATACCACCTACCCGTGGTTTTTTTTTCTTTCTTCTTTATACATACTACTATAGTAGCTTACTGTAGCAGTCTGCGGTGCTGCTGAGCTGACAGTGTCCAGCAGGTCCGTCATCAGTCATTACATAATAAATATATAATATATACCTGTCCGGCTGCAGTACTAGTGATATTATATATACATATATATTGATTTCATCTCATTATCATCCAGTCTATATTATCAGCAGACACAGTACGTTAGTCCACGGCTGTAGCTACCTCTGTGTCGGCACTCGGCAGTCCATCCATAATTGTATACCACCTACCCGTGGTTTTTTTTTTCTTTCTTCTTTATACATACTACTATAGTAGCTTACTGTAGCAGTCTGCGGTGCTGCTGAGCTGACAGTGTCCAGCAGGTCCGTCATCAGTCATTACATAATAAATATATAATATATACCTGTCCGGCTGCAGTACTAGTGATATTATATATACATATATATTGATTTCATCTCATTATCATCCAGTCTATATTATCAGCAGACACAGTACGTTAGTCCACGGCTGTAGCTACCTCTGTGTCGGCACTCGGCAGTCCATCCATAATTGTATACCACCTACCCGTGGTTGTTGTTTTTTTCTTTCTTCTTTATACATACTACTATAGTAGCTTACTGTAGCAGTCTGCGGTGCTGCTGAGCTGACAGTGTCCAGCAGGTCCGTCATCAGTCATTACATAATAAATATATAATATATACCTGTCCGGCTGCAGTACTAGTGATATTATATATACATATATATTGATTTCATCTCATTATCATCCAGTCTATATTATCAGCAGACACAGTACGGTAGTCCACGGCTGTAGCTACCTCTGTGTCGGCACTCGGCAGTCCATCCATAATTGTATACCACCTACCCGTGGTTGTTTTTTTTTTTCTTTCTTCTTTATACATACTACTATAGTAGCTTACTGTAGCAGTCTGCGGTGCTGCTGAGCTGACAGTGTCCAGCAGGTCCGTCATCAGTCATTACATAATAAATATATAATATATACCTGTCCGGCTGCAGTACTAGTGATATTATATATACATTTATATTGATTTCATCTCATTATCATCCAGTCTATATTATCAGCAGACACAGTACGTTAGTCCACGGCTGTAGCTACCTCTGTGTCGGCACTCGGCAGTCCATCCATAATTGTATACCACCTACCCGTGGTTGTTTTTTTTCTCTTTCTTCTTTATACATACTACTATAGTAGCTTACTGTAGCAGTCTGCGGTGCTGCTGAGCTGACAGTGTCCAGCAGGTCCGTCATCAGTCATTACATAATAAATATATAATATATACCTGTCCGGCTGCAGTACTAGTGATATTATATATACATATATATTGATTTCATCTCATTATCATCCAGTCTATATTATCAGCAGACACAGTACGGTAGTCCACGGCTGTAGCTACCTCTGTGTCGGCACTCGGCAGTCCATCCATAATTGTATACCACCTACCCGTGGTTGTTTTTTTTTTTCTTTCTTCTTTATACATACTACTATAGTAGCTTACTGTAGCAGTCTGCGGTGCTGCTGAGCTGACAGTGTCCAGCACGTCCGTCATCAGTCATTACATAATAAATATATAATATATACCTGTCCGGCTGCAGTACTAGTGATATTATATATACATATATATTGATTTCATCTCATTATCATCCAGTCTATATTAGCAGCAGACACAGTACGGTAGTCCACGGCTGTAGCTACCTCTGTGTCGGCACTCGGCAGTCCATCCATAAGTATACTAGTATCCATCCATCTCCATTGTTTACCTGAGGTGCCTTTTAGTTGTGCCTATTAAAATATGGAGAACAAAAATGTTGAGGTTCCAAAATTAGGGAAAGATCAAGATCCACTTCCACCTCGTGCTGAAGCTGCTGCCACTAGTCATGGCCGAGACGATGAAATGCCAGCAACGTCGTCTGCCAAGGCCGATGCCCAATGTCATAGTACAGAGCATGTAAAATCCAAAACACCAAATATCAGTAAAAAAAGGACTCCAAAACCTAAAATAAAATTGTCGGAGGAGAAGCGTAAACTTGCCAATATGCCATTTACCACACGGAGTGGCAAGGAACGGCTGAGGCCCTGGCCTATGTTCATGGCTAGCGGTTCAGCTTCACATGAGGATGGAAGCACTCAGCCTCTCGCTAGAAAAATGAAAAGACTCAAGCTGGCAAAAGCACCGCAAAGAACTGTGCGTTCTTCGAAATCCCAAATCCACAAGGAGAGTCCAATTGTGTCGGTTGCGATGCCTGACCTTCCCAACACTGGACGTGAAGAGCATGCGCCTTCCACCATTTGCACGCCCCCTGCAAGTGCTGGAAGGAGCACCCGCAGTCCAGTTCCTGATAGTCAGATTGAAGATGTCAGTGTTGAAGTACACCAGGATGAGGAGGATATGGGTGTTGCTGGCGCTGGGGAGGAAATTGACCAGGAGGATTCTGATGGTGAGGTGGTTTGTTTAAGTCAGGCACCCGGGGAGACACCTGTTGTCCGTGGGAGGAATATGGCCATTGACATGCCTGGTGAAAATACCAAAAAAATCAGCTCTTCGGTGTGGAAGTATTTCAACAGAAATGCGGACAACAGGTGTCAAGCCGTGTGTTGCCTTTGTCAAGCTGTAATAAGTAGGGGTAAGGACGTTAACCACCTCGGAACATCCTCCCTTATACGTCACCTGCAGCGCATTCATAATAAGTCAGTGACAAGTTCAAAAACTTTGGGTGACAGCGGAAGCAGTCCACTGACCAGTAAATCCCTTCCTCTTGTAACCAAGCTCACGCAAACCACCCCACCAACTCCCTCAGTGTCAATTTCCTCCTTACCCAGGAATGCCAATAGTCCTGCAGGCCATGTCACTGGCAATTCTGACGAGTCCTCTCCTGCCTGGGATTCCTCCGATGCATCCTTGAGTGTAATGCCTACTGCTGCTGGCGCTGCTGTTGTTGCTGCTGGGAGTCGATCGTCATCCCAGAGGGGAAGTCGTAAGCCCACTTGTACTACTTCCAGTAAGCAATTGACTGTCCAACAGTCCTTTGCGAGGAAGATGAAATATCACAGCAGTCATCCTGCTGCAAAGCGGATAACTGAGGCCTTGACAACTATGTTGGTGTTAGACGTGCGTCCGGTATCCGCCGTTAGTTCACAGGGAACTAGACAATTTCTTGAGGTAGTGTGCCCCCGTTACCAAATACCATCTAGGTTCCACTTCTCTAGGCAGGCGATACCGAGAATGTACACGGACGTCAGAAAAAGACTCACCAGTGTCCTAAAAAATGCAGTTGTACCCAATGTCCACTTAACCACGGACATGTGGACAAGTGGAGCAGGGCAGGGTCAGGACTATATGACTGTGACAGCCCACTGGGTAGATGTATGGACTCCCGCCGCAAGAACAGCAGCGGCGGCACCAGTAGCAGCATCTCGCAAACGCCAACTCTTTCCTAGGCAGGCTACGCTTTGTATCACCGCTTTCCAGAATACGCACACAGCTGAAAACCTCTTACGGCAACTGAGGAAGATCATCGCGGAATGGCTTACCCCAATTGGACTCTCCTGTGGATTTGTGGCATCGGACAACGCCAGCAATATTGTGTGTGCATTAAATATGGGCAAATTCCAGCACGTCCCATGTTTTGCACATACCTTGAATTTGGTGGTGCAGAATTTTTTAAAAAACGACAGGGGTGTGCAAGAGATGCTGTCGGTGGCCAGAAGAATTGCGGGACACTTTCGGCGTACAGGCACCACGTACAGAAGACTGGAGCACCACCAAAAACAACTGAACCTGCCCTGCCATCATCTGAAGCAAGAAGTGGTAACGAGGTGGAATTCAACCCTCTATATGCTTCAGAGGTTGGAGGAGCAGCAAAAGGCCATTCAAGCCTATACAATTCAGCACGATATAGGAGGTGGAATGCACCTGTCTCAAGCGCAGTGGAGAATGATTTCAACATTGTGCAAGGTTCTGATGCCCTTTGAACTTGCCACACGTGAAGTCAGTTCAGACACTGCCAGCCTGAGTCAGGTCATTCCCCTCATCAGGCTTTTGCAGAAGAAGCTGGAGACATTGAAGGAGGAGCTAACACAGAGCGATTCCGCTAGGCATGTGGGACTTGTGGATGGAGCCCTTAATTCGCTTAACAAGGATTCACGGGTGGTCAATCTGTTGAAATCAGAGCACTACATTTTGGCCACCATGCTCGATCCTAGATTTAAAGCCTACCTTGGATCTCTCTTTCCGGCAGACACAAGTCTGCTGGGGTTCAAAGACCTGCTGGTGAAAAAATTGTCAAGTCAAGCGGAACGCGACCTGTCAACATCTCCTCCACATTCTCCCGCAACTGGGGGTGCGAGGAAAAGGCTCAGAATTCCGAGCCCACCCGCTGGCGGTGATGCAGGGCAGTCTGGAGCGACTGCTGATGCTGACATCTGGTCCGGACTGAAGGACCTGACAACGATTACGGACATGTCGTCTACTGTCACTGCATATGATTCTCTCACCATTGAAAGAATGGTGGAGGATTATATGAGTGACCGCATCCAAGTAGGCACGTCACACAGTCCGTACTTATACTGGCAGGAAAAAGAGGCAATTTGGGGGCCCTTGCACAAACTGGCTTTATTCTACCTAAGTTGCCCTCCCACAAGTGTGTACTCCGAAAGAGTGTTTAGTGCCGCCGCTCACCTTGTCAGCAATCGGCGTACGAGGTTACATCCAGAAATGTGGAGAAGATGATGTTCATTAAAATGAATTATAATCAATTCCTCCGTGGAGACATTGACCAGCAGCAATTGCCTCCACAAAGTACACAGGGAGCTGAGATGGTGGATTCCAGTGGGGACGAATTGATAATCTGTGAGGAGGGGGATGTACACGGTGATATATCGGAGGATGATGATGAAGTGGACATCTTGCCTCTGTAGAGCCAGTTTGTGCAAGGAGAGATTAATTGCTTCTTTTTTGGTGGGGGTCCAAACCAACCCGTCATTTCAGTCACAGTCGTGTGGCAGACCCTGTCACTGAAATGATGGGTTGGTTAAAGTGTGCATGTCCTGTTTATACAACATAAGGGTGGGTGGGAGGGCCCAAGGACAATTCCATCTTGCACCTCTTTTTTTTTAAATTTTTCTTTGCGTCATGTGCTGTTTGGGGAGTATTTTTTGGAAGGGCCATCCTGCGTGACACTGCAGTGCCACTCCTAGATGGGCCCGGTGTTTGTGTCGGCCACTAGGGTCGCTTATCTTACTCACACAGCTACCTCATTGCGCCTCTTTTTTTCTTTGCGTCATGTGCTGTTTGGGGAGGGTTTTTTGGAAGGGACATCCTGCGTGACACTGCAGTGCCACTCCTAGATGGGCCCGGTGTTTGTGTCGGCCACTAGGGTCGCTTATCTTACTCACACAGCTACCTCATTGCGCCTCTTTTTTTCTTTGCGTCATGTGCTGTTTGGGGAGGGTTTTTTGGAAGGGACATCCTGCGTGACACTGCAGTGCCACTCCTAGATGGGCCCGGTGTTTGTGTCGGCCACTAGGGTCGCTTATCTTACTCACACAGCTACCTCATTGCGCCTCTTTTTTTCTTTGCGTCATGTGCTGTTTGGGGAGGGTTTTTTGGAAGGGACATCCTGCGTGACACTGCAGTGCCACTCCTAGATGGGCCCGGTGTTTGTGTCGGCCACTAGGGTCGCTTATCTTACTCACACAGCTACCTCATTGCGCCTCTTTTTTTCTTTGCGTCATGTGCTGTTTGGGGAGGGTTTTTTGGAAGGGACATCCTGCGTGACACTGCAGTGCCACTCCTAGATGGGCCCGGTGTTTGTGTCGGCCACTAGGGTCGCTTATCTTACTCACACAGCTACCTCATTGCGCCTCTTTTTTTCTTTGCGTCATGTGCTGTTTGGGGAGGGTTTTTTGGAAGGGCCATCCTGCGTGACACTGCAGTGCCACTCCTAGATGGGCCAGGTGTTTGTGTCGGCCACTAGGGTCGCTTATCTTACTCACACAGCTACCTCATTGCGCCTCTTTTTTTCTTTGCATCGTGTGGTTTGGGGAGGGTTTTTTGGAAGGGACATCCTGCGTGACACTGCAGTGCCACTCCTAGATGGGCCCGGTGTTTGTGTCGGCCACTAGGGTCGCTTATCTTACTCACACAGCTACCTCATTGCGCCTCTTTTTTTCTTTGCGTCATGTGCTGTTTGGGGAGGGTTTTTTGGAAGGGACATCCTGCGTGACACTGCAGTGCCACTCCTAGATGGGCCAGGTGTTTGTGTCGGCCACTAGGGTCGCTTAGCTTAGTCATCCAGCGACCTCGGTGCAAATTTTAGGACTAAAAATAATATTTTGAGGTGTGAGGTATTCAGAATAGACTGAAAATGAGTGGAAATTATGGTTTTTGAGGTTAATAATACTTTGGGATCAAAATGACCCCCAAATTCTATGATTTAAGCTGTTTTTTAGTGTTTTTTGAAAAAAACACCCGAATCCAAAACACACCCGAATCCGACAAAAAAAATTCGGTGAGGTTTTGCCAAAACGCGGTCGAACCCAAAACACGGCCGCTGAACCGAACCCAAAACCAAAACCCGAAAAATTTCAAGTGCACATCTCTACTCAGAAGTGCCAGGACCGCTGACCCACCTGAGGAGATGCTTGCATGCTTCAGTGATTCAAGTGACTGCGGGCGCCAAACGGGAGGAGTCCCGCGGCATGAAGAAACCACAGACAACAAACAAAGTTTAAAAGTAGGTAGCTTTAATGTGGGGCATAATTTGTAAGATGCAATATTGTATGGGGCATAATATTGTGTCAGGCGGAACTACCCATTGTGAAGCTGGTGCATTGCACCAAGGCCGCCGCAATTAAGAGGCCCACAGCTGGCGGCATTTTAATGAGTCAGCATATGGGATGGCAGATTTAAAAGGCAGACTATGTGGGCCAAGAGGTTTCTATATATATATTTATATATATATATATATATATATATATACACACACACATACATACATACATACATACATACATACATACAGTGGGGCAAAAAAGTATTTGGACAGCGACCAATTGTGCAAGTTAAGCCACTTAAAAAGATGAGAGAGGTCTGTAATTTCCATCATAGGTACACTTCAACTGTGAGAGACAGAGGGGTATATGCAATTCCGGACGAATTGCGCCTTTTTTTCGACCGTTTTAGGATTCGACTGTACTCGACAGCCGAAACCCTCCACCCGGGACCATGAATTCGACATATTCAATACAAAACTCATTCGACACTCCCCTTGTCGAATAACGGACCAATCGTCGAGTAGTGGGCGTCCTGGATTCGACTTCCCGCCGTTTTGAGCCCTTTATAGGGCTTGTTTGCTGCGTGCTCAGCAGCCATTTTGTGAACCTGCAGAGAGGTGTGTGGAGGTGCAGAGCTAGCAAATTGGTTGTTGTTTGCTGTGGTATCGTTTGGACACCCAGCAGGCTTTAATCCAGGACGGACAGGAGGATACCTGTTACCCCGGAGGAGAGTCATTTTTGGAACAATTTCTACATTTGTAGGTAAGTACCACATGTGGTCTGGAGTTGCATGTATGTGTTTGTGTAGTGGGGGGGGGAGTGCCATGAGGTGTACATGTGGCGTTGCTTTCGGGTGTTTGGGATATGTATATGTGTGCAAGTATGTGTATATAGCTCCTGCTTGTATTGCTGCATGTTTTTTTTGGAGTTTTGTGTTTGGGGGTAGTTTTTCACGTTTTTTTTTGTTTTCATAAAATGTTTTTTGGGTCATGCTTTTGCATTGGTGTACCTCCAGCATGTGCAGGAATGCTTTTTGGCTTGTTTGGGGTGATTTTAGAGCGTGTCGGTATCCGCCATGTGGTCGACATGTGATGTTGTTTGTTTCCAAAACATGTTTTATTGCTCCTATTTTGGCACTGGTGCATCCCTGCACATGCTGGAGGTACTTTTTGGCTTGTTTGGGCTGACTTTGAGCGTGTCTGTATCTGCCATGTGGCCGACATGTGGTGTCGTTTGTTTCCAAAACATGTTTTTTTGCTCCTACTTTAGCACTGGTTGACCTCCAGCATGTGCAGCTGCCATGTGGCCGACATGTTTTGTTGTTTGTTCCCAAAACATGTTTTTTTGATCCTATTTTAGCACTGGTGCATCCCTGCACATGCTGGAGGTACTTTTAGGCTTGTTTGGGCTGACTTTGAGCTTGTCGGTATCTGCCATGTGGCCGACATGTGGTATCGTTTGTTTCCAAAACATTTTTTTTTGCTCCTACTTTAGCACTGGTTGACCTCCAGCATGTGCAGGGATGCTTGTACGGGGGGTTTGGCTTGTTTGGCTGAGGTTTTTTCAATTTTTCAAATTTTGTTGTTGTTGTGTTTGGTCCTGCTTGAGCACTGGGGCCCCAACAGCATGATGTGTGGTTGCATGTAATTATGTAATGTGTGTTAAATTTGTAAAAATAATTTTTCTTTTTACAACAGAGATGTCCAGGGACAAGCGGCCCTGATCCCCCCTTCCCCCCACCCCTCAGAAGAATTTTCCCTGCACAGCAATGGGGAGTGGGAGCCGACCCAGGAGGAGGATGCGACCGACCAGGCATGCAGTGACCAGCCGCGGTCATCAAGGGACCAAAGGCAAAAGAAAAGGCCTAGACAGGTAAATACTGTCAACACCTGCAGACACAATAGCATCCAACTTGACACTCCCCAGTTTGCGCACTGCCATGCACACCTACAGGTATCTTTGCGCACTGCCAGGGATACTGACACACTCACAGGTACATACCGATCTTATTAAATGCATGTTTTTTTTATCCCTAAAGGCAAGAAGCCAGCCAGAGGATCAGTAGGAGGAGGAAGCCTCTGGTGAAGACGCAGGACAGAAGAAGCCGCGTGGACCCAGATACACTGAGGCGGAAAACTATGCCCTAGTGGATGGCGTCCACAGGTCCTACGACATTCTGTATGGACCAAGGGCACAGAGCACAGCAGCTAAGACCAAGCGAAACATCTGGGATGCCATCGCGAGACAAGTCACTGCAGTATCTGGAAACTGCCGGAGCACCAGAAACTGCATGAAGCGGTACAGTGATTGCCGCAGACAGACCAAGAAGAAGATGGGGATTCAGCGCCGACATGAGACAGCTACGGGAGGTGGTCCGGCTCTCAATCTGAAGTGGCTACCCTGGGAGAACGTTATTAAAAGGCGCATGAACCCTGTTATGGTCCAAGGAGTTCGCGGAGGTGTGGACTCCAGCCGTCCTGCTAGCTTTCCCGAGGCGGAAGAACCGCCCAGAAGACGGAAGACGGCGGGAGACAAGCAGTTTGGGGAGGGTTTTTTGGAAGGGACATCCTGCGTGACACTGCAGTGCCACTCCTAGATGGGCCAGGTGTTTGTGTCGGCCACTAGGGTCGCTTAGCTTAGTCATCCAGCGACCTCGGTGCAAATTTTAGGACTAAAAATAATATTGTGAGGTGTGAGGTATTCAGAATAGACTGAAAATGAGTGGAAATTATGGTTTTTGAGGTTAATAATACTTTGGGATCAAAATGACCCCCAAATTCTATGATTTAAGCTGTTTTTTAGTGTTTTTTGAAAAAAACACCCGAATCCAAAACACACCCGAATCCGACAAAAAAAATTCGGTGAGGTTTTGCCAAAACGCGGTCGAACCCAAAACACGGCCGCTGAACCGAACCCAAAACCAAAACCCGAAAAATTTCAAGGATACCTACATGAATGTCGTTGAAACTAGTGATGAGCGGGTTCGGTTTCTCAGAAACCGAACCCACCCGAACTTCACCCATTTTACACGGGTCCGAGGCATACTCGGATTCTCCCGTATGGCTCGGTTAACTCGAGCGCGCCCGAACGTCATCATCCCGCTGTCGGATTCTCGCGAGATTTGGATTCTATATAAGCAGCCGCGCGTCGCCGCCATTTTCACTCGTGCATTGGAAATGTTAGGGAGAGGACGTGGCTGGCGTCCTCTCCGTTTATTGTTGAACTTGATTGATTGTGCTTTATTGCTTAATTGTGGGGAGGACTGGGGAGCAGCTGTATAATATAGGAGAAGTACAGTGCAGAGTTTTGCTGATCAGTGACCACCAGTTATCCGTTCTCTGCCTGAAAAAAACGCTCCTTATCTGTGCTCAGTGTGCTGCATATATCTGTGCTCACACTGCTTAATTGTGGGGACTGGGGAGCAACTGTATATACAGCATACCTCCCAACTGTCCCGATTTTCGCGGGACAGTCCCGTTTTTGGGGACTGTCCCGCTGTCCCACCCGCGGGTCGCAGTGTCCCGCGGTGGGGGGGGGACAGTTGGGAGGCTCTGTCTCTCGCTGCCCTGCTTAGCAGAGCAGCGGTGAATAGACGCTGTGCGCATGCGCACAGCGTCTATTCAGTGCAGACAGGGGGAGAGGAGGCATGCCAGCGGCTCACGGAGCGCTGGGCATGCCCCCTCAGTGACGAAATCAGGGGGCGTGGCTCGCGATCGCGGGTCCTCCCGCGAAGCCACGCCCTTTTCCCATAGGCCACGTCCCTTTTTCGGGGGACTGGGGACCACCAGTATAATATTATATAGGAGTAGTACAGTGCAGAGTTTTGCTGACCAGTGACCACCAGTATACGTTGTCTGCCTGAAAAACACTCCATATCTGTGCTGCATTGTAGACAGTATATAGTAGGAGTACAGTGCATAATTTTGCTGACCACCAGTATATAATATATAGGAGTACGGTACAGAAGGCCACTGCTGTACCTACCTCTGTGTCATCAAGTATACTATCCATCCATACCTGTGGCGCATTTCAGTTTTGCACAGTTTGCTGACCACCAGTATATAATATATAGCATTACGGTACAGTAGGCCACTGCTGTACCTACCTCTGTGTCGTCAAGTATACTATCCATCCATACCTGTGGTGCATTTCAGTTTTGCACAGTTTGCTGACCACCAGTATATAATATATAGCATTACGGTACAGTAGGCCACTGCTGTACCTACCTCTGTGTCGTCAAGTATACTATCCATCCATACCTGTGGTGCATTTCAGTTTTGCACAGTTTGCTGACCACCAGTATATAATATATATAGCATTACGGTACAGTAGGCCACTGCTGTACCTACCTCTGTGTCGTCAAGTATACTATCCATCCATACATGTGGTGCATTTCAGTTTTGCACAGTTTGCTGACCACCAGTATATAATATATAGCATTACGGTACAGTAGGCCACTGCTGCACCTACCTCTGTGTCGTCAAGTATACTATCCATCCATACCTGTAGTGCATTACAGTTTTGCACAGTTTGCTGACCACCAGTATATAATATATAGCATTACGGTACAGTAGGCCACTGCTGTACCTACCTCTGTGTCGTCAAGTATACTATCCATCCATACCTGTGGTGCATTTCAGTTTTGCACAGTTTGCTGACCACCAGTATATAATATATAGCATTACGGTACAGTAGGCCACTGCTGCACCTACCTCTGTGTCGTCAAGTATACTATCCATCCATACCTGTAGTGCATTACAGTTTTGCACAGTTTGCTGACCACCAGTATATAATATATAGCATTACGGTACAGTAGGCCACTGCTGAACCTACCTCTGTGTCGCCAAGTATACTATCCATCCATACCTGTGGTGCATTTCAGTTTTGCACAGTTTGCTGACCACCAGTATATAATATATAGCAGTACGGTACAGTAGGCCACTGCTGTACCTACCTCTGTGTCATCAAGTATACTATCCATCCATATCTGTGGTGCATTTCAGTTTTGCACAGTTTGCTGACCACCAGTATATAATATATAGCATTACGGTACAGTAGGCCACTGCTGAACCTACCTCTGTGTCGCCAAGTATACTATCCATCCATACCTGTGGTGCATTTCAGTTTTGCACAGTTTGCTGACCACCAGTATATAATATATAGCAGTACGGTACAGTAGGCCACTGCTGTACCTACCTCTGTGTCATCAAGTATACTATCCATCCATATCTGTGGTGCATTTCAGTTTTGCACAGTTTGCTGACCACCAGTATATAATATATAGCATTACGGTACAGTAGGCCACTGCTGTACCTACCTCTGTGTCGTCAAGTATACTATCCATCCATACCTGTGGTGCATTTCAGTTTTGCACAGTTTGCTGACCACCAGTATATAATATATAGCATTACGGTACAGTAGGCCACTGCTGTACCTACCTCTGTGTCGTCAAGTATACTATCCATCCATACCTGTGGTGCATTTCATTTTTGCACAGTTTGCTGACCACCAGTATATAATATATAGCATTACGGTACAGTAGGCCACTGCTGTACCTACCTCTGTGTCATCAAGTATACTATCCATCCATACCTGTGGTGCATTTCAGTTGTGCGCAGTTTATATAGCAGTAGGCCATTGCTATTGATACTGGCATATAATTCCACACATTAAAAAATGGAGAACAAAAATGTGGAGGTTAAAATAGGGAAAGATCAAGATCCACTTCCAGCTCGTGCTGAAGCTGCTGCCACTAGTCATGGCTGAGACGATGAAATGCCATCAACGTCGTCTGCCAAGGCCGATGCCCAATGTCATAGTACAGAGCATGTAAAATCCAAAAAACAAAAGATCAGTAAAATTACCCAAAAATCAAAATTGAAAGCGTCTGATGAGAAGCGTAAACTTGCCAATTTGCCATTTACGACACGGAGTGGCAAGGAACGGCTGAGGCCCTGGCCTATGTTCATGGCTAGTGGTTCAGATTCACATGAGGATGGAAGCACTCATCCTCTCGCTAGAAAAATGAAAAGACTTAAGTTGGCAAAAGCACAGCAAAGAACTGTGCGTTCTTCTAAATCACAAATCCCCAAGGAGAGTCCAATTGTGTCGGTTGCGATGCCTGACCTTCCCAACACTGGACGGGAAGAGCTTGCGACTTCCACCATTTGCACGCCCCCTGCAAGTGCTGGAAGGAGCACCCGCAGTCCAGTTCCTGATAGTCAAATTGAAGATGTCACTGTTGAAGTACACCAGGATGAGGATATGGGTGTTGCTGGCGCTGGGGAGGAAATTGACAAGGAGGATTCTGATGGTGAGGTGGTTTGTTTAAGTCAGGCACCCGGGGAGACACCTGTTGTCCGTGGGACGAATATGGCCATTGACATGCCTGGTCAAAATACAAAAAAAATCAGCTCTTCGGTGTGGAATTATTTCAACACAAATGCGGACAACAGGTGTCAAGCCGTGTGTTGCCTTTGTCAAGCTGTAATAAGTAGGGGTAAGGACGTTAACCACCTAGGAACATCCTCCCTTATACGTCACCTGGACCGCATTCATCAGAAGTCAGTGACAAGTTCAAAAACTTTGGGTGACAGCGGAAGGAGTCCACTGACAACTAAATCCCTTCCTCTTGTAACCAAGCTCCTGCAAACCACACCACCAACTCCCTCAGTGTCAATTTCCTCCTTACCCAGGAAAGCCAATAGTCACAGGCCATGTCACTGGCAAGTCTGACGAGTCCTCTCCTGCCTGGGATTCCTCCGATGCATCCTTGAGCGTAACGCCTACTGCTGCTGGCGCTGCTGTTGTTGCTGCTGGGAGTCGATTGTCATCCCAGAGGGGAAGTCGGAAAACCACTTGTACTACTTCCAGTAAGCAATTGACTGTCCAACAGTCCTTTGCAAGGAAGATGAAATATCACAGCAGTCATCCTGCTGCAAAGCAGATAACTCAGGCCTTGGCAGCCTGGGCGGTGAGAAACGTGGTTCCGGTATACACCGTTAATTCAGAGGCAACTAGAGACTTGATTGAGGTACTGTGTCCCCGGTACCAAATACCATCTAGGTTCCATTTCTCTAGGCAGGCGATACCGAAAATGTACACAGACCTCAGAAAAAGAGTCACCAGTGTCCTAAAAAATGCAGTTGTACCCATGGTCCACTTAACCACGGACATGTGGACAAGTGGAGCAAGGCAGACTCAGGACTATATGACTGTGACAGCCCACTGGGTAGATGTATTGCCTCCCGCAGCAAGAACAGCAACGGCGGCACCAGTAGCAGCATCTCGCAAACGCCAACTCGTTCCTAGGCAGGCTACGCTTTGTATCACCGCTTTCCAGAAGAGGCACACAGCTGACAACCTCTTACGGAAACTGAGGAAGATCATCGCAGCATGGCTTACCCCAATTGGACTCTCCTGGGGATTTGTGACATCGGACAACGCCAGCAATATTGTGCGTGCATTACATCTGGGCAAATTCCAGCACGTCCCATGTTTTGCACATACCTTGAATTTGGTGGTGCAGAATTATTTAAAAAACGACAGGGGCGTGCAAGAGATGCTGTCGGTGGCCCGAAGAATTGCGGGCCACTTTCGGCATTCAGCCACCGCGTGCCGAAGACTGGAGCACCACCAAACATTCCTGAACCTGCCCTGCCATCATCTAAAGCAAGAGGTGGTAACGAGGTGGAATTCAACCCTCTATATGCTTCAGAGGATGGAGGAGCAGCAAAAGGCTATTCAAGCCTATACATCTGCCCACGATATAGGCAAAGGAGGGGGAATGCACCTGATTCAAGCGCAGTGGAGAATGATTTCAACATTGTGCAAGGTTCTGCAACCCTTTGAACTTGCCACACGTGAAGTCAGTTCAGACACTGCCAGCCTGAGTCAGGTCATTCCCCTCAACAGGCTTTTGCAGAAGAAGCTGGAGACATTGAAGGAGGAGCTAAAACAGAGCGATTCCGCTAGGCATGTGGGACTTGTGGATGGAGCCCTTAATTCGCTTAACCAGGATTCACGGGTGGTCAATCTGTTGAAATCAGAGCACTACATTTTGGCCACCGTGCTCGATCCTAGATTTAAAACCTACGTTATATCTCTCTTTCCGGCAGACACAAGTCTGCAGAGGTTCAAAGACCTGCTGGTGAGAAAATTGTCAAGTCAAGCGGAACGTGACCCGTCAACATCTCCTCCTTCACATTCTCCCGCAACTGGGGGTGCGAGGAAAAGGCTAAGAATTCCGAGCCCACCCGCTGGCGGTGATTGCAGGGCAGTCTGGAGCGAGTGCTGACATCTGGTCCGGACTGAAGGACCTGCCAACGATTACTGACATGTCGTCTACTGTCACTGCATATGATTCTCTCACCATTGAAAGAATGGTGGAGGATTATATGAGTGACCGCATCCAAGTAGGCACGTCAGACAGTTCGTACGTATACTGGCAGGAAAAAGAGGCAATTTGGAGGCCCTTGCACAAACTGGCTTTATTCTACCTAAGTTGCCCTCCCTCCAGTGTGTACTCCGAAAGAGTGTTTAGTGCAGCCGCTCACCTTGTCAGCAATCGGCGTACGAGGTTACTTCCAGAAAATGTGGAGAAGATGATGTTCATCAAAATGAATTATAATCAATTCCTCCGTGGAGACATTCACCAGCAGCAATTGCCTCCAGAAAGTACACAGGGACCTGAGATGGTGGATTCCAGTGGGGACGAATTAATAATCTGTGAGGAGGGGGATGTACACAGTGAAAGGGGTGAGGAATCGGAGGATGATGATGAGGTGGACATCTTGCCTCTGTAGAGCCAGTTTGTGCTTCTTTTTTTGGTGGGGGCCTAAACCAACCAGTCATTTCAGTCACAGTCATGTGGCAGACCCTGTCGCTGAAATGATGGGTTGGTTAAAGTGTGCATGTCCTGTTTATACAACATAAGGGTGGGTGGGAGGGCCCAAGGACAATTCCATCCTGCACCTCTTTTTTCTTTCATTTTTCTTTGCATCATGTGATGGGCCAGGTGTTTGTGTCGGCCACTTGTGTCGCTTAGCTTAGTCACACAGCGACCTTGGTGCACCTCTTTTTTTCTTTGCATCATGTGCTGTTTGGGGACAATGTTTTTGAAGTGCCATCCTGCCTGACACTGCAGTGCCACTCCTAGATGGGCCAGGTGTTTGTGTCGGCCACTTGGGTTGCTTAGCTTAGCCATCCAGCGACCTCGGTGCAAATTTTAGGACTAAAAATAATATTGGGAGGTGTTCAGAATAGACTGAAAATGAGTGGAAATTATGGTTATTGAGGTTAATAATACTATGGGATCAAAATGACCCCCAAATTCTATGATTTAAGCTGTTTTTGAGGGGTTTTTTGTAAAAAAAAACGAATCCAAAACACACCCGAATCCGACAAAAAATTTTCAGGGAGGTTTTGCCAAAATGCGTCCGAATCCAAAACACGGCCGCGGAACCGAATCCAAAACCAAAACACAAAACCCGAAAAATGTCCGGTGCACATCACTAGTTGAAACCAGACTGGACGCTATTGAGAAGACAATGGAGAAGATGGCAAACGGTCTGGTTGAAATGCAAAAAGCTCTTGCCGACAGCACGGCAGAAACGCAAAAGACCAGACGAGAAGATCACAGGGAATCTATGGACATCCTTCAAGTTCTGGCCACATCCATCAACCGGCTGGTGGATAACACATCATGCCTGGCACACAGCGTTGACAACATGTCGGAGAGCCAACGACATTCGGCAGCCAGCCACCAGATCATCGCAACCACACTGCAGATGATGTACGATAAGCTCCCAGAGCCAGCTCATCAGCATGCTGGTGAACCACCACATCCGCCATCACAAGCCACACGGACGCCTCCTGCCCTTCCTCCACCACCATCCTGGTATGGACGGTCACAGCTGTACCAAGGATATACAGGGATGTTCCCCACCTACCAGATGCCTCCACCACCAACACCGGCCGCATCATCTACACCAGCACGGCCACCGAGGCCAAGTCAACGCACTCCACAGCCGCCCAGGGCATCGACGCCCCATCAGGAGGAAGAAGAGGATCCGGACGGACAACCACCATAAGCCCGGTCGTATGGTTTTATTATTTACTCTTATGTTTTTCATGTTTCCCTTTCTCCCCCTCCCATTAGTTTTTTTTTCTTACTATTGATTTATATTTGTGTTGGGCTCCCCCACCCCCGACCGGATACTACCGAGGAGCTTTATGTCTAGGCATACATGCGCGGGCATGTATGCGGGCGCGTGTGGTAACTGATGAAAGCTCCTTGTGGTTACATGTATGATGGGCCAAAGAGCTATTCTGATACCACTTTTTTTTTTTAAAACAAACTCCTTTTTGTATTGGTGTAAAATAGGCTTTCACTGTTGTGTGAATTTACTATTCACTAGTGTTTATTTTTGGCTTCCTTATAGGATTGGGTGGAAAATTGAAGTGGACGGCGTAGTTCGTGTTGTGCGTACCAAGGTGAGTAAAGCCATGTTTTAATGTATATATTCAAGAAACTTTGGACCGCCTGCCCTTGGGGAACAACACAGTCCAGAAATGGGTCATGCTGGACTGCGTGGTTCCACAAGTGCAGCAGTGTCAAAGTGCTGACCACTGACACCACTCTGCCACTTTAGACCGCCTGACCTTGGGGAACAACAGTCCAGCAATGGGTCATGCTGGGCTGTGTGGTTCCACAAGTGCATGCTTGTCAAAGTGCTGACCACTGACACCACTCTGCCACTTTGGACCGCCTGACCTTGGGGAACAACACAGTCCAGCAATGGGTCATGCTGGGCTGTGTGGTTCCACAAGTGCAGCCGTGTCAAAGTGCTGACCACCGACACCACTCTGCCAGTTTAGACTGCCTGCCCTTGGGGAACAACACAGTCCAGCAATGGGTCATGCTGGACTGTGTGGTTCCACAAATGTTCTTGGGAAAGGAATGAACATGACATCATTAGTGTCTTTACTTAATATGGAATTTCTTTTTTTTCACAGATCTCTACACAAGAAAAGAATGTAAAGAAGAACAAACACTACTTTTTTTGTTTTTATTTCAATTTATTTTTTAATCCCAAAAAAATAATACAATTTTAATTCTTCAATAAATTTTTAAAATGAGAAGTTTTGTGTGGTTTTTCTTTAAGTTATTAGTTGATAAAATGTAAAATATGGCATTTCAGAGATGCAGTGGTATTGTGGTAGGTCGCCCATGGCACAGCAGGGGAACTGTCTTGTCCCTTGACATCCACGCTGATTCCTGTACCTTGGGAAGGATACTCCGCAAGACCTGTGGAAGAGAATAGTATGAGGTTCCAGGTATTTGTGTCATCCAAAGACAAGGTACAAGCAGGTTACATCGGCCTTTGTCCCAAATGCAACCCTCCGGCACTTGAGAAACTAGACATCCAAACATTCCCTGACACAGCGTAAGCATTGCAGTGTCAGGGCATGATTGGATGTGCAGTTTTACAAATGCCGAAGGGCTGCACTTTGGACATGCCGGGGTTACTTGGTCAAGAGGGAGTTTTGGGCAATACATCTCACCTGAGAGGGGGTTGTCTGCTACATGGCGGAGGTTCAGGTCCACATCACAAGTAGGTCGCCCATGGTACATCAGGGGAACAGTCGTGTCCCTTCACATCCACACAACTTGGGAAGGATACTCTGCAAGACCTGTGAAAGAGAATAGTATGAGGTTCCAGGTATTTGTGTCATCCAAAGACAAGGTACAAGCAGGTTACATCGGCCTTTGTCCCAAATGCAACCCTCCGGCACTTGAGAAACTAGACATCCAAACATTCCCTGACACAGCGTAAGCATTGCAGTGTCAGGGCATGGTTGGATGTGCAGTTTTACAAATGCCGGAGGGCTGCACTTTGGACATGCCGGGGTTACTTGGTCAAGAGGGAGTTTTGGGCAATACATCTCACCTGAGGGGGGGGTGTCTGCAACATGGCGGAGGTTCAGGTCCACATCACAAGTAGGTCGCCCATGGTACAGCAGGGGAACAGTTGTGTCCCTTCACATCCACGCAACTTGGGAAGGATACTCCGCAAGACCTGTGGAAGAGAATAGTATGAGGTTCCAGGTATTTGTGTTATCCAAAAGACAAGGTACAAGCAGGTTACATCGGCCTTTGTTCCAAATGCAACCCTCCGGCACTTGAGAAACTAGACATCCAAGCATGCCCTGACACAGCATAAGCATTGCTGTGTCAGGGCATGATTGGATATGCAGTTTTGCAAATGCCGGAGGGCCGCAGTTGGGACATGCCTGGCTTACTTAGACAAGAGGGAGTTTTGGGCAATACATCTCACCTGAGGGGGGGGGGGGGGGGGTGTCACTGTCTGCAACATGGCAGAGGTTCAGGTCCACATCACAAGTAGGTCGCCCATGGTACAGCAGGGGAACTGTCCGGTCCCTTCAAATCCAGGCTGGTTCCTGCAAATCGGGAAGGATACTCCACAAGACCTGCGGAAGAGAATAAGGAGGTAATTTGTGAGTGTTTCCTCCACCCTGGGAAAGAACAAAAGGTCCCAGCAACACTGCGCATATACACAGGTTACTCAGACAAGATGGAGTTTTGACCAATACATCTCACCTGAAAGAGTGACTCTAACATGGCGGTGGCTCAGGTCCACATCACAAGTAGGACGTCCATGGTAGAGTGGGGTAAACTGGTCCAATACTGGAGTGGCTTTGCAGAAGTGTATCCTGGGTAAAACTGTTGAATCATGGGTACATTCCCCTCAGCAGAGTGAAGAAAAAAATATTCTTTTTAAAAATCTATTAAAAAATACTTGTGGGTCAAAAATTGACAAACCAAGTAGATAATCCCTTCAAATATAAATAGATATGCTGTTACCAATCCAAAAAGCTAAAAAAAAAAAATATGTTTTAAAATTTTTTAATCAGCTCTTGCCAGCAAAGTGAGGCGGAATGAAATTGACTAAATTACTGTCCAAAAGCACTGTTGTCGAATCGACATTCTTCAATTGAATATACTTTTGTCGAAAAGCCGCATTTTGACCATTGCAGACATGTCGAATTTTGAAAATGTCGATTTGCAAAAAGTCGAATCTGAAACGTCAGGTATTTTGACGAAAAGTACTGTATTGCATTGTCGAATCCAATTAGACATGTTTTTTTTTGTTGAAAATGCCCCGTTTTTCGACTTTTGCGGCAATTCGACCGCAATTGCATATACCCCAGAATCTGAAACCCCCCTCCCCCAGGAGATCACATTGTATGATTTTTAAACAATTTACTTGTATATTCTTGTGGAAAATAAATATTTGGACACCTACCAAGCAGCAAGATTTCTGGCTCTCACACACCTGTTACTTCCTCTTTAAGAAGCTCTTCTATCCTCCACTCATTACCTGTATTAATGACACCTGTTTGAACTGATTATCTGTATAAAAGATACCTGTCCACACCCTCAAACAGTCAAGACTGCTACCTCTCCACCATGTCCAAGACCAGAGAGCTGTCTAAGGACACCAGGGACAAAATTGTAGAGCTGCACAAGGCTGGGATGAGCTACTCGACAATAGGCAAGCAGCTTGGTGAGAAGAGAATTAACTGTTGGCGCAAATATAAAAAAATGGAAGAAATACAAGATCACTGACAATCTCCCTCAACCCGGGGCTCCATGCAAGATCTCACCTCATGGGATATCAATGATCTTGAGAATGGTGAGGAATCAGCCCAGAACTACACAGGGGGACCTGGTCAATGACCACAAGAGAGCTGGGACCAGTCACAAAGGTTACCATTAGTAACACACTACGTCGTCATGGATTGAAATCCTGCAGTGCCGAAAGGTCCCCCTGCTTAAGCCAGCACATGTCCAGGCCCATCTAAAGTTTGCCAGTGACCATCTGGATGATCCAGAGGACGATTGGGAGAATGTAATGTGGTCAGACGAGAGCAAAATCTAACTTTTTGGCATAAACTCCACTCGCCGTGTTTGGAGGGAGAAGAATGATGAATGGCATCCCAAGAACATCATATCCACTGTGAAGCATGTGGGTGGAAACATCATGCTTTGGGTCTGCTTTTCTGCAAAGGGGACAGGACGAATTATCTGTATTAAGAGGAGGATGACTGGGGCAATGTATTGTGAGATTACTCCTTCCCTCAGTAAGAGCATTAAAGATGGAACGTGGCTGGGTCTTCCAGCATGACAATGACCCCAAACACACCGTCCGGGAAAATAAGGAGTGGCTCCGTAAGAAGCATTTCAAGGTCCTGGTGTGGCCTAGCCAGTCTCCAGACCTCAACCCAATAGAAAATCTGTGGAAGGATTTGGCAGTCCGTGTTGCCCGGCGACAGCCCCAAAACATAGAGAAGATCTGCATGGAAGAGTGGGCCAAAATACCTGCTACAGTGTGTGCAACAAGAACTACAGGAAACGTTTGACCTCTGTAATTGCCAACCGAGGTTATATTACAAATTTATTGAGTTAAACTTTTTGATTGTCCAAATATTTATTTTCCGCAAGAATATACAAATAAATTGTTTAAAAATCATACAATGTGATTTCCTAGGTTGTTTATTTTTCAGATTCTGTCTCTCACAGTTGAAGTGTACCTATGATGGAAATTACAGACCTCTCTTATCTTTTTAAGTGGGTCAACTTGCACAATCGGTGGCTGTCCAAATACTTTTTTGCCCCACTGTATATATTAGTCCCAACAGTCCGGCACTCCAGTGAAAGAATAAACTGCTCTGGTTCCCTCTGGCTGCTATTATACAAAGGCAAGCCTCGAGTGAGGAACCACACAGCGGCACTCGAAGTCTGAGTCTAATACAATATATTTTATATAACATACAAAGAGTGTCTGACATTTTGGTGCACAGTATGTACAACTTGAAAACGGTGCGGGTGTGCCCCGAAACGTCGATCACTTTTGTATGTTATATACAATATACTGAATCTCAAATATACACAGTATTTTAGTTTTTGGGTTTTGTTTTTTTACAAGACTGAGGGACTTAATTAGGAGTTTAATGCTCTCTGTCATTAATGCTGTTTGTAGAATATGAGGGTCACTAATACTGTCTGTAGTATATAGGGGTCATTAAGATAGGCGTGCGCGCACACCACGCCTGCAGCACACTGATCGTCGGTGTGACGACCATGTAACGTGCACCCGCCTGCGCGCTCTCTCTCCCTCCTCCAGCCCTTGCCCTCCTCAGACACGGTGCCTAGCCTGCTGCCGATTCCTGTACCCCGCCTCCGCACACTGCACCTGCTGCGGTGCTTGGTCAGATATTTATTTACTGGACGGCACTGGGTGCACTAGTGTACAAACCTCCTTCTGGCTCCGCCTTGCGGTGTGGTGCCCGCTATCTATCTTCTCGCCACTTCAGGAGGACTCAGAGCCAGAGGACAAATTCAGCAGTTCAGCAGAGACTGAGACACTCACAGTAAGTCACCGCTCAGTTAGTTACTAAGTAAACTGCAGTGCTGCAGCTGAGCATTCTCCTGCAGGGGAAAGAGAAGGGACCAGCCAGGGGGAATATACTGTCTGTGTCTGTACATAAAGTTACCAAAAAAAGAGAAGATCTGTGGGTGCACTCAGGAAAAAAAAAGACAAGAAGGTATACTTGGGGCAGTACGAATGGTGTAATGGTTAGCACCTCACAGCACTGAGGTCACGGGTTCGATTCCCACCATGGCCATAACTGTGTGGAGTTTGTATACTTTCCCCCGTATTTGTGTGGGTTTCCTCCGGGTACCCCGGTGTCCTCCCACAATCCAAAAATATACTGGTAGGTTAATTGGCTCCCAGCAAAAATTAATACTAGCGTGAATGTGTCTGTGGGTACATGTAGTAGGTAATATAGATTGTAAGCTCCACTGGGGCAGGGACTGATGTGAATGGCCAAATATTCTCTGTAAAGCGCTGCGGAATATGTGTGCGCTATATAAATAACTGGTAGTAATAATAATAATAATATTAAAATATATTAGCTGTGCCAAGCATTCAGTAGTTTCCGGAGGTTTTTTTTTATATGTATCTGGCACTGTTGGGGCATTCCATGTGGCGTAGTGTGAATTTGGCTCATACCGTGTGGGGTAATGGGAATTTGGCTCATACCGTGTGGGGTAATGGGAATTTGGCTCATACCGTGTGTCGTAATGTGAATTTGGCTTATACTGTGTGGCATAATGTGAATTTCAGCTCACACTCTGTGACGTAATATGAATTTTGGCTCATATTCTGACGTAATGTAAATTTCAGCTCATACTGTGTGGTGTAATGTGAATTTGGATCATACCGTGTGGCGTAATGTGAATTTCGGCTCATACTGTGTGATGTAATGAGAATTTCGTCTCATACTGGGTGGCGTAACGTGGGTTTCAGCTCATACTGTGTGGTGTAATGTGTTTTTGGCTCATACCGTGGGGTGTAATGTGGATTTTGGCTCATACCATGTGGTGTAATGTGAATTTTGGCTCATACGGTGTGGGGGTAATGTGAATTTTGGCTCATACGGTGTGGGGGTAAATTGAATTTTGGCTCATACGGTGTGGGGGGTAATGTGAATTTTGGCTCATACGGTGTGCGGGTAAATTGAATTTTGGCTCATACGGTGGTGGGGGTAATGTGAATTTTGGCTCATACGGTGTGGGGGTAATGCAAATTTTGGCTCATACGGTGTGGGGTAATGTGAATTTGGATCATACTATGTGGCGTAATGTGAATTTGGCTCATACGGTGTGGGGTAATGTGAATTTGGCTCATACTATGTGGCGTAATGTGAATTTGACTCATACAGTGTGGCATAATGTGAATAAGGGGTTCTAATGTCAGTAGCTGGTGAGCATGGGGACATGTGTGACAAATGCTGGTGTCCTGCAGAGGAGGGGTCTGATGGCATAGAAAGAGGCAGATGTGGCTCTGATGACACATGAGAACATTTTAAACTTTACTTGCGTTATATTAAAATTCAAATGTTTGGCTCCCAAATCTCCTGTACTTTTCAGAGTGGCCCTCTCAAAATCTGGGTGTAGGTGCTGGGGGTGTGTGTGTGTGTGGGGGGGGGGGGCCTGTGGGGTGTATGTGGGGGGGGGGGGAGAAATGTATATGCATCTAGGCCCTCCACTCTCTAGTTCCGCCTCTGGGTCAGGGATAGGTTGGGGAAGTGTAAGCAGCAATAGGGTGCAGCAGCAGCTAGGACTCGGGGATATGCCATAGTGGACAGTCAGTACCGATGGGTGGTCGCACCAATATGTTTCATTTTATTTCTCTGGGGTGTATTATATCTACTATATTATTAGGAACTAGGGAGAAATTAGATCAAGCCATGTGATTTTTCTGTGAGAATGTAAACTAGTCCAAAACATGTCCCTAGGAGGTGATAGACATGCCCAAAAGGAGGTGCTAGACACACCACCAAAGGCTATGCTAGACACGCCCCTCCAGTAGTGCACCCCCTAATAAAATTAGCTGCGCATGCCTATGGTCATTAATGCTGTGTGTGGCAGTCACTAATGCAATCACTAATGCCGCCTGTAGTATATTGAGGTCTCTAGTGCGGTCTTTAGTATATAGGAGTTACTAAGACTGTCTGTGGTATATGACATTCACTGATGCTGTCTCTAGATGATAGGAGTCACTGATGCTGTCTGTAGTATATAGGAGTCACTGACGCTGTCTGTAGTATATAGGGGCCACTGATGCTGTCTATAGTGTACGCGGGTCACTGTTGCCATCTGTAGTATATGGGGGTCACTGATGCTGTCTGTAGTATATAAAGGTGAGACCACAATCCTTTTTGTGGCTTGCACCTTAGGCGTGCAAAGAGCCGGGGGCCCAAACCATATTGTCGCACCTGGGCCCACCAGTCACTAATTTCGCCACTGGTGTGGGGCATAAAAAGGTGCAAGGGGCATTACGGTGTATGGTATAATGTGTATGGGGCATTATGGTGTGATGCATAATGTGTAAGCCACGCCCATTGCAGTGAGGCCATACCCTTTTTTGCCACACCGATGAAGGGGGACACCACACGTGGAGCCAAACTGTCTTGAAACGGCCCTAAAAAGATCCCTAGTCTAAGGGGTAACTGGATTCGACCAAGATAGGTGGGGGGGTTTTTCTGCTGTGGCAATAGAATGGTGTTGCTTTTGCCTTTACTTACTTTTGTATAATATAGAATTACATTCTGCTGAAGTTGAGTACTAGGCTCCACCAAAGAAAAGTTGCCATTTCCCCCAGTGGTGCTTTAGCCTCTTTAAAGAATTATAGGTAATCACCACAGTGAAATTATGGCAATAAAAATAGTTCTAACATTTCTGTACCGCCTATAGAAAGGCCAGCTGCTTTACTTGCCATACACAGTTGCCCTAGCCATTACAAAAGAGGTTTTTGAAATATAAAGACAATTGTTGCCAGAGCTCACCCTTACTATTGCATATCTATTTATATCTAGTAAAATTAAAGTAAGAGGCATTAGTTCATATTTTGATCAAAACATTAAGCCTTCCGCAGCCTGCAGGGCATACTTACCTACTTTCAATTTCTCCTCTCCGGGAGAAGCCTGGAGAGGAGACGATGCAGGAGACTTCGGGGGGCTGAGCTGTGACATCATTAAGCCCCGCCTACACATCGGGAAAATGCTATGATTCGCGGGTCCGATGGAAGGGGGCGGGGCTAAAATGACGCGATTTGCGTTATTTGAACCCCTTACTCTCCCCACGGACCTGCGAATACGGGAGAGTATTCCTCCATCCTGTCCGCATCAATAGGGTGCGAGCAGGATGCGGGAAACCTGCCTACTCTTCCAGGGGGCTATCCCAAAAAGCGGGAGCCTCCCGCAGCTTCCGGGAGAGTAGGCAAGTATGCTACAGGGGTGTTTTAAGAGAGGATGAGACCCATGTGCAGCCTCCATCTGGGCCCCCTCCATTCTAGCCAGCAGCACTTGGACAGATCTCTGGAAACATGACGCAGTAACCATTATTCTGTGATTTCTCTACTGCACATGCGCAAAACACTGGGAAAATAGCCGCCACACCATTCTCCTGGTAATTTGTGCTCTGTTGCTGCCACCGACAAGAACTCCGGAGAGGTGAGTATTAAAAAAAATGGGTGCAGTATGGGCCCCCCGGACTCAGGGGTCTGTGTGCCCATTATAGAATGCCAATAACTTGCTGCCCTTGTCAAGTGTATTCAGTTCGGGCAAGTCATAAACTGACCTTATGTTTCACATGGTAACTGTGAGTATGAGCAAAGTCTAGCATGTGCTGGAAGGAGGCCTGTGCATACCTCATCCCAAACATCATGGCTCTAAATTCACGCAAGGAGAATAGACACTGAATGCTGACAGCTTTGTGGACAGCAGAATCTGCCAATACCCTTTACTTATGTCAAAGTACAGCTCCTTGTCCACAATGAATAGGCTCCTTCTAGTTAATGGAACAAAGCATCAATACTAAAGAGTAATAGGTGTCAGACATTGTGACAGCAAAACTGTATTGATTGTCCTTATTAGGGAGAAACATAGGAGAGGCTGTCCATAGCTCTCATTCTACTACAGGTTGAGTATCCCTTATCCAAAATGCTTGGGACCAGAGGTATTTTGGATATGGGATTTTTCCATATTTTGGAATAATTGCATACCATAATGAGATATCATGGTGATGGGACCTAAATCTAAGCACAAAATGCATTTATGTTACATATACACCTTATACACACAGCCTGAAGGTCATTTTAGCCGATATTTTTTATAACTTTGTGCATTAAACAAAGTATGTGTACATTCACACAATTCATTTATGTTTCATATACACCTTATAAATGTGAGAGGGCAGCGGGTTGCGGGGGACGGGGGCAGTTGCTTGCCCCCACTCCCTCGGTCGGCGGCGGCATTGCGGCGGGTCCCGAGTGCGGAGGGGCTTGCATCCGTTGGGATTCAGGCCCCTCCAATCGCGGCACGGAGCGGCGCCGGGCGGGAGCCAATCAGGGCTCGCGCCCGGTCAGCCAATCAGGACATGCCGCGACGAGCCAATCGAGGCTCGTCGCGTCATAGCTCCGCCCCCTCCCAGCGTCTTATAACAGACGCGGCGGAGCGGGAGCAGTCAGTCGGCGCCGGGGACGGAGCAGAGAAGAGCTCCAGAAGAAAAAGAAGAAAGAAGACGGCGGCGGTGCCCGGGAAGCGGCAGAAGCGGCGGCGGCGACGACGACGAGAGCGGCCCGGAAGCGGCAAAAGAAGACAGAAGAGGTCACAGCTGGAAGAACCTGTCTACGCCCGGGAAGAGGACGAAGACGTCGGAACGGCCAGGACAGAGGAGCCCACCGGAAGTCCCGGCGGAGAGTGCCGCGGTGTGTGGGAAGCGAAAGAGCTAACGAAGCTCCCCACCGCGGCCTCTCCCAACGGCCCGGTAAGCGGCCTCGCGCCGAGCCTCCTACCACTAGACCACCGGGTGTTCGGGCACTAGGCCCGTGGGCATGGTCAGGCCCTCTCGGCCTGTGGGTAGTTAGTCGGGCCCCTCCGGCCCGTGGGCACCGAGTCGGGTCCTCCTGGCCCGTGGGGCATACTGTTGAGTCCTTGTGGCCAAGTGGGACGAATAAGGTGACCCTGGGTATTAGGCCCAGGTCACCCAACGGGCGCCAGTTAGGCGGGCACTAGGCCCGGGGCGCAAGCCAGGCACTAGGCCTGTGGGGCATTAGGGTATTACAAGGTGACCCGGTAACAGACCCACCAGGGGAGGAGAACACCATCGGGCTGTTGACCTAATAGGTGGAACCCCGTGCCTTGCGTACCTCGACGAGTGTGCTGTGCGGCCGCTCGGCGGGGTGCGCTGTAGGTGAGGCGCGGAGGGTCGGCTGACCCTCGCGTCGGGTGTACGCTCCCAGGTGGGTAAGGACCGTGGGGAGTGGGGCCTCACCAGGAGGGGCAGCAGAACCTGTGACGGACCGGATGACAAGGTACTCCTCATAATAAATGTATTCGCATTTGAACTTGCACTTGCTTGACCTGTTAGTGATTAGGAGACGTAGCCGGCCCAATAAGTTGTAGTTTCTAACAATTAGGCTCAGTTTGTTGTTAGCCGTTGTTTAGTTGTAGGGAGGTTGCTGTCGTCTTTTTTCCCCAGGAGCGGAGGGGCGCTTCAAGCAAGCTGACAAGATTGCCTGCGTAAGTACTAATGGTGAGTTGTGTATTTGTCCGTGTCGAGCACCGGTTGCAGGATCCCGCTAGGCCTAGCGGACCCGCTCACACCTCGGTGCGCAAGTGCCAATAGGTGATGATTGGGTAGCTGAGGCCCACGGGCCGATGATGACATTCACCTAATCGGTGAACGTCGCAGCTGCCCCGGTGTGCCACCTATTCCCTGGAGGGAACCAGTGGCCCCGCAGTAAGACTGTTTCTTGTCCTTTTCTAGCCGTCGAGTTCCGGCTGGGCCACGGCGGGGAGGGCTCCGAAGAAGCGACCCCAGAAGCCCAGGTTGAGGGCAGTGCATAAGACGTATACAGAGGTAAGCAGGGATTTACTTGCACGGGCGCAGACTTCGTACCATATACTGATCCGCTTACATTTGGCGTAGTCGGCAGGATCCTGAGAAAAGATGGATCAGGAAGTGGAACGTCCGGAGGATGAGGATAACGAGTCCCCCGAGGAGATGAAGGACGCGCCTCGAGACAGGGTACCCATTGGGGCGGCCCTTAACCACCTCGATAAGTTCGATGGACGGAATATGCCCTTGACAGAGTGGATCGAGCAGTTGGAAACTACGATCGACCTCTACCAAATTCCGAGGCGGATCCAGGTGAATTTGGCTTTGAAGGTTCTGACTGGCGATGCCCGCAAGACCGTGCGAGTACGCCCCGAGCGGCTACGGAAGAACCTGGCCGATGTCTTCACCATCCTGAAAGGCGTGTATGGGGAGAAGGCCACCACCACCACCCTGAAGAAGCGTGTGTTCGCACGGGTTCAACGGGAAGATGAGACGATCTCCCAGTTCGCGAACGCGATCCAGGAGTACATGAGCGAGATCCAGACGAGAGAAGATGAGGACTTGATGACAGGGGACCCGGATTCCACCTTGCGAGGTATTTTAATTGGTGGACTGAGGAGCAGGTCCCTGCGGAACTACCTCCAGGATAAGATCGACGGGGATGGCGAACTCACCTTCTTCGAAGTATTAGGGATGGCGCTGAAGAAGGAGGAAAATGCGGAGCTTAGTTCCAGCGCCGTGGCCGCACCACCCACCCAACCGGTAGATAGGGTCCGAACACCGGAGGTTAGTCCCCTGGAAGGATGTATCAAGGAGTTAACCACCACGCTCCTTCTCGTCCAGGACGAAGTGTCCCAGTTGAGGCAGCGGGTGGAACGGGCCGAAAACCGTGACGCCGACCCTGAAAGGAGGAGCTGGGATGACGAGGACCGGCCCAAGGAAAGGAACCCTCGGAAAAAAAAGGAAACGGAGACCGCCAGACGTCGAGGAGGCGAGGGGCGCTCGAGAGGACCCCGCGAGCTGGTGTGTTGGGAATGTGAGGAGCCTGGACACTTCGCTCGGGATTGCCCAGGACGCCGCTCCGGACGGGAGGGGCGTAGGAGACCTTTAAACTAAGGTCCCTCGCGGTAACGGGACAATCCGCGGGGGAAGGCGGCGCGCAAGTAGACGTCGTCAACTCATCGGACTTGTTCGGTGAGTGTCCCACGGTAGTGGCAAAGCTAGGAGGGAGGGATCAACGTTGCCTTTTGGATACCGGATCCCAAGTGTCCACCATGTCCGAGAAACGGTTTAGGGAAGATTATGCCCATCTCACGACCACCAGCGTCGGAAATTGGGTAACCCTAGTGGCCGCAAACAACCTCCCCATTCCCGTGACAGGTGTCGTGTGGGTTGAGGTGGAGGTGTATGGGCAGTCCCTTGGGAGAAAAGGGTTCGTAGTGGTGAGTGGCGAGGAGTTTCACCATGGGCCGGTGATTCTGGGGATGAACATCCTACGGAGTCTAGATCGAGTACTTGTACACGATAAGGGCCCCCAGTACTGGAAGTACCTGGGTGTACAGAGGCCGGTGCAGCAGGCTTTCCAGAGGGTCGTCCAGCAGAAGGAGGAGACCGCCTCTATAGAAACCCTGCATCCTCTCGGCTTGATCAAGACGCGATATAATCAAAGGGTGAGGGTTCCGGCGAGACAGGAGGTGGTCCTGGAAGTACCCGTCCGTGCACAGCAGCGGTTAGAAGGGAAGGAGGTTGTGATAGAGCCTTGTTGGTTCCGACAAGTGGAGGCCGGGTTGCTGCTGGCCCGAACCGTAGCGGTCGTACGGAATGGTACCGTACCCCTACGGGTGTGCAACCTGGGAAACTCTCCAATTAAGATCCCGGGCAGGTCAGTGCTGGCCCATCTAGAGGCTATCCCCGAGGGTGGTATTGAACCCGGCCCTAGGGTTACTTTAAAGCCAGACGCATGCGAGCCTTGGACGTTGGCCGTCGCCCTCGAGGAAAAACAGGAACCCACCGCGGAGTGGAACGGGGACGTGATACTGAACCAGATGGACGTATCACTGGAGGGCCTTAGTACCGCCGAGGTGGACCGGGTAAAGCGCATGTTGTGGGCACGACAGAAGTCGTTCTCCCGCAGCGAGGAAGATTTTGGGCACACGACCGAGATAGAGCATGAGATAAACACCGGTGACAGCCTGCCCGCTCGGGAGCGCTATCGGCAGATTCCCCCGAAGCTGTATCAAGAGGTTAAGACCATGATCCAGCAGATGTTGGCCAACGGCGTCATCAGGGAGAGTAAGAGCCCATGGGCTGCCCCCATCGTGCTGGTCAAGAAGGAGGACGGGACGATCCGATTCTGCGTGGACTACCGGAGGTTAAACAGCTGCACCGTCCGGGACGCTTATCCCTTGCCCCGCATTGAGGAGTCGTTGGCGGCCCTGGGGAAGTCGCGCTTCTTCTCCACCTTGGATCTGGCCAGTGGGTACTGGCAGGTGCCCGTTGCGGAGAAGGATCAGGCGAAGACGGCGTTCGTGACGCCCATGGGGCTTTTTGATTTTTGTCGAATGCCCTTCGGGCTCTCCAATGCACCGGCCACGTTCCAGCGCCTTATGGAGCGCTGTCTCGGGGACTTGAACTTCGAGGCAATCCTCATTTACCTGGATGATATCATAGTGTTCGCCCCCACCCTGGAGGAACACTTGCAGAGGCTGGAACAAGTGCTCCAGCGATTGGAGCAATACGGCCTCAAATTGAAACCAAGGAAGTGCCACCTCCTGAAGTCCAGCCTGGAGTACCTGGGCCATGTAGTCTCAGAGGAAGGGGTGCGGCCCACCCCCGATAAAATTGCCGCAGTCCAGGAATGGAAGACCCCGGGCAACGTGACGGAGGTGAGGGCGTTTCTGGGGTTGGTGGGCTATTATCGGCGGTTCATTCGGGATTTTGCCAAAATTGCCGGCCCTCTGCATGGACTGTTGCGAGGTGTTGCCACGGATGTGCGGAATCGGGCAGTGGCGTGGGACCAAGCACAGGAGGTTGCCTTCACGGGGCTTAAACAAGCCCTCACCCAGGCACCCGTGCTGGCTTATGCGGACTTCGATAAGCCATTCATATTATACACCGACGGAAGTCACCAAGGCCTGGGGGCCGTCCTCTCCCAGTTACAGGAGGGCCAGGAGCGAGTCATCGCGTATGGGAGTCGGAGTCTCCGGGAGTCGGAGCGGAACCCTGACAACTACAGCTCGTTCAAGCTGGAGTTGCTGGCAGTTGTTTGGGCGGTCACCGAGAAGTTTGCAGAGTACTTGACCGCCACCGACTTCGAAGTGGTCACGGATAACAGCCCCCTGTCACATCTGCATACGGCCAAGTTGGGCACCCTGGAGCAGCGTTGGGTAGCCCGCTTGGCCAAGTTCTCCTTTAAGATTCGATACCGGCCGGGTAAGGCGAATGCCAACGCAGACGCCCTGTCCCGCTATCCGGTAGGGCTACCTATGGGGCCCACGGATGAAGAGAGAGAGGGTCAGGAGATGCCTGACCTTACCCGGATGACCCCCAGCCCGGACGGGCCCAAGGCAGCACGCGGGATTCTTCTACAGCAGACCTTGCCGGACTGGGCTACGGCCCAAGGGCAAGACCCGGAGGTGCGGTATGTACGGGGGTGGAAGGAGCGGGACCACTGGCCGACCTCCGCGGAGAGGCTGCGGCTTAGCCCGTGGGGCAGGAGGCTGGTACGTCAGTGGGAACGACTGGCCGTACGAGGAGGGGTGTTGTGCCGCCAAGCTTACCTCGAGCATGAGCTCCGGAAAGTATGGCAGGTGGTTCTACCCCGCGAGTCGGCCCGTGGCCTGGTGACAGAGGCCCACGAAGAAGGCGCCCATTTTGGTACAGAGAAGACCCTGCAATGGGTCCGCCGACAGTATTTCTTCCCGGGGTTGCAGACCCTGGTAGAAAGCGTGTGTCAGACCTGTAGGAGGTGTGCAGTCACCAAAGGTGGCGAACAACGGGCACCGGTGCAGACCATCCGGACCACCAGACCCCTGGAGCTCCTCATGGTGGACTATGTTTTGATCGGAGAGTCGGTGCCAGTATGCCATTGTCATGACCGACCACTTCACCAAATTCACAGTGGTTGTCCCTACCAGGGACCAGACGGCCGACACGGCGGCTAGGGCCATTGTGGAGCATTTCATCCGGCAGTACGGCTGCCCGGAGCGCCTCCATTCGGATCAAGGTGCGTGCTTCCAGGGGCGGGTGATGGAGCGGTTGTGTCGCACCTATGGCATGAATAAATCAAGGACCACCCCGTACCACCCCCAGGGGAATGGGGCCTGCGAACGATTCAACCGGACGTTGCTACAAATGCTGAGGGTCCTGGAGGCTGACAAGAAGCGACGTTGGCCCGACTTCGTTCCAGAATTGGTGTGGGTCTACAATAACAGAGTGCATCGGACCACTGGGTTCTCGCCGTATTTCCTGTTGTTCGGCCGACCTGAGAAGGACCTGCAGGACCTCGATCTGTCTCTACCGGCGGAGGAGGAAGAATGGACACACAGTGGGTGGATTGAGGAACAGAAACGCCGCCTGACGTTCGCCCAGGAGGTGGCAGCGGGGAACATCGGGTCCAACCTGCACCCCAGCCCCGGGAGGTCACTAGGAGGACCGTTCGCGGAGGGGCAAAGAGTGCTAGTCCGCGAGAAACGTCCTGGGAACAAGTTGAGCGAACGGTGGGAGGTGATGCCCTACGTTGTGCAGCGGCGAGTGTCTCCTGACAACCCCGTCTACGAAGTAAAGGCCGAAGACGGGAGTGGGCGTGCCCGCACCTTACATAGGAACATGCTGCGTCCCTGCCTATTTGAGGATCTGCTTCCCCTGGAGACGGTCTCAGGGAACACTCCGGACCCGGAGGAGGATGATTGGTGGATGCCGCCGCCGGAAGGGGTCCCGGGGCCTCCACCATCGGGAGAGTCGGCCGGGAGTGAAGAACTGGTGACTTCGGTGTCAGAAGTTCCCGTCCCCGCCTCCGCAACCCTGCCCAGGCGGTCGACGCGAACTACCCTTGGGGTGCCGTCCCCCCGTTTTGCGGACCCAGATTTTGAGTGGGCCGCAGCTCGCATTTTTGTAGGGACTACAAAGGAAACAGGGGGGGGAAATGTGAGAGGGCAGCGGGTTGCGGGGGACGGGGGCAGTTGCTTGCCCCCACTCCCTCGGTCGGCAGCGGCATTGCGGCGGGTCCCGAGTGCGGAGGGGCTTGCATCCATTGGGATTCAGGCCCCTCCAATCGCGGCACGGAGCGGCGCCGGGCGGGAGCCAATCAGGGCTCGCGCCCGGTCAGCCAATCAGGACATGCCGCGACGAGCCAATCGAGGCTCGTCGCGTCATAGCTCCGCCCCCTCCCAGCGTCTTATAACAGACGCGGCGGAGCGGGAGCAGTCAGTCGGCGCCGGGGACGGAGCAGAGAAGAGCTCCAGAAGAAAAAGAAGAAAGAAGACGGCGGCGGTGCCCGGGAAGCGGCAGAAGCGGCGGCGGCGACGACGACGAGAGCGGCCCGGAAGCGGCAAAAGAAGACAGAAGAGGTCACAGCTGGAAGAACCTGTCTACGCCCGGGAAGAGGACGAAGACGTCGGAACGGCCAGGACAGAGGAGCCCACCGGAAGTCCCGGCGGAGAGTGCCGCGGTGTGTGGGAAGCGAAAGAGCTAACGAAGCTCCCCACCGCGGCCTCTCCCAACGGCCCGGTAAGCGGCCTCGCGCCGAGCCTCCTACCACTAGACCACCGGGTGTTCGGGCACTAGGCCCGTGGGCATGGTCAGGCCCTCTCGGCCTGTGGGTAGTTAGTCGGGCCCCTCCGGCCCGTGGGCACCGAGTCGGGTCCTCCTGGCCCGTGGGGCATACTGTTGAGTCCTTGTGGCCAAGTGGGACGAATAAGGTGACCCTGGGTATTAGGCCCAGGTCACCCAACGGGCGCCAGTTAGGCGGGCACTAGGCCCGGGGCGCAAGCCAGGCACTAGGCCTGTGGGGCATTAGGGTATTACAAGGTGACCCGGTAACAGACCCACCAGGGGAGGAGAACACCATCGGGCTGTTGACCTAATAGGTGGAACCCCGTGCCTTGCGTACCTCGACGAGTGTGCTGTGCGGCCGCTCGGCGGGGTGCGCTGTAGGTGAGGCGCGGAGGGTCGGCTGACCCTCGCGTCGGGTGTACGCTCCCAGGTGGGTAAGGACCGTGGGGAGTGGGGCCTCACCAGGAGGGGCAGCAGAACCTGTGACGGACCGGATGACAAGGTACTCCTCATAATAAATGTATTCGCATTTGAACTTGCACTTGCTTGACCTGTTAGTGATTAGGAGACGTAGCCGGCCCAATAAGTTGTAGTTTCTAACAATTAGGCTCAGTTTGTTGTTAGCCGTTGTTTAGTTGTAGGGAGGTTGCTGTCGTCTTTTTTCCCCAGGAGCGGAGGGGCGCTTCAAGCAAGCTGACAAGATTGCCTGCGTAAGTACTAATGGTGAGTTGTGTATTTGTCCGTGTCGAGCACCGGTTGCAGGATCCCGCTAGGCCTAGCGGACCCGCTCACACCTCGGTGCGCAAGTGCCAATAGGTGATGATTGGGTAGCTGAGGCCCACGGGCCGATGATGACATTCACCTAATCGGTGAACGTCGCAGCTGCCCCGGTGTGCCACCTATTCCCTGGAGGGAACCAGTGGCCCCGCAGTAAGACTGTTTCTTGTCCTTTTCTAGCCGTCGAGTTCCGGCTGGGCCACGGCGGGGAGGGCTCCGAAGAAGCGACCCCAGAAGCCCAGGTTGAGGGCAGTGCATAAGACGTATACAGAGGTAAGCAGGGATTTACTTGCACGGGCGCAGACTTCGTACCATATACTGATCCGCTTACATAAACACAGCCTGAAGGTCATTTAATACAATATTTTTAATAACTTTGTGTATTAAACAAAGTTTGTGTACATTGAGCCATCAAAAAACAAAGGTTTCATTATCTCACTCTCACTCAAAAAATTCCGTATTTCGGAATATTCCGTATTTCGGAATATTTGGATATGGGATACTCAACCTGTATAAGAGTATCCTTTGTAGTTAGCTATCCCTACTAACATGGACTCTGCTGATGACCTCTTGCGTAGGGGGAGATGCATCAAACCTTTGATAGAGTTAAAGTGAAGAAGTTGCCTATAGCAATTAGCAACCAATCACACTCTGTCTTTTTTTTTTTTTTTTAACTGTACTGGATAAATGACATGTAGAATCTCCAAGGTTTGTTACATTTCCTCCTCTGTCATTTGTTCAGTTCACTCATGAACTAAGGGCCTATTTCAGACCTGATTGTAGCAGCAACTTTGCTAGCAGATGGGCTAAACCATGGGGGTCATTTCGACCCAATTGCACCCTGCACTTCTTCGCAGCGGTGCGATCGGGTCGGAACTGCGCACGCGCATCGACAGGGACAGCGATGAAAGTGATCGCTGCGGCAATCGCAAGAAGATGGGCAGGCGGAAGGCGTTCCAGGTCGGATACTCACCAATTTCTGGGAGTGGTGAGTCCAACGTAGGCGTGTCCAGGCGTTTGCAGGGCAGGTGTCTGACGTCAATTCCGGGACCAGTCATGCTGAAGACATCGCAGCCGGTGAGTATGTCAGGACCTACTTAGAAACTGCACAAACTCTTTTTGCATAGCAGGTCTGCACAAGCGTTCGCAGCCTTGCTATGCAAAAAATCCCTCCCCCATAGGCGGCGACTAGTCGATCGCATGGGCTGCAAAAAAGCAGCTTTGTGCGATCAACTAGGAATGAGGGCCCATGTGCACTGCAAGTGGGGAAGGGGAGGGGGGTGATGTAACGTGCGTTTCATTTGGGTGGGGTGTGTTCAAATTTAAATCTAAATTCCAGTGTAAAAATAAAGCAGACGCTATTTACTCTGCACAGAAACAATATAACCCACCCAAATCTAACTCTCTCTGCACATGTTATATCTGCCATACCTGCAGCGCACATGGTTTTGCCCATCTCCAAACAAATTTGCTGCTATGATCAGGTCTGAATTAGGCCCTATGCTCACTGATCAGTTAATGAAGAATCCTACTTTACTAAATACTAACAAAGCAATGTGTCAAGTGATTATGTATTTTCACTAGAGATGAGCAGGTTCGGTTTCATGAGAACCGAACCCTAACGGACTTCACTACTTGAGCCTGGATCCAAGCCAGGCTCGGGTTTTCCCGCCTGACTCGGAAACCAGAATGAGGCAAAGCGTCATCATCCCGCTGTTGGATTCTTGCGGGGTTTGGATTCCATATAAGGAGTTGCGCATCGCTGCCATTTTCACCCCAGTCCCGGAGAGTGTAACGATAAGACGTGCTCCGTCCTCAGTGTCTGTGCGGGAGGGAAAGTGGGGTGGTGATTTCCAGTGCTGTCTTGTGCTGCTCAGTCCAGTGTAGTGTCTTATGCTGCATCAGTCCAGTCACAGTGGTGATGTCCTCTGCTGCCATATGTCCAGTGTAGCTGTATAAGTCCAGTGCAGTGGTGCTGTGTTGTCCTGCATCAGTACAGTGGTGGTGTCTTGTGCTGCATCAGTACAGTCATAGCGGTGGTGTCCTCTACTGTCCAGTGCTGCTGTATAAGTCCAGTCCAGTGGTGCTGTGTTGTCCTGCATCAGTCCAGTGGTGGTGTATTGTGCTGCATCAGTCCAGTCACAGTGGTGGTGTCCTCTGCTGCCATATGTCCAGTGCTGCTGTAGAAGTACAGTCCAGTGGTGCTGTGTTGTGCTGCATAAGTCCAGTGGTGGTGTCTTGTGCTGCGTCAGTCCAGTCACAGTGGTGGTGTCCTCTGCTGCAATATGTCCAGTGCTGCTGTAGAAGTCCAGTCCATTGCAGTGGTGCTGTGTTGTCCTGCATCAGTCCAGTGGTGGTGTCCCTGTGCTGCTGTATAAATCCAGTGGTACTGTCGTATATGTCCAGTGATACTGCCGTATATGTCCAGTGATATTGCCGTATAAGTCCAATGATACTGCTGTATAAATCCAGTCCAGTGATACTGCCGTATAAGTCCAGTGGTACTGCCATATAAATCCAGTCCAGTGATACTGCTGTATATGTCCAGTGGAACTGCCATATAATTCCAGTGATACTGCCATATAATTCCAGTGGTACTGGCGTATAAGTCCAGTACTATTGCGCATGTGTATGCATCGCAATGCGCACACACGTCGTACAGGTACGAAGTCCTTTGTGGTTTTGCACTGGTTCTAGCTACGATTCCAATCGCACAGCCGAACGCAAGGAGATTGACAGGAAGTGGGAGTTTCTGGGTGGCAGCTGACCGTTTTCTGGGAGTGTTTGGAAAAATGCAGGTGTGGCCGGGCATTTGCTGGGCGGGTATCTGACATCATTACCGTGTCACTCGTCGCAGCAATCATCGCATAGATTAAGTAACTACAGGGCTGGTCGTGTTCTGCACAAAAAGTGTTTTCTGCCGTGCGGCTGCACAGGCATTCGCACTTCTGCAAAGCGAAAATACACTGCCCCGTGGGTGCCGACTATGCATTTCCACGGTTGCATAAAGTAGCTAGCGAGCGATCATCTCAGAATGACCCCCATAATACAGAGAATTTAAGTAACACAGCAATAGATAAGCCACGCAGACATAAAAGAAAACCATTAGCACGCAGAAAGCATAATGCATGATTGGTGTAGGCATTTTGGGTAATCACTTCCAAGGCTTGTGTATTCCACCCTTTAAGCCCTGGAGAGTGATAAACTACCAACCAATCTGCTCCTGTCATTTCTCAAACACAGCCAGCAACATGGCACTTAGAAGCTCATAGGCTGGTACTTTTGTCTTTCTGCTTTATCACTCTCCAAGGCTTAGTACATCTCCTCCAGAGTCTCCATGTTTCACCACATCTCCCCCAGAGTCTCCATGTTTCACAGTGGTGCAAGTAGAAAAAATGTCTTATAGGTACTGTGTGCACGTGCCAAAAAATGGGTGTGGCCACATGGGGCGTGGCCAATTAAAATGGGGGCGTGATACACATATGGGGGGCCAGATACACATGACCCCAATAGTGCCAGATACACGTTGCCTCACAGTGCCATATATACACTGCCCCACAGTGCCAGACACACAAATGCCCCCAGTGTGTCTTATATACATTGCCCCAGAGTGACCCCCCCCCATGCTCACTGCTGCCTCTGTCACTGCTGTGTGAGGGGAGGAGAGCACAGCGCGCGCCTCTCCTGCCCCTCAATGCTCGTGAAGTCTGGTCTCCGGCGGAGGGTATCTAAAATAAGCCGCCGGTTCGTTAGTCTGACTGGCTGCCGGTACGCGAGCTCTGATTGACTAGCAAGCCGGTGCCTTATTGAGATTCACCCTGCTGCCACAGCCGCCGGAGACCAGACATCAGAGACTTGAGGAGCAGGAGAGGCGCTGCGCTGTCCTCCCCTCACATAGCAGCCAGCGGGATGCAGGTATGGTGGACAGCCCGGCGTACCGGCTGGGAATCTCTTACCGGTACGCCGTACCACCATACTTGCAGCACTGATGTTTCACCACATCTCCCACAGAGTCTCCATGTTTCACCATTGCCAACGTTAAGCTCAAGAGAACTGAAACGGATTTACAGAATTCCAAGACTGTGACATGTATATTCCTTGTATGGCGCTGCGGCAACTTACAAATAAAAGCTAAAGGGGCAGAATTATTAATGAGTGATATTCTTGTTGTCACTCGTTATGAATTATAAATGGTGCTCCAGCCAATCAGTTCATGTCATTTTTCAAACACACGACAGTTAGGATTTGATTGGCTGGAGCTCCATTTCTTCGTAATAAGTGATAACAAGAATATCATTCATTAATAAATCTTCCCCAAAATCTTGGATATAGAGATGCAAATTACCTCAAAGTCATGTTCCCACTCTTGTTAACTTTGCCCCGTACAAGGGGAAGAGAGGCATGAGTGGGCTAATGTGGGAGTAAAAATTGGATTTCTTCAATTCTCTTCCTTTTACTTTAAAAGTACTGATAATATCAAATAGGAATGTGAGCTCGTAGTCATACATGCACCAAGCACTTCACTAGCCTGACTGAGCACACTGGTTCAGCAGACAGACTTTATATCTTAGCCAATCCCAGTCTTGCTGGCAGTGTACAAATTAACCCCTGGCATACGATAGCTTTGCCAGGGAGAGAGCTGCAGTGTCATCTCAGGCGTGCCCAGCAAAGCACAAGGGCCCAGGTTCTGTGTGCTATATGTAGAGCATAAGTTGACAGGCTGTGTGTGAGTCTCGCCCACTCTCTGAAGGGGGGACATTACCCACAGCCTCTTGTAAACCATTTATTAATAACGGAACAGTCAGCTTGTGCAGATGAGATGTCCAGTCCAGAGGAGGAAGGGGAGAACACTCAAGAAGGGAGGTAAGATTCCACATAAGATAGCAATAGAAGGGCACAGGAGGTAAAATGCCAGATGAACTAGTAGCACAGGGACAAGGAAGGTAAGATTTCACATGAGATAGCAGCACAGGTGCCAGGGAAGGAAGAGATGCATGGGTGAGAGATGTAGCCTTTACATTAGAAAACAGCATGCCACAGGCATGAATTCACATGAAGTAGCAGCACCCGGCTCAGGTGTGAGATTGGCACATGGCATAGCAGCACAGGCAACAGGGGAGCTGAAAATAGGTGAACTAAGGTTACATTAAATCTGATTCAATTATGTTATAGAGGGTTATAGAGGCAATGGAAAGGCCAGAAGAGTGTGCACAAAACCAAAAAATTCTATCTATCTATCTATCTATCTATCTATCTATCTATCTATCTATCTATCTATCTATCGGGGTAATTCCAAGTTGATCGCAGCAGGAATTTAGTTAGCAATTGGGCAAAACCATGTGCACTGCAGGGGAGGCAGATATAACGTGCAGAGAGAGTTAGATTTGGGTGGGTTATTGTGTTTCTGTACAGGGTAAATACTGGCTGCTTTATTTTTACACTACAAATTAGATTGCAGATTGAACACACCCCACCCAAATCTAACTCTCTCTGCACATGTTATATCTGCCTCCCCTGCAGTGCACATGGTTTTGCCAAATTGCTAACTAAATTCCTGCTGCGATCAACTTGGAATTACCCTCTATATACATACACACACATATACATATATATATATATATATATATATATATATATACTGTATAAAAATTTTATTACCAGTTATTTATATAGCACACATATATTCCATAGCACTTTTCAGAGAAGATTTGGCTGTTCACATCAGTTCCTGCCCCAGTGGAGCTTACAATCTATATTCCCTACCACATGTATACGCACACACATTCCCGCTAGGGTTACATTTATTTATTACTTTGTTTGGGATCCAATTAGCCTACCAGTATATTTTTGGATTGTGGGAGGAAACTGGAGCGCCCAGAGGAAACCCACAGAAGTATGAAAACATACAAACTTCACACAGTTGAAGCCATGGGTGGAATCGAACCCATGACCTCAGAGCTGTGAGGCAGTAATGCTAACCATTACACCATCCGTACTGCCCATATATACTGTATATGTACACATGCATACAGTCTTAAAGCCTCAAATGTTTTTTACCATGTGTCTGTTACACTTCTGCAGTTAAGAATTTACAACTGTTAATACTTTATTGTGTATTTACTAGGAAAGTTTTATTTTTTTAGACAATATTTTGCACAGGTGGTAGAATAAAAAATAAATGGCGAACGCTAGAGGAACATTTGTGAACAGTAAGTGCCTTATTTGCATCATACTACCACCTTAGTATAAATATACCAACGTGGTAGATATACGCTCACCAATAACTGTGGGTGTCTCTAGACTACTTTAGGAATAGCATATATATAGCAAATGAAACAGTTATATAATCAGTAATGTTTCAATAATGTAATCTAATTAATGTCACTTAAATGCTGCACTGATTACTGCAATACAACACTGGCTGGGCTTGATCAACCAATAGGCTGATCTGGCTGCAGCCTGGTGCGCTGGCTCCTGGTGGGGGTGCACATCACGTGTGTCATGACTTCACGCACCGTACCCACCTGCGCTCCCATGGCTGCTCTCTCTGCGATACCGAATACCAATCCACAGTAATGTCAGTGTAATGGCGTCATGGCTCCAGCCAGGTGCTTGTATAACCTCTGCTGCATCACTCACACCACGTCTCTTGCTTGGTAATGCACAGGACGCCTATTGGCTAGACTACAACATAGAGTGCTGCGACTGTGCTGTTTATGGGGTTGGCGAATAACCAGTGTATACATAGCCCTGCTGCTGCTTCCATGTGTTTTTATAGATCAGTTACACAGAGGGCAAGGTAACTATCCTTACCAATATATAGCAATGTAATTAAGGGGGTAATTCAGATCTGATCACTAGGCAGCGATTTTTGCTGTCCTGTGACCAAATAGTCGCCGCCTGCAGGGGGAGTGTATTTTTGCTGTGCAAGTGTGCGAACGCATGTGTAGCAGCACTGCACAAACTGATTTTGTGCAGACTCTGCGCAGCCCAGGACTTACTCAACCGCTGCGATCACATCAGCCTGTTCGGGACTGTATTTGTGGTCAGACACCCTCCCTGCAAACACTTGGACACGCCTGCGATTTTCCAGACACTCCCTGAAAACGGTCAGTTGCCACCCACAAACACCCTCTTCCTGTCAATCTCCTTGCGAATGGATCCTCCGCACAAACCAGTCACTGACTGGCGTTCCCCTTTGCAGCCATTTGTCGCGCCTGCCGCATTGCGGTGCATACGCAGTTCGGATCTGATCGCCCGCTGTGCGGAAACGCACAGCAGCGATCAGATCTGAATTACCCCCTAAGTGTGCCTGTCATAGGCTACAGATCTGTAATTCCATTGAATTAGTCCACAAATGCTGTGTAATTGTGGTGTAAACCACATTGCCTTTATACTGTTGCAGTTCGTAGTGAAATGAAAAAGCAAAGTGTGCAACTGCGAGCTATGGGGCTGATTCAATAAAGCAAGTCACTATCACACAGGTTCTCAAAGTAACTGACCAGTTCCTTAGAGCAGTGGTTCTTAAACTGTGTGTTGTGACTCCCTGGGCGGCCTCGGGACACTTGCAGGGGTGCCTCAGGTTAGTGGTCCAGGACCAATTAAACTATTTATGGTCAATGTAATAGGTAAAACCAGTGTTGGTGGCTGCCAATCATACAATACAGTATGTGGACAAACAGAAGCAAATCTTGTCCCTCACCACGCAATAGAACCTAAGGATGACATAGAAACACAATTTACTTCATTTAATATTTCTTTCCAAATTTCTCAAGAAGAAACATTTGGCCTAGGGGGGCCGTGAAAAAAATTCTGATGATCTAGGGCGCAGTGATTCAAAAAAAGTTTGGGAACCACTGCCTTAGCTAAAAGTGCATTTACACGTCAGGAGGAATCTGAGAGACTTTTACTCTGCCAGCGGAGTTACATCTCAGTGACCTTATTCATTTAATCTTTTGGGGATTAATACCTCAGCAAAGATATAAACTTAATGTGACTGTGCATCCATGTTTTCAAGGACCAGACACCAGAGGTGCTCACAGTACTGAAAAGGAGGCTATTAGTAGCCTCTGTTCTGTAAGACTGACGTTCACATTCCTTGCATCTATATTTCTATGTATATCTTCAATAATATCTCCTATTGAAAAAAATTGGAGGGGGGCACTTCTGTATTAGCCTAGGGCGGTTGGAACCCTTAATCAGGCCCTGGCCTGAACATTGGAATGTTCCTGCAAAAATTAGTTGCCATTATTTTCACATCGCTCATCCAGAAGACTGCATATAATTCTTGTAAGTGGATGAGTTTGCTACATATTCAGCGCAATACTTAGCACGCACTTGAATCCAGTATACTACCCACAACTGTATCAAAGACTAAAATGTGTTTTCTTTTACCCTTCTAGGGCACTTGCACAGTCCAGTTCCTCTTCACCAGGCTCTGAAGAACTTTTGTCCCTAGAAGACCTAGGGGCAAGGTTCCAGTTTTGTATTGCTGCTGTGGAAGACTTGGAAAGGGAACGGGATGAGCTCATACGTGAATTGGCCTTGCTGCGGGAGCCCTCTTTGGAGGCTGTACAACAGGCACATGAAGAAATAATTCAGGCATATGGACAGAGAGCTTGTGCAGAATTGGAAAGAGACTCTTTGAGGGAAGAGATACGGGTAATGCGCCGCAGGTTATTCCAAGTAACAAAGGAGTGTGTAGCATGTAAATACCAACTTGAAAATCGTCGCCAGGAGTTAGTGCAGAAAACAGCAGAACAAGAGGAACTAGGGGCTCTTGCAAATCGGTTGACAGAAGAGCTTACACAACTCCAGACTACGTTTACTCTGCAGCGAGAAGGAGAAGAACAACGCCTTAGAGCTCCACAAAACAGACGGTTCTCACGTGAACTGAAAGAAAGAAGACGGCTTTCTTCAGAGCTTCAAAGCCAAATTGATGAGCAACATAGGAGTTTGCAAGATCACTATGAACCCAGATTGCTGCAACTGCTGGAGCGCAGTGAAACTGGGACAAAAGCTCTGCAAAGAGCAAAGGAAGAGTTACTCAAGCTGAGAGAGGAAATCAGGCCGCTGGAAACAGAATCGTGTCATCTTCAAGTACAGAAATGTAGCCTACAAGAGCAAATTGTTGTCATGAAGAGGGAGAGAGGAAAGAAAGTGATGCTTTATAGGGTATGAATTTAAGTGGCAAATTGAGAGAAGGTATTGGACACAATAGGGATGGCTGATGCTCCAGAACCAGACAATGTGGAATTGGACTGGAGCAGGGCCTGAGCTCAGCTTAAAAAGTTTAACCACTTGCCTGGCACTAACATATGTGATACGACCGCAGCCAGGAGTACATTACCTGGCCAGGTCACATCACATACGTCTGACACGCAACGCTGCTTCCCTTCCTGCTCCAGCGCCCCCCTTGGAGTGATACGGAGGTCTCTGATCACCGACATCACTCTTGAAATCACGCCCCAGAATGCCTTATGAGTGGCATTCCGGGGCGCATGCACCGGAACTAAATGTGCTGGGAGAGGAACATAGTGCCGTTCCCCATCACATCTATGCTGATCTGGGAACGTGTTGTTGGGTCGACGCAACTTAGGTCAACAGTCAGGTTGACCACTGAATGTCAACAGGCATTAGGTCGACATGCACTAGGTCGACATGTACTAGGTCAACAGGTGAAAAGGTCGACATGAGTTTTGGACGTTTTTGGTGTTGTTTTCTTTGTAAAGTGATGGGAAACCCCAATTAGTGCACCGTGTCCCCTCGCCTGGCTAGCCATGCTTCGGGCAAGGTGTCTTGCTCCGCTACCGCTGCGCTCGGCCCAGGTTACCATTCCCAATTGTAGTCCACGTGGATCGTCAAGTATGAAAAAGTCCAAAAAATGAAAAAAAGGGAAAAAAAGGTGAAAAACTCATGTCGACCTAGTACCATGTCGACCTTCAGTGGTCGACCTAAGTCGTGTCGACCTAACAACTGTATCCCGCTGATCTCTGTGTGTGCAGAGATCAGATGCAGCAGGGGGGACTGATGATCAGTCCTCCCTTCTCCACTCTCTGCAACTGAGGGGCGTGGTGGCTATATTTAAAATAATCAGTCAGGGGACTATTGTTACGGGGTGAGGGTGGTGGCTAGGGGGCAGAGCAGCGGCGTAACTAGGGTCCCGCAGCCAATGCGATCGCTTGGAGGCGCAGGGCTGGGGGGGCGCCGCAGTCACCGCCACTGATTGTGCTGTTTTGGGAAGGACACAGGAGGGCACAGTGTGCGCCTCTCCTGTGTGTCCCTCCTGGGTCTCTGGCGGCAGCGGCGTGTCTTTTAAATGAAGTGCCGGTTTGTGAGCTCTGATTGGCTCACGAACCGGCAGTTCATTTAACAGACACGCCGCTGCCGCCGGAGACCCAGGAGGGACACACAGAAGAGGCGCACACTGTGCCCTCCCATGTCCTTCCCAACAAGCACAGCAGCGGGGAGGGGGGGGGGGTTGTACCTGGCACTGGGGGGGGGGGGGGGGGGGAGCATATTTGGCACTGGGGTGCGTGTGTGTGTACCTGGCACTGGGGGGGGGGGCATATTTGGCACTGAGGGGGCATATTTGGCACTGGGGGGGCATATTTGGCACTGGGGGGGTATATGTGTACCTGGTACTGGGAGGGGCTTATTTGGCACTGGGGGGTATATGTGTACCTGGCACTGGGGGGGCATATTTGGCACCAGGGGGGGGGGGAGAAATATGTGTACCTGGCACTGGGGGTATATGTGTACCTGACACTGGGAAGACATATTTGGCACTGGGGGGAAGGGGGGGGGGTATGTGTGTACCTGGCACTGGGGGGGTATATGTGTACCTGGCATTAGGGGGGCATATTTGGCACTGGGGGTATATGTGTACCTGGCACTAGGGGGGCATATTTGGCACTGGGGGTATATGTGTACCTGGCACTAGGGGGGGCATATTTGGCACTGGGGGTATATGTGTACCTGGCACTAGGGGGGGCATATTTGGCACTGGGGGTATATGTGTACCTGGCACTAGGGGGGGCATATTTGGCACTGGGGGTATGTGTGTAGCTGGTACTGGGGGGGCATATGAGGCACTGGGGGCATATGTGTATCTGGCACTGCGGGGGAATATCTGGCACTAGAGGCATATGTGGCACTGGGAGCACAGGCCTAGCAACACGCATTACCCCCTGGTTACAAGCACAACACCCAGCTCATGAAATCCCTGGCAACAAGCATTACCCCCTAGCAACGAGCATGACACCCAGTGCATGAAATCCCTGGCAACAAATATTACCCCCTGGCAACAAACTTGAAACCCAGCACGTGATACCTCTGGCAAAAAGTATAACACCTACCGCATGAAACCCCTGGCAACGAGCATGACACCCTGAGCATGAAAACCCCTGGCACTGTGCATGGAACCAAGAGCATGAAACCACTGGCAACGAGCAGGTAATTTAAAAGTAATTAGAAGCCTTACTGTCGGACTTAATGTGTAATGGGCATTGGGGGGGGTGGCATAATGTATCACGGACATTGCGGTGTGTGTCATAATGTGTCACAGGCATTACGGCGTGTGGCATACTATATCACGGGCATTGTGGTATGTGGTATGTCTCAGGGGCATTGCAGTGTGGCATAATGTATAACGGACATTGCAGTGTGTGGCATAATGTATCACGGACGTTGCGGTGTGTGTCATAATGTGTCACAGGCATTGTATGTGCTATAATGTGTTGGGGGCATTGCAGTGTGTAACAATGTATAACGAGCATTGCGATGCGTGTCATAATGTGTCACAGGCATTATGGTGTGTGGCATAATGTGTTGGGGGCATTATGGTGTGTGGCATATTGTGTCATGGGCATTATTGTGTGTGGCATAATGTCTAAGGGCCGTTGCAGTATGTGGCATAATGTATAATGGACATTAACTATAAGGAGGAAAAATTACAAATAATGAATGAATCAGGATTACTGGGGTATAAGGTAGTCTTTTCCTGCAATGCCACGCCCCTTTATTCAAAACTACGCCCATTTCAGCAAGGCCATACCCCTTTTTTGCGGAGCTCGCCGAAGGCGCATGCAGATTCATCGCTTTACTAGTGACGATTATGGGGGGGTGGACGCCAGAGAGTGTTTTGGCTTGGGGGAGAAACATTTCTCATTACGCCCCTGGGGTGGAACTTGATAATGCGGAGGATCTTTTGCCATTGGGGGTGCTATTTTTGATGAGGGGTGGGAAGTAGATTTGTAATGGGGGGCCTGGGGACACGAGATGGTATTTTTTTTTTTTATATGATATTTAAATATATCATTAAGAATACTTTTAAAACTTTATTACATTAAAAAGAAAACTAAATTTTTTGAGCTGTTTTAAAAGAAAATAAAAAAAATCAGGTAAGTTGTTAAAGACCAAATATTTTTATTCAATAAACTTTTGTTAGATAATTAAATTAAAATTTACTACTACAGGTAAATAGACTATGCGGGGTAGATTTACTAAAACTTCTATTAATGAAAAGTGGTAGTGTTGCCCATAGCAACCAATTCGAGTCTAGATATAATTTTCTGTTGCATTCTAGAAAATGATAGACAGAAACTGTTTGGTTGCTATGGGCAACAGAACCATTTTTCATTTTTAGAAACTTTAATAATTCTATTCCTATATCTGAAATAAATGTTTAATAGCTTTGCAGCTTGTGAAAAATAAGCTTTCTAGCTACAACAGGGATTTACAGTGCAACCTGGAGCTAAAATCTGTCTAGACTCTGACAAACATTCAAGCAGACCAGAGCAATATGCAGAGCTTAGCTCACAACGAGTGATCTGGGGAGCTGGAAACATGCACCCATTAACTATGCACATATTGGCTAAACTAGAAGTGAGCAGAAGTAGAACCAGGCAAAAACAGTTTTGGCAGAATATGCTGAATTGGACTTTTTCCTTTCCATGATATAGCTGGATGCAGCTATATTGATGACATACATACACAAATGCCTTGTTTAATAAACTGATACTAGCATTACCGTATTTGCCGGCGTATAAGACGACTTTTTCCCCCTGAAAAACATGCCTCCAAGCGGGGGGTCGTCTTATACGCCGGGAGTCGTCTTATACGCCTGGCATACATATAGCCAGGGGCGTCACTGCCCCTGGTGACACCCGGTGCGGGAAGTCGCGAAACAGGGGCGTGGCCTAGCATAAGGGGGCGTGGCCTCACGGACGGACCCCCGTTTTCAGCAATCCAGGGGGTTAAGAAGATGTTGGCTGCACCCCCCTCCCCCCCCCACATTCAGCAGTGACAGGCGGTTAGGCAGGGAGGACAGCGGCAGCACTGACATGTCTCTTATAAGAGATTTGGAGTATCAAGGTATGCATAAGAAGGGGGGGGGGGTCCCCCCAGTCGGCTTAGGCAGGGGGGACAGCGGCAGCACTGACATGTGTTTATACTCTTGATGTGCCTGTCATACTCCTATGTTTGTGAGTATAATTTTTATCTCTGTTTTACGGATCTATTAAAAGGTTATACAACGAGGAGGTGGCGCCCGCTGTTTTTTTTCTAATCTTCTACAGTGTGTTGCCAGAGTTCCTCTGGGTTGTGGGCTGCATGTCTGTGTTCCTGAGAAATCAAATCAAATCTGATGTTCTTTTACGTTTTATTTGGTGTGTGGAAGGTGTGCGGAAGAGGGGGTAGTCTTATATGGCGAGTACATAACAAACTCTATATTTTGAGTGGAAATGTTGGGGGGTCGTCTTATACGCCCAGTCGTCTTATACGCCGGCAAATACGGTACTTATTTTATTTCCATCATCACAACATGCCCTTTGGCCTGGTACACATTTTAATATTACATAGCCAATATCACTTTTAAGGCAGTTGCATATGAGACTGTAGATTTGATGCAAACCAAAATATAAAACGTTATGGGATTTGTCATGTGGGAAAGGGTCATGCAGAGTTGTGCAACTCAAAAGCAAAATGTCAATTGCCGCTGCTCAGTGAGTGGGGCCTGGAAAAAATATCCAGCCTTCTCTCTGCTCTTCTGATCACCTGGGTATGATATAGTAGATCTACATTGGGAAGATACAGTCAATAGGTCGACCCTATATGTTCGACGCCTTAGGTTGACAGGTACAAAAGGTCGACATGGAAATGGTCGACAGAAATAGTCGGCACACTTTTTTGTGTGTATTTTTGTACGTTTAACCATCTTTAAGCCAACTTAGTATCATTCAGATACTGATTATGCTTCAGGGGTGGTGGGGGGTTGGGGGGGGGGGTGCAGTGGAGCTCTGTTTGGTAGTTTAGTTCTACTTTAATAATTTTAATCTTAATAAATGAAGACAGTGGAATTCTAGACGGGGGTCTGATGTCTGACTGAGTGGCACACAATGCTGATGTTCATAGTCGTCTTTTTTTTTTGGGGGGGGCGGCGGGTTGTAAGTGCTGATAATGTCGATATTACCTTAGACCGCAAAGCTATACCTCTAAATACACTTTTACCGTGGAGCCGCTATGGCCGCTAAACTAAATGCACGTGCTACGCACTTTGTACGCTATTTGCGTACAGAGTCCTGCACGTGGTACGCACTTGGCGTACACACGCAGCGCTGAGTGTACAGAGAACACACAGCGGGCGCACACACAAATTGATAACCTTTAAACCTTGTTAATGATACAATGTAATGATATGCTTACACTTTAAACCTTAGCAGCAAAGTACTGCAACAATGTTATCTTTTAAACCTTAAGTAGCACTGGCGGTATAAAAGTACCCGCAGTGCGTACACCTTATCAATACACCTTATACAGATTAATACACCATAAAGCCCATGCAGGAAAGTGAAAACACAACACTGATTTGTAGTTGCAACCACAGGGTTCTAAGGCCTCAGTGGATTAATTCCAAAAAGGTAAAACAATACAAATCATACACTACAGGCTAACAAGTAAATCTAAACAGAATAATGGCTACAGAGAATGCATGTACGTGAGAATGTTTTGCAAGCGCAACCCAGGCTGGTCCTCCGCTGGTCAGATAGAAAGCGTTCAGAGTCTTCTGACCGGCCAGGCAACAATGGTCCTTTTATACACAACATGCATACACAATACAATGGTCACTGTAATCTCATTGTTCATTGGACACAGAGATGTGTCTCTTCATTACAAAAAAGGTCATAGGTGGATTTGAAAGGGTGGGCGATGTCTTTCCCCAACTGCTCTTGTGGGTGGTATCCTCTGGATTCCCCTGCATATGTAATTTACAGTAAATACAGTTAATGTTCATATTCTACTTTTGTACATAACTATACGCAGGAATAAGCGATCTTTCTCTAACCAACACCGGAGTGTTACCCTCAAAATACCCTACAGCTGGATACTAGACATCACCTTCCAACCTTTATCTGACCCTTGCTATCATGCAAAGGCGAATCTCTCTGTCCAGGAACTGTTTAAAGTAGTAATACTCGCTGACATGGTCTAGGGGAACTATATCTAAAATGTACGCTATATGGGTTAAATATGTAATGAGGCCATAGGCAGAGAAATTGCACCTGCTATAGAGCCAGTGCAAGTTTCTATGGTGCAACTTATGGTGGCTTATAAGGAAGTATCAATTGGTATTACAGCATGCATTAATGCTTAAAGTGGGTGTCTCAATCTTTGGATATTCGTCCGCATGGATGTACGCAAGGGAATGACTTTGTAACAGCATTTGCATAAACTCAGACAGATGACCACAAATAGAGGCTGCTGCATGTGCATTTGTGTATGACTCAGAACCAGGCCCAGACTGTGCATGTTCCACCTCCTTTTTTATTCTCAGACCAACATCAATGGAGGTAGTACCACACACTGCCTCTTCCTCCTGACATTAAGGAGCATTACTAACCAATGTAATAAGGCAGGGTATGCAGAGGAATTGTGGGTAAACAAATTTTTTAAGTGTCATTTTTCATATTTTAAGCATAGTGCTCCAAATGACCCTCCATACCTAGAGTTCTCTAGGGGGTCATACATGTTATGATTCTATAAATAAATTGTTTAACTATTTAATTATATTATGTTGGACAGAAAATATAGAACACTGGGAGTGATTCAGAGATATACGGAAATCCGATGGTTTACATATATCGATGTTTGTTGGACAGCGCATGCACAGAACCCATTCTGTGCATATGCAGAGCAGGTTCTAAGTCCTCACAGGTAGTACCGCCTATGCCACAGCCTGATTGACAGTCTGCAGCCATTTGTGGTCGAGGAAGTGGTAGTGTCTGACAGCGTTCCTGGCCCTGATTGCATGAACAGTGAGTAACCTGAGGGCAATGTTCACACAAAAGTGATCCGATGCTGTGGATCACAGAAGCAGACATGAGGTGTATATGTACACCAGACACCTCCTGCTGCATTTGAATAATTCAGCCCCATTGTTCAGATTGGGTTAATGCTTTTATACAAAAATGACACGGTAGTACAAACATTTGCCAACTATGAATAAATAAGCAATCCTGCTTTGATAGTCATGGGGTAGCTTTGCTAAACACCTGGGGCGGGAAGTAATGAAGTCCAAGTTTGGCAGCCGTGCGGGATGCCGGCTGAACTCTGACCTTTTTTTAAAGGGACAATCACTTACAAGGCATGGTTTAGCCTTGTACATGATTGCTCCTTTAAAAAAAATGTCCGCGTTCGGCAGGCATCCCACACGGCTGCCAAACTTGGACTTCATTACATTTTGGCCATCGTTTTCAAATCCACCATAAATCTGCAGCTCTGAAAACTCTGCGTTTAGTAAATGTAACAGTCCAGCAGCTTTGAATGCGGGTTTTAAAACGCCAATAAATGCAAAACAAACCTGATTCAGCATTGATTACTGCTACGGTTTTAAATTAAGTGGTTAAAGTCCATGAAAATAGTCAACTTTGAAGAGCCACTGTTTAGTAAATATAAATAGTTCAGCATAGTGAACAATGCTTTTGCGCATTTATGATGTCCAGTGTTGCTATGAAGCAGAAGAAAACCTTTCATATCACTCTTACTGTTGGCACTTATGACTCTGGCTCCAGTGCTCAGGGAGGGAGAAGTCTATTTATAAACCAGTAACAATATCATGGCCATAAATCTGAGGCATTTCCTTTTATCCCATCTGCACACACACAACTTGCTTTTGACAGCCAAAATTGGGGTGCAGCTCAAATAACACAGGAAGTGTCCATGTATCACCTCCTCATATAGCCTATTCAGCACACCAGTTCTCTCAACAAACATACTATACCATATCAGCTCTACTAGGATCTAATATCCCAAAACCATCTCTCTACCCAGGAACAGCTGCAGGAGCTGGAAGACAGGAGGAGAGAGATTAATATTTCGGTCCAGCTGCAACAACAGCAGAATAAAGAGATGGAAGAATTACGCAAGAGTTTAGCCCAGGAGCTTGCAATCTACAAGTATGTTATATACAAAAAGGGTGTAACACGGGGATATATATTCATAAATTAGACACTTCATGGGTTTACAGGGAGTATTTTACTTGTTTATATTTACAGTACATGTATACAGGCATATTTCAAGTACAGATGCAGTATGTTTCTATAGGGTTGAAGTTACCAAAAGGATTACTTATTTAAAAAAAAAAAAAAAGGAGGTTCTGATCTGCTGTCAAATTCTATGTTTCTATGTATTCCAAGTATCCAAAGATAATTGGAAGGTATTTTTCGAAGTTATTACTCTAATTTGATTGGTGCAGGGGATTGCCGTGCAATATTTAAAAATAGAAACTGGCGTTACAAATATGTGTTTGTTTTTTTGAGTAACAGTGGGAATTTTTAGTTTAAAGGCACTACAATAATGTTTAAAAAATTGTCTTTTTATTGATCTAAATCAAAGAACATAAAAGGTAGAAAAATAGCATCACAAAATAATTTTGAATGTGTGACCATAACAAATAGCCAATATTTGTCCTCGATTCAAATGGACGCAAATTGAATAGAACCAGGAAGGAGGTTCCGGCACTATTCAATTCAGCGCACTGTTTACTCCGACTAGTGGATTTCTGATCGCACCGCTCTGGGGGTGCGAGCAGAAATCCAACGAAACTAGTGCCGCAATGCTGTTTTGTGCCTTAACGTGGCACAAACAGCATCGCGGCAGGGCACTTATGTCTGAGAATACCCGTTCTCGCACCAAAACAACCTGTTTAAGGCACAAGTAAGGGCATTCTCCTACAAAGCAGCATGCTAAATTGAATACCGCTGGGACATCCCTCCCAGCAGTATTCAATTTGATTTCAATTGAATCGACCCCATAGAGACATAACAAAATATTCAACAAATAAAAAACACAAGGCAAGGTAACACCAAATGATAGCAAACATGTAACAATAAAATTACTACATATAAGGGGACAATGCAGGATAAAACCTCACATTACTAGCACATGTGGGGAGTCAGCAGCCCCATTTCTCAAATACTTACCAATGGTATTCGAAAGCTATTTAAATAAAATCGGTTTAAGATACTGGGGGCAGCATATCAATGCAACTTTCCCAAGTACCAAAAAGTGAGAAAAACAGACCTCTGTCAATTATGCCATCGCCCAGTTCATTCTAATAAGGGGGCGATCCAATTACTTGTGGTCAATTGTATCACCGGGGGCTATCCAATTAGCCCTGATACTGCACGCTCTTCTCCCCAGTGCCGGCACTGATCATGGATTATGTTTCGGATGCCTCAGGCACCCGAAGCATAATCCATGATAACGGACAACCGGAGCAGTAATAACTCATGAAATCAGGAGCTTATACCGGATCCCGTATGTTATCGCATGATCGCGAAAATGGCCTTGATAACTGCAATAATGACCATCAGTTAAAAATTGCAATATACAGACGTTTTGATCTGCCAAAAATGAATCACACATAATCGGATACCCACCTAAGGCGTTTATTCATGAAGCAGTGAAAAGTGTGAGAAGTGAACCTGTGGAGAAGTTTCCCATGGCAACCAAATCAGCTGCTCCGTACAAGTGTATAGTATGCAAATTATAAATGTTACTTCAATGCTGATTGATTGCCAAGGGCAACTTTTCCACTGGCTCATTTCTCCACACTTTTCACTGCTTCATGAATAGACCCCTATGGCTGGTATCCAATTAGCTGCTGTAATTTACTTACTTAATTCAGCCAGGGCTATCCAATTAGCCCTGCAAAACCAGGATTTATCAGGGATTATGCTTCGGGTGCTTATCCCGGATACCATGCGTTATCGCACAATCCCGGGTCCGTTTTCGGCCGATAAAAACTGGATAAAAATGGATTACGTGATAATGACAACTGGTCAAAATTCGCGATATCAGCCCATTTTTATTGGCTGAAAAACAATCGCACCTAATTGGATACCGACCAAAATAGGATTTTTATGTTGCTCGTTTTTTTAAGCAGAAGTGCTAATCGCCAAAGAGAGCATCTTACACCATGGGTCATATGTTTTTGCAAAGGGATAATTTCCAAAATAGTCCATTGCATGGTAAAGGGCAGTAAGTTAATCAGATACTCAAGAGCACTTTCTAACCATTAGCCAGATTCTTCAAACAATCAAGCAAGACAGTGATAAATTATCTACCTAATCGGCCAAACATCTGGGACAGAACTAAGAATGCTTCAGAGGGATGGAGGGGTCTGTCTTATAAAAGAAAAAAAAGCAATTCCATATATATAGTATTAATTGGCACAATTCAGATAGAGGTATCATGAGAGAATCAACTGTTAACTCTAGAAAATGTGACAAACATGAGGATATATATGTGGCAGACATGGTGTATTTAAATTTATCCCTAAGAAATACGTAGTTATGGTAGAATTACCATTGATAACTATTTCTCCTAAGTCCACAGTATCTACGGTATAAACATTGGGATGTAAGGTAGCGTCAGTGGAATGGCACCAATCAAAGTTTTCGGCCTCCCAGGATGCAAAGGGCCAGTCTATATATCCCCGCCTCCTGGCTCAGGCAATTCAGTTATTTTCCAAAGCTCAAGGCAGGAGCATCATAGAGAGCCCTAATCAGGCGAGAAGAGCACACATGCACACCCTTCCATAAAAGAAGGAAGAGGTTAGTAGGTGTAAGGATCCTCAAATCAGGTGCGTCAGGGTGGGATCCCTGTGGATACTGTGGACTTAGGAGAAATAGAGTTATCGACCGTAAGTCTACCATAACTACATATTTCTTCTGCAGGGTCCACAGATTATCCACAGTATAAACAGTGGGATGTCCCAAAGCAAATTTAGTGGAGGGGATGCTCCTGATTGGTCAGGAAAATCCTTTGCCCGAATGCAGCGTCCTGAGAGGCAAAGGTATCAAAGGCATAATGTCTAATGAATGTGTTAATGGAAACTCATGAGGCTGCCTTACATATCTTTCAGCTGAGGCACCACATTGTGCTGCCCATGAAGGATCTACCTTTACGAGTAGAGTGAGCAGAGACATTAGCCAGAATAGGGAGATCAGCTTGAGAGTATGCTTCTGAAATAGTCATCCGAAGCCACCTTTGCCAGTGTCTGCTTGTCAGCAGGCCATCCTCTCTTGTGAAATCCATGGAGAACGAAGAGAGTGTGTCTTTCTGATGGTACTGGTACGATCCACATAGATCCTTAATGCACGGAATACGTTCAATGATGCATCTCCCGCAGAGAAGTCCGGTCCCTGAAAAGCCGGAACAACAATCTCTTCATTAAGGTGTAATTTAGAGATCACCTTAGGAAGATAAGCAGATCTAGTTCGGAGAACTGCTCTATCTGGATGAAATATCAGAAAAGGAGGCGACATGATAACGCCACTAAATCGGAGACTCTTCTAGCGGAGGCAATTGCCAGTAGAAAGAAAACTTTTGCTGTCAACCATTTGAAATCCACTTTATTCAGTGGTTCAAATGGGGCAACTTGAAATGTCCTAAGGAAGGCTAAATGTGAAGTATTCCTTGAAAAAAAGTGCAAACATACTGTAGGTTAGCATTTTTCCTTTTGGATCCATACAGTTCGTGCTGACACTTGTACTTTTAAGGACTACACACGTAGACATTTATCTATTCCTGCTTGAAGGAATGATGGAACTCTTGAAACTCTGAAAGACCTCGGGTCATAATTTCTGGCAGTGCACCACTGATTATAAGCATGCCATAGCCGGTAATAAATGCGAGCAAAGGATGGTTTCCTTGCCCTAAGCATTATTTAAATGACCTGTTGTGAAAATCCTTTTGCTTTCAGGATGGATGTCTCAAAAGCCACGCCGTCAAAAACAGCCAATCCAGGTGTTTGTAATGACAAGGACCGTGAGACAATAGATCTGGACGTTGAGGCAGTAGAAACGGAATATCCCCGGAAAGCCACTGCAGATCTGTATACCAATATCTTCTGGGCCATGCCGGAGCTATTATTATCACGGTGCCCTTTCCTTGTTTGATTTTCCAGATCACCCTGGGCAACAGGTAATTGGCCAGCTGAAACACCCATCTCACTGACCGAGCATCTATGAAGATCGCTTTGGGATCCTTTGTCCTTGACCCGCATGTGGGAACTTTGTAGTTCTGACGAGAATGAGGTCTACGGCAGGCCCCACTTGTCTACCAGAATCTGGAAGACTTCTGGGTGTAAAGCCCATTTGATAACATGAATGGCATGTCGACTGAGAAAATACGCTTCCCAGTTTTGCACTCCCGGAACGAACACTGCGGACAAGGCCGGATGATGAATTTCTGCCCACCTTAACGTGCGGCTTACTTCCTTCATTGTGTTTTGGCTGCGAGTTCCTCCCTGATTATTGAGGTACGCTACTGCCGTTGCATTGTCCCAGCGAATCTGTACCAGTTTTCCTTGAAGTATGTCATTTACCTGAGTGAATGCCATACATATGGCCCAAAGTTCCAATATATTTATTGGCAGGCAACTTTCTTCCTTGGTCCACTGCCCCTGAAAGCAACACTTTTCTGACACTGCTCCCCAGCCCTGAAGACTGGCGTCCGTTGTCAGAATCTCCAACTCTAAGATCCAAAAGGGTCGCCCATTGTACAGATGGGATGTCTGTAGCCACCAGGCTAACGACCTCTGTACTTCCTGGGTTTTTATCGTCTGATGCAGTCCATTCCATCTGAAAAGCATCAGACGTTGAAGGGGCCTCGAGTGGAATTAAGCATATTCCACCATGTCGAATGTAGATACCATAGATCCCATCACTCGCATTGCTGCCTGAATGGATAATCTTCAACTGTGTAGTAGCTCCTGAATCCTTGTCTGTTTTATGGATATTTTGTTCAGAGGTAGAAAAACTCTGATGCCTGGAATGCAATACAGCCTCCATGTGCGTAATGTGTTGTGACGGAACCAGGGAAGACTTCGCTCAATTTATGAGCCATACTTGGCTTTGTAAACAGGCTATTGTCATTTGTAGATGGCACTGGAGAATTTCCTGAGATTGAGTCAGGATTAACAGGTCGTCCAGCTATGGGAAAATCTGTATCCCCTGATGACGGAGATAGGCCGCCATCACCACCATAATTTTGGTGAACCTTCTTGGAACTGTAACTAGTCTAAATGGTAGGGCCTGAAACGGAAAATGTTGCCAGTGGATAGCAACCCTGAGATACACACTGATGGAACAGTGCTATAGGTACATGTAGGTTAGCATCTTGGATATCTAGAGATACCCTAAATCCCCCAGCTACAAGGCCAAGCCAATGGAGCGTAAAGTTTCCATATGAAACCGAGGCATCCAAATGTATCTGTTCAGAGTTTCGAGATTGAGAATGGTCGGGTTATGACCCATTCGGTTTCTGTACTAGAAAACATGTTGGAATAGAAACCTTGTCCCTGCTGAGCAGGAGGACCGTTACTATCACACCCGATTGTAACAACTTCTGAACTGCCTCCCATAAAGCACTGGCCTTCGTTTCCTTTGAAGACGGGCTGGTACAAAAAACAACAAAAAAACTTTGCGGAGGGTGTTACTTGATGCAAACGCATCACCATAAGACACTGCTTCTTGCACCCAGGCATCAGTGGTGGACTGCTGCCAGTTCTGTGCAAATAAAAGAAGCCGCCTCCCACCCTGGGATCCCCCAGGTGGAGGCCCGTGCCATCAGGCTGATGGCTTATATTCTGCTTTGGAAGCAGGCCCTCTGGTAACCCAAGCTTTTTAGTCTTTCCAGACCTATCTGATTGGGACTGTTTGCCATAACCCTTTCCTTTTGCTGGACCAAAAATCTGGAAACTTCGGTTTAGACTTGTAAACTGAATAAAACTTCATTTTTAGAGTCTGCTTCAGACTCTAAAATATAGCTTTCTTGACCAAAAAGAATATCTTCAGTAAAAGGCAAAGACTCTAGTACCATTTTGGACTCTGAGTCAGCCTTCCATATACGTAGCCAGACCGCTCTGCGTGCTGCTACTGCTGAGGCTGATGCTTGAGAAGCTACTGTACCCATATCAAAGGCTGCTTCTTATAAAAATAGCTGCCTGTTTAATATGTGCAGTATGGAACTTTTGTTCTCTAGTAGCAAATAAAAGATCATCTTCCAATGCATCAGCCCAGGCCACCACCTTTCACCATCCCTTCTGTGGCCATGGCCGGCCTCACCACTGCAAGGAAAAACAATTTTAAGAAAACCATCTATTTTCCTATCCGTTACATCATTTACAGATGTTGAAGACAGAGGTAATGTAGATTTACGCACTAGTCGAATCCCATGCGTATTTACTTTGGGCGCAACCTCACTATTCAAACAATCCCTAACCTGAAGAGGATACATCTTACTGGGTGTGACCCAAGCCTCTTGCCTGATTTCCGTCAGCGGCTCTGAATCTGGAAATTCAGTTCTGACTGTTTTGGGACGTATAAACACTGGTGCCTTGAATTTTAACAAAGGCTCTGCTGCCTCCTCTAAGGATAGAATGGCTTTCACAGCATTGACTAGCTCAAATATATCTACTGAGCTGCAACCTTCGTCCTCATCTCTGTATGCAGACCCATAATGTGAGGAATCATTTCCAAAGTGTCCCTTTCGAAACATGTGTAGACGTTACATGTCTGTTTGATTTAATTACCACAGGCCTTTCAGACTATTTTTGTTGAAAGGCTGCAGCTTCCTGAACTGGATGGATCATAATCCAGTGGGAATGTTGCACGTAAGGGTTAATAGGGAAGCCTATACCTGGTACTGGCGCTGGCCCTATTCGCTCAGCTATATTAGATAATGTTTGTGCAAATGATGCCCATGAAGGTTCTGCCTGAACCCGAGCCTGCCTTGGCATGTTAAGGAGGCTTTGATGGAAACTACAACAATTTGCACATAACCCATTTTCCACGAGATCTTGAGAGGTTAACCCTGCTTTGCATGACATCCATGATATCAATGTAGGTACAGCTGTCAAGAGTGTATCCTCCTCACCCTTGCCTCTCTTTCGCATGATAAACAAATCACACACCTGACTGGTGTTAACTACACAATTTGTGACTGAAATCACTTTAATGCTTGCTAAAGTGATATACAATCTGACCCCTCCCTGCTTTGCACCAGCATTGAGGATCAGATATATGAGAAAGCAAAACTGAAAGAAACGGTATAAGTCAGCAGTCATACTAGCAATCAGTCACATTGTTATACATTAGTATACATTGGCAATATGAGCACATATTCAACTACAGATACATTTCAGGTATGTAGGAAAAACATATTACTGCATTACCTTATATAGGACTTTTAACATATTCAGTCACACAGGCGAAAGAAACAGCAGTAATTGTTTACAAGACTCATATGCAATAGGCACTTATACAACTACTCGTACCGCAATGGTAGGTAGGGGACTCAGTGCTGTATCACCTGCCTCAGGAGAGCGGGATTCAGGGAGACTTAATCCCACTTCCAGGATCGATCAATACACTAGCAAACGCTGAATGGATCCAGACACTAATGGTGAACACAAACGCCCAAGTGAACACATCCGTTATCAGTGAACACAGACACCCAGGTGAACACAGACGCACCAGTGACACAGCCGCCCATCCCGGAAACCCGCTCAATTGTGGAACCGACGCCTTACCTTCTCCCCATGCTCAGGCCACAGCCTGGTAACGTCTGCTGGACTTGCAAGTACATCCTACACAGACGCCCGCCGAAACAGCACTGTATACGTGGGTAAGAGTTGTTGCGACCTGGTGGGGAGTTGTTGGACTCTTTCTAAGGTACGTATAAGACGCTTTTTAGAAAGATTGCTCAAAACGAATAAGACTATAAAAATAAAGTAATAAAAAGCTTATGGCTGCGATAATAGGATTTTGGTACTTACCAGGTAAATCCTTTTCTTTGAATCCATAGGGGGCACTGGAGTACTCTTGGGATATGGACGGCTTAGCAGAAACAAAGGCACTGAATATTTAAATTTAGAACTCTCCACCCCTCCATATCCCAGAGTACCTCAGTGTACGACCTCAGTGTTTTTTACTGAGCGAACAAGAACTATAGAGAGGTTGACAATGGAGAATTCCTATAATATAACGGACAACAACAAAGTTGACCCATAACGTTACTGTCAACTAAACAGTTGACACCATAACCGATAGACCTTTATAATTTGAACCACTCGGTGAAAATTTGTTACCATAAGCTCCTCTGAGCTTAATACAACCCCGGTAAATGTGTTACCATAAGCTCATCTGAGCTTAAAACAACCCAGGTAAAACTGCTCTGGGTGGGCGTCCAGTGCCCCCTATGGATTCAAAGAAAAGGATTTACCTGGTAAGTACCAAAATCCTATTTTCTTTTTCATCCACTAGGGGTCACTGGAGTACTCTTGGGACGTACCAAAGCTTCCCTCGTGGGCGGGAGAGCTGTTTGACACCTGTAACAGTAGACGGCCAAAGCTAGATGCTGATGCCGCAACCGTTTCATAACGAGTAAACGCGCACAAACGTGTGCACTGAAGGCTATGTAGCCGCGTCGTAGACGCTCCACGACCAGCTGGTCATGACATTCCCACAGAACCTATGGGATGAGCTATTACTGACATAGGCGACTGTAACTTAGCCTTAAAGTAAGCCTGACTTGTAGTCATTTTTATCCAACTGGATAATGTCTGCTGAGAAACTGGCTAACCCCAGTTGGCAGCATCATAGATAACAAACAACGTATACGTATTACGTACTGTAGACGTTCGGGACATATAGACGCGTAATGCGTGTACCACATTCAAAATTCTAGAATGTGCTGTCAACACAGGAACCACTATTGGTTTATTGATGTGAAGAACAAGAAATCGGAATTGGTCCGAAGTTCTGCTTTGTTATGAGAAAACTCAAATACGGTGGCTTGGAATACAAGGCACCCAAATATGAAAACAAAACCCTTGCCGAAGCTACGGCTAGAAGAAAAACGTTTTCCAAGTGAGAAACTTAATCCCCATTTGTTGTAAGGGTTCAAAATATGAAAACTGTAAGAAATCTGAACCCAGCTTCAAGGCGCATGGCGCTGTAGGTGGGATAAATGGAGGCTGCACTTTGATGACACCTTGTAAAAAAGGTGTGTACCGACGCAATAGATTCAAACGTCTGTGAAAATAAATTGACCACATAAATACCTGCACCCTCAGTGCAGATAAACGCAGTTCTCCATCCCACCCCGTCTGTAAATAACAGAATACGGGTAACTTGAAAGATGATGTCGGAAACTTCTGAGCTTCACACCCACATATATAGGCACACCCAATTGTGTAATAATGAGCTGCCGTAAGCGGCTTTCTAGCTCGTAACATGGTTGGTATAACCGATACTGTAATGCCCTATATCTTTTCTTAAGAGGGCGGTCTGAACCCCCCACCCCGTCAACCGCAGCCGCGGTACATAGGTAAATAGGGGTAAAAGAACGGTCCGTGTTGTAACAGGTTGGACGTATTATGAGGGGCCAAGATCGTGTGCAAGTATTCCTTGGAGCTTCGAGAAGCAATTTCTCCGAAACCCATGAGATATCACTAGTATGACTGTGACGAACTGTCTTATGATCCGTTTTAGCAACGGAGAGAGAGAGAGCAGCGGAAAATGGTGAAGCCAGATACACGAGGCTGTATGACCACACGAATGTGAGAACCTCCACCGCCACTGCCCTTGTGATCTGTCGTTCTGTACACATACTGAGCGTTTGTAATTGTGGCGAGATGTCATCATGTATACCTGAGGGTAACCCCAAGTGTGGATTCACATATGAAACACCTCTGGATTTAATGCCCAGTTTTATGGATAAAAATCCCGACGGGTGAGATCATCTGTCTAACAGATGACCACTCCCGTCGTAAACAACATCACCTAATGGTGTTCTGGGTAATTGAGGATTCGAGCTACCTGCCGCATTGCCATGCGGCTTTTTGGTCCTCCCTGGTTGTTGTGTATGCAACTCCCGTTGCGTTGTCTGACTGCACTTGGACAGACTGAAAGCGAAGCATGTAGTGCATTGTAAATTGCACGGAGTTCCAGGACATTTATAGACAGCAATCTGTCGTGATCCGTTTTAGAACCCCTGTCGCTGATATTTTTAACTACAACTCCTCAACCTCTGAGACTCTCGTCTAGAGTATATACACCCTCGCCCTGAAACCCGGCGAACTAAAGCGCTTTGAAAACACATCATTGTTCCTAAAAGGCGAATACACCAATGTACCCATAGTGTGCGTGGCTTTTGCACTAATTGTACTAGATGGTATATTTTATTTCTGGTGTAGTAGGTAAATCTCTTTAATTTACCCTATTTATAATCTTACCTAGGAACTGAAGTCGTTCAGACGGAATTAGATGCGATTGTTTTTGAACTTGACCTGCTACCGTGGTGTACGTTAGTAGCGCAAGTAAGAGGAACTTCTGTTGAAACAGAGTTCTTATGAGCAGATCGTCTAAGTATGGAACGATTGTCACCGCTAAGGCTCTGAAATGAGCTATTGTCACCAACATCACTTTGGTGAATACCCGAGGCGTTGACAAGAGGCCAAACGGTAGAACCTGAAATGGTTAATGGTTGTGGCGTATTGCAAAACGCAAGAACCTGTGATGCGGTGACCAAACCGGAATGGGTAAATACGCATTGTAAAGATCAAGCGCAAGCATGCAATCTTGTGGCTTGAAATATGCAAGTACTAACTGGAGTAAATCCATTTCCAACTGTAGTAAGTGACTTGCTGATTGAGACTGCGACGGAGCCCTCCGGCTTCGGTACCCCAAACAGAGGGGAATAAGTAACCCTGACTCTGTTGGTGTACCAGGTGTGGAAATAAAAACAGGTGAAACCAGCAGATGTAAATAGCCGATACATCCATGAGTGGATGTTTGGAAACCGGCAAATGTCACGTGTAAAGGGGCGCTTCCACAATTGGAAATTATAGATGGCCTGAGAGGCCGTTAAGCCACTGGCTTGTTGACTTTAGCACCCTGGCGTTACAAGTCGTGACTGTTTTTGTACCACAGCCTTGAAAAGACTGAAGTCTAAAGGGATTATTAAACGTCGGCCAAAGTATTTTTGTTTGAATATCAAATTTAGGACCAAACAACTTCTGGCCTTGTTTTGGTGACACTAGCGACGATGAAAAGCGAGAATCGTGTCAGCAGAAGCTTTACAGAGATACTCTGCAGCTTTTTATTAACAGTGATCGTCATTGTTTCCATACATAGAGCGTCTAGTGACCCAAATGTATCCTGTTTATAATGTTTGTCACAGACGAATTCACCAATGACGGATTGTCCCATTTAGATGTGGAAACGGGTAAATAGAGTTAACTGTTAGTCAGATATTTTAAATAATAACTCATTGAAAATCTGTTTATGAAAATTGACAGATTAGATGTTAGAGTCTACATAATGTCTGTAAAATTTGAGACACTGACTCACTGTTATTAGCAATGTATGGTTGTCAAAACCCCGCACTATCTGACTGCTGGTCTAATGTACCCTTCTCAGTCGTAGGTACCGCTGTGAGGTTTGACATATAATTGTCAGATTAAATAAGACCAGTTAAATTAACACCCTGGTACCCAAAGGGAAATTGGACCTTTGGAAAGACTGAGAATCCTTTGTTAGAGCAGGCAGAGTAACTTTTGAGACTCCGATTTTACCGCTCCTGTCGAGCGGAATTATGCTTAACATAGGATCTGGGACTGACCCGGCTTCCGGAGTGGAAACGTACAAACCAACAGAATTTGTTTATGTACAGACATTATAGTAAACCTTCTATTTAGTCTGTGTTGGAGGCTTACTCCTTATACAGACAGACACCACAATAGCCAAAGGACAGACACTTGCACTAATTAGTAAAATGTGTACTTAAAGTGCGTAATATATATATATATATATATATATATATATATATATTTATATATATATTTATGGCTAAATACAGTTTACATGGCCCTATGTGAAACCTGAACCAAATTTCCCACTAACACCCCTGCGCCTCCGGTGGCGAAGAGATGTAGTGTAGGAATGTTCTGGAATTATGGCAGAAACAGGAAACATGAATAAAAATGGCCCCCATGCCATTCTTACATTGTAACTTATAGGAGAAATTACAATACCTGCTGCCCCTGATAATCACAGTCTAGTATACACTGATAATCACAGCCAGTTGATAATCACATGCAGGCTACAATACAATCACAGGCAGGTGACATTTAATATAAGCTCTGCCTTTAATATCTTCTATAGATATCTGTTAATATTAATAACTTCTATAGATAAATATATATAGGCTAAACAGCCTATTACACTTGTAGCATCTGGCAGCTGCAGCCACGCAGTAATCTGCCAGATCCCCTACTCCCTCCCCCTTCCCTGTACTCCCTGTAGCGCTGTGTCTCAGCGGGGAGCTGGGAAGCTTATTGCAGGGAGGCGGAGGACCATAGCCCCGAGCAGCAGAGATCGGCTGGCCGGAGCGCGGCGTTGCTACCGGGTCTGTGAGAGCACCGCTGTTGTCTGTGCGGCGGGTGTCCGTCCCTCCCCCTGTCTGTACTCCCTGTAGTGTTAGCGGTGAGCCGGGACGCTCACTGCAGGGAGGCGAGAGACATTGCAAAGTAGCGGAGGACGGTTGCCGGGCCGCTGTCGCTAGCCAAGCTGCGGCGGGTCTCCCCTCTGGGCGCTGCACTTCCTATACAGCGCTGACGGCGCGCCTGGCGCCTAGGTCGGGAGAACGAAGCGGCAGACTGAGTGCTGGACGGAGCGGCTGTAAACGGGCACATCTAACGGACCCCACACAGCGGGGCGGCCGCCTGCGCTGACCGCCCCGTTTTCCCCAGCATACCTTATGCGACGGGCTTCTACGCTCAGAGCTCTCTGGTCGTAGCTGCGACGGGGCTTCTATGTGTAAGCTCCGTCCAGCTGCTTGATCCCTTCTTCATGGCTGTGACGGGGCTTCTTTCTGTAAGCTCTGTCCAGCTCTTTGATCACTTTTTTATGGCTGTGACGGGGCTTCTTTATGTAAGTTCCGTCCAGCTGTTGCAGGCCAGTGGGCCTGTGGCTGTGAGGGTGCTCTTTGTGAGGACCGACACGCCATGCGCTGTGCTGCAGCGGCACTATCCCGGACCCATGTTTTTCAATAAACTGGGAAGGGATGTGCTATAATAAAAAGTAAAAAGTAAAAATTAATAAAAATCTTCCACAAAGTGTGGGAACTCCCACAAGCCGTTGTTAGTGCTTTGAGCACGGAAAAAACACTGAGGTCGTACACTGAGGTACTCTGGGATATGGAGGGGTGGAGAGTTCTAAATTTAAATATTCAGTGCCTTTGTTTCTGCTAAGCCGTCCATATCCCAAGAGTACTCCAGTGACCCCTAGTGGATGAAAAAGAAAAACCAGCAGCCCATTGACCATGGTCCGGCTCCTGCCACACCAAACAAAAAACTGAATTGCCTGAGCCAGGAAGCGGGGATATAGGAGACAGGCCCGTTGCATTCTGGGAGGCCGAAAGCTTTTTATAATGAATTTTATAATGAGGCTTGTTAAAAGTCTGTCAAAATAACAGACACCAGGGCCAAATTGCATTGTACATAGAAGGCACTATATGAGGGGTGCAGTGTGTATACAGGGGCAATATATGGTGGGGGTGCAAAATATGGAAGAGGATGGGCCTGAAGTGTATATAACGGCAGTATATGGCGGAGGGGGGGTGCCTACACTGCACCCATGTTTTATTACTTACCTTTGCAAAGTCCTGCATCATAGTTGCAGCCACAGCTAATATCACCGACACACTGGCCACCACACATGCGCAGTAGGGATTAGTCTCTGGGACATGGCAAGAACAATGCCAGAGTCTACTGCGCCATGAAAAGGAGGGGGCCCACCTGGAGTCGGCACACAGCCCCCTTCCTCTGTTAAAATGTCCCTGTATGTGTCCATGTCCCAAATGGATCTCCATCTGGTGCCGTCCAGTAGCCGGCAGCGGTGCCACGGAGCAATGTTAGCCTTTTATATGTAAGTGTGTGTGTATATATATATATATATATATATATATATATATATATATATATATATATATATATATATCTGTGACTCTGTGCCTGTGTGTATAACGCTGGGCGTGGCTAGGAACTCTCATTGGGTTAGGAGCAGGTCTATCACACCCAGTCCACAGCAGATTGGGCAAGAAACGCCCTCCCACACAGGTTACATCCAATGGGAAGCTCTGCCCTTTGGCTGCTATGTGTTTCCAGAGCAGGATTAACAATGGAGCTGCAGCTCCAGGTCCACACCCCAAAATAGGCCCACTGCATCTGCAGCAACATACCCTCCAACAATGTACACATAAAAATCGGTACAAATTCTAAAAGGGGGCGTGACTACGGGTGTATTGGTGTGGCCACGCCCCTTTTCCTATACTTTCAATGGAAGTTTGGAGAGCCAAAAATCAGTACAGACCATATAAAAAAGGTACAGTACCTGCCAAAAAGGTACAGTTGGAGGGTATGCCACTGCATCTGCAGCAAGTCTCTGCACTGTAGATAGGGGGGAAAAAACAAAAAAAATAAGATTTTAAACCTACCGGTAAATCTTTTTCTCATAGTCCGTAGAGGATGTTGGGGACTCCGTAAGGACCATGGGGATAGACGGGCTCCACAGGAGACATGGGCACTTTAAGAAAGACTTTAGGTATGGGTGTGCACTGGCTCCTCCCTCTATGCCCCTCCTCCAGACCTCAGTTAGAGAAACTGTGCCCAGAGGAGACAGACAGTACGAGGAAAGGATTTTTGTTAATCCAAGGGCAAGATTCATACCAGCCACACCAATCACACCGTATAACTTGTGTATATACTAACCAGTTAACAGTATGAAAACAACGTAGCATCAGTCCAAAACCGATGAAAACTATAACATAACCCTTATGTAAGCAAAATTGTATACAAGTCTTGCAGAAGTAGTCCGCACTTGGGACGGGCGCCCAGCATCCTCTACGGACTACGAGAAAAAGATTTACCGGTAGGTTTAAAATCTTATTTTCTCTTACGTCCTAGAGGATGCTGGGGACTCCGCAAGGACCATGGGGATTCTACCAAAGCTCCCAAACGGGCGGGAGAGTGCGGATGACTCTGCAGCACCGATTGAGCAAACAGGAGGTCCTCCTCAGCCAGGGTATCAAATTTATAGAACTTTGCAAAGGTGTTTGACCCCGACCAAGTAGCAGCTCGGCATAGTTGTAGTGCAGAGACCCCTCGGGCAGCCGCCCAAGACGAGCCCACCTTCCTAGTGGAATGGGCTTTGACCGATTTTGGTAACGGCAATCCAGCCGTAGAATGCGCCTGCTGAATCGTGTTACAGATCCAGCGAGCAAGTCTGCTTTGAAGCAAGGGCGCCAACCTTGTTGGCTGCATATAGGACAAACAGTGCTTCTGTTTTTCTGACTCTAGCCGTTCTGGCCACGTAAATTTTCAAAGCCCTGACTACATCAAGGGACTCGGAATCCTCCAAGTCTCGCGTAGCCACAGGCACCACAATAGGTTGGTTCATATGAAAAGATGACACCACCTTAGGCAAGAATTGAGGACGGGTCCGCAATTCCGCTCTATCCATATGGAAAACCAGATAGGGGCTTTTATGAGACAAAGCCGCCAATTCCGACACTCGCCTAGCCGAAGCCAAGGCTAATAACATGACCACCTTCCAAATGAGATATTTTAAGTCCACCGTTTGAAGTGGTTCAAACCAGTGCGACTTAAGTAAACTCAACACCACGTTAAGGTCCCAAGGCGCCACCGGAGGTATAAAAAGGAGGCTGAATATGCAGCACTCCCTTCACAAAAAAGTCTCTACTTCTGGGAGAGAAGCCAATTCTTATTGAAAGAAAATGGATAAGGCCGAAATCTGAACCTTAATAGAGCCTAATTTTAGTGAAGTGAAGGAAACGGCCCAGATGGAATTCTTCCGTAGGAGCATTCCTGGCCTCACACCAAGAAACATATTTTCGCCATATACGGTGATAATGTTTAGCTGTCACGTCCTTCCTAGCCTTTATCAGCGTAGGAATGACCTCATCCGGAATGCCTTTTTCCGCTAGGATCCTGCGTTCAACCGCCACGCCGTCAAATGCAGCCGCGGTAAGTCTTGGAACAGACAGGGCCCCTGTTGCAACAGGTCCTGTCGTAGAGGAAGAGGCCACGGATCTTATGTGAGCATTTCCAGCAGATCCGGATACCAGGTCCTTCGTGGCCAATCTGGAACAATGAGAATTGTTCTCGCTCCTCTTTTTCTTATTATTCTCAACACCTTGGGTATGAGAGGAAGAGGAGGAAACACACAGACCGACTGGAACACCCACAGTGTCACTAGGGCGTCTACAGCTACCGCCTGAGGGTCTTTTGATCTGGCGCAATACCTCTGTAGCTTTTTGTTGAGGAGGGACGCCATCATGTCTATCTGGGGCAGTCCCCACTGACTTGCAATCTGTGCGAAGACTTCCTGATGAAGTCCCCACTCTCCTGGATGCAGGTCGTGTCTGCTGAGGAAGTATGCTTCCCAGTTGTCCACTCCCGGAATGAACACTGCTGACAGTGCACTTACATGATTTTCCGCCCAGCGAAGAATCCTGGTGGCTTCCGCCATTGCCACTCTGCTCCTTGTGCCGCCTTGGCGGTTTACATGAGCCACTGCGGTGATGTTGTCTGACTGGATCAGAACTGGTTGGTCGCGAAGTAAGGTCTCCGCTTGACGTAGGGCGTTGTATATGGCCCTCAGTTCCAGGATGTTGATGTGAAGACAAGTCTCTTGACTTGACCAAAGACCTTGGAAGTTTCTTCCCTGTGTGACTGCTCCCCACCCTCGGAGGCTCGCGTCCGTGGTCACCAGGATCCAGTCCTGAATGCCGAACCTGCGGCCTTCTAGAAGGTGAGCACTCTGCAGCCACCACAGGAGAGATACCCTGGCTCTGGGGGACAGGGTGATCAACTGATGAATTTGTAGATGTGACCCGGACCACTTGTCCAGTAGGTCCCATTGGAAAGTCCTCGCATGGAACCTGCCGAAGGGAATGGCTTCGTATGATGCCACCATCTTTCCCAGGACTCGAGTGCAGTGATGCACTGACACCTGTTTTGGCTTCAATAGGTTCCTGACCAGAGTCATGAGTTCCTGAGCTTTTTCTATTGGAAGATAAACCCTTTTCTGGTCTGTATCCAGAATCATGCCCAAGAAGGTCAGACGAGTCGTAGGAACCAACTGCGACTTCGGGATATTGAGAATCCAGCCGTGTTGCTGTAACACCTTCAGTGAAAGTGAGACGCTGTTCAGCAACTGCTCTCTTGATCTCGCTTTTATGAGGAGATCGTCCAAGTACGGGATAATTGTGACACCTTGCTTGCGCAGGAGCACCATAATTTCCGCCATTACCTTGGTGAAAATCCTCGGGGCCGTGGAAAGTCCAAACGGCAACGTCTGAAATTGGTAATGACAATCCTGTACCGCAAATCTCAGGTACGCCTGATGAGGTGGATAAATGGGAACATGAAGGTATGCATCCTTTATGTCCAGAGATACCATAAAATCCCCCCCTGCCAGGCTGGCGATAACTGCTCTTAGCGATTCCATCTTGAACTTGAACCTTTTCAAGTATAGGTTCAGGGATTTTAAATTTAAAATGGGTCTGACCGAACCGTCCGGTTTTGGGACTACAAACAGGGTTGAGTAATATCCCTTCCCTTGTTGAAGCAGGGGAACCTTGACCACCACCTGTTGAAGATACAATTTGTGAATTGCATTTAACACTATCTCCCTTTCCGGGGGGAAGCTGGTAGGGCCGATTTGAAAAACCGGCGAGGAGGCACCTCTTCGAATTCCAGCTTGTAACCCTGAGAAACAATTTCCATTGCCCAGGGATCCACCTGTGAGTGTACCCAGATGTGGCTGAAAACTCGAAGACGTGCCCCCACTGGGGCGGACTCCTTTAGCGGAGCCCCATCGTCATGCGGTGGATTTTGTAGAGGCCGGGGAGGACTTCTGTTCCTGGGAACTAGCTGTGTTGTGCAGCTTTTTTCCTCTGCCCTTACCTCTGGCAAGAAAGGACGCACATCGTACTTTCTTGTTTCTTTGTGATCGAAAGGACTGCATTTGATAATGTGGCGCTTTCCAGTGGCAAACGCAGGATTTGCATGGGGGGGTTTCCAGAACTGGGCGGAGCCAATCACGGGGGTGGGGACTGAGGTGACCCAGTATATGCTGGGTCCGTAAAACTAGTGTGTCTGTGTGTGTATATATATATATATATATATATATATATATATACATATATATATATATATATATATATCTACACACACACATATATATACATACACACACACACATACATATACACGGGTGGTCTTCAGTATGCCAGCGGTCGGGCTCCCGGCGACCAGCATACCGGCGCTGGGAGCCTGACCGCCGGCATACCGACACTTATTCTCCCTCGTGGGGGTCCACGACCCCCCTGGAGGGAGAATAGAATAGTGTGGCGCGCGTAGCGTGGCGAGCGCAGCGAGCCCGCAAGGGGCTCATTTGCGCTCGCCACACTGTTGGTAAGCCGGCGGCCGGCCTCCCGGCGCCGGTATGCTGGTCGCCGGGAGATCGTAGTGAACCCATATACACATATACATAGCATATTAAACATGCATATATATATATATATATATATATATATATATATATATAGATATATATACACACACACACACACATACAGTACACATATATATACACATATATATATATATATATATATATATATATATGTGTGTGTGTGTGTGTTTATATGTATGTATGTATATGATTGTACTGTTGTGGTGTGGTCCTGCGGACGGGGTGCTGTCCCCGAAAGTACTCGACCTGAACCTTTAATACACATTTGCTACTTTGCCATTATTGATGACTCCAGAGTGCCTTCTTCCTTGGATTTGCATTTATGTATATACATGTGTATATATGTAGGCACATGGATATATATGTACTATAATTAAAATAAAGTAAACTTTTATTGCACTTGCAAGTGCCACCAGGAAGACAGCAGGCTGCAGAGGAGGCTAGACAGTCATTAATAATACTCATGCAGCTAAAAAAAAAAAAAAAAAAAAAGAAAAAAAAAAAAAATTTTTTTTTTTTTTTTTTAGTGGAGGGGGGTTTCTGGGTACTCGGAAACCCCCCCTGGGTGCGCCACTGCTTTCTTAGGCTGTGAGGGAATATAAGGCAAAAAATTTGATTTACCAGCTGTAGCTGTGGAGACCAGGTCCGAGAGACCTTCCCCAAACAATTCCTCACCCTTGTAAGGTAAAACCTCCATATGCCTCTTTGAGTCGGCATCACCTGTCCATTGCTGGGTCCATAGGACTCGTCTAGCAGAAATTGACATAGCGTTGATTCTAGAACCCAGTAGACTAATGTCTCTTTGAGCATCTCTCATATATAAGACAGCATCTTTTATATGCCCTAGGGTCAATAAAATGGTATCCTTATCTAGGGTCTCAATTTCCGCTGATAAGGTATCTGTCCATGCTGCTACAGCGCTACAAACCCAGGCAGACGCAATTGCCGGTCTGAGTAAGGTACCAGAATGTGTGTAAATGGACGTCAAGGTAACCTCCTGCTTGCGGTCCACCGGATCCCTGAGGGTAGCCGTATCTTGGGATGGCAGCGCTACCTTTTTGGATAAGCATGTCAATGCTTTGTCTACCCTAGGGGAGGATTCCTACCGTATCCTGTCCGTTGGCGGGAAAGGATACGCCATAAGAATCCTTTTGGGAATCTGCAGTTTTTTGTCTGGAGATTCCCAAGCTTTTTCACATAATTCGTTCAACTCATGTGAGGGGGGAAAGGTTACCTCAGGTTTCTTTCCCTTATACAGGTTTACCCCCGTGTCAGGGACAGGGGGTTCCTCTGTGATATGCAAAACATTTTTTATTGCAATAATCATATATCGAATACATTTAGCGACTTTTGGCTGTAACTTTGCATCATTGTAGTCGACACTGGAGTCAGAATCCGTGTCGGTATCTGTGTCTACTATTCGGGATAGTGGGCGCTTTTGAGACCCTGAAGGTCCCTGCGACATAGGGACAGACATGGGTTGACTCCCTGGCTGTTCCCTAGCTTCAGCTTTGTCTAATCTTTTGTGCAATAAATTTACATTGGCACTTAAAACATTCCACATATCCATCCAGTCAGGTGTCGGCGTTGTCGACAGAGACACCACATTAATTTGCTCCCCCTCCTCCCTAGGCGAGCCTTCTACCTCAGACATGTCGACACATGCGTACCGACACACCACACACTCAGGGAATCCTCTTATCTGAAGACCGTTCCCCCACAAGGCCCTTTGGAGGAGTGACAGAGAGAGAGAGTATGCCAGCACACACCCAGCGCTATATGACCCAGGAAAAAACACAATAAATATGTTTACCCAGTAGCGCTGTTATATATATATATATATATATATATATATATATATATATATATATATATATATATATATATATATATATATATATATATATATATATATATATATATATATATATATATATATAAATAAAAAAAGATAAGAATTGGACCGGCACTCCCACAATTGGTGCAGCTGCCCTGGTGCCCTCTGAAGAAACTCCAGTTACAGACGCATAGTAAAATTCAGCGCCACTCAGACTGTTCAAATAGTCAAAAAGTTTGTATTAAAGATTACTGCAAAAGTCCAACGTTTCGGGACTGAATCGTCCCTTTTTCAAGGTGAGTTTCACCTTGAAAAAGGGACGATTCAGTCCTGAAACGTTGGATTTTTGCAGTAATCTTTAATACAAACTTTTTGACTATTTGAACAGTCTCTAAGTGCCGCTGAATTTTACTATGCGTATATATATATATATATATATATATATATATATATATATATATATATGCGCCAAATTATGTGCCCTCTCCTTTAAAACCCTCTTTCACCGTGGAATAAGCAGGGGAGAGTCCGGGGAGCTTCCTCTCAGCGCTGTGCTGTGGAGAAAATGGCGCTGGTGAGTGCTGAGGGAGAAGCCCCGCCCCGTCTGTCCCGCTCAAATATACAAAAAAACTGGCGGGGGCTCTTTATATATACAGTGCCCAGCTGTATATATATTTTTGCCAAAGAGAGGTTCATATGCTGCCCAGGGTGCCCCCCCTGCGCCCTGCACCCTTACAGTGACTGCTGTGTGTGAGGTGTATGGGAGCAATGGCGCACAGCTTTACTGCTGTGCGTTCTCAGTGAAGATCATGAAGTCTTCTTTTCTTCTCATACTCACCCGGCTTCTATCTTCCGGCTCTGCGAGGAGAACGACGGCGCGGCTCTGGGACGGACCGCGAGGGTGAGACCTGCGTACCGATCCCTCTGGAGCCAATGGTGTCCAGTAGCCTAAGAAACAGAGCCTAGCATTAAAGTAGGTCTGTTTCTCTCCCCTCGATGCAGGGAGTCTGTTGCCAGCAGGCTCCCTGAAAATAAAAAACCTAACAAATATACTTTGACAGGAAACTCAGGAGAGCTCCCTGTAATGCACCCAGTCTCCTCTGGGCACAGTAGTAAACTGAGGTCTGGAGGAGGGGCATAGAGGGAGGAGCCAGTGCACACCCATACCTAAAATCTTTCTTAAAGTGCCCATGTCTCCTGTGGAGCCCGTCTATCCCCATGGTCCTTACGGAGTTCCCAGCATCCTCTAGGACGTAAGAGAAAAACCTTTTACTGCAGCGTCCTATGACCTGCTGCCAGTCCACCTGCCCCCTCCGGCATCAACAATCCCCACTCCCTAGCCATGGCACAGGTGGAACAAAAGCTGCTGCGGCCACCAGCATAGATGTGTATGAAAGCGGCGCATCTGAAGCATACATGCCTACCATTGTGGCAGCTCTCTCCGGGATTATAAAGGAGGCTGCGTGGAGAAGGCGGTACAGGGCGTGGTGACACGATTGTGTCATCATAGCCCCGCCCACATCACCAACATTGCAAAGCAGGGGGTGGGGCTACAATGACGCAATTTAACACGAATTGCATCATTGCCCCTCCCCCTTCTTTGTGATGGGATGCCGTTGTGACCGTGTCATGCGGCAAGTGGTGGAGTGCCCCGGGGGGTAAGCGCCATGTGGGAGACTTGCCCACTTCCCCGGGGGGGCTGGGAGTGCCACCCGATTTTCGGGAGACTCCCGGACTTTCCGGGAGAGTAGGCAAGTATGAGCGGAAGGCTTTCATAACCCTCCCTGTGCCGCATACTCTCTGAGCTCCGGGGCCTCCTCTGTACGTGATGTCACAGAAGTGACACTGCACACCCAATGCACTGCACAGCCCTGTCACAGAAGTGCCTTCCCGCCACAGCCGCGCTCAGATCCTCCCCGACTCCGCAACACAGCACCTGGGCTGCCGGCCTGGAAGCCCAGAGATGGCTAATGTAATGGATAGAGTGGGTAATATCACGGAGGGTAATGTCTGGACGCTGAATCAATGTAAAAGGTGACAGGGCTGTGCAGTGCATTGGGTGTGCAGTGTCACTAACACTGCACTCTCACCTTTTACATTGGATCAGCAAGTTAGTCAGTTCTGCCAGCCAATCACTATTGTTAACGCCGATGTCTCAACGTGCCGCATTACAGGGAAGTAGACACACTAAATAAACTACTGCTCTCAGCAGCCCTTAGCTAAGGGCTGCTGGGAACTGTAGTTTGAGTGCATCTTCTTCCCTGTAATGCGGCGTGTTGGGACACCGGCGCTAACAATAGTGACTGGCTGCTTGGCTGCTGTGCGAGTCTCCGGGAGAGCCACCGCCAAAGGGAGGACAGCAGCTTAGCTGCTTCCAGGAGAAGCAGGAAAAGCATTACCCGCCCCTCCGTCACTCGCAGTGCCTCCGGGCCCCATCTGCGGCACCTCTCCCCCACCCGCAGAACCCTCGCTACCGCCCTTCCTCCACCCGCGGTGACTTGGGACCCCAACCCGCATCACCCACACACCCTGCCCCTCCCCCACCCGCGGCACCCCCGCAACCATGCCTCCTTCATCCGCGTCTCCTGCAATATATATTACTTTCTGCTGCGGGGTACACTGGGCTCCACAAGGAATGGACAATGGGGTGTAGAGTAGGATCTTGATCCGAGGCACCAACAGGCTCAAAGCTTTGACTGTTCCCAGAATGCATAGCACCGCCTCCCATATCACCCCGCTTTCCTGCACAGGATCTCAGTTTTGTAGTTGGTGCTGCAGTAGCAGGCACTTAACAGAGGGGCTGCTCCAGGCAGCCCTAAGAAGAGCTTTTTTTTCTGAGGAAAAAAGTGAAGACTTCAAGGGCAGCAGCAGTGTTACATGTTAGTGGACATTCACGGCTGCAGCTCCGGCTCTCCCCAGCGGCGCTGGCCACTCCCGAGCCCTGGTTGCCGGGTAACTACAGCAAGAGACCCCTGTTTTCTTCTTGTCAGGCACACACGACGGGGGCTCTCCGGGATCGCGTGGCCGCGCTTCGGGAGGTGGTAAGTGGGTCCCGCTTGCGATCCGGCGCGGTCATTGGGAGGCGGGCCGTGTGCGCTGGCGGTGGACACTGTGGCAGTACAGGCGATCCCACTAGATCACCAGGGCATGGGACAGGTCAGGTTCTCTCTATAAACCATTTTATTAGAGCCCGCAGTACCCAGTGGTTTTGCCAGCAGGGGGATAGAGCTTGGACCTGAAGCCCCTCCCCCAGGGCGCCATTTTCTGCAAATGTTCCCGCCCTGGAGCTACATATCTGTCTCTCCCTCACTCCCTGGCAGTGTCCTGGTCTGTGGATCTGGACTCTAGAAAAACCCTGGAGATACTCCCTTTTAAAGGGAGATATTCTGTTTGGGGAGGATTTAAATAAGATTGTGGCTGACTTGGCTACTGCCAAAACTGCCTGTCTGCCAAGTACTGCTCCTTCTGTGTCGAAGGCTAAAAGTACTTCCTTTCGTCCTTCAGGTAAAGCAAAAAGTCAGGCGTACAACAAGCAGGCCCGCACTTCCAAACCTGGTAAGCCTAAGCCCAAAAGAGCCTGGGCGGCCCGTCAGCCAGCTTCCAAGACAGATAAGCCTGCCGCATGACGGGGCGGGCCTCCCTCTGGGGGATCCCAGGGTGGGGGGCCGGCTTCTAGGGTATACCCAGGAATGGTTGAAGACCACTTCAGATGCCTGGGTACGGGAAGTCGTCACTCGAGGTTACACCATAGCCTTCAGAAACCGACCCCCTCATCGATTTTGCCAGATGTCCCGTTGGACAAGACAAACACTCTACATTCGGTGGTACAGACCCTCCTGGATACAGGAGTCGTAGTACAGGTGCCTCTTGCGCAGAGGGGCCGGGGGTAATATTCTCCGCTGTTTCTAGTCCCAAAACCGAATGGGTCCTCCCGGCCCATTCTCAACCTCAAGGCATTGAACAGGTTTGTGAAGGTTTACAAGTTCTGGATAGAAACCCTTCGCTCTATAGTTCTGGCCTTGGAACCTGGAGACTTCATGGTCTCCCTGGATATACAGGATGCTTACCTGCATATTCCTATAGCAGTGTCTCATCAGCAATACCTGAGATTTGCGATTGGCAACTGCCATTACCAGTTTTGGGCATTACCTTTTGGTTTAACAACGGCTCCGCGAGTCTTTACAAAAGTCATGGCGGTGATGACGGTGGTACTCCGCCGTCAAGGGGTCAGGATACTGCCGTATTTGGACGACTTGTTAATCCTGGCAAATTCCCCAGAACTTCTCCTGCGTCATCTAGATGTGACAGTCCGGTTTCTGCAAGCCCACAGGTGGCTCATCAACTGGAAGAAGTAATCCCTGCTCAGAGCATGGTGCATCTGGGAGCACTATTGGACACTCACAACCAGCAGTTCCTGTCTCAGGAGAAAGTCCTGAAACTTCAGGACAGGATTTATTGCTTCCTTTCTCGTCCGCAAGTGTCGATACATTCGGCGATGCAGGTGCTGGGCCTCATGGTGTCAGCATTCGACATGGTGGAGTACGCTCAATTTCGCTCTCGCCCTCACCAGAGGCTGATTCTAGCCAAATGGGATGGCCTGCCTCACCGGATCAGGTCTCAAATGATCTCATTGACTCCGGAGGTCCATCTGTCGCTGCTCTGGTGGCTCCGGGACCAACAACTGTAAGGGGCCATCCGTTCTGGATATCAGACTGGGTCCTGTTGACGACAGATGCCAGTCTAAGAGGTTGGGGCGCGGTGCTGGAGCAACACTCCCTTCAGGGGCGGTGGACCAAGGAGGAGTCCCTCCTCTCGATCAATATTCTGGAGTTGCAGGCGGTCTTCAATGCCTTGAACCTAGCGCAGCATTTAATTCAGAACCGTCTTGTTCAAGTACAGTCGGACAACGCCACCACAGTGGCTTACATAAATCATCAAGGCGGCACTCGAAGCCCCCTAGCAATGAAGGAAGTCTCACGATTTCTACAGTGGGCAGAACGCCATCTACCGGCCATATCGGCAATATTAATTCCGGGAGTCCTGAATTGGGAAGCAGACTCTCTCAGTCGTCAGGACGTGCATGCGAGTGGGGCCTCCATCCAGAAGGGTTTCAACTGTGGGGCCTTCCAGACGTAGATCTGGTGGCGTCTCGACACAATCACAAGGTTCCGGTCTTCGGAGCAAGGACAAGGGATCCTCAAGCAGCATTTGTGGATGCGCTGGTGGTACCGTGGAGGTTTCGACTGCCGTACGTGTTCCGTCCGGTGTCACTCCTGCCCAGGGTAATTCGGAAGTTCAAGCAAGAAAAAGGAATTCTGCTTCTCATAGCTCCAGCGTGGTCCAGACGGCACTAGTTCTCAGACCTGCAAGGCATATCGTCAGAGCGTCCAATTCTACTTCCACAACGCCCAGACCTCCTCGTTCAGGGCCCCTGTGTCTACCAGGACCTAGCCCGGCTGTCTTTGACGGCGTGGCTCTTGAAGCTTCCGTCTTGAGGGCTAAAGGGTTTTCTGAGGCGGTCATTCAAACTATATTGCGGGCCCGGAAACCGGCTTTGGTTCGGATTTACTATAGGGTCTGGCATTTTTACTTTGTTTGGTGCGCATCTAACGATTATGACGCTTCCAAGTTTAGTATAGCCAAGTTGTTGGCTTCTCTTCAGCAGGGCCTGGACTTAGGCCTGCGTCTGGCCTCCCTCATGGTTCAAATATCTGCCTTGTCGGTGTGGTTTCAGAGAAAAATTGCGACCTTACCTGATGTGCATACTTTTACTCAGGGCGTGTTGCGTATCCAACCTCCCTATGTCCTGCCTGTGGCTCCTTGGGACTTCTCGGTGGTTTTGGAGGAGTTACAAGAGTCTCCGTTTGAACCTCTTGGTTCAGCTGACCTTAAGTGGCTTTCCCTTAAGGTGGTGTTTCTGCTGGCTATTGCTTCAGCTAGAAGAGTGTCGGATTTGGGTGCCTTGTCCTGTAGTTCCCCATCTCTGATATTTCACCGTGACCCGGCGGTTCTTAGGACTCGTCCCGGCTATCTACCGAAGGTGATTTCTTCGTTCCACCTTAATCAGGAGATTGTAGTTTCGGCACTCGTTTCTCCTGATTGGTCTCCCAAAGAGCGGTCTTTGGATGTGGTACGGGCTCTCCGTATCTATGTGAAGAGAACTGCTCCTATTAGGAAATCTGATTCTCTTTTTGTTATGTTTGGGTTTCACAAACGTGGCTGGCCTGCTCACAAGCAAACTCTGGCCAGATGGATTAGAATGGTGATTCACATGCTTATGTGAAGGCTGGTCTTTCTGCTCCTGATCACATTAAAGCCCATTCTACTCGGTCTGTTGGACCTTCTTGGACGGCCCAACGTGGTGCGACCCTTGAACAATTGTCCAAGGCGGCTACGTGGTCCTCTGTGAACACGTTCATAAGGTTCTATGCCTTCGATACTGCCGCTTCCCAGGATGCTTCCTTTGGACGCCGGGTTCTTGTGCCCGCTACAGTGGGTCCCCTCCAAAAAGGAACGGCTTTAGGACAACCCCATTGTCCATTCCTTGTGGAGCCCAGTGTACCCCGCAGCAGAAAACAAGTTTTATGGTAAGAACTTACCTTTGTTAAAACTCTTTCTGCAAGGTACACTGGGCTGCACAAGGCGCCCACCCTGACGCACTTAGCTTCTTTGGGTTGGTATGGCATTAGCCGCTGACACGTCTCCTGTCGTGAGAATGCGGTGTTGTGGCTACTAACCGTTGTCGTCTCTTTTCCTGCTACTGCATTGGACTGGTTAACTAAAAACTGAGATCGTGTGCAGGGAGGCGGGGTGATATGGGAGGCGGCGCTATGCATTCTGGAAACAGTCAAAGCTTTGCGCCTGTTGGTGCCTCGGATCAAGATCCTACTCTACACCCCATTGTCCATTCCTTGTGGAGCCCAGTGGACCTCGCAGAAAGAGTTTTAACAAAGGTAAGTTCTTACCATAAAACTTGTTTTAACAGTTAGTAGAACTTAAACGAATGGATAGAAACTCCAGTCAATTTTGAATATGAAAGGTAGTAAATGTACTCCTACCCAACTCTCCCCAGCATCCCTTCTCCGTATGCAGCAAGTATTAAACAGTCCGATCAGAATTAATTAGCAGCAGGCTGTAACATCTCCCTGCATTATCACTTTCACTTGGCAGCACACAAAGGAGTCATTTGGTCCATGGAGTGACCTCTAGTGGCTGCCGGCACATATAACAGAGGTGAGGACAGCCTTAGCCTTTTATTATAAAGGATGTAAACACCTTATGGGAGAGACGTGGTTGAGAGAGAATAATGAAAAAATAAATGTTCCGAAGAGGGAATGTGACACAGAGGCTAGGTAAGACGGTAACTGGTTCCTAGAGGATTTACCAGATAAAAATTCTCCCTCCATGTCACAAAGGGACAAACTGCTATGCCCCCAAAACTCAGAATTGTAAGGACCTGTGGGCGTTAAGGTCGGTTTCGGTATGAATGGTCGACCATGTTATGGTCGACAGTCATTAGGTCGACCACTATTGGTCGACATTGACATGGTCGACATGGACACATGGTCGACACATGAAAGGTCGACACATGAAACGGTCGACATGAGTTTTTTTACTTTTTTGTGTGTCGTTTTTTGCGTAAAGTGACTGGGAACCCCAATTAGTGCACCGCTTCGCTCGCCATGCTTCGGGCATGGTGCCTTCGCTTCGCTCGGCACAGATTACCGTTCTAATCGTAGTCCACGAGGATCGTAAAGTATGGAAAAGTTCCCCAAAAGTAAAAAAAAGTAAAAAAACGCATGTCGACCTTTTTCATGTGTCGACCATTTTCATGTGTCGACCATGTGTCCATGTCAATGTCAACCAATAGTGGTCGACCTAATGACTGTCGACCATAACATGGTCGACCATGTGAACGGATACCGTTAAGGTCACGCATGTGCCAAAGTGTTTGTCACACCTATGAGTTCTTCAGAGGAGAGGATTACCACTAGCATTCTGTGTAACATTTTGGTCAGAGAAATAAATATTTGGCAGAAGAAAATGATCCTAAAGATGGCGCTCTGTGAGTTCCACAACGATAACCAATGTGAATGTTTTACTTATAAAAAAAAAAAAAAAAGATGAAGACAGTCCTCAATTCATACAAAGTGCTATGGAACAGTGTATCTCTGAATCTTCTATATATTCAGTGACCCAAAGGCAGCATACAGGTTCCCCAAATTCATGGTACTCCTCATTAATATTTCTTAGAACCTTAGTGCAGCACTGTCATGGTAAAACATTTTATTTACACATTCCACTCACATAAAAGCATATAAATCACTCAAAGTGGTGACCACTGGAGACCTGGGTGCAGGCGGTATACTCAGCTAGTCCATATCCAGCATAACAAGTTTCACAGTGGTCCTTTTACCACACTTTTGATGAAGGACCGCTGTGTCTGAAAAATAGGGATTTTTGTTTACTTACCGTAAAATCTCTTTCTCTGATTCCATCTGGGGGACGCTGCGCCATTACTTGTGGGTTAGAGGTGTGTGGTAGTGGAGTTTGGCACAGAACTATTAAAACCTGACTCCTCCCCCCTCTAACCCCTCCCATCTCCTTCCTGCCTAGCCAGTACCTCAGTTAACGTTTAGCCAAGCCAAAGGAGATAGACCAACAAAAATTTTCTGGTTAAACCAGACAAGATAGACCAACAAAAATTTACTGGTTAAACCAGACAAACATCTGGGAGGGATCGCAGCGTCCCCCAGATGGAATCAGAGAAAGAGATTTTACGGTAAGTAAACAAAAATCCCTATTTCTCTTTCATCCATCTGGGGGACGCTGCGCCATTACTTGTGGGATTTCCCAAAGCAAGCCAATAAGAGGAGGGAGACGGAGACGGCATAGCCGTCCGCAAAATGTGACGCCCAACAAAGGCAGTCTACAAACCGAAAGTATGAAAACTGTAAAATTTATTAAACTAATGCACAGATGACCATGTCGCCATCCGACACAGCTGCTCAATAGGCGCACCCCCGCGAACAGCCCAAGAAACTCCAACAGCTCGAGGTGAAGGAGCTCGGATTGACTCAGGAACTGAAACGGCAGAAGACTGATATGGTCGAAGGTACCCAACGAGCCACTATGTACTTGGAAGCCGGACAATCTCGTTTGGACGCATCAATTAAAAACCAACAAAGCATCCGTACGATGGATATAATCCGCACGAGATAAAGAAAACCATAAGGTCCTAAGCTCATCTAAAAAATCAACTGGGAATCCTCCGTGGAAGGGGAAAGAGTAACGCTGGAAGGACAATGTCCTGATTTAGATGAAATGCTGACACAACCTTCAGAAGGAATGTTTTGTTCGCAGAACCCCCCGATTATCATGAAACACCAACAAGGGTGGACTGCAAGAAAATAGCTGCCAATACAGATACTCATTTTGCTGAGGCAATTTTCTATAGGAAAACAATAGAGGAACGTTAGACACCGCAATTCTACAGATTCCAAAGGGTCAATGGAGATTTTTGAAGAGACGTAAGGACTAAGGTAAAGTCCCAGGGAAGAACCGGAGGAACAAAAAGGTAGCTAAATCCGCAGAAATCCCTGAAGGAACGTCAGAACCTCTGGAATGATAACCAGTCTCTTTAGAAAAAAGAACCGTCAAGGCAGAAACCTGACCCATTTGTGAAGAAAGTCTCAGACCCTTATTGAGACCCTCCGGAAGGAAGAATAACAGACGAGGAACTCTAAACAAATCCGGTGTTAAACCACGCTTTTTACACCAAGCAACGTAAATACGCCACACTCTGTGGTAAATCTCAGAAGCCACCGGCCTGCTAGTCTGAATCATAATTTACACAACAGGACGAGAATAAAACTTTTTTTTTTTTTTTTTACTTGAAAACCAGCCGATTCAACCTGGGTAGTGAGATGGTCCTTGAATCCTAAGATGTGGATGCGGAGGGGGTCGGAATGGTTCCCTGATGACCATAGTGCGCAGAAGAGCGTACCACTGTCAGCCTGGCCAATCTGGGCCACCAGAATGATTGGAAGATCTTCTCTCCGAATGCGTTGAAGCAGACTTGGAGTTAGTGGAAATGTTGGCACCTAACCCAGCTGAAAGTGCCACAGCGCCATCAGTGCATCGATTAGAATTTCTAGAGGGACCCGAGTACTACATCGGGTATCCCCGACCAGCTACTAGAGTCAGAACACCACCCGGTGAAGTTCCCACTCTCCTGGATGCACCGTGTGACGGCTTAAGAAATCCGCTTTTCAGGTCTCGATTCCTGGCATGTGAATCTCGGATCTGGTCGGAACCCAATGTTCCGACCATATGAAAATCTTGTTTATGTAAGCAACCGCCGTGGTGGTGTTGGACCGAATCCGCACTTGATGACCCTGTACTCTGGTTTGAATCCGGAGTAGTGCCTACCGAATCGTCCTCAACTCCAAGATGTTGATCTGCAACTCTGACTCTTTGACTGGCCTCGAGCTCTGGTCAAATTGGAGCTGTGAAGCCACCAGCGAAGTGACTGACGAGTCTGTACAGACAAGCGGAACAGCTGTAAGTTGAGATGAGGCCCTGTCCGAGTCCAACAGTTGAGAATCTGAGCCTGAAGGAGTCGAGCATGAAACTTGGCATATGGAACTGCCGCGAAGGTTGCCACCATCCTGGAAATGCAGCAGTGCTCAAATTTTGGACTGTATGTCCTGAATGAGGGAGAACACTTTCTGTTGTTGGTATCGAATAAGAGTTCCAGAAACATTATCTTCTGGGAATGAAGCCAAGACGACTTTGGACAATCTATTATTGATCCAAATAACTGTAGGGTCTCTATTGTGAGACGCAAGGTCTGGTGAAGAATCAACTCTGACGGTGCCCTGATCAACAGATCATCCAAATACAGAGTAATGTTGACTCCCTGACGCTGCAAAACTGCAACCGCATGGTCTATGATCTTTGTGAATACCCGAGGAGCCGTGGCTAGGCCAAAGGGAAGAGCCTGAAACTGAAATGTCAAGGCTGACGGTGACTCTAAGAGCTTTATGATCCGTACAAATAGGAACAAGCAGATATGCGTCTTACAGTATGTCTAATGCAACCAAATATTCCCCTGTTTCCATGGCGATGATAATCGAGGGGATGTAGTCCATTTTGAGCTTTTGGGTTGAAACGAACCGTCCACTTTGTCCACGGGTAAAATCCCCAACCTCTCTAATGAGCGGGAACTAGAAAAATTTTCTTAATTTCGTAGATGAGTGGCTGTTGCATGACGAAGAACTCGACGGCTGGAGGGACCGTTTGGAAGAGAAGTGAAGAACACACGATACGGGACTGGTTCCTCGAGATCTAACGTATATCCTCTGGATATGACCTCCGTCACCTACCTATTTGGTTTCGACAGGAGTCGCACTTCTTTGAACTGTAGTAACAGAGTCCCGACCGTCACTGCTCCCTCCGGCGTTATGCAGTAGGTTTGTCGGTAGGTTTACTTCTACCTCTGAAACTGTTTTCGTGGATATGTGGAGACAGCACGAAAGGAATGGAACTACCTCTGTCCTGTACATGAAAGGAACAAACCCTTGTATTTGGTTTCGGAAGGAACAGCCGGAAGAAAGGGCTCCTGCCCTCCTGTAGTAGCTGAAATAATCTTCTTTTATTCCGACCCAAAGAGAACTCACCTTCAAAGGGTACCGCCGACAAGGTCTGTTGGAGTCAAAATCGGCATTCCAACCCCGAAGTCAAAGAGACCGTCTTGCTGTCACGGTCAAGGCAGAAATACGGGAGTGTAGTGTAGCAGAATCAATCAAGGCCTCACCCACATAAATAAGAGTCTCTGAAATCTGTCCTGCTAATTGAATGGCTTCCGATGGATCGTCAGATTGCATTCCAGATATGACCTGTGCTAGTCCGTCATCCGCGGCCCTGAGGACCCAAGCGCCAGCTAGAATCGTGATAAAGAAAACAGATCTAGGCATTGCTTCAATCATCCTATCTGTAGGATCTTTCCATGTCACCGACTGTACCGAAGGAATAGCCGTAGCTCCTGCTAAAAGTGAAATGAGTGTGCCTACCTTTGGGCTGTTTTCTGTAAAAGGATATAGAAATTTTAATTTCTTAGGGACTTGGAACGATAATCCGGTTTAAGTCAGGCCTCCTTTAAAATATCCCTGTTATTAAGAGTCTGCCGGATGGTGTCTAACAGCAATCTAACACTTGAGCTAATAACACAATAATTTTTTCAGACCGAAACTTTGTCCCACTCTGGGTCTATGTCCCCATTCTCCAATGGGACTGACTCTAACTCCTCCCCCATAAAGTTATAGCGGGCAACGGTTGTGACCGTGTTGTAGTAGGAAAACTGTCGGCAAGTTTACAAACTTGTTTAGGGATTGAGTTAAATTAGCAAGACATCTGCCCATATTTTGAGCCCACGGAGGCAGAGACAGGTCCGCAGAACCTTCCTGTTGGTCCACCACCGATGCACCAGAGCATAAAGGATATAGGGTACCCGCGTCCGCCCTACCCTTAGCGAGCCTTGACTCACATTGCAAGTAGGCAATTTAAAAACCCCTAGGGTGTCTTCCCCCTTCTGGAAAATTCTGGTCTCGCCAGGATTCGAACACGGGATGCACGCATTACAGGTGGAGACTGAAACCACTATGACATCACAGACCACCTTATGTTCATAATGAAATTTTTTAAAAACAAATGCACTACCAATGTACTATAAACTCAGTAGAGTAGTGGTCAGCACTGTGAAGCATACTGTGTAATTTATATTGAGACAAATTCTGTTCACTCATTAAAGTATAGAATACATAATGCCCCCAAAGTATACTTGTTGTTAGGTGACCTCCACTGAATAAACAGGGTGAGTATTACTTAAAAGGTGTCCAAGCTCAGTGCTGTGTGTCTCACCGCGTCCCCCATACTGCCTGGAGAAGATGGCGGCCGGAGCTTTGTAAACGCTGTACGGGAGTGTGTGTCAGGTAGTGCAGGGCGGGAATCCGTCCCTTCTCTGAAGCAAGTGCGCGCCGGGTAGCTCAGCGTAGGCGCGCTATAACCGGAAGTTTACAGTTCCCGCCGCGTCCCCCTGTTCGGGTAGCGGCTCCCGTACACCGCTACATACAGTGACTCTGTTCGGCAGCAGCTACCGGGTGTCGCTACTTACAGCGGCCACCGGGTGTCGCTACTTACAGCGGCCCTGCTCAAGCAGTGACTCCCGTGCGCCGCCATCTGATTGCTAGTGGCTCCCGCGCGCCGCTACTCACAGCGGCTCTGTTCGGCAGCATCTATCCACATATCTCCCAGGGAGTGACTCACCACTCTCCCGGGCTACTCCGCCAACAACCTTAGTAGGAATAAATAAATCCTTGGTAATGCGCTCCTCCGTTCACCTCCCGAGAGAGAGCTGGGGTGGGGGTGGGGGGAGGGGGGGGGGAGATAGGGGGAACATAATAAATATATAAAGATATAGGAAGGATATAGGAAGGATAGACCAATACTGTCAGAGACAGATTGTGTCTATCCTGTACCTTCTCACTGCCGACTTCTTAGAAATAGGAATCCAGCCCCAGTGACCGAAGTGTGGTGACCTCCAGCGGCAGATTATAGAGTGGGAACTTATCTAACCCCACTCTAATAGTACCTGTCACCTGTATACAGGGACTAGGCACTTAAATAATAAAATAAGAAAATACCTAACTAAAATATTCAGAGAGAAAAAAATCTGTGTCTGTACTCCACAGGCACAAAACAAAAACTGAGGTACTGGCTAGGCAGGAAGGAGATGGGAGGGGTTAGAGGGGGGAGGAGTCAGGTTTTAATAGTTCTGTGCCAAACTCCACTACCACACACCTCTAACCCACAAGTAATGGCGCAGCGTCCCCCAGATGGATGAAAGAGAAATGTTAAGTGTGTGATGCCTGTGTACCTCTAAGGATTGCTGCAACACCTGTTCTAGAACCACTTTGCTGGGTGTGGAATTATATATATATATATATATATATATATATATATATATATATATATATATATATATATATACACACACACACACACACACACACACACACACACTCATACACACATATACATGTAGACATTCACATTGGTTATATTTGTGGAACACACACTGCCCCATCTGTAGTATAGTTTCTTCTGCCAAATATCTATAGTTGTGGAGAGGATGGTAAAAACTCTGGTTTAGAAAGGGCTGCTGTGTGAGATATCTCGTGCGCAATATCTCCATCATTTGTGTGGCCAGATAAATAAACAAATGAGACTACATTGATATTTGAGAGAAAACCCACTTCCAGCAAGCTATAAGTGTATACATACCATCACAAGATTATACTTTGTAATATTGGTGATATTAATCCTACCATTAGAGGAAAGTTGTTGCAATTTAACTAGAACTATTCTAGGTCTTTTATTGTTCCAAATACATTTTCGAAACAGGGAATAAATTGTTGCGGTATATGCTTTAGTTAAAGGAAGGGACTGGAATTTAAACGTAAGTCTACGGAAGGGACTAATCTTCCCAAATAAGAGCTCAGGAGATAACCCAGCCCTCTCTTTGTAGAGACAGGAGATAGCCGGAGACATTCATGGGTTAGAGAAGGGTTTTTAGGAATCTGAGGTAGCGAAGACTCTTCCCTACCCATACAATTGGAACTGTGTCCCCATGATGAGCAATAAGATGGAGGTAGAAGGCTATGGGTTTTTTCACATTTATGAAAAGCCCTGAGATCGGCCCATGACTTAATTTTATCAAACACACAATTCAAAGGCCATGCTGGAACAGAAAGTAATATTACAGAAAAAGGTCATGAACAGATATATTATTGAAAAGGGTACCAATGTTTATGCTCATAAAGACCGGCCACTGAAGGAGTACATCAGGCATTCCCAACCGCGGTCCTCACTGCACAACAACAGCGCAGGTTTTAGTGATATCCAGGCTTCAGCAGATGGTTAAATCAAAATAACTGCGGTACTAATTAAGTCACCCGTGTTCAAGCCTGAATATCACTAAAACCAGGACTGTTAGTGTGCCTTGAGGACAGTGGTTGGGAAACACTGGAGTACATGCATAAGGGAGTGTTTGGAAGCAAATGGTCAATTGCCATTTTCTCTCATCCATTACCAGATTTTAATTCCAACCAGCAAGATCTGGCAGATGATCTGCCAGATAATTATATAGTGTATGTCCAGCTTCAGTATGTGTATGTACATGGACCGAATAGATTGGCCAAGTGATTCTTAATATGCCCGCAAATTCTTTGTAACAACAGCTAGAGGGCCCCTTATTGGCCATCCCTGGTCTGTAAACTGTGTATAATGCCCTCCTGGGCAAATTTGGGGAATCCAGTATGGCTTTCAATGTCTGTCTGAGAATGCATTAAATAGAGTGCAAGGAAGAAATAGGTATGACAATAGAGAGAATGACTAGAGGCATCCAATTAGTCTTCGTTGTATAGTTTTAAAAAAATCATTAACCCTTTACCGGTAGGGTTGGATAGCATTCTGATGCATCATCAATTCTTCACCTGTTCTATTTGCACAAGGTCTCTGTAAGACATTTTTGTTTTTAGATAGAACCTGATGAAGTCCCTTAATGGTATGAAGTGCATAGAATGGAGGCATTGCATGGTTCAACACTAACGGCACACTGTCGTGAGCGCACATACACGTGTAGAAGGTGGGACAGGAGATTGGGAAGATCAGGCCCAAATGTGGTTATCCTAACAGCATCTGCAAATAACATTGTAATTTACAATAAATCATTCTACAAAGTTTGGTTCGTGCATTGAAGCTACCAAAAAGATAACACTGTTTAAATATCAATCTGTTCTACCAAGGTTTTAAAGACATCATAAGAATACGGCACTTGACCCTCAATATCTCCCAGTCGATCCAGGTGTTTGTGATAACCAGGACCCTGACACAGTAGAGCTGGACGTTGAAGGAGCAGGAATGGAGCATCCATCGACATTTGCTACAGATCTGTGTACCAATGTCTTCTGGACCAAGCCAGAGCTATTAGTATCACGGCACCCTTACCTTGTCTTACCCTTTGCATCACCCTGGATCACAAGGCGATTGGTGGAAACACATGAGCCAGACGAAAGTTGACATGTCATCCACAAGATCACTCTGGGATCTTTTGTTCTTGACCCGTCTGCGGAAACTTTGTTGTTCTGACGGGACGCCATGAGATCTATCTCCGGTAACCCCCATTATCTACCAGAGTTTGTAAGACCTTGGGGTGTAAAGTCCATTCGTTTGCATGAATGGCGTGTTGACTGAGAAAATCCGTTTCCCAGTTTAGCACTCCCGGAATGAACACTGCAGACAAGGCTGGATAATAACGTTCTGCCCACCTTAAGGTGTAACTTACCTCCTTCTTCATTGTGTTTTGGCTGCGAGTTCCTCCCTGATGGTTGAGGTTCGCTACTGCCACTGCAATGTCCGAGCGGATTCGAACTGGTTTCATCAGAAGGATATTCTTTGCCTGAATAAATGCTATATATATGGCCAGAGGTTCCAATAAAGTTATTGGCAGACAACTTTCTTCCTTGGTCCACTGTCCCTGGAAACAACTCCTTCCTGACACTTCTCCCCAGCCCTGCAGGCTGGCATCCATTGTCAGAGTTTCCCAATCTGATATCCAAAGGAGCCTCCCTTTGCCCAGACAGGATGTCTGTAGCCACCAAGCTATTGGCCTCCTAACTTCCAGAGGAAAGACCATAATCTGCGCTTTTGTCTGATAAAAAACCTTTCCACTTGGAAAGGATCAGACGTTGCAGATGTATTGAGTGAAACAGAGTATACTCCATCATGTCGAATGTCTACACCATCAAACCCATCACAAGCATTACTGCGTAAATGGACACTGTTTGACTGTGTAGCCACTACTGAATCCTTAAGTGAATTTTGGATATTTTTTTCAGAGGTAGAATTTCTCTGAAAACCCAATTCCAACACAGCTCCTGAGTCATCCGTTGGGACGGAACCAGAGACTACTTTGCCCAATTTATGAGCCAACCGTATCTCTAACAAGCTGTGGTCTCTTGCAGATGACACTGAACAACTCCTGAGACACTGCCAGGATTAATAAGTCGTCGAGGTATGGATTTTTAAAAAATCCTTATCCCCTGCTAAGATGCCATCACTACCATAATTTTGGTGAATACTCTGGGAGCTGTGGTCAGTCCAAATGGTAGGGCCTGAAACGGAAAATGATGCTGGAGGATAGCAAACCTGACATAGGGGGTCATTCCGACCCGGTCGCTCGCTGCAGTTTGTTGCAGCGATTGGGTCGGAACTGCGCATGCGCCTGGGACGCAGTGCACCGGCGCATGGCAGCTTTCGTTACCTAGCTATCGCCTCTGAGACAGAGGCGGTCGCTAGGCGGGAGGGGGCTGAACGGCCTAGGGGAGCGGTCCAGCTAACGCAGGCGTGGCCGGACCATTGGGGGGGCGGGCCGCGGCGGCTGCGTGGCGAGCAACTCCCGGCCAGCCGCAGGAGCTGCGCTGGCTGGGAGTTACTCCTCAAATACAAAGGCATCGCCTCTGTGTGATGCTTTTGTATTTGCGGGGGGGGGGGGGGGGCGGCGCTTTAGCACAGCTACGATCAACTCGGAATGACCCCATAGTGCTGATGGGACAGTGCTATAAGAACATGAACACAAGCATCCTCGATATCCAGGGATACCATAAAATCCTCCTGCTCCATGGCCAAATTAATGGAACGTAAAGTCTCCATATGAAACCCGAGGCACCCAAATGTATTTGTTCAGCGCTTTGAGATTGAGTATGGGCTGTAACGACCCATTTGGCTTCTGGACTAAAAACAGGTATGAATAAAAACCTTGTCCTCGTTGTGCAGGAGGAACTGACTGAACTAATTCCTGAACTGCCTCTTGCAAAACCCTGATCTTCGTTTCCACTGAAGACGGACTGGTACAAACTTTTAATAAGGGTGTTTCTTGAAAACACCTACAGCACCTGGTATTCCCAAGTGGTTTACCATCCAAGTACTAACCAGGACCAACACTGCTTAGCTTCCAAGATCAGATAAGATTGGGCATGTCCAGTGTGGTGTGGCTGTAGATCATAAACGTGAGATACCGCTTCTTGCACCCAGGCATCTGTAGTAGACTGCTGCCAGATCTGTGCAAACTGAAGTCGTCAGCCTCCCACCCTGTGTTCCCTCAGGTGGAGGCCTGCACCATCAGGCTGATGGCTTATCTTCAGATTTGAAAACCAGTCACCTGGTAGCCCAATACCTTTTAGTCTTACCAGACTTGTTGGATTGGGAATGTTTGCCATTACCCTTTACTTTTGCTCTTCCTTGATTCCGAAAGGACCGAAAAGCTGGAAACTAGGCTTGAATGTATGTGTGAAAGGAAAACTTCACTTTCCTGGCAGTTTGCTTCCGACTCCAAAATACTGTTTAATTCTTTACCAAAAAGAATCTCCAGTAAACAAGGATAAGACTCCAGAACCTATCTGGATTCTGAGTCAACTCACCATGTACATAGCCAACCCTCTCTGCGAGCTGCTACTGCTGAAGCCTGAGAGGCAATTGTACCCATATCCAGGGCCGATTATCGCGGCCTGTTTGATATGTGCAATATGGGATTTTTGCTCTCTAGCTGCCATTGAAAGATCCTCCTTTTATGCATCAGCACAGGCTGCCACTGCTTACGCCATCCAGGCTGAAGCCATGGCTGGTCTAATGATTGCCCAAGACAAGGAAAAATGTTTTTATTTTTTTTAGAAAACCATCGACTCTCCTATCCATGACATCATTTATGTTGAAAGCAGAAGTAATGTAGATTTTCGCACCCATCTATGATATGCAAATCTACTTTGGGAGCCACCTCCCTTTTTTTAAACAGTCCCCAGCTGGACGAGGATAATTGGAATTCCATTTCTTGGAATTCTAACTTGTTACTGGGTGTAACACAAACCTCTTGCATAATTTCCATCAGCTGTTTTGGGACGTTTAAACACAGTTGCCTTTGTTTTTAACACAGGCTCTGCTGCCTCTTCTAAGGTTAGAATGGCTTACATAGCACAAATTAGCTCAGGTATGACCACTGAGCTGAGACCTTCCTCCAAAGTGCAATGAGTCCTCATCTAAAACATGTGTAGACTGTGAAGATGATGTATCAAGTCTGTGTGATTTACTTACCACCGGCCTTTGAGCCTGCTGTTGAGAGGCTGCCAATTTCCAAGGTAATGTTCATGTAAGGGTTAATAGGGTAACCTATCCCTAGTATAGGAGCTGGCATTATCTGCTCAGCTATATTGGATAACGTCTGTGCAAAGTAGCCCATGAAGGTTCAACTAGAACCTGTGCTTGCCTCAGTTATTTAAGAGGTTTCAGTGACAGCTAAAACATTTTGCACATAATACCTTTTGAACCAGATCCTGATATGTTAACCCAGTTTCGCAAGACAAACATGAAAGGAGTGTTGGTGCTGCTGTGGAAAGTGTATTTTCCTCACCCTTGCCGTTCTGACATAAATAAATTACACACCTGTACAGTGTTACTACACAATTTGTGACTGTAATCACTTTAAAATTTGTTAAAGTGACACACAATCCGACCCTACCCTGCTTTGCACCAGCATTGATGATCGGAATACACAGAAAAACTGACAGAATTACAGTAAAGTCAGCAATACTAGCAATCAGTCACAGGTTACACATTAGCATAAGCAATATGAGCACATAATCAACTACAAATACATTTCAAGTATGTAGGAGAAACACATTACTGCATTACCTTATATAGGATTTAACCATATTCAGTCGCACAGCGAAAGAAAACAGCAGCAATAGTTATCAGACTCATGCATTAAGCACTTATCCAACTATTCGTACTCAAAAGGTAGCTAGAAACTTAATGCTGTATTACCCGACTCAGAGTGGGATACAGGGAGACTCACCCGCTTCCAGGATCGATCAATAGGTTTGCAAACGCTGAGTGGATCCAGACGCTAATAGTGTACACTCGCCCCGTGAACACAGATGTACCAGTCACACAGCCGCCTATGCTGCGACTGGGTCCCCTTAGATACACAGCATCTCAGATGCAAGTGGGAAATCAGTTCATGGCGGGAGACTTGGAGGAAACTGGTCATAAACCGGTGGCAGGGACGACCAAGGGAGCATCCGACTCCCCACTGCTGACCTCAACCCTAGGGATCGCGGCCTCATACTACCCCTGGAACCTATGATCCCTAGGGCCTAGCGTTGGTGCACCCTAGGTGGCAGCCGCCTCAGCGACTGTTCCGTGTTCACCCTCTAAGCGGAACAGATGCCTTACCTTCTCCCTGTGCTCCGGCCACAGCCTGGTAAAAGTTTTCTGGACTTGCTAGTACATCCGACACAGACGCCTGCCGAAACAGCACTGTACTCGTGGGTAAGCGTTGTCGCGACCTGGCGGAGAGCTGCTGGAGCAACTATTTCTAAGGTATGTATAAGACGCTTTTTTAGAAAGATAGCTCAAAAACTGTAGCACTATAAAAATAAAATAAAAAAAGCTTATGGCTGCTAAAAAAAACAGCAACCCTCTTGACCATGGTCCAGCTCCTGCCGCACCAAACAAAAAACCGACTTGCCTGAGCCAGGAATAGATCGACGGGCCCGTTGCATGCTGGGAGGCCGAAAGCGTTGACAGATTGGTGCAAATCTGCTGTCGCGTCATCGTATCCCAATGTTATCCTGTGAACCCTGCTGGAGAAATGCCTGTTTTTCCTGGGAAGAACCTGGGCAAGGCTCAGTGCAAACAGGTAACCCAGGTCGATCTGACTCCAGGACCAGTTTACAGCATAGGAAGAGCCGGCACTTGGAGTTGATCTCATGTTAAAGAAGCTGGGTCCAACCACGTCTGAAAGAGTTCCCAGAATGGAGGCATCCGGGTTACACTCATGTACAAAATCCCAGGTCTGACCCAGCTTTTTAACCTGAAAGGGGTATTACAGGTTTACACAGAGAAGCTGCCATTTAAAAAAATAATAAGAATTTACTCACCGGTAATTCTATTTCTCGTAGTCCGTAGTGGATGCTGGGAACTCCGTAAGGACCATGGGGAATAGCGGGCTCCGAAGGAGGCTGGGCACTCTAGAAAGATCTTAGACTACCTGGTGTGCACTGGCTCCTCCCACTATGACCCTCCTCCAAGCCTCAGTTAGGTACTGTGCCCGGACGAGCGTACACAATAAGGAAGGATTTTGAATCCCGGGTAAGACTCATACCAGCCACACCAATCACACCGTACAACTCGTGATATGAAACACAGTTAACAGTATGAAACAATAGAGCCTCTCAACAGATGGCTCAACAATAACCCGATTTAGTTAACAATAACTATGTACAAGTATTGCAGATAAACCGCACTTGGGATGGGCGCCCAGCATCCACTACGGACTACGAGAAATAGAATTACCGGTGAGTAAATTCTTATTTTCTCTAACGTCCTAGTGGATGCTGGGAACTCCGTAAGGACCATGGGGATTATACCAAAGCTCCCAAACGGGCGGGAGAGTGCGGATGACTCTGCAGCACTGAATGAGAGAACTCCAGGTCCTCCTCAGCCAGGGTATCAAATTTGTAGAATTTTGCAAACGTGTTTGCCCCTGACCAAGTAGCTGCTCGGCAAAGTTGTAAAGCCGAGACCCCTCGGGCAGCCACCCAAGATGAGCCCACCTTCCTTGTGGAATGGGCATTGACAGATTTTGGCTGTGGCAGGCCTGCCACAGTATGTGCAAGCTGAATTGTACTACAAATCCAACGAGCAATAGTCTGCTTAGAAGCAGGAGCACCCAGCTTGTTAGGTGCATATAGGATAAACAGCGAGTCAGATTTTCTGACTCTAGCCGTTCTGGAAACATATTTTCAGTGCCCTGACAACGTCTAGCAACTTGGAGTCCTCCAAGTCCCTAGTAGCCTAGGCACCACAATAGGCTGGTTCAGGTGAAACGCTGACACCACCTTTGGGAGAAACTGGGGACGAGTCCTCAATTCTGCCCTATCCATATGGAAAATCAAATAAGGGCTTTTACAAGACAAAGCCGCCAACTTTGATACTCGCCTGGCAGAAGCCAAGGCCAATAACATAACCACCTTCCACGTGAGATATTTCAGATCCACGGTTTTTAGTGGTTCAAACCAATGTGATTTTAAGAAACTCAACACCACGTTGAGATCCCAAGGTGCCACAGGAGGCACAAACGGGGGCTGACTCTGCAGCACTCCTTTTATAAATGTCTGAACTTCAGGTACTGAAGCTAGTTCTTTTTGAAAGAAAATCGACAGAGCCGAGATCTGTACCTTAATGGAACCCAATTTAAGGCCCATAGTCACTCCTGCTTGCAGGAAATGCAGAAATCGACCTAGTTGAAATTCCTCTGTTGGGGCCCTTTCGGCCTCACACCATGCAACATATTTTCGCCATATGCGGTGATAATGAGTTGCTGTAACCTCTTTCCTGGCTTTAGTAAGCGTAGGAATGACTTCCTCCGGAATGCCCTTTTCCTTCAGGATCCGGCGTTCAACCGCCATGCCGACAAACGCAGCCGCGTTAAGTCTTGGAACAGACAGGGCCCCTGCTGCCGCAGGTCCTGTCTGAGTGGCAGAGGCCATGGGTCCTCTGATATAAATTCTTGAAGTTCTGGGTACCAAGCTCTTCTTGGCCATCCACGAGTATCGTTCTTACTCCTCGCCTTCTTATTATTCTCAGTACCTTTGGTATGAGAGGCAGAGGGGAGAACACATAAACCGACTGGTACACCCACGGTGTTACCAGAGCGTCCATAGCTATCGCCTGAGGGTCCCTTGACCCGGTGCAATATCTTTTATGGCTTTTTGTTGAGGCGGGACGCCATCATGTCCACCTGTGGCCTTTCCCAATGGTGTACAATCCTATTGGAAGACTTCTGGAGGAAGTCCCCATTCTCCCGGGTGGAGGTCGTGTCTGTTGAGAAGATCTGCTTCCCAGTTGTCCACTCCGGGAATGAACACTGCTGACAGTGCTAACACATGATTTTCCGCCTATCGGAGAATCCTTGTGGCTTCTGCCATCGCCATCCTGCTTCTTGTGCCGCCCTGTTGGTTTACATGGGCGACTGCCGTGATGTTGTCTGATTGGATCAGTACCGGCTGGTTTTGAAGCAGAGGCCTTGCCGGCCTCAGGGCATTGTAAATGGCCCTCAGGTCCAGAATATTTATGTGTAGGGAAATAACCTGACTTGACCAAAGTCCCTGGAAATTTCTTCCCTGTGTTACTGCCTCCCAGCCTCAAAGGCTGGAATCCATGGTCACTAGGACCTAGTCCTGTATGCCGAACCTGCGGCCCTCTTGAAGATGGGCACTCTGCAGCCACCACAGTAGAGATACCCTGGTCCTTGGAGACAGGGTTATCAGCCTATGCATCGGAAGATGCGATCCGGACCACTTGTCCAACAGGTCCCTCTGAAAAGTTCTTGTATGGAACCTGCCTAATGGGATTGCTTCGTAGGAAGCTACCATTTTTCCCAGGACTCGCGTGCAATGATGCACCGCTACCTATTTTGGCTTCAGGAGGTCTCTGACTAGAGATGACAACTCCTTGGCTTTCTCCTCCGGGAGAAACACTATTTCTGGTTTATGTCCAGAACCATCCCCAGGAACAGTAGACGTGTCATAGGAACCAGCTGTGACTTTGGACTGTTTAGAATCCAACCATGCTGTTGTAGCACTTTCCAAAATAGTGCTACCCCGACTACCAACTGCTCCTTGGACCTCGCCCTTATAACGAGATTGTCCAAGTACGGGATAATTACAACTCCCTTTTTTTGAAGGAGTATCAACATTTCGACCATTACCTTGATAAAACACCCTCGGTGCCATGTACAGTCCAAACGGCAGTGTCTGGACTTGGTAATGGTAATCCTGTACCACAAATCTGAGGTACTCCTGGCGAGGATGGTAAATGGGGACATGCAGGTAAGCATCCTTGATGTCCCAGGATACCATGTAATCCCCCTCGTCCAGGCTTGGAATAACCGCCCTGAGCGATTCCATCTTGAACTTGAATTTTTGTGTTCAAGGATTTTAAATATAAAATGGGTCACACCGAACCATGCGGTTTCGGTACCCCAACCCGTGTGGAATAGTAACCCCGTCCTTGTTGAAGTAGGGGCACCTTGAGTATTACCTGCTGGGAATACCGCTTATTAATTGCCTCTAGCACAGCCTCCCTGCCTGAGGGAGTTGTCAGCAAGGCATATTTTAGGAAACGGCTGGGGGGAGACATCTCGAATTCCAGCTTGTACCCCTGAAATACTACTTGAAAGAAACAGGGATCCACCTGTGAGCGAGCCCACTAATTGCTGAAATTTTTGAGACGGCCCCCCACCATACCTGGCTACACCTGTGGAGCACCCGCGTCATGGTGTGGCCTCACAGGAGGCGGGGGAAGAATCTTGATTCTGGGAACAGGCTGACTGGTGCAGCTTTTTTCCCTCTACCCTTGTCTCTGTACAGAAAGGAAGCGCCATTTGTTTCTGAAGCCGAAAATAAGAATTTACTTACCGATAATTCTATTTCTCATAGTCCGTAGTGGATGCTGGGACTCCGTCAGGACCATGGGGAATAGCGGGCTCCGCAGGAGACAGGGCACATCTAAAAAAGCTTTTAGGTCACATGGTGCGTACTGGCTCCTCCCCCTATGACCCTCCTCCAAGCCTCAGTTAGGTACTGTGCCCGGACGAGCGTACACAATAAGGAAGGATCTTGAATCCCGGGTAAGACTCATACCAGCCACACCAATCACACCGTACAACTTGTGATCTGAACCCAGTTAACAGTATGATAACACAAACGAAGTAGCCTCTGAACAGATGGCTCACAACAACAGTAATAACCCGATTTTTGTAACAATAACTATGTACAAGCATTGCAGACAATCCGCACTTGGGATGGGCGCCCAGCATCCACTACGGACTATGAGAAATAGAATTATCGGTAAGTAAATTCTTATTTTCTCTAACGTCCTAGTGGATGCTGGGACTCCGTCAGGACCATGGGGATTATACCAAAGCTCCCAAACGGGCGGGAGAGTGCGGATGACTCTGCAGCACCGAATGAGAGAACTCCAGGTCCTCTTTAGCCAGAGTATCAAATTTGTAAAATTTTACAAACGTGTTCTCCCCTGACCACGTAGCTGCTCGGCAAAGTTGTAATGCCGAGACTCCTCGGGCAGCCGCCCAGGATGAGCCCACTTTCCTTGTGGAATGGGCCTTTACAGATTTAGGCTGTGGCAGGCCTGCCACAGAATGTGCAAGTTGGATTGTACTACATATCCAACGTGCAATCGTCTGTTTAGACGCAGGAGCACCCAACTTGTTGGGTGCATACAATGTAAACAACGAGTCAGATTTTCTGACTCCAGCTGTCCTTGAAATATATATTTTTAATGCTCTGACAACGTCCAGTAACTTGGAGTCCTCCAAGTCGCTAGTAGCCGCAGGCACCACAATAGGCTGGTTCAAGTGAAATGCCGAAACCACCTTAGGGAGAAATTGAGGACGTGTCCTCAATTCTGCCCTGTCCGAATGGAATATCAGATATGGGCTTTTGTATGACAAAGCTGCCAACTCCGAAACTCTCCTGGCTGAAGCCAGGGCCAACAGCATGGTTACCTTCCATGTAAGGTATTTTAAATCTACCGATTTTAAAGGCTCAAACCAATGAGATTTGAGAAAATTTAGAACCACGTTCAAATCCCACGGTGCCACTGGAGGCACTATTGGGGGTTGTATATGTAGTACACCTTTGACAAAAGTTTGTACTTCAGGCACTGACGCCAATTCCTTCTGGAAGAAAATTGATAAGGCCGAAATTTGAACTTTAATGGACCCCAATTTGAGGCCCATAGACAATCCTGCTTGCAGGAAATGTAAGAATCGACCCAATTGAAATTCTTCCGTTGGAGCCTTCTTGGCCTCACACCACGCAACATATTTTCTCCAAATGCGGTGATAATGTTGTGCGGTCACTTCTTTCCTGGCTTTAATTAAAGTAGGAATAACTTCCTCAGGAATGCCCTTCTCTTTTAGAATCCGGCGTTCAACCGCCATGCCGTCAAACGCAGCCGCGGTAAGTCTTGGAACATACAAGGTCCCTGCTGAAGCAGATCCCTTCTTAGAGGTAGAGGCCACGGATCCTCCGTGAGCATCTCTTGAAGTTCCAAATACCAAGTTCTTCTTGGCCAGTCCGGAGCTACCAGTATTGTTCTTACTCCTCTTTTCCGTATAATTCTCAGTACCTTTGGTATGAGAGGCAGAGGAGGGAACACATACACTGACTGGTACACCCACGGTGTTACCAGAGCGTCCACAGCTATTGCCTGAGGGTCTCTTGACCTGGCGCAATACCTGTCCAATTTTTTGTTGAGGCGAGACGCCATCATGTCCACCTTTGGTTTTTCCCAACGGTTCACAATCATGTGGAAAACTTCTGGATGAAGTCCCCACTCTCCCGGGTGAAGGTCGTGTCTGCTGAGGAAATCTGCTTCCCAGTTGTCCACTCCCGGGATGAACACTGCTGACAGTGCTACGACATGATTCTCCGCCCAGCGCAGAATCCTTGCAGCTTCTGCCATTGCACTCCTGCTTCTCGTGCCGCCTTGTCGGTTTACGTGGGCGACTGCCGTGATGTTGTCGGACTGGATCAACACCGGCTGACCCTGAAGCCGCGATTTTGCCAGGCTTAGAGCATTGTAGATCGCTCTTAGCTCCAGTATATTTATGTGAAGAGACGTCTCCAGGTTTGACCACACGCCCTGGAAGTTTCTTCCCTTTGTGACTGCTCCCCAACCTCGTAGGCTGGCATCCGTAGTCACCAGGACCCAGTCCTGTATGCCGAATCTGCGGCCCACTAACAGATGGGCAGTCTGCAACCACCACAGGAGAGACAACCTTGTTCTCGGTGACAGTGTTATCCGCTGATGCATGTGCAGATGCGATCCGGACCATTTGTCCAGCAGATCCCACTGAAATGTTCGTGCATGGAATCTGCCAAATGGAATCGCTTCGTACGAAGCCACCATCTTTCCCAGGACTCTTGTGCATTGATGTACTGACACAGTTCCTGGTTTTAGGAGGTTCTTGACAAGTTCGGATAACTCCCTTGCTTTCTCTTCCGGGAGAAATACCTTTTTCTGAACCGTGTCCAGAATCATGCCCAGGAACAGCAGATGTGTTGTCGGGGTCAATTGAGATTTTGGAAGATTTAGAATCCACCCGTGTTGCTGAAGCACTACTTGTGTTAGCGCTACACCGACTTCCAGCTGTTCTCTGGACTTTGCCCTTATCAGGAGATCGTCCAAGTAAGGGATAATTAATACGCCTTTTCTTCGTAGAAGAACCATCATTTCGGTCATTACCTTGGTAAAGACCCGAGGGGCCGTGGACAACCCAAACGGCAGCGTTTGAAACTGATAATGACAGTCTTGTATCACGAACCTGAGATACCCTTGGTGTGAGGGGTAAATCGGGACATGTAGATAAGCATCTTTTATGTCCAAGGACACCATGAAGTCTCCTTCTTCCAGATTCGCTATCACTGCTCTGAGTGACTCCATCTTGAACTTGAATTTCTTTATGTACAGGTTCAAGGATTTCAGATTTAGAATAGGCCTTACCGAACCGTCCGGTTTCGGTACCACAAATAGTGTGGAATAATACCCCTTTCCCTGTTGTAGGAGGGGTACCTTGACTATCACCTGCTGAGAATACAGCTTGTGAATGGCTTCCAAAACGGACGTCCTTTCTGAGGGAGACGTTGGTAAAGCAGACTTTAGGAACCGGCGAGGGGGAGACCTTTCGAACTCCAGCATGTAACCCTGAGATACTATCTGCAGGACCCACGGGTCCACTTGTGAGTGAACCCATTGATTGCTGAAAATCTTGAGTCGACCCCCCACCGTTCCTGAGTCCGCTTGTAAAGCCCCAGCGTCATGCTGATGGCTTTGTAGAAGCCGGGGCGGGCTTCTGTTCCTGGGCAGGGGCTGCTTGCTGCCCTTTCTTACCCTTTCCTCTGCCTCGCGGCAGATAAGACTGTCCTTTTGGTCGCTTTTTATAGGAGCGAAAGGACTGCGGCTGAAAAGACGGTGTCTTTTTCTGTTGGGAGGGGGTCTGAGGTAAAAAAGTGGATTTGCCGGCAGTTGCCGTGGCCACCAGGTCCGAAAGACCGACCCCAAACAATTCCTCTCCTTTATATGGCAATACTTCCATATGCCTCTTGGAATCCGCATCACCTGACCACTGTCGCGTCCATAAACTTCTTCTGGCAGATATGGACATCGCGCTTACTCTTGATGCTAGAGTACAAACATCCCTCTGAGCATCTCGCATATAAAGGAAAGCATCCTTTAATTGCTCTAGAGTCAATAAAATACTGTCCCTATCCAGGGTATCAATATTTTCAGTCAGAGAATCCAACCACACTACCCCAGCACTGCACATCCAGGCTGAGGCTATTGCCGGTCGCAGTATAACACCAGTATGTGTGTATATACTCTTCAGTGTAGTTTCCAGCCTCCTATCTGCTGGATCCTTGAGGGCGGCCGTATCAGGAGACGGCAACGCCACTTGCTTTGATCAACGTGTGAGCGCCTTATCCACCCTAGGGGGTGTTTCCCAGCGCGCCCTAACCTCTGGTGGGAAAGGGTATAATGCCAATAACTTCTTGGAAATTAGCAGTTTTCTATCGGGGTTAACCCACGCTTCATCACACACGTCATTCAATTCCTCTGATTCTGGAAAAAATACAGGTAGTTTTTTCACCCCCCACATAATACCCCTTTTTGAGGTACCAGCAGTATCAGAGATCTGCAAAGCCTCCTTCATTGCCGTGATCATATAACGTGTGGCCCTATTGGAAAATACGTTTGTTTCTTCACCGTCGACACTAGATTCATCTGTGTCGGTACCCGTGTCGACTGACTGAGGTAAAGGACGTTTTACAGCCCCTGACGGTGTCTGAGACGCCTGAACCGGTACTAACTGGTTAGCCGGGCGTCTTATTTCGTCAACTGACTTTTGTAATGTGCTGACATTATCACGTAATTCCATAGCTAAAGCCATCCATTCCGGTGTCGACTCCCTAGGGGGTGACATTACCATCATCGGCAATTGCTCTGCCTCCACACCAACATCGTCCTCATACATGTCGACACACACGTACCGACACAGCAGCCACACAGGGAATGCTCTAATCGAAGACAGGACCCCCTAGCCCTTTGGGGAGACAGAGGGAGAGTTTGCCAGCACACACCAAAAGCGCTATAAATGTATATAAACAACCCTAGAAGGTGTTGTTTACTATATATGCGCTCTTAATATATACATATCGCCAATTTATGCCCCCCCTTCTCTTTGTTACCCTGTTTCTGTAGTGCAGTGCAGGGGAGAGACCTGGGAGCCTTCCTCACCAGCGGAGCTGAGCAGGAAAATGGCGCTGAGTGCTGAGGAGAATAAGCTCCGCCCCTTTTTCGGCGGGCTTTTCCCCGGTTTTTAAGAAACTGGCCTGGGTTAAAATACATACATATAGCCTTAATGGCTATATGTGATGTATTTATTTTGCCACTAAAGGTAATTATATTGCTGCCCAGGGCGCCCCCAGCAGCGCCCTGCACCCTCCGTGACTGAGTCAGTGAGCCGTGTGACAACAATGGCGCACAGCTGCCGTGCTGTGCGCTACCTTCAAGAAGACTGAGGAGTCTTCTGCCGCCTGCTTTCCGGACCTCCGTTCTGCCGTCTCTTCAGCGTCTGTAAGGGGGATCGGCGGCGCGGCTCCGGGACGAACCCCAGGCTGACCTGTGTTCCGACTCCCTCTGGAGCTAAGTGTCCAGTAGCCTAAGACTCCAATCCATCCTGCACGCAGGTGAGTTGGAAATCTCTCCCCTAAGTCCCTCGATGCAGTGATCCTGTTGCCAGCAGGAATCACTGAGATTGAAACCTAAAAAAAAAACTTTTCTAAACAGCTCTTTAGGAGAGCCACCTAGATTGCACCCTCTCGGACGGGCACAAAAACCTAACTGAGGCTTGGAGGAGGGTCATAGGGGGAGGAGCCAGTACGCACCATGTGACCTAAAAGCTTTTTTAGATGTGCCCTGTCTCCTGCGGAGCCCGCTATTCCCCATGGTCCTGACGGAGTCCCAGCATCCACTAGGACGTTAGAGAAAGGACTGTACCTTTGTCTGTGAGGAAACCTGAGGTAAAATTATTTCTTCCCAGCAGTTGCTGTGGATACGAGGTCCCAGAGACCATCCCCAAATAATTCCTCACCCTTATAAGGCTCTCTATGCGCTTTTTAAGTCAGCATCACCTGTCCAGTGACAGGTCTCTAATACCCTCCTGACAGAATGGACATTACATTTATTTTGGATGCCAGCCGGCAAAATATCCCTCTGTGCATCCCCCATATATAAGACGACGTCTTTAATATGTTTTTATGTTTGCCAACTAGTATCCCTGTTTGACAGGGTCACCGACCACGCTGCAGCAGCACTATCTGCAGGTCTCAGTCTAGTACCTGAGTGTGTAAATACAGACTTCAGGATAGCCTCCTGTTTTTTATCAACAGGTACCTATTTAAGTGGCCGTATCCTAAGACGGCAGTGCCACCTTTTTTGACAAACGTGTGAGCGCCTTATCCACCCTAGGGGATATCTCCCAGCGTAACTTATCCACCTGGCGGGAAAGGGTACGCCATCAGTAACTTTTTATAAATTACCAGTTTCTTAACGGGGGAACCCACGCTTTCACACACTTCATTTATTCATCTGATGGGGGAACAAAACACTGCCTGTTTTTTCTCCCCAAACCTAAAACCCATTTTTAGAGGTGCTTGGGTTAAAGTCAGAAATGTATAACACATTTTTTATTGCCGGGATCACGTCACGGATGTTCCTAGTGGATTGTGTATATGTCTCCACCTTGTCGACACTGGAGTCAGACTCCGTGTCGACATCTGTGTCTGCCATCTGAGAGAGCGGGCGTTTTGGAGCCCCTGATGGCCTTTGAGAGGCCTGGGCAGGCGCGGGCTGCGAAGCCGGCTGTCCCACAGCTGTTACGTCATCCACCCTTTTATGTAAGGAGTTGACACTGTCGGTTAATACCTTTCACCTATCCATCCACTCTGGTGTCGGCCCCACAGGGGGCGACATCACATATATCGGCCTCTGTTCTGTCACCATATAAGCCTCCTCATTCAACATGTCGACACAGCCGTACCGACACACCGCAGACACACAGGGAATGCTCTAAACGAGGACAGGACCCACAAAAGCCCTTTGGGGGGACAGAGTAAGAGTATGCCAGCACACACCAGAGCGCTATATATATATATACAGGGACTAACTGAGTTATGTCCCTAATAGCTGCTTTTTATATAATATACTGTATACAGTGCCAATTTTAATGCCCCCCCTCTCTTTTCCCTCTTACTGTACTGTAGAATTGCAGGGAAGAGCCAGGGAGCTTCCTTCCAGCCGAGCTGTGAGGGAAAAATGGCGCCAGTGTGCTGAGGAGATAGGCTCCGCCCCTTTTTCGCGGCCTATTCTCCCGTTTTTTATGGAATTCTGGCAGGGGTATTTACCTCATATATAGCCCCTGGGGCCATATATTGAGGTATTTTAGCCAGCCAAGGTGTTTTTATTGCTGCCTCAGGGCGCCCCCCCCAGCGCCCTGCACCCTCAGTGACCGGAGTGTGAAGTGTGTGAGAGGAGCAATGGCGCACAGCTGCAGTGCTGTGCGCTACCTTGGTGAAGACAGAGTCTTCATGCCGCTGATTTTCCGGACCATCTTCTTGCTTCTGGCTCTGTAAGGGGGACGGCGGCGCGGCTCCGGGACCGAACATCAAGGCTGGGCCTGCGGTCGATCCCTCTGGAGCTAATGGTGTCCAGTAGCCTAAGAAGCCCAATCCGGCTGCAAGCAGGCGAGTTCGCTTCTTCTCCCCTTAGTCCCTCGCTGCAGTGAGCCTGTTGCCAGCAGGTCTCACTGAAAAAAACAAATTCTAAGACTATAACTTTCTAAGAGCTCAGGAGAGCCCCTAGTGTGCATCCAACCTCGGCCGGGCACGAAATCTAACTGAGGCTTGGAGGAGGGTCATAGTGGGAGGAGCCAGTGCACACCAGGTAGTCTAAGATCTTTCTAGAGTGCCCAGCCTCCTTCGGAGCCCGCTATTCCCCATGGTCCTTACGGAGTTCCCAGCATCCACTAGGACGTTAGAGAAATATATATATTTTGTAGTATAGGTGTGTGTGTATGTATGTATGTATGTATGTATGTATGTATTGATAAAGCTAAATTATTTATCTTACTTAAAATCCTTTAAGAGGTCTAAGAACACTGTACGCTATTGACTTATGGAATACCGTAAGGGTACGCACGTTGCGTAACAATCGCTTAGCCGTAGTCGAGACGCTCAAGCGTCACGTTCGCTCACGGCCAAGAGATCACAGGCAGGCACGCTATTGGCTGCCGACTAACGTAATGTTTCGCTATAGCGTAGTGGACGCTCGGGACCACGAGGAGATCACCAGCGGCGCTAACGCTCACAATGTTAAACCTTTATATGTAAACCATGAACAATGTATTATGCAGTAAAACCTTAGTGAAATGATAGGGTGTAGATCATGGGTCTTCAACCTGCAGCCCTCCAGCTGCTGTGGAACTACACATCCCAGCATGCCCTGCCTCAGCTTTAGCATACCTTAATAGCAAAACTGTGGCAGGGCATGCTGGGACATGTAGTTTCACAGCAGCTGGAGGGCCACAGGTTGAAGACCCATGGTGTAGATGCAACACAGTGTAACCTTATTAACTCAAAAGCTGTACGAGCGTCACCGACGCTCTGAGAATACTTAACACTATAAGAAATACACAAATACCGGGCTTAGGGTCTAACGCCTTATATGAATGTTATACTTGCAAAAGAATAATACAATACAAGTCATACACTACAATATAACATAGACTAACTAACCAGATAACTACACAGGAAATACAATACAATTACGTTTAAGGGAAAATGAGAGAGAAAGAGGAGGAGAGAGAGAGAGAGAGAGAGAGAGAGAGAGAGAGAGAGAGAGAGAGAGAGAGAGAGAGAGAGAGAGAGAGAGAGAGGAGGAGAGAGAGAGAGAGAAAGAGGAGGAGAGAGAGAGAGAGAGAGAGAGAGAGAGAGAGAGAGAGAGAGAGAGATATGGCTCACAATAACAAGACAATATGATTGCGGAGAAAACTTACGCACAAGGGGAACGATCGCATGCGCCTTTCTGAATATCCAGCTCCCGATTATCAGTGATGAGAACCGTTGGAGAGTGAGAGCTGGATACGATCGGCTTGTCTATTTATGCCCCACACACAATACAATTCAATGGTCCCTACAATCTCATTGTTCATTGGACACAGGAATTCGTCTTCGCATTATAACAAAAAGGTCATAGGTTGATTCATACAGGTGGGCTGTGACGATTTCCAACTGCTCAGGTGGGTGGGAAACTAGGTTTCCCGCCGCATGGATAAGTAAGTGCAAAGAATAGTAAAAGTACATAAACTTCTTATGTCCATAACTATTCGCACGAGCGATTAATCCGCTTCAAACCAACACCGGAATATTGCTAATTAAATACTCTTCCGATGGATACTAAACACCACTGTATGACCCATGTCTGACCCTTCGTATCAAACAAAGAGGGATCTCTTTGTCCATGAACATGCTATATTAACTAAACTTTCAGAATCTATCAAAGGGACCATGATCTACAAAATACATTATATAGTTAAAATATGTAACGAACGAGTCGCCCGCTAGACGCACACAAACTTTACCGTAAATGCGCACACCGTGCGCCTGCGGGTGCCCGCAGCGGCGAGTATGCGCACGCACGGCAGGGCTCATGAACGTGCAACAGGCACTCGCATGAGGTGCAAATATGGCAGTGTGTAGCGTGATATTTTTCTGACTTTGACAGTATGTATGTATGTATATATATATATATATATATACATATATACACACACACACACACACACACATACATACACACACACACACACACACACATAATAAGAATTTACTTACCGATAATTCTATTTCTCGTAGTCCGTAGTGGATGCTGGGAACTCCGTAAGGACCATGGGGAATAGCGGCTCCGCAGGAGACTGGGCACAAAAAGAAAGCTTTAGGACTAACTGGTGTGCACTGGCTCCTCCCCCTATGACCCTCCTCCAAGCCTCAGTTAGGATACTGTGCCCGGACGAGCTGACATAATAAGGAAGGATTTTGAATCCCGGGTAAGACTCATACCAGCCACACCAATCACACCGTATAACTTGTGATATGAAACCCAGTTAACAGCATGATAACAGAGGAGCCTCTGAATAGATGGCTCACAACAAGAACCCGATTAGTTAACAATAACTATGTACAAGTATTGCAGACAATCCGCACTTGGGATGGGCGCCCAGCATCCACTACGGACTACGAGAAATAGAATTATCGGTAAGTAAATTCTTATTTTCTCTGACATCCTAGTGGATGCTGGGAACTCCGTAAGGACCATGGGGATTATACCAAAGCTCCCAAACGGGCGGGAGAGTGCGGATGACTCTGCAGCACCGAATGAGAGAACTCCAGGTCCTCCTCAGCCAGGGTATCAAATTCAAAGAATTTTGCAAACGTGTTTGCCCCTGACCAAGTAGCTGCTCGGCAAAGTTGTAAAGCCGAGACCCCTCGGGCAGCCGCCCAAGATGAGCCCACCGTCCTTGTGGAATGGGCTTTTATTGATTTAGGCTGCGGTAATCCTACCGCAGAATGCGCCAGCTGAATAGTGCTACAAATCCAGCGCGCAATAGACTGCTTAGAAGCAGGAGCACCCAGCTTGTTGGGTGCCATCAGGATAAACAGCGAGTCAGTTTTCCTGACTCCAGACGTCCTGGAAAAATAAAATTTTCAGGGCCCTGACTACGTCCAGCAACTTGGAATCCTCCAAGTCCCTAGTAGCCGCAGGCACCACAATAGGTTGGTTTAAGTGAAAACCTGAGACCACTTTCGGGAGAAACTGAGGACGAGTCCTCAACTCTGCCCTATCCATATAGAAAATCAGATAAGGGCTTTTACATGACAAAGCCGCCAATTCTGACACACGCCTGGCCAAGGCCAACAGCATGACCACTTTCCACGCGAGATACTTCAGCTCCATGGTTTTAAGTGGCTCAACCAATGCGACTTTAGGAAATCCAACACCACGTTGAGATCCAAAAAGTGCCACAGGAGGCACAAAAGGAGGCTGAATATGTAGTACTCCTTTAACCAAAGTCTGAACTTCAGGCAGTGAAGCCAGTTCTTTCTGGAAGAAAATCGACAGAGCCGAAATCTGGACCTTGATGGACCCCAATTTGAGGCCCAAACGTCACCCCTGCTTGCAGGAAGTGCAGGAATCGACATAGTTGAAATTCCTCCGTCGGGGCCTTCATGGCCTCCCACCAAGCAACAAATTTTCGCCAAACGCAGCGATAATGTCTTGCGGTGACATCCTTCCTGGCTATGATCAGGGTAGTGATGACATCCTTCGGAATACCCTTTTCCTTTAGGATCCGGTGTTCTACCGCCATGCCGTCAAACGCAGCCGCGGTAAGTCTTGGAACAGACAGGCTCCCTGCTGCAGCAGGTCTTGTCTGAGCGGCAGAGGCCAAGGGTCCTCTGCCAGCATCTCTTGAAGTTCCGGGTACCAAGCTCTTCATGGCCAATCCGGAACCCCGAGTATGGTTTTCACTCCTCGCCTTCTTATTATTCTCAGTACCTTGGGTATGAGAGGTAGAGGAGGAGACACATAAACCGACTGGTACACCCACGGTGTCACTAGAGCGTCCCCAGCGATCGCCTGAGGGTCCCTTGACCTGGCGCAATATCTTTTCAACTTCTTGTTGAGGCGGGACGCCATCATGTCCACCCGTGGTCATTCCCAACGGTTTACCCGCATTTGGAAAACTTCTGGATGAAGTCCCCATTCTCCTGAGTGTAGGTCGCCCATCGGAGAATCCTTGTGGCTTCTGCCATCGCCATCCTGCTTCTTGTGCCGCCCTGTATGTTTACATGGGCGACCGCCGTGATGTCGTCTGATTGGATCAGTACCGGCTGGTTCTGAAGCAGGGGCCTTGCTTGGCTTAGGGCATTGTAAATGGCCCTTAGCTGCAGAATATTTATGTGAAGCGAAATCTCCTTGGAAATTTCTTCCCTGTGTGACTGCACCCCAGCCCCGAAGGCTGGCATCCGTGGTCACCAGGACCCAGTCCTGTATTCCGAATCTGCGGCCCTGTAGTAGATGAGCCCTCTGCAGCCACCACAGCAGCGACACCCTGTTTCTTGCTGACAGGGTTATCCGCTGTTGTATCTGTAGATGGGACCCGGACCATTAGTCCCACAGGTCCCACTGGAACGTCCTTGCGTGGAGTCTTCCGAATGGAATTATGCTTCGTACGAAGCTACCATTTTTCCCAGGACTCGAGTGCATTGATGTACCGACACCTGTCCTGGTTTTAGGATGTCTCTGACTAGAGATGACAACTCCTCGGCTTTTTCCACTGGAAGAAACACTCTTTTCTGGTCTGCATTCAGAAACATTCCCAGGAACAGAAGACGTGTCGTCGGGACCAGCTGTGACTTTGGAATATTGAGAATCCAGTCGTGCTGTTGTAGCACTTCCCGAGAGAGTGCTACCCCCACTACCAACTGTTCTTTGGACCTCGTCTTTATCAGGAGATCGTCCAAGTACGGGATAATAAAAACTTCCTTCTTGCGAAGGAGTATCATCACTTCGGCCATTACCTAGGTAAAGACCTTCGGTGCCGTGGACAACTCCAACGGCCGCGTCTGGAACTGATAGTGACAGTCCTGTACCACATATCTGAGGTACCCCTGGTGAGGAGGGTAAATGGGGACATGCAGGTACGCATCCTTGATGTCCAGGAAGACCCTGTAATCCCCCTCGTCCAGGCTCGTAATAACCGCCCTGAGCGATTCCATCTTGAACTTGAATCTTCTGATATAAAAGTTCAAGTATTTTAATTTCAAGATGGGTCTCACCGAACCGTTTCGGTACCACAACCACTGTGGAATAGTAACCCCTTCCTTGCTGAAGGAGGGGCACCTTGACAATCACTTGTTGTGATTATAGTGTTGAATATCCACCAACACCGTCTCCCTGGCAGAGGGAGGTGCCGGTAAGGCAGATTTTAGGAAACGGCGGGGGGAAGAACGTCTCAAACTCCAGCCTATACCCCTGATACTACTTGAAGGACCCAGGGATCCATGTGAGAGAGCCCACTGTCCGCTGAAATATGTGAGACGGGCCCCCACCGTACCCGGGTCCGCCTGAGCAGCCCCAACACCATGCTGTGGACCTACCGGACGCAGGGAGGACTTCTGCTCTCGGGAACTAGCTGTGTGTTGCAGCTTTCTCTACCTTTGCCTCTCGGCAGAAAGGATGAGCCTCTAGCCCTCTTGCTTTTCTGGGGCCGAAAGGACTGTACTTAATGATACGGTGCTTTCTTTTGTTGTGGGGTAGCCTGTGGCAAAAAAAATCGATTTCCCAGCAGTAGCTGTGGAAATGAGGTCTGAAAAACCATCCCCAAACAGTTTTACCCCCTTATAGGGCAACTTCCATGTGCCGATTCGAGTCGGCATCGCCTGACCATTGCCAAGTCCATAACCCCCGTCTGGCGGCAATGGACCTAGCGCTTATTTTTTATGCCAGCCGGCAAATATCCCTCTGTGCATCACGCATGTATAAGACCACGTCTTTTATATGCTCTATTTTCAGCAAAATATTGTCCCTATCCATAGTTATTTTCCGACAGGGAATCTGACCACGCAGCGGGAGCACTGCACATCCATGCCGAAGCAACGGCTGGTCGCAATAGAATGCTCTAGTGTGTGACTATATCTTATAGGGAACCTCCTGCTTTCTATCAGCAGGTTCCTTCAGGGCGGCCGTATCCGGAGACGGTAGTGCCACCTTTTCTGATAAGCGTGTAAGCGCTGTATCTACCCTATGGGGTGTTTCCCCGCGTGACCTATCCTCTGGCGGGAAAGGGTACGCTGCCAATAACAGTTTTAGAAATTATCAATTTCTACCGGACGCAGGGAGGACTTCTGCTCTCGGGAACTAGCTGTGTGTTGCAGCTTTCTCTACCTTTGCCTCTCGGCAGAAAGGATGAGCCTCTAGCCCTCTTGCTTTTCTGGGGCCGAAAGGACTGTACTTAATGATACGGTGCTTTCTTTTGTTGTGGGGTAGCCTGTGGCAAAAAAAATCGATTTCCCAGCAGTAGCTGTGGAAATGAGGTCTGAAAAACCATCCCCAAACAGTTTTACCCCCTTATAGGGCAACTTCCATGTGCCGATTCGAGTCGGCATCGCCTGACCATTGCCAAGTCCATAACCCCCGTCTGGCGGCAATGGACCTAGCGCTTATTTTTGATGCCAGCCGGCAAATATCCCTCTGTGCATCACGCATGTATAAGACCACGTCTTTTATATGCTCTATTTTCAGCAAAATATTGTCCCTATCCATAGTTATTTTCCGACAGGGAATCTGACCACGCAGCGGGAGCACTGCACATCCATGCCGAAGCAACGGCTGGTCGCAATAGAATGCTCTAGTGTGTGACTATATCTTATAGGGAACCTCCTGCTTTCTATCAGCAGGTTCCTTCAGGGCGGCCGTATCCGGAGACGGTAGTGCCACCTTTTCTGATAAGCGTGTAAGCGCTGTATCTACCCTATGGGGTGTTTCCCCGCGTGACCTATCCTCTGGCGGGAAAGGGTACGCTGCCAATAACAGTTTTAGAAATTATCAATTTCTTACCGGGGGAAGACCACTCTTCCTCACACACACCTCATTTAATTTCTCAGATGCAGGAAAAACTACTAATAGTTTTCTCTCACCAAACACAATACCCTTTTATGTGGTACCTGGGGTATAATCATAAATGTGTAATACATTTTTCATTGCCTCAATCCTGTAACGGGTGGACCTATTTGGAGGGTACACCAGTCTCATCGATGTCGACACTGGAGTCAGTATCCGTGTCGACATCTGTGTCTGTTATCTGAGGTAGCGGGCGATTTTAGAGCCCCCCATGACATTTGAGACGCTGGAACAGGCACAAGCTGAGTAGCCGGCTGTTCTGTGTCGTCGATCTTTTATGTAAGGAGTTGACACTTTCACGTAATCCTTCCATAAGTTCAACCACACCGGTGTCGACCCCGCAGGGGGTGACAACATATTTACAGGCATTCGCTCCGCCTCCATCTCATTATCCTCCACATACCTGTCGACACAGCCGTACCGACACACAGCACACACACAGGGAATGCTCTGATAGAGGACAGGACCCCACGAAGCCCTTTGGGGAGACAGAGGGAGAGTATGCCAGCACACACCAGGGCACTATATATCACAGGGATAGCACCTATAAAAAAGTGTTTTCCCTTATAACTGCATATATATTGTATACTGCGCCTAAATTGTGCCCCCCCTCTTTTTAACCCTTTCTGTAGTGTATTAACTGCAGGGGAGAGCCAGGGAGCTTCCCTCCAACGGAGCTGTGAGGGAAAAATGGCGCCAGTGTGCTGAAGGAGATAGCTCCACCCCTTTTTTGCGGACTTTTCTCCCGCATTTTTATGGATTCTGGCAGGGGTTAATGTACATCCATATAGCCCTGGGGGTTATATGTGATGCATTTTTGCCAGCCAAGGTGTTAATATTGCTGCTCAGGGCGCCCCCCCCCCCCCCCCCAGCGCCCTGCACCCATCAGTGACCGCAATGTGAGGTGTGCATGAGGAGCAATGGCGCACAGCTGCAGTGCTGTGCGCTACCTTGATGAAGACTGATGTCTTCTGCCGCCGATTTTCCGGACCTCTTCTTGCTTCTGGCTCTGTAAGGGGGCCGGCGGCGCGGCTCTGGGACCGGACTCTGAGGCTGGGCCTGTGTTCGATCCCTCTGGAGCTAATGGTGTCCAGTAGCCTAAGAAGCCCAAGCTGGCTGCAAGCAGGCAGGTTCGCTTCTTCTCCCCTTAGTCCCTCGATGCAGTGAGCCTGTTGCCAGCAGGTCTCACTGAAAATAAAAAACCTAAAATATACTTTTATCTAAGAAGCTCAGGAGAGCCCCCTAGATTGCACCCTGCTCAGTCGGGCACAAAAATCTAACTCTAACTGAGGCTTGGAGGAGGGTCATAGGGGGGAGGAGCCAGTGCACACCAGGTAGTCCTAAAGCTTTCTTTTTGTGCCCAGTCTCCTGCGGAGCCGCTATTCCCCATGGTCCTTACGGAGTTCCCAGCATCCACTAGGACGTCAGAGAAATATACATACACACAGATGTGTCCACTTACATCTTTGCAATTTTGCACAACATACAAAACACGGCTAAGCTGTTTTTTCACGAGTAGCGAGTGGATGGATTTTAAATCTTTGTTTGCCATAATATACATGTTGTGATATAGCAAAGATGTATGTGGACACGAGTGTGTGTGTGTGTGTGTATATATATATATATATATATATATATATATATATATATATATATATATATACACACACACACACACACACAACCATACATATATACACGTATACTTACACACACACAGTCTATGGCTACATGCCTACATGGCGACTCTCTGTAATATGGCTATAGAAAGTCTTAACTTGTGGGATCAGCCAATCGGATATATACTATAATAGAACTTTGGCATGGAAAAAAAAACATAATTAAGAAAACCATTTCCTTACTACACCACGCTATACAATGCCTCCAGCCACAAAGATAATTTGTCTGAAGATACTTCTTGTTTACTCCAAGTCTGAACTATGGAATCTGAAATCTCTAGTTCTAAGATCCTAACTTCAAGCCACGCCTTACTATAACCAATAGATGTCCTGACAAACAATTAGCCCCTGAGACAAATGATCCTGTTGAAATGGAAACTCACAGCCATGTATAGTACCTCTGAGGACCAAACTCTCCTTGGCCAGCCTGGTGCCACTAATGTAATTTGACTACCATCCTTTTTATCTTCCTGGATACGGTAACTAGTCCCTGAAGGGAGAATACAGACCCCTATCCCAGCTACTTGAGAACGTATGTCAATCCAATTTACCTGGAAACTAGGCTTCTGTTACCTGGTTCTTTCAACTTAAAAACAGCAGATCCTCCTTTCAGGAGCTGGACTGTACCATGTGTAGTTACTGCACCGGGCTGTCTTGCTGTCAGATGTCTTCCCATAGCACAGTGGTTCCGAAACGTTCTTGAATCATGGATCCTTAGTGTATCTGCATTTTTTTTTAATTTTAACACCACCTCTAGGATAAAATTGTATTTATAAATTTGAAGGAAAATAAAAAATGAAGTGTGTATACATGTCATCCTTAGGGTCAATTATGTGGTGGTGTACAGTTGTGCTTCTGATTATGCACGTTTTATGATTGACAGCCGCAAGCAATGGTTTTGCCCATTACTTTGACCATAAATACTTTGATTTGGTCCTGGACCACCAACCCAAGGCACCCCAGGGTGCCCAAGCACACTGTTGTGTATTACCTTCTTGGTTAAAGCATGCACTGGGCGCACACACTCCAACTCTCACCCTGTCAATAGGGTGAGAGGGGAGGCCATTGCCTTAGATACAGCACTCCCTCAATAGACAGTGGTCTGGTCTAGATACACTTCCTGCTCCCTGCTAATGTCCTCTGTAACAGCCAGCAAGGTATAATATACCTGACTAAGTACTACAGAGCGTACCTCTCTCTGGTACTGCTCTCCCTGCAGTGCCCCTTACAGCTCAGTCAGTCCTAATGTAACTACTGCTGAATCACTCAGCGTAGCCTAGCAGTCTATTGTATCCCACCACATCTCAGCCGTTATTGGCCTGGCAGGGCACTGAGCGGTAGCAAGAACCTAGCATCTGTCGCATGATCACAGGTCAAGCAACAGCCTCACCAGACCCCCCACACGCCGGCCTTGAAATGAGTCTGGCAGAGTAACCTAGCAGTAACTGGTCCAGCTTCTGGACTGTGGCTGCCGGGACCAGACCACAGTCCAGCCACGCTTCCTGGTAACTGCAAGTTTTTACAGCAGTAGTCAGAGACTCTTACCAAGCAACCTCCCTCTATCCTTCCAGCCACACACCTGCAGTGATGGCTCTATTCACCAGGATTAGGTCTACCCAAGATCAAACTTCAGCTTCTCTTACAGCAAGCATTCCCAAACGCATCCCTCAAGGCACACTAACAGATGATATCCAGGCTTCCGCATTGATAATCAAATCAAAATAACTGAGGTACTAATTAAGTCACCTGTGCTCAAGCATAGTAATCACTAAAACCTGGACTGTTAGTGTGCCTTAAAGGACCGAGGTCGGGAATGCCTGGCTTACAGGTAAGGAGAGGGGTGTAGGAGGAAAAAGCAAAAATAGGATTTTAATATGTACCGGTAAATCCTTTTCTCGTAGTCCAGAAGGGATATTGGAGGAGACTAGTACGATTGGGTCTAAAGGAGCCAGTGCACTTTACATTTCATCGACTGGGTGTGCTGGCTCCTCCCCTCTATGCCCCCTCCTACAGGCAGTTATAGGTAAAAAGGTGCCCGAAGGAGAAAGGACATATATGAGAGAAGGAACATGATAACAAAAGGCGGTGGGATTTACATACCAGCACACCACTAACATAGAACAAGCAGCAACGGCTGGCAACAGCAGAACAGATAACTATAGAACAGGAACCTGCAGAAAAGTCAACACACGGAGGCGGGCACCCAATACCCCTTGTAGGACTACGAGAAAAGGATTTACCGGTAGGTATTAAAATCCTATTTTTTAATAGCATCCATAAGGAATATTGGGGGAAACTAGTACAATAGGGACGTCCCAAAGCTTCCAGAATCGGCAGGAGCATGTAGAGACTGCTGCAGCACCACATGCCCAAACTGGGTATCCTCTTTGGCCAGGGTATCAAACTTGTAGAACTTCACAAAGGTGTTCTTCCCCCGACCAGGTAGCAGCTCGGCATAGTTGCAAGGCCGAGACCCCACGGGCAGCCGCCCAGGAAGAGCCCACCGATCTTGTAGAGTGGGCCTTCAGAGACTGAGGAACAGGTAAGGCTGCCGACACATAGGCCTGTTGGATAGTAAGCCTAATCCAACAAGCAATGGACTGCTTTGAAGCAGGCCAACCCTTTTTCTGCGCATCATAGAGCACGAACAAGGAATCAGTATTTCTGACCCGAGCGCTTGCCATAGATCTTCAAGGCACGCACAGCATCCAATGCCTCCGAAGGAGAATCGTCAGAACTGGATGGAGTTACAATAGGTTGATTCGTAAAAGACCAAGGGGGTCATTCCGAGTTGTTCGCTCGTTATTTTTTCCGCTACGGAGCGATTAGTCGCAAACTGCGCATGCGCAATGTTTGCAGTGCGCCTGTGCCAAGTAAATTAGCACAAAAGTTTGGTATTTTACTCCCGGCCTAACAAAGATTTTTCATCGTTCTGGTGATCGGAGTGTGATCGACAGGAAGTGGGTGTTTCTGGGCGGATACTTGCCGTTTTATGGGAGTGTGTGGAAAAACGCTGGTGTTTCTGGGAAAAACGCAGGAGTGTCTGGGCGAACGCTGGGTGTGTTTGTGACGTCAAACCAGGAATGAAACTGACTGAACTGATCGCAGTGTAGGAGTAAGTCTCGACCTACTCAGAAACTGCTATGAAATTTCTATTCGCAATTCTGCTAATCTTTCGTTCGCAATTCTGCTATGCTAAGATACAGTCCCAGAGGGCGGCGGCTTAGCGTGTGCAATGCTGCTAAAAGCAGCTAGCGAGCAAACAACTCGGAATGAGGGCAAAAGTACGGACTTTTTCACGATAAGGCCCCCAATTCTGAGATGTCGAGCAGAAGCCAGGGCCAGTAACATTACAGTGTTCCACGTGAGGTACTTGTCTTCTACCGTCATCAGAGGGTCAAACCAGGAGGACTGTAGAAATTCCAACACTACACCCAAAACCCAGGGAGCCGCAGGCGGCACAAAAAGGCGGTTGTATGTGGAGTACCCCTTGCAAGAAGGTCTGAACTTCCGGCAACTCTGCCAAATTCTTCTGGAAGTAAATGGAGAGGGCTGAAAGCTGGACCTTAATGGAACCCAGACGTAAGCCCTTATCCACGCCACCCTGTAGGAAACGCAAGAAACATCCCAAGTGAAACTCTGAAGGCGGTTATGTGCGTTCCTCGCACCAAGAGACATATCTCCTCCAGATATGATGAGTGTTTTGACGACACGTTTCCTGGCCTGAACCATGGTAGCAGTAACCTTCTAGGAAAGGCCCTTGTGAGCTAGGATGTTCCACTCAACCTCCATGCCGTCAAACAAAGATGCAGTAAGTCCGGGTAGACGTACAGTTCTTGTTGAAGAAGATCTCCTGAGCGGTAGTGGCCAAGGGTCATCGGCAGACACGTCCAAAAGATCTGCGTACCACACCCTCCGAGGATAATCAGAATTGCCTTGACACCTTGATTCCTGATTCGCTTTAGCACCCTTGGGAGCAACGGAATCGGAGGTATCAGGTAGACCAGCCGGTACAGCCAAGGCGACACCAGTGCGTCCACTGCCCTCCCCTGAGGTTCCCTGGTCCGTGAGCAATACCAGGGAAGTTTCTTGTTGAGACGAGAAGCCATCATGTCTATTTGGTCTATTTGTGGGCAACTCCACCAGTCGTTCTGCTCGAACACCAGATGGTGAAGCCCCCACTCCCCCGCGTGGAGATCGTGACGACTCAGGAAGTCCGCCTCCCAGTTGTCCACACCCGGAATGAAGATTGCTGACATAACTCTTGCATTTCTTACCGCCCAGAGGAGTATCTTTGACACCTCTCACATGCAGGCTCTGCTTTTTGTCCCTCCTTATCGATTGATATACGCCACTGTCGTAGCGTTGTCCGATTGCACCTGGATCGCGTGATCCTTGAGCAGAGAGTCTTGAAGCAGAGCATTGTAGATCGACCGACGTTCCAGAATGTCGATTGGAAGGAGACTTTCGTAGGCTGACCACCTGCCCTGGAACTGCACCACTTGGGTGACAGTTCCCCATCCTCTCAGACTCGCATCCGTCGTGAGGAGGGTCCAATCCTAAATCCCGAAACTCCAGCCTTCTAGGAGATTGGAGGACTGTAGCCACCACAGGAGGGAAATTCTGGCCTGAGGTGACAGCTGAATCATCCAGTGCATCTGGAGATGCGATCCAGACCACTTGCTCAGGAAATCCAACTGAAACGTTCTGGCATGGAACCTCCCATACTGGATCGCCTCATGAGGCAACCATCTTATGCAAAGATGTACGGACACTCGAGTAGGTCGGCGCACCATGCGGAAAAACATCTCCTGAAGTGTTTTTGCCTTGTCCTCTGGTAGAAACACCTAATGGGCCACAGTATTCAGCAACATTCCAAGGAACAGGAGCCTTTGAGTTGGCTCCAGGTGGGACTTCTGCAAGTTGAGGATCCACCCATGGTCGGACAGAAGATGGATGGTGCGGTTGATATGGAGCAACAAAAGCTCCCTGGATCTTGCCTTTATCAGAATATCATCCAGATAAGGGAACACATTGACCCCCTGGACTCGGAGTTGAAGCATCATCTCCGCCATCACCTTCGTGAATACCCTCAGGGCTGTTCGACAGGCCGAAGGGCAGTGCCTGGAATTGGAAATGATCATCCAGCAGGGCAAACCGCAGGTACGCCTGATGAGGTGCCAAATCAGAATATGGAGATAGGCGTCCTTGATATCCAAGGAGACCATAAATTCCTGTTCTTCCTGGCCCGCAATCACTGCTCACAGGGATTCCATGTTGAACTCTAACACCCTCAAATAAGGATTCAAGGATTTCAGAATGGGTCTGACCAAACCGTCCGGCTTCAGCACCAGACAGGTTTCAGTAAAACCAACGCGGTAGTGGTACTGGAACAATGACGTGGGACTGGACAAACTTTCGGATAGCCTGTTGCAATGTAACTTGCAAAACCTCCAAAGCTGGTAAGCTTGATTTGAAAAATCAGGAGGTGTGTGTGGGGGGAAGGGGGGATTGTACTGTCAAACTCCAGCTTGTAACCCTGAGAAACGAGATCTCTGACCCAAGTATCCAGGCAGGAAGTCTCCCAGACACGGCTGAAGTCACGCAGTCGTGCTCCCACCTCGAGACGTGGGGTTTCTAGCCGTAACTTTGGAAATCCAGGTATCCAATTCAACCCCAATAAGCCATTCCCCAGAAAAAGGGAGGGATTCCACACTACGTTTGTATTCTGCATCCGCAACCCACTGACACAACCACATGGCCCTGCGCGCCAACACTGCCATGGCAGAAGTCCGAGCATTAATGTTCTTCATCTCCTTGAGGGAATCACAGAGGACACGGGTAGTGTCCTGAATGTGCTTCAAAACGGTTACCATAGTAACCAAGGGCATATCACCTGAGAGGCCCACCTGAATTTGAGTGGCCCAGGAATGAATAGCATGGGTCATCCAGCAACCCGCAATGACTGGTCTTTCTGATATACCGGCTGCTGTGTATATAGACTTTAGTGTAGTCTCTACCTACCATGAAGGATCCTGGGGATAGGAAAAGAAGCCCGGAGCAGACAGCACCGCCTTTTCAGACAGGCGAGAGACTGAGACATCCACCCCAGGGGGTTCATCACAAAATTTTCTACCTTCAGAAGCAAATGGGAAAGTGCGCAAAAACTTTTTGGACACTTGGAATTGTGTCTAGATTTTTCCAGGCCTGTTTGAATCAGTCATCTAACTCTGTAGAGTCAGGGAAAGTGACATTAGGCTTGTTCTGTACATAGAAAAAACGACTGCTGTGACGCAGCATCCTCTAGAGGGAGCTTAAACACGTTCCTTATAGCCAAAATGAGGGGTTCAATACCCTGAGCAGAATCGGGATCCAGGTCATCCCCATCCTCCTGTAAATCAGATAGTAGAGCACATAACCCACGCTTTTGTGGTCCTGCATGAGAGGAGGGGGGGGGGGGGCTGTGCATCTGCCCTATCAGCTAAATTTGCAACAGCTTGTTGTAGTAGCTGAGTTTTCTGCACATTAGCAGTGTCATGGGATGACATATCAGACATCATAGTCTTAAGAGACCCTAACCAGTGGGGCTCTGGAACCTCTCCCCCAACCCCTTCAGTGATTTGTGAAGATTGACTGCATTGTTCACATGAAACAGAATCAGTACATAATGCAAGGCTGCCCTGTTGTATGCGAGAGGAGACAGAGGACACCAGCACACCCCGAGCTGCACTGCCCCAGTGAGGCTGTCAGCTTCCTAAAATACAGTAAACGTTACCAATTTTAGTCCCTTTGCTACACCCTGTACCAGATATCCAGCGTGGCTGAGGAGGAGTCAGGAAGCACTGTGTGTGCTCTATATGGCTGCAGTAAACAGAGGAAGGCACCAAAACTCCTCAGGTCCCGCTCTGAGGTAGCTCCACCCCCTCTGGAGTTACATATCTATATTATACTGGAAAAGTCTCCTAGTGTGATGTTTTAAGCTAACAAGTGCTAGTCAAGCCTTGTGCCAGTTGTACACGGAGGATCCCGTACGCCGCGCCCGTGGTAAGCCGGCGTCCGGGATCCCCCGTGCACTTTGAACTGGGGGACCGCCTAATGGGCCCCCAGTTTGTACTCACCACCGATGTCACCTTCAGGCAGCGTTAGGAGTGTGCGGCTGTGACAGCCAAGGCGCAGTGCCCCGCAGAACAACCACCCCTCAGGACGGTGGTCCTGCAGCGGGGAAGCAGCTTTGAACCTCGTAAGGCTGGTGACCGCCCCCCTAACCCCCATGGTGCAGGTATGCTGTTGCACAGACAGCATACCGAAAATAATAAAAGCTTAAAAGAAAACTCTCGGGAGCTGTAGAGATGTACATCCTCTCCTGAGGGCACTTTTTTCTAAACTGCCTGTGGGAAGGGGCATAGAGGGGAGGAGCCAGCACATCCAGTTGAATAAATTTAAAGTGCACTGGCTGCTTTGGGCCTCATCTATACCCAATCATACTAGTTTCCCCCCCCCAATATCCTTTATGGATGCTAGAAGACCTACTCCTTGAATTAAAATGGTAGGGATTGGAGAGCAGTCAACTTTATTATGTGCTGGCTCCTCAACCCTGTTCCCCATGATCTAAGTGTCCCCAGATGGATGGAGAAAATAGGATTTTTGGTACGTAGCAGTAAATCAGTTTCTGACACTATGGTATAGACTGGTGGCTAGTGGGAGCTGGCACTTCAGATTTTTAAAGTATGTAGCTCCTCCCACCCTACCCCCATTCATCCCTAAGTTTAAGAAACTGAGCCGGGAGGAGACTGAACCAAAGAAGAAGTTAAGAACAAAGAAAGAAACATACAACAAAACCGTTAAAAAAAACCAAAATGACTGAGGCAGCTATACCGTGATGGGCGGGCGTCTAGTGTCCCCTGTGAAATCAGAAACGGAGTTACTGGTAAGTGCCAGAATCCTATTTTCTCTGATTCCACTAGAGCATGCATGTCCAAACTGCGGCCCTCCAGCTGTTGTGAAACTACATATCCCAGCATGCCCTGACACAGTTTTGTTGTCAGAGAATGCAAAAGCTGTGTCAGGGCATGCTGGGATGTGTAGTTTCTCAACAGCTGGAGGGCCGCAGTTTGGACATGCCTGCACTAGAGGCTGTACACACTGGGGACATCCCAAAGTTCCCCCACTGGCGGTAGCGCGCTGTGGAACGTGCAAAACCAAGTGGCCAAAACTAGAAGCTAAAGCCGCAAAATGTATCAAACTTGTAGAACCTAACAAAAAAGTATGTAATCTTTGCCAAGTTGCCGCATGACAAAGCTGCTTTTAGAAGCTCCACGTCTTGCGGCCTAAGACGTACCTAACCGAACATGTGGAGTGAGCTGAAATTGACACCGGCGGTTGCTAAGCCCTGGTTAGGAAAGCCGGACCGATTGCTAACCTAATTCACTAAGCAAAAGTCTGCTTGGTAGCTGGCCATCCCCTGCGGTGTGCATCAAAGAATGAATAGAGCAGCAGACCTGCGCAAAGGGGCTGTTCAAGTAACATTTTCAAAGCTCGAACTACATCTAAAAAAAGGTAGATTGCGTCCCAGCATCTTCCAGTAAAGAAGGGACCACAATAGGCTGAAATGTCAAACGAGTTCTTAATTCTGCTCTATTTTTGTGAAGAATTATATATGGGGGTCTGCAAGATAATTCACTCAATTTAGGAGACCCTCCGTGCTGAGGCCAAAGCCAATAAAAGAAAAGTCTCTCAGGAAAGATATTTGAGAGCCACTTCCTCCTGCAGTTCAAAACAAGCAGACTGGAAGAAGTCAAGCACACGATTTAAGTCCCATGGGGCTGTAGGTGGTACAAATGGTGGTTGTCCTCAGAGAACCCCCTGCAGGAAGGAGCGCGAACCTGCGCTGGAAAAAGACTGATAAGGCAGACACCTGCACCATAAGAGAATCCAAACGAAGACCCAAATCAGTCCTGCTTTAAGAAAAAGCAAAAGGTGGGACGAAAAGATCCCGTTGGAAACCTGCGGCGCTCATACCAGGCCACATATGACTGCCACTGGTAGTGAACCACCATAACAGAGGCCAATCTGGCGCTACCAGAATTACCATGGCTGACTTGTTCGATCCACTTCAAGGCTCGAGGAAGCAGAAATTGTGGAAACCGATAAACAGGGTGGTATTGCCAAAGAACCGTTAGAGCGTCCACTGCTTCTGCCTGCGGATCCAGTGTTCTGGACACATACCGAGGAAGTTGGTGATTTATCCTGGACGCCATGAGGTCTGCCTGAGGGCAACCCCATCTCTGAACCAGTGCTCTGAACACTTCTGGGATAAGAGCCCATTCTCCTGGATGAAGATCCTGGCGACTCCCAGTAGTCCACACCCGGGATAAACACGGCCGAAAGTGGTACCCTTTTGTGCTAAGCCCAATTCAGATTTCCTCGTCACCTGCCGCATGGCCATGCGACTTCGGGTTCCACCCGGTCTGTTGACATACACAACAGCTGCTGTGTTGTCTGACTGTATTCTTACCGCTCGTGTGGAGAAAGGGTGCGGTTTCCAGTAAAGCATTGTAAATCCTGTTCTGACCAACGATCCTGGAATTGAAAAACCATTACCATTGCTCACCAACCTGAAACTGGCAATAATCGTCAGGCTAATCCAGTCCTCCCACACTCAATCTCCTGCCTGCTATGAGATTGCTTATCTGCAGCCAGCAAAGGAGCGACACTCTGGTCTGAGGTACTAACCAGATCAACCTCTGGACGTGCAAATGAGGCCCCATTTGTTTAGGAGGTCCATTTGGAAAGGTTGTGAATGAAACGGACAGAATGTGGTTCCCATATTGGGGACGTGGCGGTACGCATCATTGATGTTCAGGGATATTAGAAACGCATTGGGTTCTAGGCTCGCAATGTCAGAGAACTGATCGATTCCATCTTGAATCAGTAGTAAATCAAAAACTAAATTTAAGGACTTTAAGTTTAGGATTGGTCTTACCGCGATCCATCTGGTTTTGGAACTGTAAACAGATTTGAATAGTAAACCTGTGCCCTCTGGTGGAGCAGGACAGGCATCACTACTGCTGAGTTCACAAGATATTGTATTGCCCCCTGAAGAGCTATCCTCTTGTGCGGTTACTGGGAAACCAGTTGTAATAGTCAAACTGGTGGAGAAACTTCCAAATCTAATTTGTACCCCATGGATATTACACTGCGAACCCAAACATCTTTGGATAAGTGTAACCAGGCCTCCTGAAAAATTTAAAAGGCGGGCTCCCACAGTAGAAGATCCCTGGTGCGAAGAGAGTCCATCATGCCAGTTTTTTCAACTGGTTTTGGCTCCTGGCTACAGGCAACAGCGTAATGTCGACCACGGACTCTCTCCTAATGGTATTTCATCAAGGTTCAGTGAAAAAGGAAGAGAGATAGCGACGATCTTTGTCTCTTACCAAATAATGAGGTGTCCGGAGAATCAGTAATGTTTAATATTTGTCCGACTGCTAAAATGAGGGGTTCCACCGCCTATACGACATCCTGTAGGGCAGATTCCCCTGGCTCTGATACTTCACCTAGTTCACGTTCCTCATCTTGTTACACAAGTTTCCCTTCCAACTGACCCGATTGGAGGATCTGTGGCAGCGACCGCTTCTTGGGAGGACATATGTATCTATCCCCACTTTGCGGAAGGAACCATAAGTTAACCAAACCTCCGCCGACTTAGCAAGCCTGCTGCCTAAGCCAGCTCGGTAGAAAGACAAAGGGGACCCTGTGTAGGCCTTTGCAGCTAATCCCCTGCACGTCATTGTAACAGGAGTAGGATAGACGCCACACTCTCCCACTCGGAATATAGCAGAGATTGTGAGAAGATATACGCAGTGAGGATAGAAGGAGAACCAACATTTCCCTGTAAACAATCCGCCAGCTCACCAGTAGCCTGTACCCGTGAACTTACAACCTCCAATCAAGACAGGACCAGGGAATATCAGCGCTTGAGTGAGGCAGATACAATTGTAAGATGGCACCAACTCCTAGCTCTGCTGAGAAGAAAAAATAAGATTTTACTTACCGATAAATCTATTTCTCGGAGTCCGTAGTGGATGCTGGGGTTCCTGAAAGGACCATGGGGAATAGCGGCTCCGCAGGAGACAGGGCACAAAAAGTAAAGCTTTTCCGATCAGGTGGTGTGCACTGGCTCCTCCCCCTATGACCCTCCTCCAGACTCCAGTTAGGTACTGTGCCCGGACGAGCGTACACAATAAGGGAGGATTTTGAATCCCGGGTAAGACTCATACCAGCCACACCAATCACACCGTACAACTTGTGATCTAAACCCAGTTAACAGTATGATAACAGCGGAGCCTCTGAAAGATGGCTTCCTTTAACAATAACCCGAATTAGTTAACAATAACTATGTACAACTTATGCAGATAATCCGCACTTGGGATGGGCGCCCAGCATCCACTACGGACTCCGAGAAATAGATTTATCGGTAAGTAAAATCTTATTTTCTCTATCGTCCTAGTGGATGCTGGGGTTCCTGAAAGGACCATGGGGATTATACCAAAGCTCCCAAACGGGCGGGAGAGTGCGGATGACTCTGCAGCACCGAATGAGAGAACTCCAGGTCCTCCTTAGCCAGAGTATCAAATTTGTAAAATTTTACAAACGTGTTCTCCCCTGACCACGTAGCTGCTCGGCAAAGTTGTAATGCCGAGACCCCTCGGGCAGCCGCCCAAGATGAGCCCACCTTCCTTGTGGAGTGGGCCTTTACAGATTTAGGCTGTGGCAAGCCTGCCACAGAATGTGCAAGTTGGATTGTGCTACAGATCCAACGAGCAATCGTCTGCTTAGACGCAGGAGCACCCATCTTGTTGGGTGCATACAATATAAACAACGAGTCAGATTTTCTGACTCCAGCTGTCCTTGCAATATATATTTTTAATGCTCTGACAACGTCCAGTAACTTGGAGTCCTCCAAGTCACTTGTAGCCGCAGGCACTACAATAGGCTGGTTCAGATGAAATGCTGACACCACCTTAGGGAGAAAATGCGGACGAGTCCGCAGTTCTGCCCTGTCCGAATGGAAAATCAGATATGGGCTTTTGTAAGATAAAGCTGCCAATTCTGACACTCTCCTGGCAGAAGCCAGGGCTAGAAGCATGGTCACTTTCCATGTGAGATATTTCAAATCCACCTTTTTTAGTGGTTCAAACCAATGAGATTTTAGGAAGTCCAAAACCACATTTAGATCCCACGGTGCCACTGGAGGCACCACAGGAGGCTGTATATGCAGCACTCCCTTAACAAAGGTCTGGACTTCAGGGACTGAAGCCAATTCTTTTTGAAAGAAAATCGACAGGGCCGAAATTTGAACCTTAATAGATCCCAATTTGAGACCCATTGACAATCCTGATTGCAGGAAATGTAGGAATCGACCCAGTTGAAATTCCTCCGTCGGAGCACTCCGATCTTCGCACCACGCAACATATTTTCGCCAAATTCGGTGATAATGTTGCACGGTTACTTCCTTCCTTGCTTTAATCAAAGTAGGAATGACTTCTTCCGGCATGCCTCTTTCCTTTAGGATCCGGCGTTCAACCGCCATGCCGTCAAACGCAGCCGCGGTAAGTCTTGAAACAGACAGGGACCCTGCTGAAGCAAGTCCCTCCTTAGAGGTAGAGGCCACGGATCTTCCGTGATCATCTCTTGAAGTTCCGGGTACCAAGTCCTCCTTGGCCAATCCGGAACCACTAGTATCGTTCTTACGCCTCTTTGCCGTATAATTCTCAATACTTTTGGTATGAGAGGCAGAGGAGGAAACACATACACCGACTGGTACACCCAAGGCGTTACCAGCGCGTCCACAGCTATTGCCTGCGGATCTCTTGACCTGGCGCAATACCTGTCCAGTTTTTTGTTGAGGCGAGACGCCATCATGTCCACCATTGGTCTTTCCCAACGGGTTACCAGCATGTGGAAGACTTCTGGATGAAGTCCCCACTCTCCCGGGTGAAGATCGTGTCTGCTGAGGAAGTCTGCTTCCCAGTTGTCCACTCCCGGGATGAACACTGCTGACAGTGCTATCACATGATTCTCTGCCCAGCGAAGAATCCTTGCAGCTTCTGCCATTGCCCTCCTGCTTCTTGTGCCGCCCTGTCTGTTCACATGGGCGACTGCCGTGATGTTGTCCGACTGGATCAATACCGGTTTTCCCTGAAGCAGAGGTTCTGCCTGGTTCAGAGCATTGTATATTGCTCTTAGTTCCAGAATGTTTATGTGAAGAGACGTTTCCAGGCTCGTCCATACTCCCTGGAAGTTTCTTCCTTGTGTGACTGCTCCCCAGCCTCTCAGGCTGGCGTCCGTGGTCACCAGGATCCAATCCTGTATGCCGAATCTGCGGCCCTCCAATAGATGAGCACTCTGCAACCACCACAGAAGAGACACCCTTGTCCTTGGAGACAGGGTTATCCGTAGGTGCATCTGAAGATGCGACCCTGACCATTTGTCCAACAGATCCCTTTGGAAAATTCTTGCGTGGAATCTGCCGAATGGAATCGCTTCGTAAGAAGCCACCATTTTTCCCAGGACTCTTGTGCATTGATGTACAGACACCTTTCCTGGTTTTAGGAGGTTCCTGACAAGCTCGGATAACTCCTTGGCTTTTTCCTCCGGGAGAAAAACCTTTTTCTGAACCGTGTCCAGAATCATCCCTAGGAACAGCAGACGAGTTGTCGGCATTAACTGGGATTTTGAAATATTCAGAATCCACCCGTGCTGTTTTAGCACTTCTTGAGACAGTGCTAATCCCATCTCTAGCTGTTCTCTGGACCTCGCCCTTATTAGGAGATCGTCCAAGTATGGGATAATTAATACGCCTTTTCTTCGAAGAAGAATCATCATCTCGGCCATTACCTTTGTAAAGATCCGAGGTGCCGTGGACAATCCGAACGGCAGCGTCTGAAACTGATAGTGACAGTTTTGTACAACGAACCTGAGGTACCCCTGGTGTGAGGGGTAAATTGGAACGTGGAGATACGCATCCTTGATGTCCAAGGATACCATAAAGTCCCCCTCTTCCAGGTTCGCTATCACTGCTCTGAGTGACTCCATTTTGAACTTGAACTTCTTTATGTACAGGTTCAAGGACTTCAGATTTAGAATAGGCCTTACCGAGCCATCCGGCTTCGGTACCACAAAAAGAGTGGAATAATACCCCTTCCCTTGTTGCAGAAGAGGTACCTTGACTATCACCTGCTGAGAGTACAGCTTGTGAATGGCTTCCAACACCGTCTCCCTTTCGGAGGGGGACGTTGGTAAAGCAGACCTCAGGAAACGGCGAGGTGGATCTGTCTCTAATTCCAACCTGTATCCCTGAGATATTATCTGCAGGATCCAGGGATCTACTTGCGAGTGAGCCCACTGCGCGCTGTAATTTTTGAGACGACCGCCCACCGTCCCCGAGTCCGCTTGAGAAGCCCCAGCGTCATGCTGAGGCTTTTGTAGAAGCCGGGGAGGGCTTCTGATCCTGGGAAGGAGCTGCGTGTTGCTGTCTCTTCCCTCGACCTTTGCCTCGTGGCAAATATGAATAGCCCTTTGCTCTCTTATTTTTAAAGGAACGAAAGGGCTGCGGTTGAAAAGTCGGTGCCTTTTTCTGTTGGGGAGTGACTTGAGGTAGAAAGGTGGATTTCCCGGCTGTAGCCGTGGCCACCAAATCTGATAGACCGACTCCAAATAACTCCTCCCCCTTATACGGCAAAACTTCCATATGCCGTTTTGAATCCGCATCGCCTGTCCACTGTCGCGTCCATAAAGCTCTTCTGGCCGAAATGGACATAGCACTTACCCGTGATGCCAGTGTGCATATATCCCTCTGTGCATCACGCATATAAAGAAATGCATCCTTTATTTGTTCTAACGACAGTAAAATATTGTCCCTGTCCAGGGTATCAATATTTTCAATCAGGGATTCTGACCAAACTACCCCCGCACTGCCCATCCAGGCAGTTGCTACAGCTGGTCGTAGTATAACACCTGCATGTGTGTATATACTTTTTTGGATATTTTCCATCCTCCTATCTGATGGATCTTTAAGTGCGGCCGTCTCAGGAGAGGGTAACGCCACTTGTTTAGATAAGCGTGTTAGCGCCTTGTCCACCCTAGGAGGTGTTTCCCAGCGCTCCCTAACCTCTGGCGGGAAAGGGTATAATGCCAATAATTTCTTTGAAATTATCAGCTTTTTATCAGGGGCAACCCACGCTTCATTACACACGTCATTTAGTTCTTCTGATTCAGGAAAAACTATAGGTAGTTTTTTCATACCCCACATAATACCCTGTTTAGTGGTACCTGTAGTATCAGCTAAATGTAACGCCTCCTTCATTGCCAAAATCATATAACGTGTGGCCCTACTGGAAAATACGGTTGATTCGTCACCGTCACCACTGGAGTCATCGCCTGTGTCTGGGTCTGTGTCGACCGACTGAGGCAAAGGGCGTTTCACAGCCCCTGACGGTGTTTGAGTCGCCTGGACAGGCACTAATTGATTGTCCGGCCGTCTCATGTCGTCAAACGACTGCTTTAGCGTGTTGACACTATCCCGTAGTTCCATAAATAAAGGCATCCATTCTGGTGTCGACCCCCTAGGAGGTGACATCCCCATATTTGGCAATTGCTCCGCCTCCACACCAATATCGTCCTCATACATGTCGACACACACGTACCGACACACAGCAGACACACAGGGAATGCTCCTAATGAAGACAGGACCCACTAGCCCTTTGGGGAGACAGAGGGAGAGTTTGCCAGCACACACCAAAAGCGCTATATATATATCAGGGATAGCCTTATAATAAGTGCTCCCCTATAGCTGCTTTGTTATATAAAAATATCGCCATAAATTTGCCCCCCCTCTCTGTTTTACCCTGTTTCTGTAGTGCAGTGCAGGGGAGAGACCTGGGAGCCGTCCTGACCAGCGGAGCTGTGAGAGGAAATGGCGCCGTGTGCTGAGGAGATAGGCCCCGCCCCTTTTCCGGCGGGCTCGTCTCCCGCTATTTTGAGAAATCAGGCAGGGGTTAAATATCTCCATATAGCCTCTAGGGCTATATGTGAGGTATTTTTAGCCTTTATAGGTACTCATTTTGCCTCCCAGGGCGCCCCCCTCCCAGCGCCCTGCACCCTCAGTGACTGCCGTGTGAAGTGTGCTGAGAGGAAAATGGCGCACAGCTGCAGTGCTGTGCGCTACCTTTAGAAGACTGCAGGAGTCTTCAGCCGCCGATTCTGGACCTCTTCTGTCTTCAGCATCTGCAAGGGGGCCGGCGGCGCGGCTCCGGTGACCATCCAGGCTGTACCTGTGATCGTCCCTCTGGAGCTTTATGTCCAGTAGCCAAGAAGCCAATCCATCCTGCACGCAGGTGAGTTGACTCCTTCTCCCCTCAGTCCCTCGCTGCAGTGATCCTGTTGCCAGCAGGAATCACTGTAACATAAAAAACCTAGCTAAACTTTCTCTAAGCAGCTCTTTAGGAGAGCCACCTAGATTGCACCCTTCTCGGCCGGGCACAAAAATCTAACTGGAGTCTGGAGGAGGGTCATAGGGGGAGGAGCCAGTGCACACCACCTGATCGGAAAAGCTTTACTTTTTGTGCCCTGTCTCCTGCGGAGCCGCTATTCCCCATGGTCCTTTCAGGAACCCCAGCATCCACTAGGACGATAGAGAAAAATAAATAAAAGAAAGAAGCATTAACAGACAATTAGCTACTCTGCCTGTAGCTAGGTAGCCGGCCCTGCCTGTGCCCGACAAGCAGAAGCCTGCTCTTTCATGGCTCTGCCCCCACCCTCCCTCTGTGGGGACAATGCTTCTGTTATGCTGGATGCTCAACTGGCACTTTCACTCACTGCAGGATGGCCTTGTATGAGGCCGGTACCTGTAGTGCTGGTAGCCGCGCTGCTTGTATTAAAATCGTACTGACCATGGCTTCACTCTACAGTATAAGCACTGCCGCACTTATGTCCCCGCTTTTGGAGCGCAGCGATGAATGAGAGGGCATAGCCACTGTATCACTCACTACTGCAGAGACCCTCAGGAATGCAGACAGCAACAGGGGGCGATGACAGGAGTTTATATGTTAAGCATTGACTGTCCTTAAGCTAGGTACACATATACAATTATCTGGCAGATAATCTGCCAGATCTAGCTGGTCGGAAAGAAAATCTGGTAATGGATGAGAGCAAATTACAATCTATCATTTGCTCCCAAACACTGGAAAATGAACAAAACCTGTTGTTCATACAAATTGGTTAAACACAAATTTAACCAACTTGGATGAACGACTGTTTTTGACAGTTTTGCAGTGTTTGGGAGCAAATGATAGATTGTAGTTTGCTCTCACCTATTATCAGACTTTCCTTCCAACCAGCTAAATCTGGCAGATTATCTGCCAGATAATTGTATAGTGTGTACCTAGTTTAAGCCTGCAGAATCCTTGAGTGCCGGACCCCACTTCTCAAGTGGAAAAGGGCACTCCTGAGGTAGCAATATTATGGGAGCTGGTAACAAGTATACAAGTAAAATAAAATAAAAGGATTAAGGCTAGAGCCCAGCTCCCTTGGCACATTTCTAAAAACTAAGGGCTGACTGGTAGGTGACGGGGAGATTTTTTAAAAGTACCAGCTCCCAATAGCCACCCGCCTATACAGCCTCCAGTGTCTCCTAGTGGATTAAAGAGAAAAGTTGATACATTTAGTGCCCTACCCCTTAATAGCAGGATCACTTAACCCCATGGTGTTTGAAATCCCTATGATGCTGAATGACAAAATACAACTGTAAATACAGAAATATGAAAGACATGTAAGACAGACTAAATAAAATTTAGTAGCATAGCCAAGCTTTTCGTCATGCCATTTCTATGTGAAAGTGATCACTGAACTTGAACCTCAAGGCTAAGTATTCACAAGTACACAGAACTATGGTATGCACACTAAAATAACTTGGAGCAGGTGTAAAACAGACTAAACTATTTTAACTTCATAGCAATGTCAGAATATTGTGATGCAGTTAATATATGCAAATAACATACATTTTAAGACCATAGTTTTTTTTTTTTTTTTAAATAAGATAAGATATCTGCATATATTTATAAACTCAAATGTATTAATCCGTGTGGTTTTTTTCACAGGGGATGCCTTGAACTATATGGGCAGCTTTTCAAGACAGTGACAAAAAAGGAATGAAAGTCATGTCTTTCCCTCTAAAAACTCTAGAGGCAACCCAATCAGCTCCATGAAGACTAAAGCGCCAGGAGGTCCTGAACCATACTGTAGTTGCAGACACCTATACAAGTGGAGCCAACAGGACACTGTTTACAGTGTGTTACTAATCATGAGCCAGGCTGTCTGCAGAAACACCATGAATCGAGACCACTTTATCAAATGAACATGGAACAGAAATCCAAATGACTGTCCATTTGTTAAATTATATCCACAGTGACAATATGGATACACCAAGTGAAGATTGTTTCAGAACCTTTTTCTTATATTGCAGGTATGAGAATTAGGCAATGTAAAATAAAAAAAACAAGTTGAGCCATTTATTTTATGTACGGTTTTCAACCACTGCATTAGAAGATGTGCAGCACAGATGGTCAAATCCACACATTAACAATGGATAGAACTACTCCCCTCTTGGAACGGTTAAGCACAACTAAATAATGGATGACAAGGAACAACTCTAAAGAACAATACATACAGCAATTAAAAAAAATGCAAGAATAAAATATAGGGTAGGAAACATATGGAGAGTTTGCCCTGGATGATATCTGAAGCAGCGTTGCATTTTCCAGTGGAGAAAAAAAAATATATATATAAAGGAATGTTTGCATGAAGCTGCCTAGTCCAAGACTCTTCATAATATAAGGGATGCATCTGAAGGCACGGTGTCGGATGAGCTATGCTATTATACTCTCCTCCTTGCTTTAACAACAAAACAAAAACAAAAAAACACCTATGTAATGGACACAGTTAAAAATCATTCTTATATAAAATATTTGTATATAAAATAAAATGGTGAGGATTTTTCTTACTAAAATCAATAAAAGCAAGTTTGGGTGACAGAGCACGAGTCAGAGCTTGCACTGTGGCAAAGGAGGGTCAATGTCCAAGTGCTGTATAAACAGAAGAAATATCTGGAGTGAGACAAATTGCACCCAGAAAATGAAAAAAAAAAAAAAAAAACAGCAGGGGAAAAACAAAAAACGTTTAGGAGCCCTGCCCCTCGGGGTCTACACTGCCCTCTGTGTCTTCATCATTGTAGATGTTCTCTGCCTGCAAAAAAACAAAACATGCACTGAGAGGAGTATATGCAAATTTTCACCCAAATATATTAATTCAGAGAAAAATGGAGCCAAAAAAAAAAAAAAAAAGTGGACTATAATTTCTGAATTTGCATCAAACGAAGAACGAGGAACGTAATAAAGAATGAAAGCATATGCATACAAACATTTCATGTATTACAAAATATATTCAATAACAAATTATTTTTTTGAGACGTCTGGAAATGAATGTTCTCTTCAGGGCTGACGCTAGGGTGTTCGGCGCCCCCCTGCAAAGAATAAATTTGCGCCCTCCCATACTTTACAAAGAGACAGCACACATAATACCCCCTGTAACAGTGAGGCTTAGACATGTAACGCCTCCTGTACCACTTACAAACATTACGCCGCAGACACACACAAAAAAATAAAAAAATTATATATGTAACCAGCAACATTAGTATCAAATGCACAGTATATTATGCTGGGCGTGTGTGTATGAGAATATATATATATATATATATATATATATATAGTGCACAAAAAGTGCAGATAGCGCTACAACCTGAATATTCTATAACCAGATATCCCTGAGATGGGAGATCATAAGTTACACATGAAATAGTGCAAAGCAAATTATTAAATTATTTAGAGAACACTCCCAGATTAAATGGTGTCGCAACCAGATTTCAAAATGTCCAATTCCCAAAGGAACTTAGTTTTCAAATTTGTTCTAGTGATAAATCAGTTGCGCCTTCAGTGTTTGTGAATAAAACGTTGCAAATCCTTAAGTGATAGTTAGAATATGCGTACCAGACATATGTAGAACATTCGCCTTGTTTATGGTGTCTTTGCATCTGGATGTTCCTTACTCGTACTAACTCTCCGTTCCCATCCGTCCAGGCATTGGTGTGGAGTTTGTACGTATATGCAAGACAATGTGTCAATATACTGCTCTTAGAAAAGTGACTTGGTGCTATTTTTGTGCAAAGTTAGCAGTAAAGTGAATATGTGCAGAGAAAGTGCTGTAAGTGCTTATTAAAAATATATGAATAAAAATGAATATATTACTGGCAGTGTGCTAGTTCCCTTTTTTTCTTAGGTAATGTGCTTAAATACCATTTCTTAGGGGTGCAACACCATATAGCTCAGTATTCAGAGGAGATCTAGAGAGGAGGTATATTTATATGAGGCACTTACATCTAGAGTTGCAATGAATTAAAAAGATGCTGCCGTCATTCCGTCATCAGACTTATATACCTTTAAAAAAGTCCCATATGGGAAGGAAAAGCCTCTGATAGTGTAGTATTATTTAAAAAAAGACATTTAATAATACATAAAACGACAAAAAACATATAGATGGACTCGTACAATTTAAAAGTGCATATAAGCTTATCTGTTATTTCCTCAGATAGGAGCGGAGTGCCGGTAGGTGCCCAACGCGTTTCGTCCCTTAGTTCATCTCTGGGACTTCCTCAGGGGTCAATAGTGGTCTGCTCTGCATCCCCACACCTTATATTTACTAAGAAGTAGGTCACATTATCAGAACTGGATCGCGCTAGTCAGCCGCGCGCGTAGCGCTACTGCGCATGTGCGGGATTTCAAATCTCGCGTGGCTTTTGCTGCAGAGTGCTAGAACTACAAGTGGGAACTACAAGTTTCCATTGCGCATGCGCGTCCGCTGCTATCGCGCATGCGCACTCGAGATGCCGCCGTGATATTACCATACTTTGTCTCTAAATTCTGAGAGACAGAAATAAAGTCGTCAGTGTGCAGCTGCGCATATCTGCCTGCTGGAATCACACTCATGGATGTTATATCATAGCTCATGTCAATTTTGTAAATAAATATAGGTGTTAGGTGCAGGTCACATCACCATATAGTATATTTAAGAGGGATACGGCATGTTACATTTAATCATGCATATTTAGAGGAGTGAAATGTACAGCAAAAAATCATTAATATTTAACTGAACATGGTGAGTGTTTTTGCCTCATCATGGGATTTCTTAAATAACATGATTGCAATTGTCAAATAGTTTCCTTGTTGTCACCACGATGATGCACCAGAGCTCCAACGTTGGAATCCATACATGACAGCTACATGTAATGGATGTTGGAGCATCGTGTGCATTAGTCATATACAGAAGGAATTCTCGCAATGTGGGTAATAGTGAAGAAGGCATGTATATAGATAGTGGGTAATAGTGAAGAAGGCATATATATATATATATATATATTATATATATATATATATATATATATATATATATATATATATATATGGAAATAAATATATAGAGATATTTAAAATATATACATGAGTGTATGAATATAAATATAAAAACATACATAAATATATAAATATATCGGAAGGCATGAAATACATAAAATACATAGTGCAGGAGGGCTTATTAGAGCAAATACTTATAATTGTACTTTCCTAAGATGTTTAAAAAGTACAAAAAATGTATATATAAAAAATTTGTATATATATATATGAAGATATAAAAATATACATACAGAATATAAAATATAAACCTTTACGTGGTTAGCGCATGAAAGAAAAAAGGAGATTTAAAATGGGGAGTGGTTTATAGGAAGGGGGTAAGTTCGTAGTGTTCATTGAGACCATCTGGCATCATTGTCCCAAGTGTTTGGATCCAGAACATTTCGCTCTGTGCCAGTCTCTTGTCTCTATCACCGCCTCTCTGTCCTACTTTAATATGTTCGATGGCTTTGAATGTGATTTGATCCGGATTGGAGTTGTGAGTTTTGTTAAAGTGTTTTGGAACTGAATGATTGTCCATTCTGTTTTTAATTGCTCTTACGTGCTCCTGAATTCTCAGGCGAAGTGTTCTCTTAGTTTTGCCTATGTACTTTAGGCCACATGTGCATTCCAGACAGTACACTACATAATTCGTGGAGCAGTTTATCAGATCCTTGATGTTGTATGTTTTGGACGAATTAGAGGTGCTGAATTTCTGATGGAAAGAAATGGACAATCATTCAGTTCCAAAACACTTTAACAAAACTCACAACTCCAATCCGGATCAAATCACATTCAAAGCCATCGAACATATTAAAGTAGGACAGAGAGGCGGTGATAGAGACAAGAGACTGGCACAGAGAGAAATGTTCTGGATCCAAACACTTGGGACAATGATGCCAGATGGTCTCAATGAACACTACGAACTTACCCCCTTCCTATAAACCACTCCCCATTTTAAATCTCCTTTTTTCTTTCATGCGCTAACCACGTAAAGGTTTATATTTTATATTCTGTATGTATATTTTTATATCTTCATATATATATACCAATTTTTTATATATACATTTTTTGTACTTTTTAAACATCTTAGGAAAGTACAATTATAAGTATTTGCTCTAATAAGCCCTCCTGCACTATGTATTTTATGTATTTCATGCCTTCCGATATATTTATATATTTATGTATGTTTTTATATTTATATTCATACACTCATGTATATATTTTAAATATCTCTATATATTTATTTCCATATATATATATATATATATATATATATATATATATATATATATATATGTGTACAGAAGAAGCTAGCAGCGCCAAAAATACAGTATCTATGTTAATAAACAACAGTATAGGAATAATATATATGCTCTGTAACAAGTATCAGAACAACACCTGTTGGACACTCCCTTATGCAATTTAGGGCGTCAGCTTGGGTACCTCAAAGAAATTGTAAGCACTGGTATGTATGCCTACTAGTTCCTAAAAATGGTGGAGGGGGGGGATGAGGTATTTCAAGCGACCAAGGTGTCTAGTCAATAATTGAGAAAAGCAGGTACTATAAAAAATTGAAATTTTAATATTGGGAGTACACTAAAAAAAGGGGGGGTAACATGCAATAAAATGTAATAAAAATATAGCTAGGTTAGTGTAAAAAAGAACTAGGTTTAGACTAAAAAATACAGTAGGGGTAAATTTGTCAAAAAATCATAAAAGTACATAATAACACTAAAGAAAAAAAAATTTTTTTAAAAAGCAAAAAATGCATAGGATAAAATACAGAACAGGTGAGGAGAAGTAGCTTATCTTATCAAAGTTTGAGATGAGATAGGGTGACATTCTGATCTCATCTCAAACTTTGATAAGATAAGCTACTTCTCCTCACCTGTTTGCTTTTTAAAAAAATTTTTTTTTTCTTTAGTGTTATTATGTACTTTTATGATTTTTTGACAAATTTACCCCTACTGTATTTTTTAGTCTAAACCTAGTTCTTTTTTACACTAACCTAGCTATATTTTTATTACATTTTATTGCATGTTACCCCCCCTTTTTTTAGTGTACTCCCAATATTAAAATTTCAATTTTTTATAGTACCTGCTTTTCTCAATTATTGACTAGACACCTTGGTCGCTTGAAATACCTCATCCCCCCCCTCCACCATATATATATATATATATATATATATATATATATATATATATATATATATATGCCTTCTTCACTATTACCCACTATCTATATACATGCCTTCTTCACTATTATCCACATTGCGAGAATTCCTTCTGTATATGACTAATGCACACGATGCTCCAACATCCATTACATGTAGCTGTCATGTATGGATTCCAACGTTGGAGCTCTGGTGCATCATCGTGGTGACAACAAGGAAACTATTTGACAATTGCAATCATGTTATTTAAGAAATCCCATGATGAGGCAAAAACACTCACCATGTTCAGTTAAATATTAATGATTTTTTGCTGTACATTTCACTCCTCTAAATATGCATGATTAAATGTAACATGCCGTATCCCTCTTAAATATACTATATGGTGATGTGACCTGCACCTATATTTATTTACAAAATTGACATGAGCTATGATATAACATCCATGAGTGTGATTCCAGCAGGCAGATATGCGCAGCTGCACACTGACGACTTTATTTCTGTCTCTCAGAATTTAGAGACAAAGTATGGTAATATCACGGCGGCATCTCGAGTGCGCATGCGCGATAGCAGCGGACGCGCATGCGCAATGGAAACTTGTAGTTCCCACTTGTAGTTCTAGCACTCTGCAGCAAAAGCCACGCGAGATTTGAAATCCCGCACATGCGCAGTAGCGCTACGCGCGCGGCTGACGAGCGCGATCCAGTTCTGATAATGTGACCTACTTCTTAGTAAATATAAGGTGTGGGGATGCAGAGCAGACCACTATTGACCCCTAAGGAAGTCCCAGAGATGAACTAAGGGACGAAACGCGTTGGGCACCTACCGGCACTCCGCTCCTATCTGAGGAAATAACAGATAAGCTTATATGCACTTTTAAATTGTACGAGTCCATCTATATGTTTTTTGTCGTTTTATGTATTATTAAATGTCTTTTTTTAAATAATACTACACTATCAGAGGCTTTTCCTTCCCATATGGGACTTTTTTAAAGGTATATAAGTCTGATGACGGAATGACGGCAGCATCTTTTTAATTCATTGCAACTCTAGATGTAAGTGCCTCATATAAATATACCTCCTCTCTAGATCTCCTCTGAATACTGAGCTATATGGTGTTGCACCCCTAAGAAATGGTATTTAAGCACATTACCTAAGAAAAAAAGGGAACTAGCACACTGCCAGTAATATATTCATTTTTATTCATATATTTTTAATAAGCACTTACAGCACTTTCTCTGCACATATTCACTTTACTGCTAACTTTGCACAAAAATAGCACCAAGTCACTTTTCTAAGAGCAGTATATTGACACATTGTCTTGCATATACGTACAAACTCCACACCAATGCCTGGACGGATGGGAACGGAGAGTTAGTACGAGTAAGGAACATCCAGATGCAAAGACACCATAAACAAGGCGAATGTTCTACATATGTCTGGTACGCATATTCTAACTATCACTTAAGGATTTGCAACGTTTTATTCACAAACACTGAAGGCGCAACTGATTTATCACTAGAACAAATATATATATATATATATACACACACACACACATACACTTTTTTTTACACACTGCACATATATTACACACACAGATACTGTATACACTCGCTCACTCTCTTTCCAGACACTTACCTAAGGAAGTCTAGCTGGCCGAAGCTGTAGCAGCTCCTCCTGCTGCAGCCTGGTCCCGTCTAGCTCCATCCCTTATTCCAGTCTAGCTCTGCCCCATTTTGGATCCCACCCAGCCACTACACTGTCACACAGGGGAGGGGAGGGGGAGAGGAGGCTTTGTGCTGCCGGCGCCACTGCATGTCAGAGTGTGACAACAGCTGGCAGCAGGGACATCAGCAGCAGCTCAGCACAGAGATGTAGAGCAGGGAGAGTGCCTCTCCACCCTTAAAAAGGGATTCATCGGTAAGTACCAACATCCTCCTTTTTGTGTCAGCGACTAGGGGACACTGGCACAACTTCAAGACTGTGGCGACGTCCCAAAGTTTCCCCCCTGGGCGGGAGATCGCTGAGGAACTTTTAAAACAAAACAGCCTAACCGTGAAGATGAAGCTGCAAAAATATCAAACCTGTAGAATTGAGCAAACGTATGAATACTGCACCAAGTGGCTGCTCGACAGTGTTGAGACGTGGTAGCCCCCCTGCTAGCAACCCACGAAGACCCAACAGAGCACGTAGAGTCGGCAGCAATGGAAACTGGAGGTCACCTAGATTGGTGGAAATAGGCCTGATGAATAGTCAACTTAATCCAGCGGGCAAGGGTCTGCTTAGTAGCAGGCCATCCGAGACGAGGGACATCATAAAGCACGAAGCATCAGACTTCCTTTAAGGGGGAAATCCACTCTACGTAGCTCAAAGTTCTCACTACATCCAGAGAAGATGTCCCAGAATCTTCCTGGAAGGAAGGAGCCACAATAAGCTGATTGATATGAAAAGCCGACACGACCTTAGGAAGGAAAGAGGCACATGTTCTCAACTCCGCCCGATCAGGATGAAAAATCAAGGGAGGTCTGCAAGACAAGGCACTTAATTTCAGGTACCGTATATACTCGAGTATAAGCCGACTTTTTCAGCACTTTTTTTTGTGCTGAAAAAGCCACCTCGGCTTATACTCGAGTCAGTGCAGGCAGAGGCAGAGCAGTGTGAAGGAGGGACATGGAGCGCACAGCGCGCGGCGCTCCTGTGTCCCTCCTGCATCTCCGGCGGCAGCAGCGGCGGTTCTATTACAGGAAATACCCGTTCGTGACCTCTGATCACGAACCGGCACTTCCTATAATAGACCCGCCGCGGCCGCCGAAGATGCAGGAGGGACACAGGAGAGCCGCGCACGCTGTGTGCTTCGTGTCCCTCCAGAAGACAGCGCGGGATCGACGGAGGGGTAAGTAACAGCACTGTGGGGCATACCTGGCACTTGGGGAGGGAACGTATCTGGCAGCACTGTGGGGGCATATCTGGCAGCACTGTGGGGGCATATCTGGCAGCACTGTGGGGGCATATCTGGCAGCACTGTGGGGGCATATCTGGCAGCACTGTGGGGGCATATCTGGCAGCACTGTGGGGGCATATCTGGCAGCACTGTGGGGGCATATCTGGCAGCACTGTGGGGGCATATCTGGCAGCACTGTGGGGGCATATCTGGCAGCACTGTGGGGGCATATCTGGCAGCACTGTGGGGGCATATCTGGCAGCACTGTGGGGGCATATCTGGCAGCACTGTGGGGGCATATCTGGCAGCACTGTGGGGGCATATCTGGCAGCACTGTGGGGGCATATCTGGCAGCACTGTGGGGGCATAACTGGCAGCACTGTGGGGGCATATCTGGCAGCACTGTGGGGGCATATCTGGCAGCACTGTGGGGGCATATCTGGCAGCACTGTGGGGGCATATCTGGCACTATGAGGGCATATCTGGCACTGAGGGCTGTGTACGGCTAGAGCTGCATTTCCCACCCTAGGCTTATACTCGAGTCAATAAGTTTTCCCAGGTTTTTGTGGTAGAATTAGGTGCCTCGGCTTATATTCGGGTCGACTTATACTCGAGTATATACGGTACTTAATTTCAGGAACTCTTCGGGCTGAAGCTATGGCTAGTAGAAAAGCAGTCTTCCAAGTAAGATATTTAAGGTCTGCTTCTTCCAAATGTTCAAAACAGGGTGACACTAGAAAATCCAGCACCAGATTTAAATTCCAATGAGCTGTAGGTGGAACAAACTGAGGTTGTACCCGTAGAACCCCCTGTAGAAAGTAGCCAAGTACACCACATTCTCACGACAGGAGAAGGTATCAGCGGCCAATGCCATACAAACCCAAAGAAGCTAAGTATCAGGGTGGGCGCCCTCTGGAACCCAATATACCTTGCAGAAAGATTTAACAAAGGTAAGTTCTTACCATAAATCTCCTTTTCTGCAGCGGGGTACTCTGGGTTCCACAGGGATAACATTGGGGGATGTCCTAAAGCAGTTCCTCATGGGAGGGGACACACTGTAGCGGGCACAAGAAACCGGCGTCCAAAGGAAGCATCCTGGGAGGCGGAAGTATCAAAAGGCATAGAACCCTATGAACGTGTTCACTGAGGACCACGTAGCCGCCTTGCACAACTGTTCAAGGGTCACACCACGGCGGGCCGCCCAAGAAGGTCCAACCGACCGAGTAGAATGGGCTTTGATGGTAGCAGGAGCTGGAAGACCAGCCTGTACATAAGCTTGTGCAATCACCATTCTAAATCATCTGACCAAGGTCTGCCTATTCGCAGGCCAGCCACGTTTGTGAAACCCAAAAAGTACTAAAAGAGAATCAGACTTCCTAACGGAGGCTGTCCTCTTCACATAGATACGGAGAGCCCGTACCACATACAAAGAGCGCTCTTTGGAGGACAAATCAGGAGAGATAAAGGCCGGAACCACAATCTCTTGAATAAGGTGGAAAGAAGACAACCTTAGGTAGATAACCAGGGCGTGTCCGAAGGACTGCCCAGTCACGGTGAAAAATCAGAAAAGATGACCGACAGGATAAGCACCCAAATCTGAAACCTGTCTAGCGGAGGCAATAGCCAGCAGAAACAAAACCTTAAGAGTAAGCCACTTAAGGTCCGCAGATCCATGAGGTTCAAACAGACTCTTGCAAGGCCTCCAGAACCACCGACAAATCCCAAGGAGCCACAGGCGGGACATAGGGAGGTTGAATCCGTAACACACCCGGAGTGAATGTATGAACATCAGGCAGAGTCGCAATTTTTCTCTGAAACCATACCGACAAGGCAGAAATATGAACTTTGATGGAGGCCAGACGAAGGCTCAAGTCCAGGCACCGATGTAGGAAGGCCAAAAGTTTGGCCGAACTAAACTTGTAAGCGTCATGATTGTTAGATGCGCACCAAGCAAAGTAAGAATTCCAGACCCTTGATAAATCTGAGCCGAAGCAGTCTTACGGGCCTTCAACATGGTTTGAATGACCGCCTCAAAAAATCCTTTGGCCCTCAGAACTGAAGCTTTAAGAGCCACGCCGTGAAAACCAGCCGGGCCAAATCTTGGTATACACAAGGGCCCTGAACAAGGAGGTCTGGGCGTTGCGGAAGCAGAAGAGGACACTAACGAGAGACCCTGTAGGTCTGAGAACCAATGCCGTCTGGGCCACGCTGGTACGATCAGAAGTAGGATTCATCCTTCTTGCTTGAACTTCCTTATCACCCTGGGCAGAAGTGACACCGGAGAGAACACGTATGGCAGCCGAAAGTTCCATGGAATTGCCAGTGCATCCACGAACGCTGCTTAAGGATCCCTCGTTCTTCCTCCGAAGACTGGAACCTTGTGATTGTGTCGAGACGCCATCAAGTCTACGTCTGGTAGGCCCCACTTGTCCACTAGGAGTTTAAATACTTCTGGATGGAGGCTCCACTCTCCGGCATGTACGTCCTGACTACTGAGGAAGTCCGCTTCCCAGCTGTGGACCCCCGGAATGAGCACTGCCGATATGGCTGGCAGATGGCGTTCCGCCCACTGAAGAATCCTTGACACTTCCATCATTGCCATGCGGCTTTTGAGTGCCGCCTTGATGATTTATATATGCCACCGTGGTGGCGTTGTCCGACCGTACTTGAACAGGCCTGTTCTGTATGAGATGCTGGGCCAGGTTCAGAGCATTGAACACCGCCCGCAATTCCAGAATGTTTATCGGGAGGAGAAACTCCTCACTGGTCAACCGACCCTGAAGAGAGTGTAGCGCAAACACCGCGCCCCAACTCCACCGACTGGCATTCGTCGTCAGAAGGACCCAGTTGGAGATCCAGAAGGGACGACCCCTGCTCAATCGTTGGTCCTGTAGCCACCAGCTCAGTGACAGACTAACCTCCGGAGACAAGGAGATCATGTGAGACCTGATCTGGTGAGGCAGGCCGTCCCACTTGGCAAGAATCAGCTTCTGCAGAGGGCGGGAATGAAATTGAGCGTACTCTACCATGTCGAAAGCAGACACCATGAGGCCTAGTACTTGCATCACTGAGTGTATCGACACTCTCGGAAGCGCCAAATTCTGTCCTGAAGGTTCAGGACCTTCTCCTGAGACAAGAACAACCATTGGTTGTGAGTGTCCAACAATGCCCCCAGGTGCACCATGCTCTGAGCAGGGACCAGGGAAGATTTCTTCCAGTTGATGAGCCAACCGTGGGCTTGCAGAAACTGGACCGTCAGATCCAGATGATGGAGGAGAATTTCTGGGGAATTCGCCAGGATCAGCAAGTCATCCAGATACGGTAGGATCCTGACACCCTGACGGCGGAGTAGGCAGTCATTACCGCCATGGCCTTTGTGAATACGCGAAGCCGTGGTCAATCTAAAAAGGTAAGGTCCGAAATCGATAACGGAGGTTGCCAATAGCAAACCGCAGGTATTGCTGATGCGACATGGCAATAGGAATATGGAGGTAAGCATCATGTATGTCCAGGGAGACCATATAGTCCCCGGGCTCCAAAGCCAGAACAAAGCGATGAGTTTCCATACGAAACTTGGAGACCCTCACAAATTTGTTCAAGTACTTGAGGCTGAGAATGGGCCGGGAGGAACCATTCGGTTTCGGGACTAGAAACAATGGTGAATAGTACCCCTTGCCTCTCTGAGCCAGAGGCACCAGCACTACCACTCCTGTGTCCAGGAGGGACTGTACTACTAAACAGTTTTTGCCTTCACTTGATCCGAAGGGACGTTTGTCAGGCAAAATTGATGAGGGGGACGATTCTTGAAGGATATGGCGTATCTGTGAGCGACGACTTCCCTTACCCAGGCATCTGAAGTGGTCTTCAACCATACCTGGGTAAACCCTAGAAGTCGGGAGGCCCGCCCCATCATGCAGTAGGCTTGTCTGATTTGGAAGCAGGTTGACGGGCAGCCCAGGCACATTTAGGTTTGGGTTTAGTGGTTTTGGAAGTGCGAGCCTGTTTTGGGTACGCCCGACCCTTTGCTTTATCTAGAGGTCGAAAGGAACGAAAAAGGAGTACTCTTAACCTTCGGGACCGAAGGGGCAGTACTAGGTAGACACGCAGTCTTAGCTGAAGCTAAGTCAGCAACAATCTTGTTGAGATCCTCACCAAAAAGGATGTTCCCCTTAAAAGGGAGCACCTCCAGGGTATTCTTAGATTCCAGATCTACAGACCAGGACAGCAACCAGAGAATCTGGCGAGCTAGAATGGACGTAGTAGAAGCATTGGCCGCCAGTACACCGGCATCAGAAGCCGCCTCCTTAATGTAATGAGAGGCTGTGACAATATACAAAAGACATTGTCTAGCATTATCAGAAAGATTGGACGGCAGCCAACAGCTCTACTTCCACCTCCTCAGCCCATGCTGTAATAGCTTCTGCAGCTCAAGTAGCCGCAATAATGGGCCGATGCACAGCTCCCGCAAGGGTATAAATAGCTTTCAAGCAACCCTCCACACGCTTATCCGGCGGTTCCTTCAGAGAGTTGACGGTAGTTACAGGCAGAGCAGAGGACACCATCAGCTGAGCTACTTGCGAATCCACCGGCGGTGGAGTTTCCCAATTTTTACTTAACTCCGCAGCGAGAGGATAGCGAGCAAGCATCTTCTTGTGAGGTGTACTAAAAAAGGTTTTACCAAAGCACTCATTAATAACGATTACGGGTCATTGTTGCTACATAAGGCGAAAGCTGCCCCTAACCCAAGAGGAAATACTTATCTTAGTTGTATGTATGTGAACGCTAGAAGCCTTACTGGTAAAAAGGGCGAACTAGAAATACTTGCAGCAAGCAAACAGTATGATATTATAGGCATTACTGAAACTTGGTGGGACCAATCTCATGATTGGACAGTCAATCTAGAGGGCTATACGCTGTTTAGGAGAGACAGACTAAATAAAAGTGGTGGAGGGGTGTCTTTACGTAAAGCAGTTTTTAAAACCTGATATACGGGAAGATATTAAGGAAGGGACTGTTGAGACGTTATGGGTAGAAATTGCATGCAGGGATTAAGGAACAAAAAAAGTTAGTATTGGGTGTATGCTACAGGCAGCCTGGTATTAAATGTATCTGATGAGGAATTGTTACTGAAGCAAATTGATAGAGCAGCAGGAGTAGGTGCCATAGTAGTGATGGTAGATTTTAACTATCCAGAAATAAACTGGAAAAATTATTCATGCGATACTGCTAGGGGTAATATGTTTTTAAACACACTAAATGATAACTACTTAGGTTCAACTAATTGAGGAACGTACCAGGTACAACGCAATTTTACACCTGGTATTAACAAACAGTAGGGGAACCCATAGGAAACAGCGACCACAATATGGTCACATTCAATATCAGTTTTCATAAACAGTCCTATACTGGCTCAACTAGGACTCTAAACTTTAGCAAAGCCAACTTTGAAAAGATGAGGGTATTTTTCAGGGATATTGAGTGGGGAGGTTTATTTCTAGGAAAGAATACTACGGAGAAATGGGATGTATTAAAATCCCTGCTGGCTAAAAATACTCTCAAATGTATTCCGACGAGCAGCAAAAAAGGAATAAAAATCATAAACCGATGTGGCTGAACAAAAAGATAAAAGGAACTTGTGGGCAAGAAAAGGCGAGCATTTAAAAAATACAAATCTGACGGGAAAGCAGAGTCATTTCGGCACTATAAGGACTAACAAAATATGCACAAAAAAAAAAAAGAGCGGCTAAAGTAGAAACTGAAAAACTAGTAGTAAAGGAAAGCAAAGCGAATCCCCCAAAATTCTTTAAATACATTAATAGCAAGAGATTAAAGAAAGAGAGTATAGGCCCTTTAAAAGACAAGTTGGGAGTCTTAAGCAAAAATGATAATGACATAGCGGACATACTTAATTAGGTTTTTTCAACAGTATTTACTAGAGAGGACCCAATTCAGGGACTAACACAATCTCAATAATGAGAATATCCCACTGATAGGTACTTATTTAAGCGAGGAGGTAGTCTGTGACCGATTAAAACATTTAAAGATTAACAAGTCACCGGGTCCCGATGGAATACACCCAAGGGTTCTAATGGAGCTTCACTCTGAAATTGCAAAACAGCTACTTTTGATCTTTAAGGATTCAGTTATATCAGGTATGGTTCCCAAAGACTGGCGTATAGCAGAAGTAGTGCCTATATTCAAAAACGTAAGTAAAGCTGAACCATGTTATTATAGACCAGTTAGACTTGCATCTATAGTGGGGAAAGTATTGGAAGGTATTCTAAGGGATAGTATTCAGAAGTTCCTTGAAGCCAATAAGGTCATTAAAAAGGAATCAACAAGGATTTGTGAAAGACAGATCCTGTCAAATCAACTTACTTGGCTTTTATGAAACAGTGAGTGAAAACCTTGATCAGGGTAAATAGGTGGATGTAATCTTTTTTAGACTTTGCCAAAGCTTTCGACACTGTACCACACATGCGACTTAAGAAATAGGGCTAGGAAGCACAATATGCACTTGGGTCAGAAATTGGTTAGATAATAGGGAGCAGCGCGTTGTGGTTAATGGATCTTTTTCAAATTGGACTAAAGTGCTAAGTGGTGTGCCACAAGGCTCTGTATTAGGACCGCTATTGTTCAACATTTTCATTATCGACCTAACAGAAGGTCTAGAGAGCATGGTGTCAATTTTTTCAGATGATACCAAATTGTGTAAGGCTATAAATACAGGAGGATGCTGAGTTGCTTCAGAACGATTTAGTTAAATTAGAAGCATGGGCAGCCAAATGGAGAATGCGCTTTAATACAGACAGGTGTAAGGTAATGCACTGTGGTAACAAGAACAAAAATAACACCTACATACTAAATGGGGTAAAATTAGGGGATTCTGTACTGGAAAAGGACTTGGGTGTTCTCATAGATCGCAAACTAAGCAGCAGTACCCAAAGTAGGATTGCAGCAAAGAAGGCTAATAAGATATTAGCATGTATAAAACAGGGAATTGATGCAAGGGACGAGAGTTTTATACTCCCGTTATATAAATCACTAGTGAGGCCACACCTTGAATACTGTGTACAATTCTGGGCAACATACTACAAAAAGGATATCCTGGAGCTAGAAAAAGGTTCAGAGGCGGGTGACCAAACTAATTAAGGGCATGGAGACGCTGGAATACGAGGAAAGGCTTGCAAGACCAGGCATGTTTACGCTGGACAAGAGGATACATGATCAACATCTACAAATATATAAGGGGAAAAAACACAGAGCTTGTGCGGGACCTGTTTTTGGTTAGATCAACACAGAGGACTCGTGGACACTCGCTCAGGTTAGAGGAGAGGAGATTCCGCACAATACGGCGTAAAGGCTTTTTCGCGGTAAGGACAATACGTGTTTGGAATTCCCTGCTTGAGGGAGTTGTAATGGTGGACTCAATCAACACCTTTAAGAATGGGTTCGATAAATTCCTAATGGATAAGGATATCCAGGGCTATGGTGCATAGTCACGCACTATAGTTACTATAAAAAAATAAAAAAAGGGATAAAACGCAACGGCTGACATCAGCATCAGTCAAAATTTTAGACCAAAATAATCCTGCATAGGAGACCACAAATAGGTTGAACTCTATGGACAATTGTCTTTTTTCAACCTTAGATACTATGTTACTATTTGTGTGTGAATTTTTCCTGGAATTTCCCAGGATTCCTGACGTATGTCAACTAAATGGTCAGAATGAGTTAAAACTAATTTAGTAACCTTCTGATGTTTAAATCTATCAGGTTTCTTAGAGGTAACAGGTTCTAGGTCATCATCAATTTGAAGAATCAGCCTGATAGCCTCTAATAGGACAGGAACATCTACCTGCGAAACGGATTCCCTCAAAAGCATCTGGATTAGTGTCTGAGGGGTCAGTATACACGCCATCTTCATCAGACGAAGTGTCTGAAACGTTTGTGGATTGCAAGGAAGTAATGGCCCGCTTAGAGGATCCCTTGGTCTTAGGCGGGCGAGGGTTAGGTTTCCGTTTGTTCAGTGAGTGATTCAATTGCTATAACTGAGTAGACAGGAGATCTGCCCATGGCCGATTAACCGCAGGGACAATATGTGGCTGTACAGGCATGTGAGGTCCCATAGGGGGCATAAGTCTAGTTACCAGCGTATTTAGTTAAGTAGAGAAAGTAGCCCAAGGCAGGTCATTATGTTGCTACAGACCTTAAGGGGGGGAGAGTAGGGAACTCCCAGAACCCTCCGCTATGTTTTCCTCTAATGTGTCTGTGGCGTCACCACCACGTATTGCGGCATCAGCCACAGAACCGTCGCCCCTTGAAGCGGACATGATATGAAAGCGTGAACCACGGGCAACACAGAACAATATCAGCAGTATAATACCTGACCAAGAACCCCCTGTGCAGTGTGATAGCACAAACAGAGGATTCAAGAGGTATACAGTAACTGAAAATCAGAGAAAAATGCACAAAAAGTATATCCTGTGAAATACCTATATCAAATAATAACCCTGACGCACTGAGCCCCCCCTCAGGGTACAGATTATAGGGATAGCAATCTGAGCGAGATACACGAAGTAGAAATCACACAGCAGCTTTATGCACACAGTGTCACATGTACAATGCAGAAATTCTGACAAACAATAAAACGGCACTGGACTAGCAATACTAAGTAAAGCTACAGAGACTTAGATATATCAATGCACAGTAAAGACTGGATGTATTTCACAGGGTACTTGTACTACATAACCCTTAAGTAATGCACGGTTTCTTAACGAACATGGTCAAAAGACATGTAGAATACTTAAGTGTCCAATAAAATGCACAGCGCTGATAATGCAGGCGGCTTTACAGATGAGACTTTGCCCATGCAGTCCCAGAATCAGCTCAGCTTGTGTAATGGTGACCAAACGCTGACAGGGAGTGAGGGAGATGCAGCTCCAGGGCGGGAACATTTACTCTAAATGGTGCCCTGGGGCTGGGGGAGTGGCTACAGGTCAGAGCCTTATCTCCCCTTGCTGGACTTCACCACCGGGTACTGTGGGACATAATAAAAAACGGTTTTACAGAAAACCGACCTGTGCCCTTTTGTGTTGGTGGTCTAGTGGGGTCCCTGTACCAACATAGTGTCCACACCAGCGCGCGCTGCCTGCCTCCTAATGGTCGACCTCTTACCTCCTCCCTAGATGCGGCCACCCGATCCCGGAGAGCTGCGGTGAGTGTACGCACCTGACCTGAAGAACCGGAACTGTAAGTACCTGGCAACCAGGGAGCGGGAGTATACAGCGCCGCCGGGGGAGGTGATGGAGCTGCAGCAGATGTTAGAATGACATCTAGCACTCAGAGTGCCTCTGCTGCAGCACTTGAAGTCTATCTTCTTTAAAAAAAGCTCTTTTCAGGGCTGCTGGAGAAGCCCTGCCAGTTAGCAGCCTGCACTGCAGGCACCACCTTACAAACTGAGCTCCTGTGCACGGAGGCAGGGTTATAGAGGAGGCTGCGCTGAGCATCTTGGGAACAGTCAAAGCTTTTAGCCTGTTGGTGCCTCGGATCAAGATCTAACCATACACCCCGATGTTATCCCTGTGGAACCCAGTGTATCCTGCTGCAGAAAGGATACGTGACCGAGGAACACTGTTTTCTACTAAATAACGCAGTATCTGGCGAATTTGGTGTTGTAGTCTCAAATGTTCAAAACTTGTGGTATAGCAAAAATAAGAGGTTCAACCCCATGAGAAGTTCTGGTGAGATTTCTGTCCTCTGCCTCAGTAATTTCACCCAACTCACAATCATCTTCCTCAGCTTCATCCTGAGAGACGTTCTCCAGATTCATCGGACTACAGAATTAAGAGCACTGGACGTTTCTTAAGGTGCATACACACGGAGAGATTTTGGCTATGAGAGATTTTGACTAACTTTTCCCTTGAACTGGCAGTAGGAGATTTTGACTAACTTTACCAGAGATTTTGTCTAACTATGCAAGAGATTTTGGCTATGGGAGATTTTGACTATCTCATTTAAATAAGGGGATGAGTGTCATATATAGGATGAATTTACAGGGTGGCTGGTATTTAAATAGCTAAAAGTAAAAAAAAAAAATTTGCGTGGGGTCCCCCCTCCTATGTAAAACCAGCCTCGGGCTCTTTGAGCCAGTCCTGGTTGTTAAAATACAGAGGAAAAAATGAGTAGGGTTCCCCCATATTTAGACAACCAGCACCGGGCTCTGCGTCCGGTCCTGGTTTAAAAAATAGGGGGGACAAAAGACATAGGGGTCCCCCGTATTTTTAAAACCAGCACCGGGCTCCACTAGCCAGGGAGATAATGCCACAGCCGGGGGACACTTTTATATTGGTCCCTGCGGCCGTGCCATTACCCCCCCCAACTAGTCACCCCTGGCCGGGGTACACTGGAGTAAGGACCCCTTAAATCAAGGGGTCCCCCCCTCCAGCCACCCAAGGGCCAGGGGTGAAGCCCGAGGCTGTCCCCCCCATCCGTGGGCCGGTGGATGGGAGGCTGATAGCCTTTCAATAGTAATATTGTTCTTTACAGGAGGCCTATAGGTCCCAGCAAGCCTGCCCCAGCATGCTGGCACTTGGAGAACCACAAGTGCCAGCATGCCCGGACATAAAGGGCCCGCTGGCACCTGTAGTCCACCTGTAAAGAAAATATTTAAAAAAAAAAACACAACACATTCTTTTAAAAATCCTTTATTAAACTGGGTCTTCACCTGGGGGCGGCGGCCTTTAAGCTCTTTTGCATGGCCGCCGCCTTCCCAGGGCTTCTGGGGTCTTGCTCCGGCGTCTTCACCTGGTGGGCGGCGGCTGCTAAGCTCTTTTGCATAGCCGCCGCCCATCCAGGACTTCCACGGCGTCTTCAGGAGCTCTTCTCCGCTCCTCCTCCGCCGTCGGACTGAAAGCCGCTGCCTCGCGCTGACTTATATAAGTCAGCGGGAGGGGGCGGGGCGATGACGCGGCGAGCCGTGATTGGCTCGCGGCGGCCATCTTGAATTTCAAAAATGACGCTGAGGCGCCATTTTTGAAACTGGTACCGCTCCGCTGCCAAACTCTGCAAGAGAAAGGTAAATTTCCGCCGCCCGCACCGCTGCCGCAACCCTCCGCCGCCCACACCGCCACCCGCCGCCGCCCGCACCGCCGCCACAACCCGCCGCCGCCCGCACCACCGCCGCCTGCAACATCGCTATCGCTGGGAAAAATCGCTGGCCTCTAGCGATTTTAACTAACTTTACCAGCGACATAGCCAAAATTGACTTGCCGGCACTGACTATTTTTCCCAGCGATAGCGACTTAGCGGGGACGCGCATCGCTATCGCTGCCTGTATACACACGGAGCGATCTGCACTAACTTTCTGAGCGATTTTGACTATATAGTCAAAATCGCTCAGTTATATCGCTCCGTGTGTATGCACCTTTAGCCTTGTACACCGTCTGCGGCTGTATACTGGACGAGTCCAAGAGTTTTGCGAGAGCCTCTACCGACCTGGCTAATCCTGACACCCAAGGTGGTTCTGTAGCAATAGAAAGTACATCACTTCGAGTAATCTCCCTAACCGTCTCACAAGTCTTCCGTAAAGCAGCCACCTCCGTATGCAATTGTGAGATGGTTCCTGTGAGCGCTACCGCCCAGGGAGGAAAATCTGCGTTTTGGGACGGGTTAACTAATGCAACCTCTGAAGCACATGCCTCACAGAGGAATCGTCCGTGTGAAATTTTTTGTTACACTTTGCAAAGACAAATCACTTGTGACGCCATTCGCTGGTCCCTTGGCTGCCATTGTGACGGACAGAGTAGACAATTTACACCAGCACTCTCAATAATAGAGAGAAAGAAGAAAATCAGAAGGATAGAGGGAGGTACAATATTTGAATGACTCCCTTATTCTAAATTCCCTCATCCAGCAGCCTGTAGTTGTGTGCAGGCTTTCAGATTTCTGGCAGTAGCAATGTGCACCTGTCTCTGCTCTACAGTGTAGATTCCGTAGGAGAAAAACAATGTTGCCACTCAATGAGCTGCCTATGCTGAGGAAGGCGCCTTTTTTGGTTTCCTTTAACCGACAGGTTGAAAATCCGCCAACTCCGCCCTCATCCCCTATGCAGAGGCACCTATTTTACCAGGTTCCTAAGCACCATTTGAGTGTGTGCCTTAATAAGCTAACCAGCTTTTGTTTAATCGCTGAGAAACACTGCCGCGCTGTGTACCGTCAGCGCGGCAGTGCAGGGAGACCTTGCTGCTATTGCAGCCATGGAGGGGAACTTAGTGGCTCCTGTGTGCCAGCGCTGCGCAGGACCCGACCACCACTATGTACATGGAAGCCACTCATCCCCCCGCGCTGCCGCAAAGCCCTCACCGTCACCGGAGAGGAGGACCAAGCCGCCCTGAGCTGGGTGCCGCGCTATTCAACCACGCTGTTGCACTGTGTATTGTCAGCGCAACAGTGCTGGAAGACCTCACCATCTCGGTCACCGGACGCAGTGGGGAGAGATGCTTGGATGTGGGCGCAGCACTATTCCCCCACTCTGCCACGCTGTGTACTGTCAGCGCAGCAGCGCAGTAAGGATTCCGTCGCTAGCCAGCGGTAACAGGCGGAGGAGGACGACAGCCGCAGTGCACCACACAAGGAGGCTCACTCACCCAACCGGAGCCTCAGGATGCGGCTGTCTTGGAAGGAACAGTGCTTCTCTGGTTAAGCGCTGTTCTCCTGTGCAGCTTGCTGCTGATATGTGACCCGGACCCCACTTCTCTGGACAAGTGGCGAAGGGTTCCTGAGGCAAAGGGAACTAGGGGCCTAATTCAGACCTGATCGTAGCAGCAACTTTGTTAGCAGATGGGCAAAACCATGTGCACTGCGGGGGGAGGGGTTTCAGATATACTGGCTGCTTTATTTTTATACTACAATTTAGATTTCAGTTTGAACACACCCCACCCAAATCTAACTCTCTCTACACGTTCTATCTGCCACCCTTCAGTGCACATGGTTTTGCCCATCTACTAACAAAGTTGCTGCTACGATCATGTCTGAATTAGGCCCCATAAAATAGGGATTTTTGTTTACTTACCGTAAAATCTCTTTCTCCGATTCCATCTGGGGGACGCTGCGCCGTTACTTGTGGGGTTAGAGGTGTGTGGTTGTGTAGTTTGGCACAGAACTATTAAAACCTGACTCCTCCCCCCTCTAACCCCTCCCATCTCCTTCCTGCCTAGCCAGCACCTCAGTTAACGTTTAGCCAAGCCAAAGGAGATAGACCGAAAAAAAATTACTGGTTAAACCAGACAAACATGGGAGGGATCGCAGCGTCCCCCAGATGGAATCAGAGAAAGATTTTACGGTAAGTAAACAAAAATCCCCATTTCTCTTTCATCCATCTGGGGGACGCTGCGCCGTTACTTGTGGGATTTCCCAAACCAAGCCAATATGAGGAGGGAGATGTAGACGGCATATCCAAACCGAAAGTATGAAAACTGTAAAACTTTTTAAAACGTATGCACAGACGACCAGGTCGCCGCCCTACACAGCTGCTCAATAGATGCACCCCCGCGAACAGCCCAAGAAGCTCCAACAGCTCGAGTCGAAGGAGCTCGAATTGAGTCAGGAACTGAAACATCAGAAGACTGTTTGATGGCCGAAGTTACCCAACGAGCCACTGTGTACTTGGAAGCCGGCTAATCTCGTTTGGACGCATCAATTAAAAACCAACAATGCATCCGTACGACAGATAGAATCCGTACGAGATAAATAAATCCGTAAGGCCCTAAGCACATCTAAGAGAGCCAAATGAGAATCCTCCCCGGAAGGAGTAGGAGTAAACGCTGGAAGGACAATGTCCTGATTTAGATGAAACGCTGACACAACCTTCGTTCGGAAGGAAGGTTTTGTTAGCAGAACCACCCGATCATCATGAAGCACCAACAAGGGTGGTCTGCAAGAAAGAGCTGCCAATTCAGATACTAGTCTTGCGGAGGCAATTGTCAATAGGAAGACAACATTTGAACGTTAGATACCGCAATTCTACAGATTCCAAAGGTTCAAATGGAGATTTCTGAAGAGCCTTAAGGACTAAGTTAAAGTCCCAGGGAGGAACAAAAGGTGGCTGAATCCGAAGAAATCCCTGAAGGAACGTCTGAACTTCTGGAATGATAGCCAGTCTCCTTTGAAAAAGAACCGACAAGGCAGAAGCTTGACCCTTTAGTGAAGAGTCTCAGACCCTTATTGAGACCCTCCTGAAGGAAGGAGAACAGACAAGGAACTCTAAACAAATCCGGTGTTAAACCACGCTTTTCACACCAAGCAATGTAAATACGCCACACACTGTGGTAAATTCCAGAAGCCACTGGCTTTCTAGCCTGAATCATCGTTTACACAACAGGACGAGAAAAACTTTTCCCCCTTAAAATGTTGGATTCAAGAACCAAGCCGTCAAAGCCAGCCGACCCAACCTGGGTGGTGACATGGTCCATGAATCATAAGATCTGGACGCAGAGGGAGTCGGAATGGTTCCTCGACGACCATATGGCACAGAAGAGTGTACCACTGTCAGCGTGGCCAATCTGGGACCACCAGAATGATTGGAAGACCTTCTCTCTGAATGCGTTGAAGCAGACGTGGAATCAGTGGAAATGTTGGAAACACATATCCCAGTTGAAAGTGCCACGGCGCCGTCAGTGCATCGATTAGAATTGCTTGAGGGTCCTGAGTACGCGACCCGTAGAGAGGAAGTTTATTGTTGAGTCGAGACGCCATCAGATCTACATCGGGCATCCCCCACCGGGCTACTAGAGTCAGAAACACCACCCGGTGAAGCTCCCACTCTCCCGGATGCACCGTGTGACTGCTTAAGAAATCCGCTTCCCAGTTCTCGATTCCTGGAATGTGAATCGCGGATCTGGCCGGAACCCAATGTTCCGCCCATGTGAGAATCTGAGCGACTTCTGTCAAGGCGGATCAGCTTCGATTGCCTCCTTGCTTGTTTATGTAAGAAACTGCCGTGGCGGTGTCGGACTGAATCCGCACTGGATGACCCTGTACCCTGGTTTGAATCCGAAGTAGTGCATACCGGATTGTCCTCAACTCCAAGATCTTGATCTGCAACTTTGACTCTTGACTGGTCCAGAGCCCCTGAAAGTGACGAGTCTGAAACACCGCCCCCCAACCTCTGAGGTTGACGTCTGTGGTGACCATCACCCAAGACCAAATTGTGAACGGAACTACTTAGATCAAATTGGAGCTGTGAAGCCACCAGCGAAGCGACTGACGAGTCTGTACAGACAAGCGGACCAGCTGTAATTCGAGATGAGGCCCTGTCCGAGTCCAACAGTTGAGAATCTGAGCCTGAAACTTGGCATATGGAACTGCCTCGAAGGTTACCACCATCTTGCCTAACACCTGCATGCATCGGAGAACCGAAACCACCTGTAAATGTAGCAGTGTTCGAATTCTGGACTGTATGTCCTGAATCTTGTCCTGAGGAAGAAACACTTTCTGGTTTTTGGTGTCGAATAAGAGAGTCCCAGAAACATCATTTTCTGGGAAGGAAGCCAAGACTACTTTGGACAATTTATTCATCCGAATGACTGTAGAGTCTCTATGGTGAGACGCAAGTTCTGGTGAAGAATCAACTTTGACGGGGCCTTGATCAACAGATCATCCAAATACAGAGTAATGTTGACTCCCTGACACTGCAAAACTGCCACCACATGGCCCATGATCTTTGTGAATACCCGAAGAGCCGTGGATAGACCAAAGGGAAGAGCCTGAAACTGAAAATGTCAAGGTCGACTGCGAATCTCAGAAGAGATTGATGACCCGTCCAAATAGGCGTCTTATGTCTAATGAAGCCAAATATCCCCCTGGTTCCATGGCGACGATAATCGAGCGGATGGATTTCATTTTTAACTTTTGGGTTGAAACGAACCGTCCAGTTTGTCCACGAGTAAAATCCCTGACCTCTCTGCTGAGCGGGAACTAGAAGAATTACTTCATTTCGTAAAAGAGTGGCTGTTATGACGAAGAGCTCGACGTCTGGAGGGACCGTTTGGAAGAGAAGTGATGAACACACGATATGGGACTGGTTCCTCGAGATCTAACATATCTTCTGGATATGACCTCCGTCACCCACCGATCTGGTTTCGACAGGAGCCACACTTCTTTGAACTGTAGTAACAGAGTCCCAACCGTCATTGCTCCCTCCGGAGATCGTGAACAGTCATGCAGTAGGTTTGTCGGCAGGTTTACTTCTACCTCTGAATCTCTTTTCGTGGGTATGTGGAGAAAGCCTTGTAGTATTCGGTTTCGGAGGAGCAACTGGAAGAAAGGGGCTCTTTCCCTCCTGTAGTATCTGAAATCTTCTTCGATTCCGACCCAAAGAGAACTCACCTTCAAAGGGTACCGCCGACAAGGTCTGTTTGGAGTCAAAATCGGCATTCCAAACCCGAAGCCAAAGAGACAGTCTTGCCGTCACGGTCAAGGCACAAATACGGTAGTGTAGCGCAGCAGAATCAACCAAGGCCTCACCCACATAAGTAAGAGCCTCCGACATCTGTTCTGCTAATTGAATGGCTTCTGATGGATCGTCAGACTGCATTCCAGATATGACCTGTGCTAGTCAGTCATCCGCGGCCTTGAGGACCCAAGCGCCAGCTAGAATTGTGATAAAGAAAATAAGATTTTAAACCTACCGGTAAATCTTTTTCTCGTAGTCTGTAGAGGATGCTGGGACTCAGTAAGGACCATGGGGAATAGACGGGCTCCGCAGGAGACATGGGCACTTTAAGAAAGAACTGAACTCTGGGTGTGCACTGGCTCCTCCCTCTATGCCCCTCCTCCAGACCTCAGTTAGAGAAACTGTGCCCAGAGGAGATGGACACTACGAGGAAAGGATTTTGATAATCTAAGGGCAAGATTCATACCAGCCACACCAATCACACCGTATAACTTGTGATAAACTACCCAGTTAACAGTATGAACAAACAATATAGTCACGGCCAAACCGATGAAGCTACAACATAACCCTTATGTAAGCAATAACTATATACAAGTCTTGCAGAAGTAGTCCGCACTTGGGACGGGCGCCCAGCATCCTCTACGGACTACGAGACAAAGATTGACCGGTAGGTTTAAAATCTTATTTTCTCCAACGTCCTAGAGGATGCTGGGACTCCGTAAGGACCATGGGGATTACACCAAAGCTCCCAAACAGGCGGGAGAGTGCGGATGACTCTGCAGCACCGAATTGAGCAAACAGTAGGTCCTCCTCAGCCAGGGTATCTAACTTATAGAACTTTGCAAAGGTATTTGACCCCGACCAAGTAGCAGCTCGGCACAGCTGTAGTGCCGAGACCCCTCGGGCAGCCGCCCAAGAAGAGCCCACCTTCCTAGTGGAATGGGCCTTTACCGATTTAGGTAACGGCAATCCTGCCGTAGAATGCGCCTGCTGAATCGTGTTACAGATCCAGCGAGCAATAGTCTGCTTTGAAGCAGGGCCGCCAACCTTGTTGGCTGCATACAGGACAAACAGTGCTTCTGTTTTTCAAATCCTAGCCGTTCTGGCCACATAAATTTTCAAAGCCCTGACCACATCAAGGGACTCTGAATCCTCCAAGTCACGCGAAGCCACAGGCACGACAATAGGTTGGTTCATATGAAAGGATGAGACCACCTTAGGCAGGAATTGAGGACGGGTCCGCAATTCCACTCTATCCATATGGAAAATCAGATAGGGGCTTTTAGGTGATAAAGCTGCCAATTCCGAAACTCGCCTAGCCGAAGCCAAGGCTAACATGACCACCTTCCAGGTTAGATATTTCAACTCCACTGTCTTAAGTGGTTCAAACCAATGTGACTTAAGGAACCGTAACACCACGTTAAGGTCCCAAGGCACCACCGGAGGTACAAAAGGAGGCTGAATATGCAGTACTCCCTTCACAAACGTTTGTACTTCAGGAAGAGAAGCCAATTCTTTTTGGAAGAAAATGGATAAGGCCGAAATTTGAACCTTTATCGATCCTAATTTCAGGCCCAAGTTCACTCCAGTTTGAAGGAAGTGAAGCAGACGGCCCAAAAGGAATTCCTCCGTAGGAGCAGTCCTGGCCTAACACCAGGAAACATTTTCGCCATATTCGGTGATAATGTTTCGATGTCACTTCCTTCCTAGCCTTAATTAGGGTAGGAATGACCTCCTCCGGAATACCCTTTTCCGCTAGGATCCTGCATTCAACCGCCATGCCGTCAAACGCAGCCGCGGTAAGTCTTGGAACAGACAGGGCCACTGCTGAGGAAGAGGCCACGGATTCTCTGTGAGCATTTCCTGCAGATCTGGATACCAGGTCCTCCGTGGCCAATCTGGAACAATGAGAATTGTTCTCACTCCTCTTTTTCTTATTATACTTAACACCATGGGTATGAGAGGAAGAGGAGTAAACACATAGACCGACTGGAACACCCACGGTGTCACTAGGGCGTCCACAGCTACTGCCTGAGGGTCCCTTGACCTGGCACAATAACTCTGCGGCTTTGTGTTGAGGCGGCACGCCATCATGTCCATCAGTGGCAGTCTCCACCGAATTGCAATCTGTGCTAAGACTTCCTGATGAAGTCCCCACTCTCCAGGACGTAGGTCGTGTCCGCTGAGGAAGTCTGCTTCCCCGTCGTCCACTCCCGGAATGAACACTGCTGACAGTACGCTGACATGATTCTCCGCCCAGCAAAGAATTCTGGTGGCTTCCGCCATCGCCACTCTGCTCCTTGTGCCGCCTTGGCGGTTTACATGAGCTACTGCGGTGACGTCTGACTGGATCAGAACCGGTTGGTCGCGAAGTAGGGTCTCCGCCTGACGTAGGGCGTTGTATATGGCCCTTAGTTCCAAGATGTGAAGACAAGTCTCTTGACTTGACCAAAGACCTTGGAAATTTTATTTTTCCCTGTGTGACTGCTCCCCAACCTCGGAGGCTCGCATCCGTGGTCATCAGGATCCAGTCCTGAATGCCGAACCTTCGGCCTTATAGAAGGTGAGCACCCTGCAGCCACCACAGGAGAGATACCCTGGCCCTGGGGGAGAGGGTGATCAACTGATGAATCTGTAGATGTGACCCGGACCACTTGTCCAGTAGGTCCCATTTGAAAGTCCTCGCATGGAACCTGCCGAAGGGAATGATTTTCCGCGGATTCGGGTGCAGTGATGCCCTAACACCTGTCTTGGTTTCAACAAGTTCCTGACCAGAGTCGCGAGTTCCTGGGACTTCTCTATCTGAAGGTAAACCCCTTTCTGGTCCGTATCCAGAATCATACCAAAGAAGGGCAGACTAGTCATAGGAACCAACTGTGACTTTGGGATATTGAGAATCCAGCCGTGTTGCTGTGACAACTTCAGCGAAAGTGACACGCTGTTCAACAACTGCTCTTTTGATCTCGCCCTTATAGGAGATCGTGCAAGTATGGGATAACTGACTTCTTGCTTGCGTAGGAGCACCATCATTTCCGCCAATTACCCTGAAATTGGTAATGACAATACTGTACCGCAATTCTTAGGCACGCCTGATGGGGTGGATAAATGGGAACATGAAGGTATGCAGCCTTTATGTCTAGATACACCATCAAATCCCCCCTTTCCAGGCTGGCCATGATCGCTCTGAGCGATTCCACTTTAAAATTTGAACCTTTTCCAGTATAGGTTGAGATTTTAATTTTAAATAGGTCTAACCGAACCGTACGGATTCGGGACTACAGCCAAGGTTGAGTAATATCCCCTTCCTTGTTGCAGGAGGGGAACCTTGAGCACCACCTGTTGGAGACACAATGTGTGAATTGTATTTAATATAATCTCCCTTTCTGGGGGAGAAGCCGGTAGGTCCGATAAGGAAAACCGGCGAGGAGGCACCTTTCGAATTCCTTTGTAACCCTGAGAACAATTAATGCCCCGGGATCCAATACCATATAAAACCAATTATATGCCCCCCCCCCCCGTTTTGCACAACATCTTTTATATATATATATATATATATATATATATATATATATATATATATATATATATACACACATACACATACACACATATACACACTAGGGACAATAACATGGCATCCTTATCTAGGGTTTCAATCTCCGCTGATAAGGTATCTGTCTACGCTGCTACAGCGCTATAAACCCATGCCGACACAATCGCCGGTCTGAGTAGTGTACCAGAATGTGTGTAAATGGACTTCAAAGTACTTTTACTGCATGCTATTTGCAGGATCCCTGAGGATAGCTGTTAAGTCAGCACTACCTTTTTGGGTAAACGTGTCAATGCCTTGTACACCCTAGGGGAAGATTCCCATCGTATCCTGGCCCCATTAGGGAAAGGATACTCCCTGAGAATTCTTTTTGGGAAGCTGCAGCTTCTTGTCTGGAGATTCCCGCTCTTTTTCTTCATGAGAGGGAAATCTACCTCAGCTTACTTCCCCTTAAACATGTGTACCCTTGTGTCAGGGACAGATGAGTCATCAGTGATATGCAAAACATCTTTTATTACAATAATCATATATTGAATACTTTTCTGCCAGTCTTGGCTGTACTTTGCATTATCGTAGTTGACACTGGAGTCAGACTCCGTGTCGATATCAGTGTCTATTATTTTGGATAGTGAGCGTTGTGAGACTCTGAAGGTCTCTGTGACATAGGGACAAACATGGGTAGATTCCCTGTCTGTTCTCTAATCTTTTGTGTAATAAATTAATCTCCGCACTTAATATCACATATCCAATCAGGTGTCAGCGTTGTCGACGGAGACACCACACACATTTGCTCCATCTCTTCCTTAGGAGAGCCTTTTACCGCAGACATGTCGACACAGGTACCGACACACTCCACACACAGGGAATCTCTTATCTGAAGACCGGTTCCCTCCTAGGCCCTTTGGAGAGACAGAGAGAGTATGCCAGCACACACCCCAGCGCTATATGACCCAGGAAAAAACACAGAATGTTTACCACAGTAGCGCTGCTGTAATGTATAATCGCCAAATATGTGCCCCCCCTCTACTTTAAAACCCTCTTTCACCGTGTGTCAAGCAGGGGAGAGTCCGGGGAGCTTCCTCTCAGCGGTGCTGTGGAGAGAAAATGGCGCTGGTGAGTGCTGAGTGAGAAGCCCCGCCCCCTCGGCGGCGGGCTTCTGTCCCGCTCAAACTTACTAAAATATGGCGAGGGCTCTTTTATATACATGTACAGTGCCCACCTGTACATGTATATAGACTTTTGCCATAGGAGAGGTGTTTTATTGCTGCCCAGGGCTTCCCCCCTGCGCCCTTACAGTGACCGGAGTATGTGAGGTGTATGGGAGCAATGACGCACAGCTGCAGTGCGTTACCTCAGTGAAGCACCGAAGGCTTCTGCCGCCTGAGACGTCTTCTGTCTTCGTTTCTTCTGGCTCTGTGAGGAGAACGGCGGAGCGGCTCTGGGGTGAACGCCCAGGACGAACCTGTGTTCATTCCCTCTGGAGCTAATGGTGTCCAGTAGCCGAGGTAGCAGAGCCTATCATTTAAGTAGGTCTGCTCCTCTCTCCTCAGTCCCTCGATGCAGGGAGCCTGCTGCCAGCAGTGCTCAATGAAAAAGAGAAAAAATCCTAACAAAAATGCTTTCTAAGCAGGAAACTCAGGAGAGCTCCTTGCAGTGCACCCATTCTCCTCTGGGCACAGTCTAAAACTGAGGTCTGGAGGAGGGGCATAGAGGGAGGAGCCAGTGCACACCCAGAGTTCAGTTCTTTCTGAAAGTGCCCATGTCTCCTGCGGAGCCCGTCTATTCCCCATGGTCCTTACGGAGTCCCAGCATCCTCTAGGACGTTAGAGAAAAAATGTGTTGGAAGAGGAAGGAGTAATGTTCTTGTACACATACTCTAAGAAGTGGTACTAAAAAGTTATATAGAGCATAATAAAGGGACGGGTGAGATATAAAGGTGAAATGTAATTAACAATACTCCTTGCCTAAATTAAATAGGTTATGAAAAAAAAAAGGAATTTAAATTTTAGT